>NC_134238.1:14010536-14630328 GCF_965152275.1 Natator depressus | reverse complement strand
CAACACCTCTCTCATATAGGGGCATATTATCTCCATTTTAAAGATGGGGAAACAATGATAAGTGATTTGTCCAGCCAAGTTAGTGAAAGAGCTGGGATTAGAACCCAGGCTCCTGGCTCCCAATTCTGTCCCCTATCCACTAGACTATGCTGTGTGCACTCTGTGACTCAGTTTACCCATCTGATAATGGGGACAATTTTACTTACTTTCGTCCTACGGGTGTTGTGAGGCTTCACTGATGCTCACAAAGAGTTTTGAGGTTTTTGGAAGAAAGACACTATATAAGCAAAAAGTATTATTTATTTTCTTGGATCTGTGAAGCCATGATAACCACCAAAGGCAGTAAAAATCTTTTATTTATGCACTACAGTACTTCCCAGGCTGGCAATAAAAGTGCCATAAAAATCACTTTATATTTCCATAACAATCCATCTTCTCCTCTGAGTTACAGTCTCTGCCTCAAAGCTAGTGAATCACCACATGACTGAGGCCACCGGAAAGTGGCATGCATATGGGAAGGAGAAAGTGTGTCTGAGCATGCAGCCGCTCTTTGTTACACTGGCAAGACAACAGGACACACCTACCACACTTTCAAAAGTTCCCTCTCTCCCAACATGTCAGTAAAAGTTATTAAGAGTTCACTTTAGTAGACATTACAATAGCAACAACACCACTTCACGATCCCCATGGGAGATCATAGATTCACAGATTTTAAGGTCAGAAGGGACCATTATGATCATCTAGTCTGACCTCCTGCACAAGACAGGCCACAGAATCTCACCCTGTAACAAACCCCTAAATTATGTCTGAGCTATTGAAGTCCTCAAATCATGGTTTAAAGACTTCAAGGTGCAGCAGAATCCTCCATGCCCCATGCTGCAGAGGAAGGCGAAAAACCCCCATGGCCTCTGCCAATCTGCCCTGGAGGAAAATTCCTTCTGGACCCCAAATATGGCGATCAGCTAAACCCTGAGCATGTGGGCAAGACTCACCAGCGAGACACCCAGGAAAGAATTCACTGTAGTAACTCAGATCCCACCCCATCTAACATTCCATCACAGGCCATTGGGCATATCTACCATTAATAGTCAAAGGTCAATTACTTGCCAAAATTAGGCTATCCCATCAGACCATCTCCTCCATAAACTTATCAAGCTTAGTCTTGAAACCAGATACGTCTTTTGCCCCCACTGCTTCCCTTGGAAGGCTGTTCTAGAACTTCACTCCTCTGATGGTTACAGAAGTGCAAAGTTCTTTATGAACATTAATGAATTTAGCCCCACAACCTGTCTGTGAGCTAGGCATAGGAACTAGGCATCATAGCTTCAGACATTTTAAGGCCAGAAGGGAGTGTTATGATAATCAAGTCTGAGCACTTGCATAACACCGTCCAGAGAATTGCATCAAGTGGTTCCTGCATGAAGCCAATAACTTTTGGTTGAGCTAGAGTAAGCTCACGAAAGCTCATGCTCAAATAAATTGGTTAGTCTCTAAGGTGCCACAAGTACTCCTTTTCTTTTTGCGAATGCAGACTAACACGGCTGTTGCTCTGAAACCTATCTTTTAGAAAGACATCCTATCCTGATCTGAAGACTTCATATGATGAAGAATCTATCACTAGCTGTCACCTTCAGCCCCCAACTAAAACCTCTCCAGCGCATCAAAGATTTACAACCTATCCTGAAAAATGATCCCTCACTCTCATAGATCTTGGGAGACAGACCAGTCCTCGCTTACAGACAGCCCCCCAACCTGAAGCAAATACTCTCCAGCAACCACGCACCACACAACAAAAACACGAACCCAGGAACATATCCTTGCAACAAAGCCCGATGCCAACTCTGTCCACATATTTATTCAAGTGACACCATCAGAGGACCTAATCACATTAGCCATGCCATCAGAGGCTCATTCACCTGCACATCTACCAATGTGATATATGCCATCATGTGCCAGCAATGCCCCTCTGCCATGTACATTGGCCAAACCGGACAGTCTCTATGCAAAAGAATAAATGGACACAAATCTGACATCAGGAATCATAACATTCAAAAACCAGTAGAAGAACACTTCAACCTCTCTGGCCACTCAGTAAAAGATTTAAGGGTGGCAATTTTGCAACAGAAAAGCTTCAAAAACAGACTCCAATGAGAAACTGCTGAGCTTGAATTAATATGCAAACTAGATACCATTAACTTGGGTTTGAATAGAGACTGGGAGTGGCTGGGTCATTACACATATTGAATCTATTTCCCTAAAGTTAAGTATCCTCACACCTTCTTGTCAACTATCTAAATGGGCCATCTTGATTATCACTACAAAAGTTTTTTTCTCCTGCTGATAATAGCTCATCTTAATTAATTAGCCTCTTACAGTTTGTATGGTAACTTCCACCTTCTCTGTGTGTGTGTGTGTATATATATATATATATATATATATATATATATATATAATGTGTATATATATATATATATATATATATATATATATATATATAATGTGTATATATATATATATATATATATCTTCTTACTATATGTTCCATTCTATGCATCCGACAAAGTGGGCTGTAGCCCACGAAAGCTTATGCTCTAATAAATTTGTTAGTCTCTAAGGTGCCACAAGTACTCCTGTTCTTTTTGTTCCAAAATGTTTACACTTTGTCAGGGCTGGCCTTACCATGAGATGAACTGAGGTGGCCGCCTCAGATGCCAGACTGTGGGGTGCACCACTAGGACCCAGAGTGTAGAAAATTGTGTCTGCTGCTGGTGCATCTGTATTCTCTCTGCTCTAGATGCACAGAGATGGTGGAGTGCTGTGCTGGAGGAAGGAGGGCATAAGAGACATAACAGGCAGGCAGGAGAAAAGGTGAGAGGGAATAACAGAAAGCAGCAGGAGCTGCAGGGAGAGAGAGGAGGAGGAGCCTCTTATGTACCTTTCTAGCACCCCCAGGAGCCTGGACTGATTAACCCCAGCTTCTCAGGGAGCTTCCTGTTTCCTGCTGCTTCCCTGAACCCACCTGAGGAGAACAGGCAGTCAACTGAAGTAGTAGGAGCCAGTTAGGCCCTTAAGACGCTGGTATCTTCCCTCACTCAGGCCCTGCTACCAGCCTGCTTATTTGTCCCCTTCAACTGAGTGTTGAGAGCCACTATAGCTGGCACAGAACAGCAGTCATGAGGAAAAAAAGAAAACGCCCCTCTGGGGCAGCATTCAGAAAAAGAAAGAAAGCAAAGGAAGATTTCTATCTAAACAGGAAGGCGCTCCCTGAGATACATAGACACAAATGTTCACGGTGAGCCTTCCGGCCCCAGTGAAGACGTGAGTGGTGAGGAGATGCCTGATCTTCCAGTTAGTCAGAGTGCAGGTGACCTGGCAGCTACTGCAGTATCCATATCTCCATCTCAAATGGATGTAACCATGCACATTCCTGAAGAAAAGTGTAGATCAGAGAAGAGTGTGGTGGAGGCGCAAGAAACAGCTGCTGCTGAGTTTAGTTCCTTAAGTCTAGATGATCCAGGACTGTGGACCCACTTGAGCAGTAGCCTAAGGGACTTCCTTGTACTGCATGGGCCACAGCAAGTGAAAAACTTCATGTTCCCCAAAGACAATGAAAATAGAAGTTTCCATCCAACACATTACTGGCTTGAAATCCCCAATGGTGACAAAGCGGAGAGGCCATGGCTTATGTACTCAGAAACCCAGAATGCTGCATACTGTTTTTGTTGCAAACTCTTCCAGTCTAATGTTCCAGCCACATTGGGTTCTACAGGAACAAAGGACTGGAAAAATCTGGCTAGAAATCTGGCATGCCATGAGAAGGCAGCAAATCTCCAGAGAGCATTCCATAGGTGGAAAGAGCTTGAGATGAGACTAAGGTTAAAGGCCACCATAGAAGATCAGCATCAAGAGAAGATTGCATCAGAGTCTCTTTTCTGGCAAAATGTTCTGAAAAGGCTCATTGCCATTGTGAGAATGCTGGCTACCCAAAACCTAGCACTGCGTGGCACTTCAGATCAGCTGTATGTGCCAAACAATGGAAACTTCCTTAAAATTGTGGAACTGATGGCTGAGTTTGATGCTGTACTCCAGGAGCATCTAAGAAGAGTCACCACCCAAGAAATGTACACACACCACTACCTTGGAAAAACAATTCAAAATGAGATCATACAGTTACTGGCAACAAAAATCAAACAGAAGATTGTGGCAGATCTGAAGTCAGCAAGATATTACTCTGTTATTCTGGAGTGCACACCTGACATCAGCCATACGGAACAAATGACTTTAATGGTGCCTTTTGTAACAACAACAGAACCGAGTGAAAATGTCCCTGCAATGATGAGTGTCCGAGAGCATTTTCTAGAATTTATTGACATTGATGATACTACAGGAGCTGGTATGACAAATGTGCTTCTTAAAAAGCTGGAAGATACGGGAATTGCGATAGCTGACATGAGAGGTCAGGGCTACGATAATGGCGCCAACATGAGAGGAAAGAACAAAGGCGTGCAGACATGGATCCGAGTTAAACCCTCGAGCTTTTTTTGTTCCATGCAGTTCTCATTCATTGAACTTGGTGGTCAGTGATGCAGCATCAGCTTCTAGTGAGGCTGCTGAATTTTTTAATGTAATTCAAAGCATCTATGTATTTTTCTTTGCATCAACTCATCAATAGCAAATTTTGAAGCAACATCTGGGAACATCCTCTCTGAGACTGAAACCACTGAGTGCCATATGATGGGAAAGTCGAGTGGAGGCGACAAAGCTTATCAAACACCAAATTGGTAAGATAGATGATGCTATAGTTGCCATTATGGAGGATAATGCTATGACAGGAACTGTTTGTGGGAGAACAGTGGCATAGGGAAATGGAATCACCAGAAACATACATAACTTCAAATTTCTGTATGGCTTAGTGTTCTGGCATGACATACTGTTTGAAACTCCAAGGTGTTGACCTTGATATATCTGGAACAATGGAACAACTGGACAAAGCAAAGTCATAGCTACAGTCTTACCGGTCAGATGAGGGATTTCAAAACCTTCTGAAGAGTGCACAGGAGTTTGCAGAGGAACTTCACACAAACTATTTTCCCACCCATTCAAGAATACAAGAGTCACTGAAGAAGAAGACATTTTGATTACGAGGCACAGGATAATCCCATAAGAGACCCCAAACAACAATTCAAAGTTGAATTCTTTTACCAGGTTCTAGATTGTGCAATACAGTCAGCTGAAGAACGTTTCATGCAGCTCAAGGAACACAGCAGTATATTTGGGATGTTGTATGATATTCCAAAACTCCTCACTATACCTGAAGAAGACCTACACCAGCAATGCGGGGCACTAGAGACAGTGTTGACACATGATGACATGCGCGATACTGATGCGAGTGATTTAGGTGATGAACTGAAAGCCCTTTCAAGATACATTTCAGCAGGATCAACTCCAAAGGCTGTTCTGGAATATATGTGCACAAATAAGATGACCACTCTCTTTCCAAATGCTTTTGTTGCTCTTCACATACTTCTAACACTTCCTGTAACAGTTGCCAGTGGAGAAGGCAGCTTCTTCAAGCTGAAGTTAATAAAAACACATCTATGCTCCACAATGACACAGGAGAGGCTGGTCGGCCTTGCAACCATCTCAATAGAGCATGAGCTGGCCCAGACGGTGGACCTTCAGGAAGCAGTTCAAATCTTCGCAACCAAGAAGGCACGGAAAGCACCACTTTGATTATTCAAACAGATAAAAATGCCAGTGTTTACTATGCAGACAAGAAAAGTTATATTTGCTATTCAGGCGTTTGAAAGTTAAGTGTTACTTAAAATTTCTGAACAAGACATTTTAAGTTGTTAGTTCTCCTTTATTGCGATAGGTAGCAGAGCAGTACCATGAGAGGAGTAGAACAGGAAGAAGGCAGAATTGAGAACTTTCAAAGTTTTGGCCCAAGCGAGGGGGCATGGGGGCGTCATTTGAGCTCCCCGTCTCAGGTGCCAAAATGTTGTGGGCCGGCCCTGCACTTTGTTTGAGTTTGCCTAGCTTCAACTTCCAGCCTTTGGATCATGTTAAGCCTCCGTCTGCTAGATTAAAGAGTCCTCTGCTACCTGAAATCTACTCCCTATGTAGGTGTAGCTCATGTGCAAGTCATTTCTTAGCCTTCTCCATCACCATTTTACATATGGGGAAAGTGATGCACAGAGAAATTGCATGACTCAGCCCAGATGTCACAAAATTTATGGAAGATCCAGGACTAGAAACAGTTTTCCCAACTCCCTATTATGTATTTAACCACAAGACCTTCTCTCTGCTCTTGAAATCCATATCAAGATGCCCTTACTACGCATGTTACAGTCTCTGCTACAACATACAAGCAGTGACAATATGTGTTATTGAAACCCAACAGGAGATGACACTGTATTAGTTTTCCAGCAGATTAACCTTGGAGTGTCCAATGGGGCTACTGTGTACTTCAGCAAAGTACAACATGGGGTTCTGCAGTAACTTGCTGTAAGGCCATTCACCTGGCATCACAAATACCGTTCCATTCATGCTCGCTGGATCTTGTCTCACAATTCTACATAGCACACCACTGATTAAGGAAAAGATACTAGAGTACTCAGCTATTTTGCTGAAGAACCCTGTAGTAATGCAGTGCAGGAACGTTTGAGGCCATTACACTACGGCATTTTTTAAAACTAAAGTTAATGCACACAGACAGTTAATATTCCTCTCTGGCAAGCACAAGGACCCATAATCCAATTTCTGTACAATTTAAGCTTTCATTAAATATCTGGAACTCCAGCCATTCCAAATGTAAAGTCATCATAAACTGATGCATTGCTGCATGTCTCCCTCCTCACACAGGAGCTCTGCTGGTGCTCAAAACTTTGCTAAATTAACAAAACTCTGGTTATCAGCATGGCATGTGGAAGACAGAACAATTACATCTGAGGGAGTCTTCTACTTGGATGGGGTCTGTAGAGGACCTGGATGTGTCTGGCCAGGAGAAAATTCTATGTCCCTATCAGGAAGTTAAGAATCTCCTTTTTCCATGGGGCACAGCTCCCTTTTCTAGACCTAGTCATGACACTTTTATGTCTTCGTGGAGAGTGGGAGAGAGGAAGTCACCAGCCCTTGATTGTACCTATTTTGGAGTTCTAGAAGGGCTAATTTGGGGGAAAGGAAGTCTACAATGGGGGGAAGGGCATTGTAGGCAGGCTAATTTAAAAAAAAGGCAGAAGCTGCTCAGAGAACTGGAATGTTAGAGTAACTCTGGGACACATGGTTTAGAGAGCAGTCAAAAGGTTCATAACAAAATAATTGATTACATGGTTCCACTATTTATCTGATGGATATCCCCATTACGTGTGGCATGTTTTTACACACACACATACACACTTGTTTTTAAGGTGACTTTTCTGAGGACAACCTGGATCTCAAGTGTGGTTCTCAAATCAGAAAATATGGCAGTCCCATTTTTCGGTAACCCCACCTAATTAGCAGGTGCACTCTTCCCATTCTGTATGAAGGTGTAACTGACTGTGATGTAGCCAAAGGGGCAAGTTTAGCGAAGCAGTGGACTGGACAGGCAAATACTCAGCATTTTCTGCTACAAAAAAATTGGGATAGGAGGATGCCATTTTAGTTTACGGCCTTAAGGCGAACGCATCAATGAGTCAGTGCCTTCTCTGGTGGGCAGTAAGCGTCACACCCTGGACAAAAGTCTCAAGCAAAGGAGTTGGTTCAATTCCTCCCTGGGCAAGTGGTAAAATTATCCTCTCCTTTCAGGCCACAGAGCCACTGTGGATTGAAATTAACAAGCAACCACTACTGCTGCTGGACAATGTGATTTTTCATAGCCTGTTTTTATATATAATTTTAGATAAGATACACATGCATAGTGTAAGAGGGTGGTCTGCCCCCTTTAAGGGTAGTTGGTGTCTGGGGCCAGACAATGCTGCTCCAGGCCTAGCCCCCTCTGAAGAGCAGGTATGCAGTGATGCGTAGCTCCCTGACGAATCTGGGGAACTGAAGTTATTCGGGGCAGGTGGCAGTCTCATGGCCAGCCACCATGTACATAAGGCAAGTCTATAACTTAGCTTATCAGAATAAAGATCACGCTCCAGAGCTCCCAAGTAGAGGATTTGGGAGAGAGACCTCCAGGGAGTACGAGCCCACTGAGAGAGAAACCCCAGCTAAGAGGGCTACGAAAGATTGTGACGCCCTAAAGGGAAGGCTCTAAGGGAGGTGAAGCCCTGGCAAAGGATAGGTAAGACTTTTGAGGCTGGAAGGAGGACTATACAAGTGCTGAAGTTCATTGTAAACTAAAAGGACTAATGGAGCCTAGGGAAGAGGGGTGGCAGGTTTTGAGTGTCATTTTATGGTAATTAACCAGACCCAGAAAGGGAGCAGTATTGTGAAGATAGCAGGTGTGGTGGTTTGTTTGATATGAGATAGGAAGGTAAATTGACGCAGTAGATGGGCCTGAGGATGGACTGGGTGAACCGCTGCTATGTGCGGATACATTTATATGCAGGGGCAAACACACACACACTTCTCGCTGTCTACGTTTTAACCACTTAATAAATCTATTTTAACCATTCTTAACCCCCTGTTGCCCCACCCATAAGAATCGAGAAACGGGGCAGCTTTGTTGCCACAGAACTATTTACATACAAAGTTCTGTAGAGAGAACAAATAAAAATCTTTCAAGATCATGCTGACATTCTACAGCAGCCGCGGAACCTGCCTCCCTTCCCACCTGCCACCCTCTACGCTGCACTGTCAGACTCATGAACTTATTAACCCAGGTTTCCCTGGTTACTCATCTGGGAAAGACTTAATGAACTGCGGGTAGGAACCAAGGGAGAGATGGTTATATTTAAAGAAACTCTTATGGCATGTGCTGTTACAGTATTTGCAGGCTTCATGTTCTGTAACGTCTGCATAGGAAATCATACAAACTCAACCACTCCTTCTGTCCATTTCACTTACAATGTTAAATCACAGGAAGAAAAACAGAATAAGCCAGTTATGCCACCTACCCACCTATGAAGTTAACATAGCCTGCCTGACCCCAGGGGTTCAGTCAAGGGACTCCTAAAAGTGACTTCCTTACAAATTAAATGGTGTCAACCCAGCCATATCTGATCACCATCCCTGATCTAGCTTCTCAAAAACTCAAGTGTAAATTTATTCTGTGGTGGATAATTTTGAAGAGGTGGTGTATCAGGGATATTGCGGATCTGGCTGAAATTTAAGGGGCTGTGAAAGGTCAAATTTTGTCACTTTGCCCCTCTGCTGTAATGGTCCACTTTATTCATTATGGTTTTCAGATGTGCGTTACCCTGCAGAAAAGAGCTGCCTTAATTTTTATTTACAGATGTTGTCTTTTCACAACGAATACTTAGAGAATTATGATAAAAGGGTGGTAAATTAGCCAAGTAGCATCTTAGTTTAAAATAGCCACATTGGAGCCAGGACAGCAGAAAAGAGCAAGAGAAATAGCAGGGTTTGTTGGCAAAAATAATTGGTGCTGAAAAATCATTTGGCATTACCAAGGTATTATTGGATGTGAGTTTTATCGCAGTGAGACTTTTACCACCTTCCTGCCCCATGCAAAGAAATATCTCACCCTTCAGCTTATCCTAAAGAAATGGCTGCAGAAGGCTTGAACTGAACAGGTGGGTTATTAAATCTACAGTAGATTCTAGTAGTCTTGCCCCATTTTATTGTAAGCAAACCTCAGGGTGTCTTTTTTGTTTTACTTTGAAGACACTGACAGTGTTATCACAAAGGCCAACAGTGAAATATCATCAGCTGGAGCCAGTACAAAAAACTGCAGTTCTAGAACTGACCTAAAAAGAAAACAAACCTGTACTGACACAGAAACTCATGAAACATTGTGAGAAAAAGGTGTTAATCTGACTACAAAAGGGCTTATTTACTCCAGGGCAGGAAAGTCCCAGGCACCACAAAACTACAGCTACATTTATTTATTGAGATTTTATCGTGTCAGTGTCATGCTCTCAGCACTTTATGGAATTTAAAACAACAATGTTCAGCACCAAAAAATTCTAATCTAGAATTCTAAAAATTCAAGTAACATTTGTCAAACTGCCATTTGAAACTCATAGCTCAACCTCCTGCTGCCCCAATTCTTCTCCCAAACATCCTGTTCATCGTCTCACCTAGGCACTGTAAAGTACATGAAGTCTAAGCTGACACGAGGCTCATGAAACAGATATGCATTGTGAAAAGAGAGTACACTACACATAATTCAAGAGTTAAACCACAACCAACTCCAGTGACACAACATATGGTGGCTCTTTGATCAGCACTGCAAAATTGAAACAAAAAATGTCCTTGTCCTCATACACAAGCCACTCACTCACTTTAGAGTGGACAGGGCTTTGTTTGTGGGTGGAACTTGGGACAGCATCACTATGCTTCCCCACCCCCACCAGTTTGACCCTGACCACCTTCCCATCCGATTTACACGATCAAGGCCAATACTTTACAAAGCAAAGAATAACTATTGTTTGTGTTTTGGCTGGACACAGTTCCTTGGAGACTACCTGCTATTCCCTCCTCCCATTCCAGGAATTTCCACAGCACTCAGCCTTTCATTCACTTGTGAATGTTACAGGAGGGGAATTTTTTCTCCCCGTAGAAGATGGCAGAGGCATGGCTCAAATCCTTGACCTGATTTACATGCCATAGAGTAGTACCAAACAATGACAGGAAGCTGCAAACTATTTCCCTTCTATGAAAATTCAGATGATAGATTTATTCCTTCAAATACCAAACTATTAATTTTTTGTGGGAAGGTGTTTGTAGTAATACAGTCGTTTCTGCATAAGGAATCAACTGATTTTCAAAATGCTCTGACCAAACAAAGGAAGAAGCTGAATTGTCAGAGCACCTTCATTAAAATAGGACCCTTCCCCTCCACCAGGACCACAGTAAACTGGATGGCTTCTTAATCCGACTAATCAACCTTCTTCCAACCTTACTGCTAGGTCTGGGGCTAGATTAGACCAGGACAGGAACGTGTAACAGAGTTTCCAATCTCCACAAGGACTGGAACAGAGCGTGAAAAATCTGCAGCTGCCTCCATCCTAGTTGCCGGAAGCCTTACAAGCTCCAAAGCAGACAATTCAGAAGTCGATAAGCTCTGCAGCTACCCACTGGAGCTCAGAGGCACCGTAACAGGATGTTCATGCTTGGTGAATCAGGACATCCCATCCCTATTGACGGGTAGTTCATCCAAATGAAATGGGTGGGAAGTTGCTCCTTGGGAGATGTTCTGATTTAGAGGATTTCCTGGTTAACTGCTTCCCTATTAAGTGGAGTGCACTGTAAATTTACGTTGGCCATTAAAGGCTAAGAGGCACATAAAACAACAGTAAGGTTTAGCTGTGGCAAAAATGCAGTTTTTAGTTTCAATAGGAGAATCTCTCTTTGAGGCACAGAGGAGGTCAGAGGGAAGTTACAGAACCCACTGTGGCTGCTATGGTGACCATTTTTATGACATATATATAAAACTCTCTCTTCAGTGCATTAAGGTATTGTACATGGGGCTATTTCCACACACGGCACCACTCTCCCAGTTTGCCCCAAAGACTCAAAGCTTTCTTGGGCAGCCACAATGAAGCATTCGGCTCAGAAATTGCGTGGACATTGCAAGCTGACTGCTAGTGATAATTTATGTACACCTTTCACAAAACTCCAGCTG
Organism: Natator depressus; assembly: GCF_965152275.1. Classification (NCBI taxonomy): domain Eukaryota; kingdom Metazoa; phylum Chordata; order Testudines; family Cheloniidae; genus Natator; species Natator depressus. Next base: position 14,618,591 of record NC_134238.1, on the reverse strand, counting down.
TTTCAATGCATTACAAACTGTACCCCCGTAGAGATCAGGTCACTTCATCCCACCAGTGAAACACATAAGCCCCAACTGAACAGCGGGAGCATGACTACACAACACTGTTCAGGAGGCAGCGTGAAGAACAGATCTGCAATTAACTTTTTTGGGATCACTGGGCAGGCAGAATATAATATTCCCACTTTGAATTGGGCTTGAACCTCATTTTTATGGAATGTGCTTACAAATGCTCTATGATTCAATTTTAAATCTCAACCCTGGAGCTTTTCAAGATATAGAATCATAGAATCATCAATGTAGAGCTGGAAAGGACTTTGGGAGGTCATCCAGTCCAGCCCCCTGAGTTGAGGCAGGCCCAATTATACTGAGACCATCCCTGACAGGTGTTTGACTTAAAAACCTCCAATGATGGGAATTCCACAACCTTTCTTGGAAAACTTTTTCAGAACTTACCCTTATATTCAGAAAGTTTCCTCTAATATCTAACCTAAATCTCCCTTGCTGAACACTAAGCTCATTTACTTCTTGTGTTTCCTCCAGTGAACATTGAGAACAACTGATCACCGCCCTCTTTTATAACAGCCTTTAACATGTTTGATGACTGTTACCAGGTCCCCCTCTCAGTCTTTTTTCCTCAGAACTAAACATGGCCAGTGTTTTTAATCTTTTCTCGTAAGTCAGGTTTTCTAAACCTTTTCTTATTTTTGTTGCTGTCCTCTAGACTCTCGCCAGCTGTTCTCATCTTTCTTAAAGCGTGGCACCCAAAACTGGACACAGAACTCCAACTGAGGCCTCACCAGTGCAGACTGCGTCCAGTGCCTGACACTGACACTCCTGTTAAGACTCCCCAGAATTATATTAGCCTTTCTCTCATCTGCAACACATTGTAGACTCATATTCAATTTGTGATCCACTATAACCCCCAGATCCTTTTCAGTTATTCCCCTTTTTGTAGTTGCACATTTATTTTTTGCTTGCTAAGTGTAGTACTTTGCACTTGTCTTTATTAAATTTCTTCTTACTGATTTCAGACTAATTATCCAATTTGTCAAGGTCCTTTTGAATTCTAATCCTGACCCCCAAAGTGCTTACAACCCTTCTCATCTTGGTATCATCTGCAAAGCTTATAAGCATACTCTCCACTCCATTATCCAAGTCACCCAGCACAGAGCCCTGCAGCATCCCACTATATATATCCTACCAGTCTGGCAGAGTACAATTCAGATATATCAAGACTTTAAAAATCCAGAATGTCCATAGTCCCACAGAAAAAACTGCCTCTGGAAACATATTACAACTCCTGGCTGCTATGTTCATCATGGTGCATGGCCTCCAGGGGCTGGTGAGTCAAAACCAAGGACAACCCCACCAACTCCAATCAGAAAAGCGAGGTATTGATCCACTGAAAACAGCCTACTGAAGTCTCTTCTATGTTGTACAGAAACAGGACTCTGCAGAGGTTCTCAAACTTCCATAAAGTACTGTAGGAAGAATATAAATAACAGACAAAAGAAATTCCCCTTTGTTACAAGAATCTGCAAATGCAAAATCAGTTACAATCTGACTTAGGAAACACAGGGAGTTTTTCCCAGGTTACAGAAAAATGGGAACAATACCTCACAAGTGGAAGTAACCGTAATTGTTTTAACTGATGTTATTTTAGTGTTGTTTACATTTATTGTTTATTTATATGTGTTTCCTTCACCCAGGTCATGCTCAAAAACAGACTTTACTACCGGTGTAACTGTTCTGTCTACAAATAGACCAGCACATTCAATAGATATGGATACAACAACCACAGTGCTGCATGGAGCCATCAGAGGAGACTCAAAGAAACCAGCTTTAAAATAAACCATGTTGGGGAAGTGGATGTCTCTCCCAGGCAGTCAGGTCTTTTTAATACTAGGACGCTGGTTTGAATGATGCTCAGGTCACCTCTGACGAAAGGTCATTAGCAACCAAAAGCTAATGTTTTGTGGTCTATTTTAAATGGGAGTTCAGAGTCAGCCAGTAATTCAGGGCAGATATTCGCATGACATCCACCTGGAGATGGTGGGACGTGATACCTCCTCCCCCCCACACCCTATCAAAATTGGTAGTCTCAGGCATGAGACCCAGGATTAAGTAAGCCATGGAGCCCAAACGCTGCTGCTACCCCCCCAGAGATGGTCTGTTATGGAGTGGTCCATCACTACAAGTGGGGAGACCCAAGGGACAGGTGATTGGTGCAAGACTAAATGGGTAATTAATATTAATTTCCTTTAAATCCCCAGGGAAATGGGAAGGTGGAAACCAATTGCAGGGTGTGCTCTGGAAATGTGGTTTCTCCTTCCCTTGGAGCTTGTGGGTTTACTTAGGTGGTGATATTCTTCTGGAGCTGAAGGTGACTGCAATGTTTGGGAGATTCCATTTTAAGTTAGGGGAGGGAACTGATTGGCTGGAGCCTACAAAAGGAGGGGCTTAGGTGTTATAAAGCCTGCTGCAGCCAGTTTGGGGAACTTAGTTTAAGCAGAGGTCTGCTCTATCTAACTTAGGTTTAGGCCTGCATGAGCCTTGAAAGACTGAGTGTAGCCTGGAAGAGGCTTGTACTAGTCTGAAAAGACCTTGCTAACCTCTGGCTTATTCCAACTCTTACCAGGGGGCAGGGAGAATTACTGAAGCTGGGAGCTACAATATTACCATGTTGCTATAGGAATTTTTGTAACTTAAGTTATTTTAGTTCCTCTGGGACTTAAAATTGCTTAAAGTATGATTTTCCCTATATTTTTAGTGTTCCTGAGTTTGTTTGGGTTTTTTTGCCTCTGACCCCTTCATGGTGTCTGACTCTATGGCCCAAAGTTCACACCCATTACACCACTGTAGATAAAGGACTTCAATCTCCACAGCTTTCAGTCTGGCCCTTCTCAGCGGCATACACAAAGAAGTGAGAAGAGCATGCACTGCTAATTCACTGATGCATCACCACATTGGCCATTAATATAGAAGCTGGCACAATGAGAACAAGTGAGCGCTTTTGCCCTGTTTCTTACAGAAATAAGATTATCCTTCATTCATTTCTCGGTTTATAACAATATTTCAGCACAGGCATTTAGTGCAGGTATAAGGGGACAGATGGTTAGTCCAAATATTTTATCAAGCCAACATATGCCCTTCAGAATTCCACTTGGGAAAAGCCCTATACATTTCATAGAGAATGAGAACCTCCCTAAAGGATGTTTAAACCAACCTCCAGTTGACATAAATGGGGGTTGGATCAACCTCTGAATCATTCTCTAAGTTCAAAAGAGTAATTTCTATTAAATCCTATTGATTTTGGGCCCTAATAAATGCTACATGACTTTTCCATTGGCACATCAGCTTTCACTGAGATAATCACCAGATGTGTCCACCCCAAATTTTCCATTCGACCTTTTGCTCCTGAGACTGCAGAGACTTTTGAGAAACTGTGTCCAAGATAGGTTTCAGAGTAACAGCCATGTTAGTCTGTATTCGCAAAAAGAAAAGGAGGACTTGTGGCACTTTAGAGGCTAACCAATTTATTTGAGCATAAGCTTTCGTGAGCTACAGCTCACTTCATCGGATGCATACTGTGGAAAGTGTAGAAGATCTTTTTATACACACAAAGCATGAAAAAATGGGTGTTTACCACTACAAAAGGTTTTCTCTCCCCCCACCCCACTCTCCTGCTGGTAATAGCTTATCTAAAGTGATCACTCTCCTTACAATGTGTATGATAATCAAGGTGGGCCATTTCCAGCACAAATCCAGGGTTTAACAAGAACGTCGGGGGGGGGGTACGAATCCTCATCAAACAAAACCCTTTTTATAAATATAGACTTATACACATTCCCCCATCTTGGCTGGGCCAGAGTTCTGTAGTGTGGAACTTTTAGCTCAGGGAATTCATGCATTTCTCAGTGGAGGCTGGAGCATTGATAATAAGCTTTTATTGACTATAACCCAATTCAATCAGGATCAACCGCTGGGAATGGGCCACATCCACCCTGATTGAACTGGCCTCGTTAGCATTGACCCCCAGGGCCAGTGCAAGGATATTTTGCGCCCTAGGCGAAACTTCCACCTTGTGCCCCCCCTCCGGCCCGGGGAGCCCTGTGGCAACTCCCTGCCCCCCCTCCACCCGGGGAGCCCCCCCTACAGCAGCTCCCCACTCCCCCCTCCGCCCATGGAACCCCCCCGCGGCATCTCCCAGCCCTGTGCCGCCCCCCCGCGGCAGTTCCCCGCCCCCCCCTGCCCTGCAGCAGCTCCCCGCCCCCTCTCTCCGCCCGGGCAGCCACCGCTGTGGCAGCTCCCCGCCCCAGCTCACCTTCGCTCCGCCTTCTCCCCTGAGCACGCTGGCGCTGCTCCACTTCTCCCGCCTCCCAGGCTTGCGGCACCAATCAGCTGTTTGGCGCGGCAAGCCTGGGAGGGGAGGAGAATTAGAGTGGGGGCGGCGTGCTCAGGGGAGAAGGCGGAACGGAGGTGAGCTGGGGAGGAAGCAGTTCCCCTGCGCCCCTCCCCCCCGTTACTTGCTGTGGGCAGCCCTCCCCGTGCCCCCCTGCCCCAGCTCACCTCCACTCCACTGCCTCCCCTGAGCACGTTTTTTGGCGCTCCCAACCACTTGGCACCCTAGGCGGCCGCCTAGTTTGCCTAGTGGTTGCACAGGCCCTGCTGACCCCCTACCTGGTAAGGCAACTCCCATCTTTTCATGTGCTGTATATTTATACCTGCCTTTGTATTTTTCACCCCGTGCATCTGATGAAGTGGGTTTTAGCCCACGAAAGCTTATGCCCAAATAAATCTGTGAGTCTCTAAGGTGCCACAAGGACTCCTCATTGTTTTTGCGGATACAAACTAACACGAAACCTCTGAAACCTTTCCCCATCTCAGTAACAGAGTAATCAATAAATTACCACAAAAACACTACGAAGCTCACTCTTTCCTTTCAGCATTAATGGACATGGTGAGAATAACTGAAGCTATTTTTGCAGCACTATCAATAGTTAGCACTCCTAAGGCACCTTCCAGGAGAAGGTCCCCAAACGCTTTACATACATTAATGAATTAAGCCTTGTAACACCCCAAGGAAGCAGGTCTGAACTATATCATGATGTGTTTTCCTGCTCTGGTGACTGGCAGGGGAACAGGCAGGGTCCTGAATTCCTGACTGGTCTCTTCTCCCACTCAGTGAACAGAGGTTGCCAGCTCAGGTGAGTAAGATCAATCCCTAGAACCCACTATGGTCATGATCCTGCACCATGGAAGTCAATGGGAATTTTGCTGCCAACTTTAATGGGTGCAACATCAGGCCCCTTGAGATCCATGCATTCAAGACTCTCTTGCTGCCGACAGCCTACAGAAAAACACAAAACCCTGGTGTCTGTCACAAATCTCGGGGCAAGTCACTATGCAATTCTTCCTGGCTCCTTATGCTGTGTTTCTAGTATTTTCACAGTGCAGTTAAGCCAGGTCACAATCTCCTCAAGGCCAAGTCAAGACTTTGTTCCTGGAACTTTCTGTCAATATCTCAAACAAATCTTTCTGTCCCTTCTCCAATCCCCAACTATCCTACATCGGCCAGCAGAGGTAAGTTAAGGACCATTTTCCTGACATATCAGCTAAACCCAGGGACCAGAAAATCTGAAAGGATCCCCGAGGGTTGATTATTTCCCCCCCGAACAGAGTTTCGTCTTCTGGAGAAGTACAGGAAACTTTATACAAGACATCACCTTTTCTATTTGCCAGAGGAATCCTTTTGGGCTTTGACCTGGACCACACAGCCAAAAGACGTGAGCCCCAAGGGTATCTTTAGGGAAGATGGTTTACCACAGGGTGTGGTGTAGTTGCTGAGGGCACATGCAGGGGTGGATACAGCTGCTTGTTGAACATATCAGACTGTTTCCAACCCAGGATGTTCCTGTCATGCTTCAAAAGCAAAGATTCCTCTGATTTTTTTTTTTAAAGGCAGGAGCAAGTACAAGAAACACAACACTTAAAATAATGCACTTTTCACAGCGACTAAATTGCATCGCACAGTATATTAATTACATATTGTCCACTTGACCTATCAAAGGAGCATTCCAACAAATATTAGTGTGACCTTCAACCCTCCTGCGTTTACTTGGGTTGAAAGCCCAACAGGTAGGTCTCCTCATTTCCTCCCTCATTCCAGGCTAACAGCCTATTATACAGCTCCTCAAAGAAACCAACCAGAATGTGCGACTCTGATGTTGGTTTAATCAGAATTCTTTTTACCATTTCAATATTTCTTCAGTGAATTCACTACTGCTGTAAGGTGCCAGCTTGACAGCATTAGAGCTGAAAATCTGCTATTTACCCCAAGAACAGATACATCAGAGGCAGCAAAGCAGCAGCCCACGCCTTCCTCAATGCCATCCCACAACCCTGACCACCTCGAGGGGTGAGACGTTAGCTCGTTCTCCATTCAATCCTTGGCCTTTCTGCTGAGACTGCCAATTGGCACCAACTGCAGTGGCAGCTTTTGTGATCTGGACATATATCCACTAGAAACTGGGCTAAGACCCCACCTCTCAGTTCATTTCACACAGGATTCCAAACCAGCATCAGGCTGTCTGTCAACACCAATCTGGGTCAGAGACACCAAGTGACTTGCTCAATGCCACCCAGGAAATCTGTGGCAGCTCTGTGATCTGAACTCAAGTCTCCCGACCCAAGTTCCAGTCCAGTGAACCTTAACCACAAGAAGAAAAGGAGTACTTGTGGCACCTTAGAGACTAACCAATTTATTTGAGCATAAGCTTTCATGAGCTACAGCTCACTTCATTGAGCAACCTTCGTATGTGTATAACAGCAGCGTTAAATTAGGTAGCCAAGTACTTAACCTAAAGCAATTATAGGCTTCTTAGTTTACAAGCTCGCTTCACCCACTGTCTCTAGCTACACCATCAGGGTAAGACGCTAAAGGCATGTTTGGATCCTTTCTCCTGTCCGCACTTCCAATGCAAATGAAAACATCCTGGTGAGCTTGGATGACTACGGCCGTGCTTCCCAAAATAAATAAATAAATCACACGTCTGGGTGGCTGCCTGTCTCTGTGTTTGGCAGCTCTCTCTCTTTATCAACACCAAAAACTTTCATTCAAGAGCCATGGCCTCTTGCCAGGCAGAACGCCACACTACAAACACAACTGCCTCCTACCCCCTCAATCAAACCAAAGCAACAGAAGCCAGGCTCTTCCTACAGCAAAGGGAAAAACAGATTTCCCACCAGCTATGAAAAGCTGGAGGTTAATATAAATTCCATGGCTTTGAGGGGGAAATGGAGCTGCATTCAAAGACTCAATGGCTAACCACGTTTCCTTCGTCTGGCAACTGTAAGCTCCGTGAGCCGAGTTATTGAGGAAGTGAGATGAGGGCTATATTTGTTCCAGCTGCCGTTTTCCCTTAACCCCTTGAAGTGGCGTTTCCCAAAGAAGGATTTCATTTTTAATGCTTGCTTTTCATTTTTTTCATGCAATGCTAGAACTAGTTGTTTGAATCACTGTCGTTCATAAATTAAAAACTAAACAAAAAAGCCCATCACAATCCAAAAATGCACAATCTGGACGTGTGGGGGATGGGAGGAGTCGAAGAAAAGACTTTCCAGAATTAACTTGGAAAAGGAAAGAGAGAGAGATAAAGCCACAAAAAACTTGCGTGTTAATATCAGAATCTTTTTTTGCTTTTAAAGTCTAATGCAGCCAGTGCAAAATTGCTATGAAAATGTTATCAGCCAGGTCATGAAATCTGTTCTCCCTCATCCTCCAGTGATGATGAGAAAATGAATGATATTTCACTCCTGCAATAATTTTTTTTTTTATCCATCACAAGTGAGTGAGCAAACTGATTTTTTCAAGCCTGTATTTGTGATATACATCTGAGAACAGCTGATGGCTTTAGAACAACTAGATACCTAAAGACTAAAATATACGTAGGCTTGGAAGGATTAGATTGTGATAGGTAAATGTCCGTATACGTTGATTTCACCATACACACACAAAGAGAGGAAAAATATTTCGAGTGATAATTATCAAAATTGACAGATAGGAAAAGTAAGAAAAATGCTGCTTGAGAACTTATTAGAATAGCCTTTGGTTAAAAGGGTATTAAATTTGTACATTTTGAAATGTAATGTTGACAATTTGTGTTTTAATGCTTATAAAAGCTTTAACTTTTTGAATCTCAATATCTACTGCCATTAAATAATTGCCTTATTGCCTGACACTCCCCCACAATTTCCTGCAACAGTGAAAATGTAAATCGATTAAAATCAGAAAAAATTGTTAAAAATAAGCATCAATATTATCCATCAAAATTATAAAAATAAAAAATCTAATTCTGCGGAGCCTAAATATAAAATATTTTGTTTAGAGCCTGTAAGCTCTTCAGGACAAGCACGATCTATGTTATGCGTCTTGTACAGTGCTAGACACACCACTAATATTTAATAATAATAAACAAATTGGGGACATCTAAGCAGCTTTCAGTATTGCTCCTTTTCTTTGTCTAAGGTCAATGCCCTTACTCATGTGGAGTAGTACCTTACTCTGCAACTGATTTTCTCAATAGGACTATCATACAGTAAAGTACTAGTTTACATGAATCTGGCCCTACTCATTTAGGCTATGATCCAATCAAGAATTTAAGCACATGCTTAAATTTAAGCATGTGAGTAAACAGATTGAATTCAATGGGACTAATCCTGGGTTTAAAGTTAAGCATCTGCTTCACGGCTTTACTGGATCAGGGCCTTATTTTTGGTGTGCCAAGTTTAAAAATATAACTTGTAAGAATCTCTGCTTATTAGCTATTTTCCCCACCTTTAAAACAGGCAGAAAACCTGATTTAAAAGGAAGCTTGTCTTGCACACAGGCACACTATGTTTCTCTTTAATTATACCTGCATGTGAAATACCTTCCTGAAATCCCCACTCAAACAAAGCCTTAAGAAAGGAAACAATGGAAATCCCTGATGTTTCTACTAAGCAGTGAGAAAAGGGGCACGTAGGATTAGGCTGATGTCTGTTCTTACTGTTCCCAAACCAGAGTGGTTACCACAACAACTAACAGCCTGGAGAGACACCAATTTATTACACACCTGATTTTTTAAGACAGAAGCTTCCTCAAGACTGGCCAGAGCCTTAATTCCCAGCATGTATTCAAATCCCACCTTAAAATTCTGCAAAGGCCTACAGCACTGACTTACCGCTGAAAGAGCATTTCAATGGATATAGAGAAAAAACATAACGACGTGAACTCCATGAAGCAAACGACGTTTCCATTCTGTTCCCCATGGAAACACTGGGCACCCAGAGCCCAATCTGGCGAGCAGCGGAGAGATTCCAAATAAGCTTGCATGCCACCAGCTCCTATTGGCTTTCACTGGAAGGAACTGAGGGCACCCCTCAGAGCCAAGACCCAAGGGAGTGTATCCACCTCCTTTATCCTCTATGCCCTGTCTTGCTCAGCATGGCCTGTTATTCTGATCTGTGACTAGTATTTCATATCATATCGATGGGCCCTGATGTTGGGCCCATAGTGCCAGGCACTGTACCTACACATACAGACAATTGCTGTCCTGCTTACACTCTAAATAGACAACACAGAGAAAAGGTGGGAGAAAGAGATAGAACAGGCAAGCAGAAGATGCGGAGGATGAAGCTTTGCCATTGATTTCAATGGGGCCAGGATTTCACCCAGATCATATAGGAAACCTGCGGCAGGTCTCCCGAGTCTCAGCCCAGCACCTCAACCCCAACCTCATGCTTCCTCCCTGTTGTTCTTTCTTGCGGTTCATTTGTGGAATGCCACTCAGTCAGGGCCAGGAGTATCAACTTCTTTGCCTGTAAAGTACCGCGCACACCAATGGCGCTACAGAAATAAAATCAAGATATTTTGACAACATAATCTATTAACATGACTGGGTTACTGGATCCAAACGTCAAACAGCTCCACTTCATTGGCTATTTTCTCAGATAAGTGGCAGGTCCCTGATTACTACCACGGTAAGAACATAAGAACAGGGGCCGCTAACAGGGAGTTTCGAGATGGAGTTCTCCAGGTGAAGGAGGAGCAAATACGGGACCCTTGGGGTAAGTGGCTGTCTGTAGTGTGTGTTTGTGTTTGGGGGTTACATGCTGTGTGCTGAGCTTGTGTTTGTCTGTCTGACTGTTTGTTTGTTTGAACGACTGTGTGCTGTGGCCGGCAGTTGGAAGTTGCGAGCTTCTAAACAAGGTTTGAAATCTAGAAGCCTCTGTTCATTGGCTGAGCCTTAGTCAGGGGGTGGGGCTATCAAGGAGGCCAGGACTTTATAAAGCAGTGAGCAAGCGACCAGGGACCACTAACAGGGAGTTTTGAGAGGGAGTTTGGAAGGGGAGTGGGAAGGGGGCAAGGTACACTTGCCATTCTTTAAAACCTTTACACTAAACTACAATCAAAACTTCCCAATTTAAACAAAAATCCTACCATTAACCTAGGTAACTGTATGAGAAAATGCAGGCAGAAGCCCAGCAGCAGAGTGGGGGCTATCCTGTTTATTGCATTCAGTGTAGCATGTATGATTACCTGCCCTGTGGGCGGGTGGCGTATGTGTGCATTCGGTGCAAGGAGCTCCTGGCCCTCAGAGACCGTGCACGGGCTTTGGAGGCCAAGTTGGCGGAACTGGAGGAGCTAAGGGAGGCAGAGAGGTATGTTGATGAGGCTTTCCAGGACACTGTAGATTTGTCCCACCTCTGGTCAGACACCCCCTCCGCTGTTAAGGAGGATGAAAGGCCCAGAAAAGGAGACCAGTCAACGGGAACAGAGGGAAACCTTCCCATAGTTGGGACCCTCCTTCCAGATGATGTTGGGGTATCCTCTCGCACCGAGATTACCTCTCTGGGGAAGGGAACTCCAGTCATTAGGAAAAGGCAGGTGTTAGTAATGGGAGATTCAGTTATTAGACACATAGATAGCTGGGTTTGTGATGACCAGAAGAACCGTATGGTGACTTGCCTGCCTGGTGCGAAGGTTGCGGATCTCTCAAGGCATCTAGATAGACTTATGTGTAGTGCTGGGGAGGAGCCGGTGGTCATGGTACATGTAGGTACCAATGACGTAGAGAAGGGTAGGAGAGACGTCCTGGAGGCCAAATTTAAGTTCCTAGGAAAGAGACTGAAATTCAGGACCTCTATGGTGGCATTCTCAGAAATGCTTCCAGTTCCATGCGCAGGGCCAGGTAGGCAGGCAGAGCTTCAGAGTCTCATTGCGTGGATGAGACGATGGTGTAGAGAGGAGGGGTTTAGATTTATTAGGAACTGGGGAAACTTTTGGGATGGGGGAGCCTATACAGGAAGGATGGGCTCCACCTAAACCAAAGTGGATCCAGACGGCTGGCACTTCGCATTAAAAAGGTTGCAGAGCAGTTTTTAAACTAAGAGATGGGGGAAAGCCGATTGCTGCAGAGGTGCATGTGGATCGGACAGAGACTCCTCTTAGAGGAGAGTCTCGTGAGAGAGATTCTCTAGGTTTTAATCAGAAGTAGGGGATGAAAGAGGACAAAGTATGGGCCAGATCAGACACATTCACATAAAGAATCTGACAAATCAGAAAAGGGCAGACAAATAAACAGTGACAAGTTTTTAAAGTGCTTGTACACAAACGCTAGAAGTCTAAATAATAAGATGGGTGAACTCGAGTGGCTCGTGTTAAAGGAGGATATTGATATAATAGGCATCACAGAAACCTGGTGGCGTGAGGACAATCAATGGGACACAATCATTCCGGGGTACAAAATATATCGGAAGGACAGAACAGGTTGTGGGGGGGGAAGGGAAGGAGTGGCACTATATGTGAAAGAAAATTTAAAATCAAATGAAATAAAAATCTTAAATGAATCCACATGGTTCCACAGAATCTCTATGGATAGTAATTCCAGGCTCTACTAAGAATATAACAGTAGGGATCTATTATCGATCACCTGACCAGGACAGTGATAGTGACGATGAAATGCTAAGGGAGATTAGAGAGGCTATCAAAATAAAAAGCTCAATAATAGTGGGGGATTTCAATTAGCCCCATATTGACTGGGTACATGTCACCTCAGGACGAAATGCAGAGACAAAATTTCTCGATACTTTAAATGACTGCTTCTTGGAGCAGCTGGTAGATGAACCCACAAGGGTTCTAATCCTGAGTGGAGCGCAGGATCTGGTCCAAGAGGTAACTATAACAGGACCGCTTGGAAATAGTGACCAAAATATAGTAACATTTAACATTCCTGTGCTGGGAAGAACACCTCAACAGCACAACACTGTGGCATTTAATTTCAGAAAGGGGAACTATGCAAAAATGAGGAGGTTAAACAGAAATTAAAAGGTACAGTGACAAGAGTGAAATCCCTGCAAGCTGCATGGACACTTTTCAAAGACACCATAATAGAGGCTCAACTTAACTGTATACCCCAAATTAAAAAACACAGTAAAAGAACTAAAAAAGAGCCACCGCGGCTTAACAACCATGTAAAAGAAGCAGTGAGAGATAAAAAGGCATCTTTTAAAAAGTGGAAGTAAGGCTCTTAAGTAAATTAAGTTGTCATGGGATAAGAGGGAAGATCCTTTCATGGATTGAGAACTGGTTAAAAGACAGGGAACAAAGGGTAGGAATAAACGGTAAATTTTCAGAATGGAGAGGGGTAACTAGCGGTGTTCCCCAAGGGTCAGTCCTAGGACCAATCCTATTCAACCTATTCATAAATGATCTGGAGAAAGGGGTAAACAGTGAGAGGGCAAAGTTTGCAGATGATACTAAACTGCTCAAGATAGTTAAGACCAAAGCGGACTGTGAAGAACTTCAAAAAGATCTCACAAAACTAAGTGATTGGGCAACAAAATGGCAAATGAAATTTAATGTGGATAAATGTAAAGTAATGCACATTGGAAAAATAACCCCAATTATACATACAATATGATGGGGGCTAATTTAGCTACAACTAATCAAAAGAAAGATCTTGAAGTCATCGTGGATAGTTCTCTGAAGACGTCCACGCAGTGTGCAGCAGCAGTCAAAAAAGCAAACAGGATTTTAGGAATAATTAAAAAAGGGATAGAAAATAAGCCGGAGAATATCTTATTGCCTTTATATAAATCCATGGTATGCCCACATCTTGAATATTGCGTACAGATGTGGTCCACTCATCTAAAAAAAAATATACTGGCATTAGAAAAGGTTCAGAAAAGGGCAACTAAAATGATTAGGGGTTTGGAAAGGGTCCCATATGAGGAGAGATTAAAGAGGCTAGGACTTTTCAGCTTGGAAAAGAGGAGACTAAGGGGGGATATGATAGAGGTCTAAAAAATCATGAGTGGTGTGGAGAAAGTGAATAAGGAAAAGTTATTTACTTATTCCCATAATATAAGAACTAGGGGCCACCAAATGAAATTAATGGGTAGCAGGTTTAAAACAAATAAAAATAAATTCTTCTTCACTCAGCACACAGTCAACCTGTGGAACTCCTTGCCTGAGGAGGTTGTGAAGGCTAGGACTATAACAGGGTTTAAAAGAGAACTGGATAAATTCATGGAGGTTAAGTCCATTATTGGCTATTAGCCAGGATGGGTAAGGAATGGTGTCCCTAGCCTCTGTTTGTCAGAGGGTGGAGATGGATGGCAGGAGAGAGATCACTAGATCATTACCTGTTAGGTTCACTCCCTCTGGGGCACCTGGCATTGGCCACTGTTGGTAGACAGGATACTGGGCTGGATGGACCTTTGGTCTGACCCAGTATGGCCGTTCTTATGTTCTTATGTTAGTATGGTCCATCTATACTGATTACACTCTCATGGCATGTTGGCTCCCTCCATCCTGTTTGGAGCACTAACCACTGAACATTGTCACACACCACACAAGAGACAGCTTTCAGGGAGTCAGACATACCCTGCTGCTGGGTACAACCACTAGCATGGGGTGGGCAAACTTTTTGGCCTGAAGGCCACATCTGGGTATGGATAGCTTTAGATAAGCTATTACCAGCAGGAGAGTGGGGTGGGGGGAGAGAAAACCTTTTGTAGTGGTAAACACCCATTTTTTCATGCTTTGTGTGTATAAAAAGATCTTCTACACTTTCCACAGTATGCATCCGATGAAGTGAGCTGTAGCTCACGAAAGCTCATGCTCAAATAAATTGGTTAGCCTCTAAGGTGCCACAAGTCCTCCTTTTCTTTTTGCGAATACAGACTAACACGGCTGTTACTCTGAATCTTGTAGCATCGCAGCTAGCAACCACCCTTTACACAGAGCTGGATGTAAAGGAGCAATGTAGCCTGTATTATCATCATTTATTATTTGTATTGCAGCTAGGAGCCCCATCACGGACAAGGATCCCACATGTACCAGGTGCTGTACAAACGCAGACCAACAAAACCAACAACACAACGGCCGCTGAGTGTTCTATCAAGGGGAAGGACATACTATGTCTTGCCATGTATCACTGGACCCAAATTCAGGTTTTTATAAAAAGAAATTTAATGAAAACTTAAACAAATGTTTCCATGTTTTTTTTAATTCCACTGGAAACTGCTTATTTAAAAAAAAAAAAAAGAAAGGATCGTCACAGTACTTGCTGCCCAAACATTGTGGCACCGTGCTGGGGTAGGAGACCCTGAAAGTGAAGTTGACTAGAAATACAAGTGATCCTGACCAGTCTATCCTCATCATCCGAACTGAGAGAAACACCCAAGCTCCACAGACCACTACAAAGTGAAGGAGGTTTTTAAAAAAAAAAAAAGTTATTTAAATTTAAAAATCTAAAGCACTGGTTCTCAAACTTTTTTTTTTTTTTGCGGACCACTTGAAAATTGCTGAGGGTCTCGGCGGACCACTTAATGATCTTTCCAAATGTCGTTTGTACTGTTAACTAACTCTTATAAAGCGCTTTGGATAAAAGCGCTCTATAAAAAAAATAACAATAATAAACTTTTTTTGTTCGACAAATAAAAGCACACAACTCATATTTTAATATTCGTAGTCTTACCTTTCTAGTGCGATGGATGTGCCCTCTCTCCCCCGCCCCAGCAGTCCCCAAGCTGGGGCTGAGAAGGAGGAGGGTCTCTCCCTCTCTCCCCCACCGCGGAAGTCTCCGAGCTGGGGCTGGGAAGGAAGGGGATCTCTCCCTCTCTCCCCCACCGCGGAAGTCTCCGAGCTGGGACTGGGAGGGAGGGCCAGCTCTCCCCATCAGGGCTGGGAAAAGTTGCCTCTTTCTCTGGCCGCCACAGCCCTGCACGTCCCAAATTCCCCCCACCCCTTCTTCTCATCCCACTGCCCCCTCCCACCTACCCCTATACCTCCCAAGGCCATCACCACCTTACATGTGTGTCTTCTCCAGGGCCCAGGCACCTAATTAGTGGAGCCACGCCCGCGCGGCTCCACTAATTAGGTGGGTGGCCCTTCATTCTTTTGTGTGCGGCCACCCAGGCGCGCACCTTAGAGGGAACTATCCGTGGACCACCTGAATGGAGCTCGCGCACCACAGTTTGCCAACCTCTGATCTAAACTGTTATTGATAATATGGATAAGGACAAAAAACAGAGGTCAAGATTTTGAAAAACAACCAGTGATTTTGGGTGCCCAATTTTCATGCTGAGCATCTGTCCTCTGAAAATTGGTCCCTTTTAAAGGTGCCTCAAATTGGGTACCCAAAACCACGGGTCACTTTGCAGAATCTTGGCCTGAGAGCATCCTTTAATGCAGATGGAAGTTAAAGTAACCAACAGAACATTATAGCAAAGAACTAACATTGCAATTAGAATGGAGTTTATTGGGAGTGTCCTTGTAGAGGTTCTTACAGTTTGCATGTAGGCCTAGGGAGAGTCGCAATGATTGCCAACACAGCCCCTAAAGTACCAACAGGGGTGCAAGTTCAGGCAGGATCCATAGGATCCTACCCCTGTGTTGACAGGGGGCCTGGGCTCTCATAGCGTTGGTGGAGCCAAGGTCAGTTTAACTTGAGTAAACTGTCCCTCCCCATGACACACAGCCGCTTCTCAGAGCACTTGTAGACTGGGAGGAGGAATTCCCACAGACACACACACGTGTGTGTGTGTGTGTGTGTGTGTGTGTGTGTGTGTGTGTGTGTGTGTGTGTGTGGTGGGAAACGAGAGAAGTCATCATGCTGCTGTGCAGAACATGCCAGGTTGCACGTATTCAAGAGGATAGCGGCTTAGTTCTCAGCAGTGAGGATCAGCCCTTTCATGGTCACTTCCCCCATCAAAGCCGAGCTGATCCTCAGGAAAGTCCTTTAGTGTGAGGAAATCCTGACCACTAGCATCAAGGTGTTATCAACACAGCAAGAAGACAATGACAGCAGAATCAGACACATGGCATGTCACCTTCATATTTATGCTTCTAACCAGCGCTAGAATCCACCCCAGGACCATTCCCCATCACCACTATGGGATGTAATCAAGCAATATATTAGTATCTAGTCATAGTAGACAAAGGGGCAGATTCTTACTAGGGTGATTTTATAAGCAGAGTCCCTCTTCTCTGTGGCTATTTAATAAGCTCTTCAATCCAGGTTGTACTTAACGTAAACTGGGAGGTTTTTTTTTCCTCACCTCTATACAATGCCAACTTTAAAAGAAAACTAATGAGAAAGTCCTAAAGCAAAGCCCGGCATGCCATGACATTAACAGTTATATACACACACACACAGCTTTTCATCTTCAAAGCAACCTGAGCATGTTAGTTAGGGGACACCGCATACAGATTATGGTGTTTCTCTGTGAATCTAGTGCAGTCAAGCAACAGTGATGAGTGTCCTCACAGCCAGTTCTGGCTTTTGCTTCACCATGAACAATAACAGCTTTTCCAGATGTCAACCGGGCAGCCATCTAAATGACATCAGCCAAGCTGGACACCGACCAACAACCTTACAATAGGAGGAGTTAATTCTCCTCTTGATCAACCTGCTTGTATAAACGCTACAGAAGTTCATCCTTTTCTATTGCATTCTTCTGCTGCGTCTGTGATGCTGCATAAATGTACATCCATTCAGAAATGCCAATATCCCACCATGAGACTGTAATAAGTGATGAAGGCTACCTCACGTATTAGGTACCCATGATAGAACTCCAGCAGCTAACAGGAGTCATACACACACTCCGAGGGAAGAAGAGGTCCCCGCTATCCTGGATGTTCAGTCACAAAACAAAGAGTTAACAAGGTGTTGCGGGAAGAGACCAAGGACTGAGCAGACATGGGTATGAAGCCATTCTCTCATCTGAATAAGTGGCCCTTCCAGATGAGGAGAAAAGGAGGCACACTGGCAGGGCACTGGGGAAGAAGCTGCCGCTGTCCATGTTGTACAGGTCCAAACGAAGAACATCAGTGATAACTGGACAGTTCAGAGATAGGTGCATTAGAAGTGCCAAGGGCAGTATATCAGAAATTTGCTTTGGTACCCTTCATGAGCACTAACTTCACACCAGAAATGTAGAAAACTCAAGGGGATCGTTCTTTGTTTCTTGTAACTCAGATTACAAATTTCACTGGGTTAGTCAAGAATCTAAGAAACTTTCTGTTATGTCACACATTACTAAAACTCTCTTAGGGCCCAACAGAAGCACAGGCAGCCTGGGATATGTGCACATACCCCTCACAATGGAAGGAAGAGGGTGTAGGAGGGAGGATCATACTGCTGACCCCTTTATTGTTCTTGGGCCAGAAGAAAGCTTCCTCCTGGCCTAAGAACCTCTGTGCTGAAAAAGTTTTCCAGCCACAGCGAATCATACAGAGTCACAGTTTTTCCCCCCTCCCCTTCGGTCTAGCGACAGGGAGTCACAGGGTTGTGATCCATTCACAAATACCTGCTGCACATCACGTAGTCTTTCCCGTCTTCCCCCCCCCCCGCTGCAGGGAAAGGCGCTGAAACCCAAGCAAACTAAAATAAACCATTTTCTCCAAAGATTTGAAAAAGAAAGGAAGAAAGGACCCCGCTCCCAGACTGACGCCTCTAGTGAGTGTGGGGGGGGGAAACGAGACGACAATATGAAAAACAAAACAAAACAGCGAATTCTGCTAATAAAGGAATAAATGGAGGTTTTCCAAAAAAACACAACAATCCACCATTATATAACGAGGTTTAACTAAGAGTCACAGGGGTCACACGATGCAGCAGACTGGAAAAACCAAAGAGCAGTGTAGCCTTTTAATTGTTAAACCAACCATTAAAAAAAATAAAATAGAAAAATGATACCAGGATTATAAAACAAGGTGGCTGCTCACACACTAATGGGCTTATTTTTGTCCCCTTGCTCTTTCTGGCTGAAAGGCCCATCAGCTAACATTCCATTTTTTCCCCTTCATATTTCTGGTCGGTTATCTATTTAGTCTAGATGCTTCTGGAGTCAGTCCTGGCCTCCTTCTCATGTGGACAGATGGAGTTCTGCAGCTGTGGACCTTGAAATACTTAAGGGCCCATCTACACTAAAAGTAGAAGTGTATTAAAGGACCTAGTTACGACACAATGGTCCTAGGACATGGTGAAAGCTCCATTCAATTTTGTACAGAGCCTCGTTCCAGAATCAATGCAGTTGCAGGAGACTTAAAACATAGTGAGATCCAATTTACAGCCCAAAGTGAAACAATGCCATATCTCTGTTGAAGGATAACTATGTTGAAGCCAGATGCCTCAAACACAGTTCTGCTTGTAGCATAGATGGGCCTTCAAGCTGCCCATATTGGGGAACTCTAGTGTTAACATCTCATTCAGTTGTTATTGCCAGAGGATGCCCTTTTACACAAGAGGCCTGTGCATTCAGATGCATTTTTTATATCATGTTGGTTAAACCTGCTGGAAGCAGGACCAATCGACAGACTGGTAAAGCGACTTAGCCTACACTTGAGTTCCTCCTGGCTCTAATCACTGTTCCAACTGGACTGGTGTTAGAACCAGCAGAAATCGCTTTGTAAATCACCATAGCATGAACCTTAGAACCTAGGATCCTAAGACCCCATTTGTGCTGGATTTCAAACAGAGGCGAGCAACAATGTTTAATCATGCTTCCTGCTAAATCAGTCCCCACCACAGTTTACCTAGTCTAAGTGGTGGGGATGAGCCAAATTAAAAACATGTTATGAAGCACATTCTAGCCCAAATCTGCTTTTAAAATCAGGGTTTGAATATGGCTTGGGCCAAGTGAGAGTGGCCAGCAAAAACATGATAAAAACAAGCTATTGACCTATCAGCACCACAAATTCAAGGCAGGTTATGAGATGATGGGTTATCCCCTGACCTGGTAATAAAACGGTTGTAACTCACAGATAAGGTTCTAGCCAAGACTATCATCTACAGGGAAAGTTACACCCTTGCTGTAACTGAGTTCCCTGACTTGCTATTTGCAGTGTCAATGTCTGAGGTAGGATTTTCAGAAGTGTCAGCATTGGCCTAATTCTGCTCCCACTGAAGCAAACGGAAGTTTTACTTAGAAGAAAACTGTTTTTAACATGGTTCCCAAACTATGTATTAAGGCTGGCAAAGAGGGAGCCTAATGTAGCAAGATAGGAACATGTCAGTCACATCCAGAAAACATTCCATATTCTTTCTACAGGTGTAGTTAGTGATGTCATTTATTAGCACGTTGCCACTGAATCCAACTTCACCTCTTCACAGTTAAGAACAGGATTAAGTTTTTAAACACTAAGGGCTTGTCTACATGGCCAGTTAGTGTGCAGCAAGCCAGGATATGAATCTACAGCACACTAGCCTTCCAGCACCAACTTGATGTGTGGGCCCTACTACAGTGCACTAAAAGTTCTGTAGTAAGCTTTGATCTACTCCCGCTTCAAACAGCGTACGTCAAAGCGCACCATGGAACTTTTAGTGCGCTGCAGTGAGATCCACACAGCAAGACAGTGCGCTGTAGACTGCAACGCAATAAGTGTCCTCTGTAGACAACCCCGACCGGTTACCCACCCGTAGCAGCGGCAGTACCGTGTTCCTGTACACACAAAGAACCAGTATTCTTAAGCTGAATAAATAGAAGACAGGCATCCACTAGCAACAATGGAGCAAAGAGAAAGCGATTGTTTTCTTTACTAACCTTATTTGGGGTGAAACCTGGAAACATGGATCTCAGCCCAAATGCAAGTTTGTGTTTAAAATGTAAGAAATGAAAAAGAACACTTCACGTTTGAGTTAAAAAAAAAGGCTTAGTTCAGAGAACAAGACCCAGTGGTGTATGGATTGGTAATAGGATATAGTAGAGTGTATTTCCTCTGCAAGCTTCTGGCTCAAATTAAGTCCAGATCATTAATAAGTCTTTTCATCATCATCTAGCAACTGTATTGGTGGCCATAGTCCTGTTCCTACTGAATTATTCTTATTTGTACACAGCACCTCAGAGCCACATTGTGCTAGGTGCTGCACAAACACAGAACAAAAAGACAGTCCCTGCTCCACAGAGTTTGCAACTGAAGTATAACACAAGAGACAGCAGATGGATACAGACCGATGACGGAGTACTAGGAAACAATGAGACAATACTGGTTACCGTAACAGGCAGCGGTCTCAGCATCCCAGCAACCTGTCAAGGTTTTTGCAGGAATCATGGAAAAGGGGAGATTTAAGGAGGGTTTGAAGTGAAGAGATGTCAGTATCATTAAAACCATAATGGCACTACTGACATCTCTGCTGGCAGCATCAGCAGAGAGGCTAGCAATACTAAGTGTGCCCAGGCCACATAATGGCATTCACATGCGTGATCAAGGTTGGAAGTTCTTTTCCATTAACCTGAAGCCAGGGGCCAGAAGCAACTAACATCTTGTATGGTACCTGGGTGTTCCCTCAGTCCAGAATCCTCCCCCGCCATAAACAAACAAATATATATATTCTGTCGGGAAAAGTTGCCTAAAGAGAATACACAATGAGACTGAAATAATCAAGAAGGCCACAAAAGCAGGAAGAAATGCAGCTTGATGATCCTCTAGTGGCTTCACAGCTCACACATTACAGGCAACAATGAACAATTTTTACATGGCTGTATTAGTCCCAGCAGGTGAAAGGGTTGTTAGGTTCAAGAACATCTGAGGCATCATATATCACAGCTGTCAATGAATGAAATTGTGTTGATGGTTCATAGTGAGAGCCTACTTAAAAGGATGAGCCAAGGGTTTCTATTTTGCAGAGTCTTACTTGGTGGCAGGAGCACATAGCTCTGGACTAGCTGAATTCAATCTTGCAATAAGATGAGGAATTACTGAAGCAAATATGGGATGCACAACACAATAATACACAAGGATACGGAACACAGCGGAGTGTATCATGCTAATAGAGAAATTAGCACATATCAGGCTAGCAATGTGGCCCAGTGAACTGGGAGTCCAGAGTCAGAGGTTTTGGTCCTAGCAGGCCTTGGACAATTCACTTCCTCTCTCTGCGCCTCAGTTTCCTATGCATAGATGGTGAATAGCGAGAGATTTGCTTCTATGACAGGGCACCCCCGTACATGGCACCCCCATTTTGTACAGTGCCCAGATACTACACAGATGGGCTCAATGTAGTATTAACACATTCTTTTGCTATGTATGCTCGCCTAGATTCAAATGTTTATTCTCCTAATTCAGTGTTTAAAAATTTCAAAGAAATGCATAGACTTTTTTTTATTGACTGTCTTGTACTTGAATGCTCATATTTGAATGACCTATTGTATTGGAAAAGACAATCAAAAGAAAGGTATATTATATACTTTTAAAATATATGTAGTTGAAAATAAAATAAGAATTTTTAAGATCACATTCCAAGTTTCAAGCTATAGCCAAAAATGTAGAGACAATCTTTATCTTCCTTGATTTGCACAAGAGAGAGACATAGGGGTGAAATGCAGAAATAAATTTTCTAGTTATGGGATAATCTCCACCAGCAAAATACTTGTATTGTAATATATATATTACAATACAAGTATTTGGCTACAGCTTGAAAGTTGGAAGGGGATCTTAAAAATTCTTATTTTATTTTCAACTACATATATTTTAAAAGTATATAATATACCTTTCTTTTGATTGTCTTTTCCGATATATATATATATATATATATATATATATATATATATATATATATATATATATATATATATATATATCCCCCAGTCTGCATGTCACGTTCAACTGCA
Organism: Natator depressus; assembly: GCF_965152275.1. Classification (NCBI taxonomy): domain Eukaryota; kingdom Metazoa; phylum Chordata; order Testudines; family Cheloniidae; genus Natator; species Natator depressus. Next base: position 14,596,430 of record NC_134238.1, on the reverse strand, counting down.
GCACATAAGTGGATTTACTTATGGGCTGGCAACAGACAGGAAACATGTGTTTGAAGAACTTCTGGTGTTATTTTTTGTATTACTTGCTATTTTCATAACAGCAGAAGAAACACCTAGCAAGGGTGGGGGGATGGGGGACTTTTGTTAGCTGAGGATTAATTTTAAATGCTACAGGAAATGTTAACCTGTTATTCCGTTGGATAAGGGATGTGACATTAGAAGAAGTTTTACAAAGGAGCTGAGTTTTTATGTTAAAGAGGTTCTGGTTCTAAAGAGGACGTACAAAGGGGAAAAAATGGGTTATGACTTTTTTTTGGCTCTTCTGTAATGTATTTTAAAAGCCTGGACGTTTTTTTGCTTATTAAAATTTCAGGATTTTCATCAAAGACTCTCTTGAACAACTGGGAGGATTATGACATTGGAGATGTCATTAAAGGAGACTGGTTGAAAAAGGAACTGGATTTTGAGTCAGCCTCTTAAAAACTCAAATTTCTGTTTGCTTTTATTAACTTTTAAACTCAAATACCAAGAAATACTTGGGAGAAAAGATTGCTTTGTTAAAAGATTCAACATCATTGTCCCTTCAACTGAAGGCAGAGAAAGACATCTCAGATTTCTAATGACTCCTCCAGGTAAAGGAGGGGAGAAATCACATCCAACATTCTTAAAAAGAAAAGGAGTACTTGTGGCACCTTAGAGACTAACCAATTTATTTGAGCATAAGCTTTCGTGAGCTACAGCTCACTTCATCGGTATGCATCTGGTACTCCTTTTCTTTTTGCGAATACAGACTAACACGGCTGTTACTCTGAAACCTGTCATCCAACATTCTTGATATTTCTAAAAGAAAAAAGAAGCAGTTCATTTTTATGGGGGGAGGGAGGAGGATGAAGCAAACCTTTCAGCTCTTCTTTAAACATTATATAGCTGCAAAAAAGGCAGAAGCTTTTTTTCTTTTGAAACACACCTATAAGTCTGAGAGAGAGAGAAACAGGTTTCTTCTTTAGTAAGGAAACAAGAATCACTCTTACAAGTCAGAGCTTAATTTGAGACAATTTTTTTTAGTCTCAAATGTCTGCAGAATTGTTATTAATAGGCCATTCCTCATGCTCATTCCCAAGTCAGTTAATTTCTCAAAGAGTGCCCTGAACGTGGCAAAAGCTGTCTGTGGACTTCTAAAGTGTGACACAAAGCAGCCCTTGCCTTTAGAGCAGGGGTTCTCAAACTTCATTGCACTGCGATCCCCATCTGACGACAAAAATTACTACATGAGCCCAGGAGAGCCAAAGCCCAAGCCCCACTGCCCAGGTGGGGGGACCAAAGCCAAAGCCTGAGCCTCGCCACCCAGGCTGAAGCCCAGGGGCTTTGGCTCCGGCCCCAGGCAGTGGGGTTTGGGTTTTGGCCTTCGGCGATGGGGCTCAGACTTTGGCTTTGGCCCTGGGCAGTGGGGCTCAGGCTTTGGCTCTGGGTGGTAGGGCTCGAGCTTTGGCCCTGTGTCCCATCAAATCTAACGCCAGCCCTGGCTGGCAACCCCATTGTAATGGGGTCGCGACCCACTTTGGGGTCCCAACCCACAGTTTGAGAACTGCTGCTTTAGAGCATGGTCTGTGAAAACGGTCAGGAATGCAAATCTCTGGTGACAGCTCGCCAGCTGGAGAGCAATTCTGCCCAGTCCAGCCATCATCTCTTCCCTCTCCACTTCCTGGAGGAACCTGGCCATGAAACACCAGCCAGCTGGCAGCCTCACAGCACTCATGTTCCTCAAATTCTCCCTACATCCCCACAAGCTCTCCCGTTTCTCCTAGCTCCACCCAGGATGCTGTGCCCCTGCCTGCCTTGCTGCTTTGGCTCCCATGTTCTCCATGGCTAACTCCTACTCTTCCTTCCCCCAGCCAATTGCTCAAGAACACCGTTCTAAACCCTGCTGTCACTATCTACGTAGCCCCACTTTGCAACCACTTTTAATTTCTCTTCTCCGGTTCCTTCATTTCCCCTTTTTGGCCAACCTTCAGGCTCCTTCTTGGTTTATCCTAACCAGCCCATCTTTGCCAGTTTTAAAGGGAAGTGGATCAACCTCAAAATTCTGACACTGAACACTCCTAATCTGTGTGGCTAGGCTCTTCCATGGAGAGGAAGGATGATCCGGTGGTGAGGGTTCTAGCTAGGGATATAGAAAACATGGGTCCAATTCTAGACTCTAGACCAGAGGTGAGCAAACTACATCCAGCCCGCGGGACCGTCCTGCCCGGCCCCTGAGCTCCTGGCCTGGGAGGCTCGGCCCCGGCCCCTCTCCCGCTGTTCCCCCTCCCATGCAGCCATGCCGCCACATGGGTATTGGGGCTGCGAGCTCCTGCCGCTCTGAGTGGCATGGTAAGGGGGCGGAGGTGGTGCACGCGCGGCAGTGACAAAACTTGGGTAGGGGGTCCCAAGGGGCAGTCAGGGGACAGGGAGTGGCTAGGGGCAGGAGGTCCCGGGGGGCAGTCAGGGGACAGGGAGCGGTTGGATGGAGAGTAGGTTCTGGGGCGGTCAGGGAACAGGGCAGGGGGTGTTGGATAGGGCGTGGGGGTCCCAGGGGGCCTGTCAGGGGGCAGGGGTGTGGATAGGTCGGGGCAGTCACAGGACAGGGAGCGGGGGGGTTGGATAGGGGGTGGGATCCCGGGCGGGGGGGGGGAGGCGGTTTGGAGCGGGGGTAGGGGGCAGTCCGGAGGGGGCAGTCCGGGGACAAGGATCAGGGGGGGTTGGATGGGTCTGGAGTTCTAAGGGGGACAGTCAGGGGGTGGGAAGTGGGCAAACAGGGGGTGGGGGCCAGGCTGTTTGGTGGGCACAGTCTTCCCTACCTGGCCCTCCATACAGTTTCGCACCCTGATGTGGCCCTCGGGCCAAAAAGTTTGCCCACCCCTGCTCTAGACACAGATCACACAGTCAGTCTGTGGCAGTCACTCAGGTAACTTTTTCAAAAACAGCTAAGTCGCATTTTCAAAAATGTAGGAGACACTTAGGAGTCCAAATTTCAATGAAAGTCAAAGGGACTAAAACTAAATGTTTACCCTTAGTCTCTCTGGCCCAGATTCTCAAAGGTACTTAGATGACTAACTCCCATTTACATTAATAGGAGATAGGCACCTTGAGGATATGGGCCTCAATTTCCCATCTGTGCAATGAGGATAATAGTACTGCCCTATCTCACAGGGGTGTAGGGAAGATAAATACAGTAAAGACTGTGAGGTGCTCAGATACTACAGTAATAGGGGCCATACAGAGATCTCCTATTTTAATCCCGTTCCAGCAATGTGGCCCAATCCGCTTTGATTAGCGGAGAGACTCGCCAACATTTCCCACAAAGCGCTAATCAATTTCAGCCCAAAATACACACACAGAGAAATGCCTCTGCCAGCCTCTCTCTAGTAGAGACCGCTCTCGGGCCCAGTATGCAGATCACAGGCCTGTGTTTGGATGCATGATGGGAGGTAGTCTGAGGTCAGCTGAAATGATTTCAGTGGGAAGAGAGAGTGGCATGACCCTGGTTCAGGATGCATATGGAAATGTAGCCACTGTACACAGTAGATTTTACTATTTGGAAAAAGTGACAATCTCAGCCTCCGGTACAGCTTCCCCCGGCACATAGCTTTGTTTAACCACCCAAGTCCACGGTGCCAAAGGCCTACCAGTCCATCTACAGAAATGCTGCAGTGCCCTCTAGTGCTGAGAGTGTGCCATGTGGCGTTCTGCGTCTTTAGACCAGCCAGATTAGTCACAGGGTGGAGTGACTCACTCAGCCATTCCAGTTCACACAGGCCCTCCTTTCGGTTTGATTCATGTGCCTTTGCTCCCTGCGTTTCGCATTGACTTTCTGCTTTAAATGCAGCCCAAAACTCTGAATCAAGGTTAAGCTTTGCCTGATTTCCACATGAAAATAAAAGCCAGGAATCCCACCCCCCTCCCCACCCTTCTTAACCAACAGGCTGCAGGCTCCCTTCCCTCCCCTTCTGTTGTCCTCCAATGGGGAGCAAGGACAATGGCCTGCAACCCAACTCTCATTTATGATGTGTTCGGGGGGAGCTGGGGGTGGCTGGCTGCCGACATTCCCCTGCCCTCATGGATCTAGTGGAACCCAGTGGGCCTAATCCAATCTTCACGAGGACAGAAAAGGAAATCTCTCCCCCACCCCGCCAGCTCCACTCTTCCTCAGGAGCATCAGGACCCAGAAGATCCCATTGTTGCCATTACCACAGCCCCTGGGCCGAGACTTCCCAGATTACGCACTGACTGCCTTCTGATAGCCTGGGTCCCCACGGCAGCACCCAAGGAGTTAGCTGCTGAATCATGATGTGCTGAGGGATATGGTGCTCAGAACAGGACTGAAAAGCTAGTGAACCCCTATGAACCAGGGTTGGTATGATGGGCTCAGGGGATGGCCTAGTGGATAGTGCACAGGATCAGGAGACCAGGGCTCTATTCCTGATTCTAACACTGGCCTGAGGATGACCTCAGGGCAAGACAGCTTCCCTGTTTGTAAGATGGAGATGATGATATTGACCTCATTTGTAAAGTGCGCTGTCATCTACTGATAGAAAGCATTCTATAAGAGCTAGGTATTATTAAAGTACATCCACGAGCCAGTACTTTTTCGAGGTGGGTACCACATCGAGTTCTGGAACCGACCTTTCTATTTGAAATCCATCAATAAATCTCTGGGCCTTCTGGTTGTGAAGAAAACCTTCAAAATATGAGCCAGGCATAACCAACGAAGAGCTGAGTCAGCTGGCAGCCAGAAATAATAGCTCTAGGATATACGAACTGCTCCCATTCCTTTAAACAGTTGGGTGACACTGAACCCTAACAATGGCCCTCTGAATGTTAAGTGTATTGATTATTTATTTCCCTGATATTTACTAAAGGGGACCCAATGGTGTTCCATATCTGCAAGGTTTCCTAGTGACCACTCTTTGCAAATATGCCTCCGAAATCAGGATAAAATAGGACCCACACTTTGAAGTTTGCAGTTATTATTACTGTTGAGAGCTGGGTTAAACTTTGTTATGGGTTAAGTTAAAACCATGTTGAAATTGATGGGTGTGAACGCATCCTTCATTTACGATAGCAGTAAAAGACAGTTAAGGGGTCCGAACTAAAACAAAACATAATGGAGCCTACTCAGAAACTAGCACCATTGGGTATTGTTCTGACCAGGTTGAGGGGTGGTGATGTCTGTGGAAAACATTACCTGGGAGGGGCAAACAAGAAACTCAGACACACTCAAAGGAAGAGCGAGAAAGTCAAGCAGCACCCAGTAAGCGTGGTCTGGTCCTGGGAGAAGCCTAAAGAGAGGTTCTGTGATGTGGGGGTGCTGGCTGAAAGGCTAAGAAACTGTCTTTCTGTTTTTGGTTCCTCCTGCATTTGGAAAAGCAGGACTTGCTACATTCCTTGAAAACAACAAGACTGCGTCAATGAAAATCCACAGTCCATCATCAATTTCCACTCCTCACTGGAACAACCTGCAAGGCTCCAAACTTCAACTGGCTGCTGGTGTCGAAAAGGGGCATCATAATTACCATTTATATTGAGGTAGCACAAGATCAGGGCTTGTAAAGTTTTCTGCAGATTTGGGATAAAAAATGAGCCAAACTCCTCCCCACCCCCTCTTATTTATTTATTTTGCCAGCACACTGTGGATTTAAAAAAGGGACAATCAATTATTTTTTGTCACGGTCCAAATTTCTTGATCAAGGTACAGTCAAGGTCCAGACTCCAGAGAAACATTTTTCACACTGCAGTAACAATAATAATAAGGGCAAGTCTACACTACAAAATTAAGTCAACCTAAGTTTGGTTGACGTTCAGCCACTGCAGTAATTACTGCCATTTTTCATGTCCATACTACGCCTCCTCTGTTGGGGGCGCATGTCCTTACCAGGAGGACTGATAACTGATAGGGTGGGGGGCTGGGAGCCTGGAGCCATGCACTTACCTAGCCTTGTGCTGCCTTTGACAGCCCGAGCTGCGTGGGGGGGGACTGACAGCTCAGACTGTCAAAGGCAGCAACAGGCAGTGTAAATATAAGTAAATAAAAAGAGACTGTGGTCTGTTCAAGTGTCTGGCGGTCCGGATTTGGCTAATGGTCCACCAATTGACCACCCCAGGTTTACAAGTCCTGTATACAGTTTAACAGACACTTATGGAAGAGACCCTCCCATCATAGTCTAAAAACAGCAAGAGTTCCCATCTTTTGCACCCCGCAAATAAGCAGCAGTGATGTTACATTTGATGCAGGTCACACAGTTCAACTGCATTCATCATAGACAACGCTTTTGTTCCCTCGCAAAAACATTCAAGTTCGTGAAGCTGAATAAACTCTGTGACCAGAAAACCACACTCATCCGTGACTTCTCTTTTTTAATGTTCCAGAGAAAGCAACAGAACAAGCAGCTTCATCTGCCTTGCTCTGTCAATGACCTTAATTCTGACTTGGGAATCACCCTCTCATTAAAGAGGTCAGGGGTGATTAAGCCAGTCTATTCACTAAGCCCTGATGTTCTCCCAAAGAGATTGTCATTGACAATTAAGGCAAATGGCATGTACGTAGGATTGGCAGAATCCATCATTTTTAAATATAATTTTAATGGATAATATGTTTATTTTTAAACATTTTTTCAATTTTTAGCTCTTTAAATTTTCATAGTTGTGCGAAATTATGGGGGGGAGAAGAATGTCAAACAATAATTATTTAATGATAGTCTCCAGTAAGTTCTCAAGCAGTATTTTTCTTACCTTCCCTCTGTACATTTAGATCTTCATCAATGGAAATATTTTTGTGTTGGTTTGCATGTGTGCGGTGAAGTCAACACCCACTGATATTTACCAACAAACATCTAATCCTTCCAAGCCTACCTATAGGGTGGATGGTGAAAAGCTCATCCCCTAACTTCAAGTCACAGCACAAAACGGCAAAACACATTTCACTTGGCAGGGGAGATCTGACTTGCGGTACGGTCCTTTGGTGATGTACATTGTGACCTATCTTCAATAAAGCTTAGCTTTCTGACAGGCGCTTTCCACAGTCATTTTAGCAGCTACAGTATTGGAAAGACCCTTGGGATATGAAAAGCTAACTTTGTTAGACTGAAATACCATATGCTAAAATGGGCTGGATCAAATTCAGTGGGTACATAAACAAGCACAAATTACAGGGTAGGTGTGAATCAGTCAGACAATGGGGACACATTTTAAAGTAGCATAGCTTGCTCTAATATGGCAGTCAATGTGTGTGCAAAAGGAGAGTGACTCACATGCCAAGGGAAGGGACGTGTGGCATCAGAAGAGTAATTGTTACAGGAACATAGAAACTGCTGAACCAGATTGGGCCAGTGGTCCATCTAGTCCAGTGTCCTATCTCCATCCCCACCACGGGACAGTTCCAGATGCTGAGAGAAGGGGGACAGAATCCCCAGCAAGAGACAATTATACAATAATCTGTCTATAGGACACTGCCTGGGAGGGGACTGCATCAGTGATTCAATGTACTCGTTTACACCAGATCTCAATTTCACCAAATACCCCTTGATCTGATGCTTGTTATATTTTTCCTCCTGCATAAGTCCAGCTGCAGTTCACCATACGAGGCATGCAGACATTACCTGAAGCACGTTTTACCACATTTAACCCCTGTCTTAGGAATGCTTTACTGCTCCTTCTCCAACGTTTAAGAACAGTGTCCTATCCAGGAATGACAACGAATTCATAGCTATGAATGATGCACCGCAGATTTGCAATATATCTGAAAGGAGCCTGTGTCCTTAGAGGTACAGTAATCAGCTAGCTTAGTATAGGTGAGCACGTATCCCCCTAGAGGCTGGGTGCAGCAGTGTCAGTGACAGCTAACAGAACTACCCCCCTAGCTCAAGTGGGAGAGGCTTGTGCTTTTGGATGCTGAAGCTCCCCACCCACAAGCATCATTGACTGTTTTTAGGTTCTAACACCACACTTGTTACCGTGGCACCTGAGCACATGATGCCTGCGTACATGTGTCTCCAGGGGCAGGTCATGCCAACTGTTGTGTCACAAAGCAGTGTGACCTTTGCGATCCAAGGTCCTGCATCCTTCCCCCGCCCTTGGCAGGTATAAAGGGGGCTCTGAGTGCACTGCTGGGAGGGGTTGCCTACAGCAACAACTGGCTTGCAGGAGAATGCTGAACAGGGGTATGTTGCTTAGCAACCCCAGGCAGCCAAGATACATAATGAGGAAAAATCCAGTTTTGACTGGGAAAGGGGTTGGGTGGCTAGAATTAGCTGCACTGGAAACAACCAACAGGGAAGAACAACCCATGCGGTAACTCCAGGGGCTTGGAAGCCTTCTGAGGTGAAAGGAAAGGCGAAAGGTGACGGGGTAATCAACAGAACTGTATTCCAAGCAATGGGTGCTGTGCAGAGAGGAAGGGTCTCAGTGACTCGGAAGCACCCAGCATTACGCCGATAAGGTTGCTTTATCAATCACCTCTACACGAGCATTGCTTAACAGCTCCAAAGAGATCTGTGCCCAGTCCCTGACGTGCCTCGTGGAAGGAGCAAGATCTGCATTGTTCACTAGTGAGCCCTCCACACCAGCATGGCACACAAAGCCTTTCACAACTGGCAGTGCCGCTCTACCGGGGTGACAGCACAGGGAACCCTAGTGCAGACAGCAATCCAGGTATTTTAACCACTAAGTCACCTAACCCTGGTTTGAGCAAGTCTAGCTGGCCTGGCGGTTGAAGTGCCAGCAGCACCTTGTCTACACTAGCGCTCCCACTGTTGCTGCTGCTCCTCCAGCTCCACCAGTGGTAGCAACCATAGGACTCTACAGGAAAAGTCTGGCATACACGAGACCTTAGCTGCTGCTTCTTTAAATGAAGCCCTGCTATCACTGATAGCTTTACAGCAAATGGGTTTGTAGTGCTCAAGCCAGGTCTAGGGGACTAGTGTCCACATCACAAACCCACCTCCACAATCGTTCCCTTAACTGGCAGCCTGCTGAGAGGGCAAGGACTAAATGGGTCGGAGACTCAACTAATCACTTGTCCCTAGACATGGTCCCTGCAGGTCAGGGTTGAGGTGTAATGGAAGCTTGTACTCTCACTCCTACCTGTTTCATACACACAAGGACTGTCAATCCAACACCACTCATAAATGCTAAGATTGACTTTTTTAAAAGGAACATAAGAAGCGTAAATTCCCTTCTTCTTGAGCAGCTGTGCCATAGTTCCTTACCCAGTTAGGTAGCTGAATGACAGCCATATCATTAACTGTCTGCACAGAAGTGAGACAACCCTCATGATATTTAAAACAACTTCCAAAAAGGACGTGAGTCAGAAAAGGGAAGTTACTTACCCTATGTCACTATTCACTAGCAATACTAATAGAATTAAAGAAAAACCTAACAAACTTAGAAATATTTATAGGTTTCAAGACAAGGATCGGGCTGAAGAGAAAGGAGAAACTCCAAACACTGGAGGGTCCTACTTGGGCCATGCCATGGTAAGAAGGAACCAGAAAAATGGTTGGTCTGTTCCATCATTTGTACCCTCTTTGTGGAGCATGAGGAGAGCAGGGGTACAGCCGCGGACCAGCGGATGCTGCTTGCAAGAATTCTCCAGTCTCAGGGTATTTTTATACTACCCGCCGGATAGGCGGGCAGCAATCGATCCATTGCGTCTATTCTAGACGTGATAAATCAATCCCCGAGCGCTCTCCTGTCGACTCCTGTATTCCACCGCCGTGAGAGGCACAGGCAGAGTCGACGGGGGAGCGGCAGCAGCCGACTCACCGCAGTGAAGACACCGCAGTGAGTAGGTCTAAGTACGTTGACTTCAGCTACGTTATTCACGTAGCTGAAGTTGCATAACCAGAGTGACCTAGACAAACTGGAGGATTGGGCCAAAAGAAATCGGATGAGGTTCAACAAGGACAAGCGCAGAGTCCTGCATTTATGATGGAAGAATCCTATGCACTGCTACAGACTGGGGACTGACTGGCTAAGCGGCAGTTCTGCAGAAAAGGGCCTGGGGATTACTGTGGACAAGAAGCTGGATATGAGTAAACAATGTGCCCTTGTTGCCATATTGGGCTGCATTAGTAGAAACACTGCCAACAGATAGAGGGAAGTGATTATTCCCCTCTATCTGGCACTGGTGAGGCCACCTCAGGCATATTGCATCCATTTTTGGGCCCCCCACTACAGAAAGGATATGGACAAATTGGAGACAGTCCAGCAGAGGGCAACAAAAATGATCAGGGGGCTGGGGCACATGACTTACGAGGAGAGGCAGAGGGAACTGGGCTTATTTAGAAGAGACAAGTGATGGGGGATTGGATAGCAGCCTTCAACTAACTGAAGGGGGGGTTCCAAAGAGAGTGAAGCTCGGCTGTTCTCAGTGGTGGCAGATGACAGAACAAGGAGCAATGGTCTCAAGTTGCAGTGGGGGAGGTCTAGGTTGGATATTAGGAAAAACTATTCCACTAGGAGGGTGGTGAAGCACTGGAATGGGTTACCTAGGGAGGTGGTGGAATCTCCATCCTTAGAGGTTTTTAAACGCCCTGCTTGAAAAAGCCCTGGCTGGGATGATTTAGTTGGGGTTGGTCCTGCTTTGAGCAGGGGGTTGGACTAGATGACTTCCTGAGGTCTCTTCCAACCTTAATCTTCTATGATTGTACGAATACTTGCTGCAAAACATTGTACTTCACTCTTGTGATGATGGCAGGCAAGGTGCCAGCTCGCGCCAAGGCTGCAGACATTAGCTAAGAACTGACAAACTCATAGCTGGAGACCAGACCAGCTCATTTTTGTGTTAGTGTTGCTAAAAATAGGTTTTAGTCTTGTACGAATGTACAGTATTTAGTGTTTAGACTCTATAGAATGTTTAGAAGTGGCTGCATGCATTAATCTTGTTTGCAATGTCTGTATTCCATGCTATAAGGGAATATGTAAGCTTTGCTTTATAACTTTGAAAATGTTTGCTCTAAACTTATAAATCGAGAGGGGAAGAGTGTTTCGCCCCACCCATCCAAAAGAATTATCAAAATCAGATGGGCCAATAAGAAACATCACAATGCAAAGGATTAGTGAATGGCCCTATCGTACCTTGGAAGTGCTACCTGCAAGGAAGCTCATCCTATGGAGTTGGAGGCTGAAGGAAAGAAATAAAAACAAAGACACATGAAAAATTGTCATCTTGTTGCTGTCTGAACTCTCATAGGGCCAGAGATACTAAACTGAAGGCAGAGATCCCCAGGGGTTATCCCTGGGTCTGCCAAAAGACATTTTGAATTGACAGATCACTACAACTCTGTCACTCTTAGAATTTAGATTACAACTAATTTGTGGGTGTATGTTTACTTGCTTTAACCTGTTAATAACTCATTTCTTTTTCCTAGTTAATAAACCTTTAGATAGTTTATTATAGGATTGGCTACAGGCATTGTCTTCGGTGTAAGAACAGGGTACCAATTGATCTGGGGCAAGCAACTGGTCTCTTGGGACTGGAAGCAACCTGAATATTTTGTGACTTTTGATGTAAGTGACCATTTATCACTAAGTCCAGCTTGTCTGGGTGGCAAGATAGACTGGAGAGTCTAAGGGAATGGTTTGTAACTCCAGGGTCAGACTGTTACAGTGATCCAGGAGTTCATATTTGTCACCAGCTTGGTAAAATCTAATTAAAGAACACACCACCAGTTTGGGGTGTCTGCTCTGAGGTAGGCACTCTCAGTCATGAGCCACTCCAGACAGTGTGACAACTCCATCGGGGGAACATGTAGCACTGTCATGACAACATGCATTCTAAGCTACCAGCTTGTTAGCTGCTCTCCTGTTGTACAAAAAATGAAGATCAAGAGGCAGGATCAAGTTTCAGAGATTGTTTTAGCATAAGCTTTCATGGGCTACAGCCCACTTCATTGGATGCATAGAATGGAACACATAGTAAGAAGAAATATATATACATACAGATAAGTTGGAAGTTGCCATACAAACTGTGAGAGGCTAATTAGTTAAGATGGGCTATTATCAGCAGGAGAAAAAACTTTTGCAGTGATAATCAAGATGGCCCATTTAGATAGTTGACAAGAAGGTGTGAGGATACTTAACTTTAGGGAAATAGATTCAATATGTGTAATAACCCAGCCATTCCCAGTCTCTATTCAAACCCAAGTTAATGGTATCTAGTTTGCATATTAATTCAAGCTCAGCAGTTTCTCGTTGGAGTCTGTTTTTGAAGCTTTTCTGTTGCAAAATTGCCACCCTTAAATCTTTTACTGAGTGGCCAGAGAGGTTGAAGTGTTCTCCAACTGGTTTTTGAATGTTATAATTCCTGATGTCAGATTTGTGTCCATTTATTCTTTTGTGTAGAGACTGACAAAGGAGGTGCTGTCGTCATCATGAATAAGTTGGAATATGAACAAGAGGCTGCTAGGCAGCTCTCCAACACCACATTCTAGAGGCCATTATCCTCTGATCCCATTGAGGATTACCAAAAGAAACTGCGCCATCTGCTCAAGAAACTCCCTGAAGCATAGGAACAGATCTGTGCAGACACATGCCTAGAACCCCGACCAGGGGTATTCTATCTGCTTCCCAAGAGCCATAAACCTGGGAATCCTGGATGCCCCATCATCTCAGGCATTGGCACCCTGACAGCAGGATTGTCTGGCTATGTAGACTCCCTCCTCAGGCCCTACGCTACTAGCACTCCCAGCTATCTTTGAGACAGTACTGACTTCCTGAGGAAACTACAATCCATTGGTGATGTCAAGGTTCCTCCCCCACTCTGAACTCTAGGGTACAGATGTGGGGACCTGCATGAAAAACCTCCTAAGCTTATCTTTACCAGCTTAGGTCAAAACTTCCCCAAGGTACAAAATATTCCATCCTTTTGTCCTTAGATTGGCCGCTACCACCACCAAACAAATACTGGTTACTGGGGAAGAGCTGTTTGGACACGTCTTTCCCCCCAAAATACTTCCCAAAACCTTGCACCCCACTTCCTGGACAAGGTTTGGTAAAAAGCCTCACCAATTTGCCTAGGTGACTACAGACCCAGACCCTTGGATCTTAAGAGCAATGAACAATCCTCCCAACACTTGCACCCCCCTTTCCAGGGAAATGTTGGATAAAAAGCCTCACCAATTTGCATAGGTGACCACAGACCCAAACCCTTGGATCTGAGAAAAATGAAAAAGCATTCAGTTTTCTTACAAAAGACTTTTAATAGAAATAGAAGTAAATAGAAATAATAAAAAAAAAATCCCCCCTGTAAAGTCAGGATGGTAGATACCTTACAGGGTAATTAGATTCAAAACATAGAGAACCCCTCTAGGCAAAAACCTTAAGTTACAAAAAAGATACACAGACAGAAATAGTTATTCTATTCAGCACAATTCTTTTCTCAGCCATTTAAAGAAATCATAATCTAACACGTACCTAGCTAGATTACTTACTAAAAGTTCTAAGGCTTCATTCCTGGTCTATCCCCGGCAAAGACAAAATATAGACAGACACACATACCCTTTGTTTCTCTCCCTCCTCCCAGCTTTTGAAAGTATCTTGTCTCCTCATTGGTCATTTTGGTCAGGTGCCAGCGAGGTTACCTTTAGCTTCTTAACCCTTTACAGGTGAGAGGAGATTTCCTCTGGCCAGGAGGGATTTTAAAGGGGTTTACCCTTCCCTTTATATTTATGACAGGTGATCTTCCAGAAAACACCCTCGTGGCCACTATGGATGTAGAAGCCCTCTACACCAACATTCCACACAAAGATGGACTACAAGCCGTCAGGAACAGTATCCCCGATAATGTCACGGCAAACTTGGTGGCTGAATTTTGTGACTTTGTCCTCACCCGCAACTATTTCACATTTGGGGACAATATATACCTTCAAGTCAGCGGCACTGCTATGGATACCCGGACGGCCCCACAGTATGCCAACATTTTTATGGCTGACTTAAAACAACGCTTCTTTAGCTCTCGTCCCCTAACATCCCTTCTCTACTTGTGCTACATTGATGACATCTTCATCATCTGGACCCATGGAAAAGAAGCCCTTGAGGAATTCCACCATGATTTCAACAATTTCCATCCCACCATCAACCTCAGCCTAGACCAATCCACACAAGCGGTCCATTTCCTGGACACTACTGTACTAATAAGCGATGGTCACATAAACACCACCCTATACCGGAAACCTACTGACCGCTATACTTACCTACATGCCTCCAGCTTCCATCCAGGACACACCACACGATCCATTGTCTACAGCCAAGCTCTAAGATACAACCGTATTTGCTCCAATCCCTCAGACAGAGACACACACCTACAAGATCTCTATCAAGCATTCTTAAAACTACAATACCCACCTGCTGAAGTAAAAAAACAGATTGACAGAGCCAGAAGAGTACCCAGAAGTCACCTACCACAGGACAGGCCCAACAAAGAAAATAACAGAACACCACTAGCTGTCACCTTCAGCCCCCAACTAAAACCTCTCCAGCACATCATCAAAGATTTACAACCTATCCTGAAAAATGATCCCTCACTCTCACAGATCTTGGGAGACAGACCAGTCCTTGCTTACAGACAGCCCCCCAACCTGAAGCAAATACTCTCCAGCAACTACACACCACACAACAAAAACATGAACCCAGGAACCTATCCTTGCAACAAAGCCTGATGCCAACTCTGTCCACATATTTATTCAAGTGACACCATCAGAGGACCTAATCACATTAGCCATGTCATCAGGGGCTCATTCACCTGCACATCTACCAATGTGATATATGCCATCATGTGCCAGCAATGCCCCTCTGCCATGTACATTGGCCAAACCGGACAGTCTCTATGCAAAAGAATAAATGGACACAAATCTGACATCAGGAATTATAACATTCAAAAACCGGTAGGAGAACACTTCAACCTCTCTGGCCACTCAGTAAAAGTAAGTGTGGGCCCCTTACTGAATGAGGGAGGCAACCTAGTGACAGAGGATGTGGAAAAAGCTAATGTACTCAATGCTTTTTTTGCCTCTGTTTTCACTAACAAGGTCAGCTCCCAGACTGCTGCGCTGGGCATCACAGAATGGGGAAGAGATGGCCAGCCCTCTGTGGAGATAGAGGTGGTTAGGGACTATTTAGAAAAGCTGGACGTGCACAAGTCCATGGGGCCGGACGAGTTACATCCGAGAGTGCTGAAGGAATTGGCGGCTATGATTGCAGAGCCCTTGGCCATTATCTTTGAAAACTCGTGGCGAACGGGGGAAGTCCCGGATGACTGGAAAAAGGCTAATGTAGTGCCAATCTTTAAAAAAGGGAAGAAGGAAGATCCTGGGAACTACAGGCCAGTCAGCCTCACCTCAGTCCCTGGAAAAATCATGGAGCAGGTCCTCAAAGAATCAATCCTGAAGCACTTACATGAGAGGAAAGTGATCAGGAACAGTCAGCATGGATTCACCAAGGGAAGGTCATGCCTGACTAATCTAATCGCCTTTTATGATGAGATTACTGGTTCTGTGGATGAAGGGAAAGCAGTGGATGTATTGTTTCTTGACTTTAGCAAAGCTTTTGACACGGTCTCCCACAGTATTCTTGTCAGCAAGTTAAGGAAGTATGGGCTGGATGAATGCACTATAAGGTGGGTAGAAAGCTGGCTAGATTGTCGGGCTCAACGGGTAGTGATCAATGGCTCCATGTCTAGTTGGCAGCCGGTGCCAAGTGGAGTGCCCCAGGGGTCGGTCCTGGGGCCGGTTTTGTTCAATATCTTCATAAATGATCTGGAGGATGGTGTGGATTGCACTCTCAGCAAATTTGCAGATGATACTAAACTGGGAGGAGTGGTAGATACGCTGGAGGGGAGGGATAGGATACAGAAGGACCTAGACAAATTGGAGGATTGGGCCAAAAGAAATCTGATGAGGTTCAATAAGGATAAGTGCAGGGTCCTGCACTTAGGATGGAAGAATCCAATGCACCGCTACAGACTAGGGACCGAATGGCTAGGCAGCAGTTCTGCGGAAAAGGACCTAGGGGTGACAGTGGACGAGAAGCTGGATATGAGTCAACAGTGTGCCCTTGTTGCCAAGAAGGCCAATGGCATTTTGGGATGTATAAGTAGGGGCATAGAGAGCAGATCGAGGGACGTGATCGTTCCCCTCTATTCGACACTGGTGAGGCCTCATCTGGAGTACTGTGTCCAGTTTTGGGCCCCACACTACAAGAAGGATGTGGATAAATTGGAGAGAGTCCAGCGAAGGGCAACAAAAATGATTAGGGGTCTAGAGCACATGACTTATGAAGAGAGGCTGAGGGAGCTGGGATTGTTTAGTCTGCAGAAGAGAAGAATGAGGGGGGATTTGATAGCTGCTTTCAACTACCTGAAAGGGGGTTCCAAAGAGGATGGCTCTAGACTGTTCTCAATGGTAGCAGATGACAGAACGAGGAGTAATGGTCTCAAGTTGCAATGGGGGAGGTTTAGATTGGATATTAGGAAAAACTTTTTCACTAAGAGGGTGGTGAAACACTGGAATGCGTTACCTAGGAAGGTGGTAGAATCTCCTTCCTTAGAGGTTTTTAAGGTCAGGCTTGACAAAGCCCTGGCTGGGATGATTTAACTGGGAATTGGTCCTGCTTCAAGCAGGGGGTTGGACTAGATGACCTTCTGGGGTCCCTTCCAACCCTGATATTCTATGATTCTATGATTTAAGGGTGGCAATTTTGCAACAGAAAAGCTTCAAAAACAGACTCCAACGAGAAACTGCTGAGCTTGAATTAATATGCAAACTAGATACCATTAACTTGGGTATGAATAGAGACTGGGAGTGGCTGGGTTATTACACATATTGAATCTATTTCCCTAAAGTTAAGTATCCTCACACCTTCTTGTCAACTATCTAAATGGGCCATCTTGATTATCACTACAAAAGTTTTTTTCTCCTGCTGATAATAGCCCATCTTAACTAATTAGCCTCTCACAGTTTGTATGGCAACTTCCAACTTATCTGTATGTATATATATCTCTTCTTACTATATGTTCCATTCTATGCATCCGGTGAAGTGGGCTATAGCCCATGAAAGCTTATGCTCTAATAAATTTGTTAGTCTCTAAGGTGCCACAAGCACTCCTGGTTTTTTTTTTGCGGATACAGACTAACACGGCTGCTACTCTGAAACTAGAGATTGTTTTGTAATTTTTGGGATTGGGAAAACCATCACTGAGGATAGACAAAAGCACACCTATATATGTATCCACACATAGAATCATGGAAACGTAGGACTGGAAGGGACCTTGAGAGTCCAGTCCCCTTCACTCATGGCAGGACCAAGTATTATCTAGACCATCCCTGACATGTGCACACGCAGACATATATAAAACAGGATGTTTTGAGGACATACACTAATGCTAGTCTTTCCCTCCAGTGACTCAGAATCATCATTCAGAGTTCTATTACCAGATACAGGTGATTCTCCACTGGGAGGGGGGTTTTTGGATACTAAATTTAGGTGGGAGGATCTTTGCTTCATGACTTCATGACTGAGCAGAGACAGATCCTTTAACGCCCCATTGCCTAAACCGCAACAGACAGTGTAGTTTCCTATTTCTTTAAATAGGGGAACTGAAAGAAATGTGCCTCTTTATTTTGACTTTGTGAGCAGCTGTGCAAGTCTGCATCGTTGGTCTCTAGAATATGTACATACAAACACAGGCTGTACACACAATGAAATCGCTAAAAACCCACTGCCATCTAACAGCAGCCAAAAAACTGTCATGGCACATCTATGTTGGAACCGGACAGCTATGCTTTGCTACATTTCAATTTGGAAACAAAGGGACTGTGTGCAGTAAGGAGAGCCCAAAACTCCTCTGATCTGATCCCAGCTCTGCCACTTACTTGTATGATGTTAGAGAATTACCTAACCTCTTTGTACTCAGTTTCCACATGGGAAAGAAGGCGATAATACTTCCAGAGGGTGTTCCAATTATTGGAACTATACGCTGCTTTGAGGATGTACCGTAATATTATACAGTACCTTTTTCGCTAGCACAGACACCATGACACTAGCCCAGCCACCTCCCTAGGTATCCACGCCAGGAAGATACTTAGCTGCTAATTGCTGTTTGCAATGCTGTCCCTTTAAAATGCCTTGATGGTTCAGGCCTGCTCCTGCCCCACTGAAGTCATCTGCAAAACTCCCAAACTCCTCAGCAGGAGCAGGATTCAGTTTAGATGTCTCCTAATCATCCCCCCACTTCTGCTACCCACCCCAGCTCCGGATGCCTAGCTGAGGCTAGGACTCCTTCCTCACCAGGGGACAGTACCCATGGCAGTCCCTGAAAGTTTTTTAGAAGCTTCGTTTCAACAAGATGCAGGTCCTTTGGAGCAGGCATAATTTATACTCAGTTCAGCTCTCAGATGCCCAAGAGAACCTATCCCTTTTGAAGTCTGTCCTTCTCCAAAATAACTGCTGTGTGCAGCTTGAGCTCCTTTTTTTAAACTACCAAAATTCTCAGGCCAGCTCCTTCACTGCCTTCCACGTTGTATAGTTATCTACACATGGACAAACTAAGTGTCAGGTGCAAGGCAGTGAAGAATCAGACCCCTAATGTTGGCAATGCTGCGCCCTCTACTGGAAAGAAAATGTTCATTGTTTTTAATAGACAATTCAACAGCACAACCTGTCACAGTGATACAATATATAAGCTAACAATTTACAAACAGGATTGTTTGCACCTATCTAAGGAATGCAATGTAAAATGATATACAGACAACTCTGCATTCTAAGAATGTGAGAAGTTCTTTTGAACCTCACTCCTCTGGTTACTGCAAAGTCCCATCTCGAAGATTACATAGTTTTATTTCTTATCGCTACTCATGTAGTTTCTTCTCTCACACTGCTTGTAACCCTGATTTGTGAGCCAGAGAGACAGGTGACTAGCCCAGGGGAATTGTGAACTCCTGGGGTCTAGTCTTGGGTCTGCAATTCACTCTCTGTGACCTTGAACTATGTCACCTAACCTCGGTGACTCAGTTTCCACCTCTGTGAAATAGGCATAAAATCATTCTATCCTATTTACAAGTCACTTTTGTATTTAGTCACCAACTGTTGGAGCTCCTTGGAGAGAAAGCCTTAATTGGTGGGTCACCAATATTTCAAAACTGGGAGAGAATTGGGTCAGGAAAGTTACCAACGGGGGGCAACATGTGTGAAAGGTCCAGGAAACCATGGCGAGGTTTACTACAGGTATTCCAGAACCCATTAAAACAAATGGCTTTCTACAGCCCTGCTGTGAACGAAGCGGTCAAAACAACACATTTTAAATGTATTTATACTATAAGACAAGCGTTGAAAGATTTTATTACTGTTAAATTAGAGGGATCGTGCCATTCTTGTTCTTTATGAAATAAAATATTGCATTAAATTGTTTTTCTTGAGAAAGTGGCCAAAGCTCTGCCTGTGGAACTGCATCAACCCGGAGGGGAGAGCTACACATGGAGAGCTGCAAAATGTGGCCATTTGTGCACCAGGTTGGTTTTCGTTTGGTTAATTTATAGCTTGCCAGGGTTTTGCCATCTGCAGAATTTAATCAGCTGAGATCACTGCATTCCGTGATAACCATTTCCAAGCCCACCAGACTCCCCATGCATTTGCCAATGAATGTGAAAGCACAGCTCATGCTGCATACTCCCCGCTAAGGCTAAGAACCACACCTCTGTGATATTTCCATGTCAGGCAAGTCATTTGGTCTCCTGTGCCTCTGTCAAAGCAGCTGACAAGCCAGGTAAAAACTAAGAGGATGATGAAAACCAGACACTGCACCTGAGCTTCCCTGGGCAAACACAGCACCACAAAGCCCTGCAATAACAAAGTGGGTCCTATGAACAGAGAATATTTATTTACCTTCAAAACATATTTTTCCCCACCGAAGACTATTTGCAGCAGTCTCTCTGGGGAAAGTTTTCAAAAGAATTTAAGTGGCGTAGGTGCCTACATCCCATTGACTTCCAGTGGCATGTTGGCACCTAAGTCATTTAGGTACTTTTTGAAAATTTCACCTTTTGTCATCACAAATTGCGTATTACCCAGAAGCCACCAGATTTCGACAACACAAGGCATATCCTGCCGTTATTTGCTTCCAGTAGTCTCTCCAATGTGCTAGGCACTGTACAAATGAAAAGAAACACTCCTTCTACCCCAATGTGCTTAACCTTATTCTTTTACTTACTACAACCATTATTGCACACTCTTTCAAAACAAAGGCAGTTTATTACCAAAAGCAACAGATCAGCTTGGGGCTGAACTGAAAAAAGATGGAAAAAAACCCTAACAAAATTAAATCTATCTATGCTGTTGAGAACAAATTTGACACATCACCACTTGCTTTGGTGATGCCTTAATACAAATGTCCACAAGATGGCAGAATGCACCGTCACTCTTGCCTACTCTTCCCAGTGGGGAGTGGTATAAATATTTCCATTTCAGAACAAAAGGCTGGGAAACTGGGAAAAGGAAAGGAAAACTACCCAGGAAAACTGAATGCAGACTTTTTTTAGTTCATCTTTGTTCTGTTCACTTAGCCTACAATATTGGTATTGCCAAAAAACCACAGATGTCTCTTGTGATATCTTCTGTGTAAACTAGAGATGGGTTCTACCAGCAAAACTTATTAAGATCTTGAATATCCCAAAAGATCCAGCGTGTTCAGATCTCATATTCCATTGTAGAGGCCACAGCAATTGTCAGATACAGATCTCAGTTTGGATTGTGAATTCCCTCAAAACCTGACTGTGTTTGGAAACGGTTTTGATTCAGGGTCCATTTCCAGTGCAGACCCACATAAAAGTAAACCAAAATTTATGAGGCATCAAGAAGGGAGAAAAGGTTCCTTTTGCCTCTACTTGGCATGCCTCATCAATGCTATCAAGACTGAGAAAGAGCTCAGAATTCTTAGCCACGTAAAATGTAATGCATCATAGAACTACAGACGAGACCTATTAGTACATTCAGTTCAGCACTCTGCCCACGCAGGTTTTCTCTCCACCATACAGGGAACTGTTAACACACAGGTCCTGGCAGATGAACTGGAAGCAGTAATTGTCCAGTTATAAGGTGCTTATCAACAAGCCACTCACAAGATTTTGAAGAGCTCACACCACCCTGAGCTGTTTTCCTACCCTTACACCAACGCTTTTTCTAACATGCTTATGCACTATGGGGCTAGATTTGCAACGGCACTTGGGTGCTGTAACACTCAGTGGCACAAGGTCTAGGTGGCTAGAAAAAAATCACAGGAACAACACTGCAATTCACAGAACTGGAGCTTGGCATCTAGGCTCCCTATACAATGAACGGGGAGAGACAGGCATCTCAGAACTCAATCCACAAAAGCGAGCACACTTGGCAGAGAGCTGCCAAAGCTAGCCAATGGGAGACACCAATGAGAGGGATGTGTGCTAAGCCCTGCAACTCTCATGGAGTTAGAAGCCTACTTCCCGGCAACAGGGAGGTGCCTCTCTCTGCTAGCGATTCACAAACAGGAACCCCTGCTTGTGGGACAAGGAGGAGGTTGAGGTGGTGCTGCCGTCCACCTTGTAACTTTTAGTTCAGTAGTTAGAGGACTCAGCTACGATGTGGGGGACCCAGGTTCAATTCCCCCCTCTGCCACTAGGGGAGACAACATTTGAACAGGGATTTCCTGCAGCTCGCAGGAGAGAGACTGATCCACCAGGCTGAACATTATAAGCTGGGCACTATCACCTCTGCACCCGGCCAGATTTTGAAAGGGACTCCATGGGGCAGAAGGCCCCAAAGCACATCTACTAGATTGGGCCATGAATGCAAAACAGGTGGACTAATGCCTATCTTCCAGGGTCATGAATCACTCTAGGGCTTAAGCAGGACCTAGGTGTCAAGATGCTTAGATTGAGGCAGCAGCGCACATGCTCAGAGGCAGAAACATAGGCGCCAAGGGAACATTTACCCTGGAAATTTAGGTGCTGAGTGAATTTAAGCGCCTACAGGATTTGGTAAGAGTTTTGTGGATTTCAATGGAGCCTATAACTGGACTTAGCCCCAAAACCCAGACTAGGTGCCTAAGTCTGGGGTTTAGGCGCCGAAGAATCTTTGTGAATCTAGCATTATATTCCTAAGGTTCATTTAAAAGAGAGTGATAAACAGCAAACCAGTCATTGCCAGCGCTACATGATTACATTCAAATCCAGTTAACAATGATCTATCAGGCTTACACCAGCTGCCAGTAAGTATTTTGCTTGTCAACGCTGCACGCGATAAATCCATAGCAGTAACTGCACGGCTCTTAGCTTTCATATGCACATGTGATAACACATGCACATATAACAGGTCTTTGAAATAAACATAATATTCTACAAATCTGCCTACAGGCAAAATTGATACACCAAATTAAAACAGTAGGTCTTTGTGATGGGTCTTTGACTGAATAACAATTCAGGTTCCCAAGTCACATGCGGCAAAGGTCATGTCTCAAAGTAAAGCTATTATCAAAGGCTCAATATAACATACAGGGACTGATTCTCCTCTGACACTGGTATAAATCAGGATTAACACATTGAAATCAATGGATTTAAAAAGGTGTAAGAACAGTGTGAGAGAATAATTAGGGCCAAAGTATTCAAAGGCAATGGGTTTGTAGTGGACACATCAGGTGTGAAAAAAGCCAAACACTCCAGAAGAAGAGGTTTAAACATTGGCAGAGTTCAGGAAGTCCTTCAAGATATTGGAGTACTTTTTGCTCGGTAGCTGAGAACAGAGGATCACCCACCTCATCACACGCAAGATATTCTAATTCTTCAGTTCTGGAGGCAAGGAAGGGGGTGATTCTCAAGTCTCAGATATGATCTGACCCAGAGAGGAACCAAACATATTCAGCTTTCGCTGAGTCCAACAGGAAATGCAGGTGCTCAGCTCCTTTCTGGTTTGGGACACTAGCAAGTGAAGCGTAACTGAGACAGACCAGCAGGCAAACTCAACAGGAATTATTAACCTGAAAGCCTTCTCCCCACTTACCACATAGGCTGCTGTACCAGAGTGTCAAAGACAGTTTAGCCGTAACTATTCTAGTGGAAAGGTGTCTGGGGAGAATGGATCCCGGAAAGGAAAGGGCTAGAGAATTTTTTTCAAGACAATAAGCCATATATAAACGCTTCACTGAGTATTTCAAGTGACACAGGGACCCCGCTTGGCCTAACAGCAGGACTTGAACTGGAGCCTTTCAGAGTGTCAAGCATGAGGTCATGCTACTTGAACTAAAGGACTACAGTCTGGATTCACAACGGTACTTAGATGTTGTGACGCTGAGCATGACAACGCCATAACTTTTAGGTGCCTAGAAAATCACAGGAACACACTGCGATTCACGCAGCCTGCGGTAGGCTCCTAAGCTCCCTATACAATGAATGGGGAGAGAGAGGGGCCTCAGAATGCGATTCATAAAAGCCAACATACTGACAAGGAGCTGCCTAAACTACCAATGGAAGATACCAACAAGAGGGGGGTGTGCAAAGCCCCAGCCTTCCTGCTGAGCTCGGTGCAGATCTCCGCTAGCCACCCACAACAGGGAAACCTCTTTGGAGTTAGATGCCCAAGGCATAAAGCTGGGAGGAGGAGTCCCTCCGTGTCTCCTGTTGAAGCAGTTCCACTGTGGATAACGAAGTAAAAAGAGTCATTGGAGCAATGACCAGATTTTGACTGGACCCTGGGTCTCTCATCTATCTCCTGGGTGAGTGCTCTAAGCACCAAGCTACAGAGTGATTCTTCTGCTTGTGCGCACTCTCCCCCTCTGGCCCACATGACTCTTTACTTATTTATCCACATTGCAACAGCTTCAACAGGAGAGACTGAGGGAACCCCACACCAGAATATCCCATAGCCCAATGAGTAGAGCACTCATCTGAGAGGTGGCAGATCCCTGTTTAAATCCCTTCTCCCCCACAGGTGAGGGGGGACCTGAACGGGGCGGGGTCTTCAGCCTACCCTAACCACTGGGCTAAATGTTATAAGGGAGACTCTCCTCCTCTCTCCCCAGCTTTCTTCTGTAAACTCCCCTATGGGGACCTAATCTAGTAGGTGGCCTCTGAGCACGCTACTGGATCAAGCCCTGCCTGTGAATTAGGCAGCTGAATGCCTGTCTTCCCCTGGTTCATGACTTGCTCTGGTGCTTGGGCAGGAGACACACATCCGGACACCTAGAACGAGGCAGCAGTGCGCATGTCCAGAGGCAGAAACAGGTGCTTAAGGAGCTTTTAGAACAAAAAGCAAGGTGCTGACTGAGTTTAGGCACCTACAGGTTCAGCGGGAGTTCTGTGAACAAGTGAAGTTCAAAACTGGGACTTAAGTGCCTAAATCTGTGGTTTAGGCACCTAAGTGCGTCTGTGAATCTAGGTCTATGTTCCTTAGCTGGAAGTGACAGCAGACTCAAAGAAACAGCCCCCAAACAGCAGACAAAAACCCACACTCCCCTCTTGTGGATTACACAAACATCACAGCTAGCTGACCACAGGACTTAAATTTACATAACCAGCTAGATCTCTAACCATGGGGGGTACAGCACAAGAGAAGGTGCCATCTTCATCAGCAATACGAACAAATGGGAAAAATAGCAATATATCAGCAATACGGTGCCACCAAAACATACCTGCCAGACGGGAAGGACTTTCTCTATGTCATTCAGATTGATTCCGTCTCCATCCTCGTGCTTCCCTTTTCCAAGCCTGAGCCAGGAACAACAACAAAATTTAAAAAAAAAAAAAAAAGCATGTGAAACCTCCATTGAAACCAAAGTTAACGTTTCTCACCCACCACAGACGGAGTTTAGTTTTCTACCTTTAAATGGGGGGGAAAAAAGAATGGGGAGAAAAGAACTCTGGGCCAAATAACCCGTGCCTCC
Source organism: Natator depressus (assembly GCF_965152275.1). Classification (NCBI taxonomy): domain Eukaryota; kingdom Metazoa; phylum Chordata; order Testudines; family Cheloniidae; genus Natator; species Natator depressus. The sequence continues at coordinate 14,571,496 of NC_134238.1, read as the reverse complement.
TAAACATCCACATGCACACAGATAACCATCCATGCCAAACAGATAACTGCCTCTCCAAGATCTGTTTGCACCAATGACTATTTGTTTCTGTGTGCATGAACATTTTTTGCATGAGAAACTTTGGCACAACTGTCTGTATCCCTTACGTTTCCCAGTGTACTGTAATTCTCAGCACTCATCCCTGGTTCAAGCATAGGTCAGTGTCAGATTTATAGAGGATTTTTTTTTTTTTAAAGAAAAGGACAGAAGGGGACAGAAGGTTAAAAAAGAAGGGCCTGGAAAGCTGCAGAGTTTGAGCTCAAATGGGAGATTCACACATGCAACACCTTTATCTCTCCCTGAATGTTAGCTGAAAAGGAGTACTTGTGGCACCTTAGAGACTAACAAATTTATTTGAGCATAAGCTTTCGTGAGCTACAGCTCACTTCATCGGATGCATTTGCAATTTTCTCAGCAATTTTCATCCCTGCCTTCTTGTTCGAGTTATAAGGACGTATACATATAAACCTTAATAAAAATATAATAAAACTAAAGAGAAGTGCTTTCCGTTACTGGATTTTAAAATATGGTTACAAATATTTAATGTATGTTCAATTCGGCCAGTGATCGTGACTGATCAGTTAGTACAGATAAACAAAGGACAGTCCCAACCAGTAATATATATACTGTGTGCTTCAAAAAGGCTAATTTCCCAAATCTGAGGAAAATTATGAGCAAAACTGAGAGGAAAAAGTTAGACAAATGTGTATGAAAATTCTGAGTTCTTTAAGAAGTCTTCATTAGATGGCCAAAAATAAACTGATTCCACAATTGAGGAAGACAACAACTTTGGGTTAAAGCCTATCTGAGTTCGGTGGGGAAGTGAAGGCTGCAAATAGTTTAAAAAAGATAATATAACAAATGGATAAAAGGAGAAGTAGACAGCAATCAATATAAATTATAAGTTATGAAGTGTAGAAAGCTGATAAAGGAAGCAAGAGAAATCAGGGACAAATCCATGGCAACACTAAGGGCAATAAATATGTTTTGTTTCAGTTTATTAAGAACATCAGGAACAAAGAAATCCTAACAATGCTACAGGGCAATTACTAGGTGGAGATAGTAAAGTAAACTTGTTAACAAAACAGAAAAAGCAACACTGTTCCATAAATATTAGTGTTCTCTATTTGGAAAGAAGCAGGATGATGTACTCATATTACATGAAGATAATGAACAACTTTTCAGTCCATTAGTAACTAAGGAGGATACTAAACAGTATCTACTAGGGATAAACATTTCTAAATCAGGAGGTCAGGTTAACCACATCCAGGAGTCCTAAAAGAGTTGGCTAGAAAAAAATTTCTGGCCTACTGATATTCTCTTTTAATAAACCTTGGAATACCAGGAAAATTCCAGAAGACTGGAGGAGTTCTAGTGTTATGCCAGTGCACATAAACGATAAGTGGGATGACCCAACTACTGTAATTATAAACCAATTAGCCTGACATCAATCCCAGGAAAAATAACAGAAAAGCTGACACAGGATTCAGTTAATAAAGAAATAAAGGATGGAAATATAATTAATGCCAGTCAACATGTTTTTATGAAAAACAGAACTTGTCAAACAAACCCGATTTCATTTTTTGATAAGATTACAAGTTTGATTGATAAAAGGGAACTATGCAGATGTAGTAGACTTTTGTAAGGCACGTGATTTAGTATCACATGACATTCTGATTAAAAAAATAGCACTATAGAATATTTAATGAATCGCACATTAAATGGATGAGGAACTGGCTAACTGAGACATCTCACGAAGTAGTTGTCAATGGGGAATCATCATCAAATGGAGGTGTTTCCAGTGGAGTTCTGCAGAAATTGGTTCCAGGCCCCACACTATTCAATATTTTCATCAATGATCTGAAGTAAACATAAAATCACTGCTGATAAAATTTGCAGATGACACAAAGATTGGTAGGTAAATAATGATGATAGCACAGTCACACAGAGTGATTTGGATCAGTTGGCAAGGTGGGCCCATTCAATCAAAATGCATTACAGCCAAATGCAAGGTCATACACCCAGGAACAAAGAGTGCAGGTCGTACCAACAGAATGTGGGACTGTATCCTGGAAAACAGTGACTCTGAAAAGGATTTAGGGATCACAGTGGACATAACAGAACATGAGCTTTAAGTTTTTCTTCCCACTGTCCCTGGATGAACAAAAAACCAGCACAAGCAAAAGGAGAAATTGACTAACTAGCTGACTATCCAGGAGATAGAGAGAGAGAAGCTGTGTCTAAACAAAATGCTGCTGAATGCACAAAGTAAGCAAACTCAAAAAGAGAGACAAAAACTGTTCTCTGGTCTTTCAATTCTAGTCGGGGTTATTTGTAACTTGTATTACTGACAATTATTGGGAAATCTTTTCAAACTCAAGCATGGCTGTTAAGTTGATGATGTTCATTTCACTTTTTTATTTCTGCTATCCCTTCTTATTTCAATTCGGCAGCTGTATTATTTAGTTCTGGTAAGAGTTCTGGTGCACACTTTGTGTGAAAGGCAACAAACAAAAATAAAGCCCCAGTCCTGCAATCAGATTCACATGGGTGGCCTCTTGCATCTAAATGGTGGCCCACTGCTTTCAACAGGGCTCCACGTTGACACACAGATCTACCCATGCTGATCCAACTGCAGGATCAAGGCCTAAAGTTGTAGTTTATTACTATAAAGTTTTAATTTCCAATCAACCTGCCAAGAGTCCGCCCCCACTAAAACCTGCTGCATTTAAGCTACATTATGCATATGAGGTAGCCCACAAAGACATTCCTGACACATCCTTTTGAACTGAGCAACTATAGTCAGTAAGATCACTCGCTGTCCCTGTAACAAATGAGCATAACAAGGTGAATTAAGCATAGGGTTTTGTCTTTATCCTTGCTATTGTGGATTTACGTTGGACTCTGATAAAGAAACCCCAAACCAACATTCAATAGTGTAGAATTAAAGACTTATTTGTCTAGTGCCTTTCATCCAAAAGGAGCCCAAAGCAAACTCTGAACTGCAGAATCATTGCCCGGCTGAAATCCAGCCACCTCTGCAATGAAACAATACAACTTTTTAATGGCACCCAGCAACACTGCATGCCAATTCAGGGCAGAAAATTAATAACACTGTATCAGGTAAATCTGAATATAGCACGAATGCAATCGCTCAATTAGAAATTGGTGAACACATCTACTATAGTGCAAAAGAATCCTGCATTAGCAGGGCGGATGATCCAATGAATATAAAAGGTCTCTTTCACCTCTGATGGCTGTGATTGTCTGAAAAGAGCCACGAGATCTTGAGCACAATGTATTTGATTTTTACATAGCACCCTTTGTACAAAATTCTTAAAAACAGAGGTAGACAAAAATATCACCAGTTAAAAATGCTTTAGAGGTTATTCTAGCTATTCTTTAAGATGCTATTTATAAACTCCATAGAACGCCAGTCCACAAAGACCTAGGCCAATGTTCTAAGCGCACCACGAAGATAGCATGCTTTGCTTCTCACCAGTTCAAGGGCCTGGTCTCCCACACTGCTATCTAAAATGGAAAGTTACCAAGTCCTGTCCTTGGGATGCTCCACCAATTGCGATACAATGCTTAACTAAACATTCAGTCCCAGAGGGGTACATTTTAATGTACTTGAAACTTTGAAATTTTTTTCCAGCAAATGGAAAAACTGAATGAGTGCCATCTGGCTTCATTACATAAAAGGCATTTCTAATCCTTTCGGTCACTCCTTCTAAACAGGAACATACTTTTTCATCCCTCTTCAGACAAAAGTGAGCACTATCTGAGGCCAAATTTAGCCCTGGAGTAACTATATCCTTATCTCTAAAGAAACTATACCCTTCCATTTGCGGGAGACTTTACGGAGTTACATCAAGGATTGACTGATATCTTGCCATAACTAGAACATACAGAATATGTAGCGGCCTCCATATCCATAGCCAGCATTGCTCCTTAACTGGTCAATGTTTAGGTGCCAGAACTGACTGGCTGGGAGAGGGGAGACCACCCACATTAAGATCTGGCAACTTCTCAACTTGCAGAAGCCTTGAACAGTGAAGCAATGATTTCTTTCTCCACCACTGGTGAGTCACACCTAGAATACTGCTCAAAGTACTGGACACCTAAGCACCTGGAGGAGGCTCAGGTTGATAAACTAAGAAGAACAAAGATGACGAAGGGACTGCAAGGACTGATTTATGAAGAAGGACTGGAAACATTATCAGTAAATATTTGTAGCTTTATACAACAATGGAGGAATACAGCCTCAGTGTAAAAGCATTTAGACTGTGTAAATGCCAAGGATAGAGAGGGACTGTTTAATAATGTACACAGGTTTATGGCTAGGAGATATAGGATGAAATTATGGCAAGGAAAATTTATGAAGAATATTTTCGTGTTTCACTATAGCACTGTGGAAATCTTGCTAGAGAAAAAAAGAGGTGGAAGCCGTGTCCCTTAGGATTTTTTAAACCAGAGATGGACCCAAATCAGAGAACTGGGATCTAGTCCTTCCCATAGTTAAGGGATGTTTGACTCTAAGGGATTTAGTTTGGCCCCATATTTGTTGGAAACTGGCCTGGTCAAAGCAATGGAACAGTTCCACACTAGCCCCCCCAGGAGATCACCCAAGCTTCCACTTCAAATTTCTAATACCTGCCACTTGTGACCCATTCGTGTTTCCCCACCCTGAAGCCAAGCGCATGCACGCAAACACCCACGCACACACCCACACAGTATGAGAGAAGACGACACCACGGCACTTACCCTTCTCTGTCTATGTGCGGGAGCGGGTGTTTGGGGGTGTTCCGGAGCTTCCTGTGAAACTGTGTGAAGTCCAGCTTTTCAGGCTGTAAATCCCAGGTTGCACCACTAGGAAGGGAGAGGGAGAACACACTATTAATGAAATGTGTTCATGCTGGGGAGAGCATATCATCTATACTTGCCCATTACTTTCCAAAGGCTATTGTCTCTGGAGACATAGCTTCTACTTCCAGCAGTCCCTGACCAGGTACCTCCAGCTTTTACACTGCCACACTTAACTGCCCTTAATAAAAACTTTAGGTGCAGCATCTAAACCTTCTTAGCTGCACATGCTCTTAGCTTTTGAAAAGTTCCCCTCAGTCTTTTGCTGCAGCAGCTAGTCTGGTCCATGCAGTGGAGATGCCCTCTCAAGAATCCTCATCTCTTGCTTGGAAGATCCCTGCTGGAATGTGCATTACATAGCCTGGGGCACAGGATCAACAAGTGCCAAGGAGGACCCCTCCCTCCCGAGAGCAAAGCCTGCAGTGCTCTATGGACAGCACAGAATGGAGCACAGAGCTGGGAGGAAAGTTTATTTTATTGATTTAATCTTTCGTGGTTTATTGGAGCAGTACCCTCTCAGTGCCCACGTGCTGGAATGGAAACTGAAGAGCTCCTGCCACAAGTACTGATGCAAACTGCATGTGCGCACTGCTGATATATGGACAAACAACTAGATTCGCCCAAGATCCTGAGAGGCCTCTTCGCTTTTGTGTATCAAGATTCCTCGACAGATATGGGCATGCCTACACAGCAACTGGAGGTGTTATTGCAGCTCAGGTAGCTAGCATGGTTAAAAACAGCAGTGAAGACACGGAGCATGGACCCCTGTGCAAGCTAGGGATATGAGTATGTATCCAGGGTTCTGGGAGGGCTTGTACAGCCAAGTGCCACCACGTCTTCACTGCTATTTTTATTCAAGCTGGCAGTGATATGCCTCCACAATGTGCAATCACACCTCCAACTGTAGCATAGACATCACCTTAAACTAGTCACATCAGTGCACCTTTCAGATGTTTGGTGTGCAAACAATCCTACCGACCTCCTCTAGGTTGAACTCCAGCAAAAATAAGGTGCACATTATCTGCACTTAGGACAAGGAACTGGACTGGAGAGGAGGAGGCATGACAGTCTCCAAGTTGCAATGCTTGCATGTCTATAGAAGAGCCCTGAGGAGAAGGACAAAAGAGGTCATATTCCATCTGTCTTGTAAAAGGGCTTTTAAAGGAGCTTACCTGAAGGAATCAAAGGTATTGGCTGCCCAGATATCTGTCCCCAACATGTCCAGGGAGTTGTCTTTGTTGCCATTCTAAAAAAGAGGGGAAAGAATTGTTATTCTTGAGGAATTACGATGAGCTTCCTGACCCAACATATAACTCTGCCACTGAGTATTAGCAACACTCTTCATCTGGATGAAATACAGACACACTACAATGAACAGCATTTTGGGTGGGTCTCACATTTCCCCAATTGCTTCTGAGACTTGTTAGGCTTTCCCATTTTTAACCCCTATTTTAAGAAGGTGATAACTCACAGGGACAGGTTTTCTCTGGTCCAATGAAAATTTGAATATGAAGTCTCATTGCACAAACTGAAAAGTTGGTAAATTAGGTGGAGCCGAAACCTGCCCCAATTACTCCAGAGAATTTGGTGTCAACTCAACCATGAGCAGCCATGGGGAACTGGGAATGATCCAGGACTGACGGGAACAAGGCAGAAACTGGGTGTTGGGGAGGGATAATGTTTGGAAGAAGTTTGGCCACCATGATGTCCCTGATGGCATTATGTCCCCCCATTCACCAGCACAAGCCACTTGGAAGGAGAAAGCATTGACTTAGAATGCCAGGGGACTTCTCCTGATAAGGAGAGGGCTCTGGCTCTGGCTGTGATCTAGGTGTGACATCCCTCCCTCCCAAACCTTGACTTGTAAGCCTTACAGGGTCTATCAGGACTTGGCTTCACAGAGGAAACAGTTTGCCAGGTTTAAGGCTTGCTGGCCAGCGAGCTCATCCCTCAGATTTGGCCCTGACTGAATCAAATCCAATCCAGCTACATATCCATTTCCCTGAATTTTAAGGGGGTCCCTTTTTGTAGCTAACTGTGAAGCAGTTTTAGCGGTCACGACAAGAGAGCTCTCCTTATCTACAGAGATACAAAAACAACAACACCCCAGCATTTCACCAGGCTGAGTTATTTGACGAGACATCAGACACCTTTATGGTTTACAGCTGTGATAATTACTGCTCGAGATCCGACAGTAACACCATTTCTTCTGGCTCAGCACAATATCAGATCATGAGATATCACGATACCACATAACTCACATGATAATTGTGCCATTACTATGTGTCACCACTGCAGACTAGAAGAGCTCGGGTGCCCAACTCCATAACGTACAAAAAATTAGCATTATGGAGGGATGGGAGGGGGAGGTCTGATAGGACTAGCCCGAAGACTTTGGAAGTACAGGGCCATTGTTAGCTCCCACACAAACCACTGAATGACGTCACGCTTACAGTTTACTGAAACATTCTTTAGTTCTTTCCAAAGGCACTACCCTTTGAGCAACAAGCACTTAGCTAAGGGAGATGAATGCTTTGTCCTTTTGTTTCATAGCCCCAGATTAGCCTGTCATAAATGTGCAGTTTCTGTCCACCTTCCTCATCGACACGCATCGGGTGAAGGACCTCGGAGGAACGCCACTGTTTCGGAGGCAAAATCACTCTGTTATCTCCAGCAAAGCTGCTTACCTTGAGCACATAGGATACTCGCTGTCAACATTTACACTTAACAATCATCTGACTACTGCAGCCCCACTAAGATATGAACTTAACTACATAAATGGTGTGAACGCAAATACACAGTAGGTCAGCACACAGCATTTCATCCTCCCTGATATGTATCGAACCACTTGTGTTGCAAACATAGGGGGGAAACCCAAGTGTTTTAAGAAAACAAAGTCAAACTGAGTTCCTTGCATTTTCTTTTCAAAGTGAAATGGTGCTAGGAGAAAGTGTTGGCTTGACAGCTCTGAAGTCTTTACTCTTCTGTTTGTCCACAGAATGGTTGCAACATACATAACATCAGTATAAGCAAGCATTCTCTGTACTGCCCTACCAACATACCTCAACCATACAGTGGCCACCATATAGCCATCAAATGGCAACAACTTTCCATCACTCACTACCAACCTGAGTAGGATTTGAACCAGCAGTCAAGAAGGAAAAGACTGCATAGAGTTATCGGTCCCTTGAGCCAACCAGTCTGTGAAACCTAACAGGTCTCAATCTTCACTAGTTGGGCAAACAGACTGGGACAAGCAGCCTGGGAGGCGTGTATGAAATTTTAGCTGGTACGGACTTCACTAGTGCTTTTTATGTAGCCTGTTGTAAAACTAAGCAAACATCTAGATGGGTTGATGTACCCCCTGGAAGACCTCTGTGTACCCTCAGGGGTACATGTACCCCTGGTTGAGAACCACTGCTCTGTGCCACCTCGAAGTACCGGCCCACCCCATTCCATGTCCCATCTCCAGCTGTGGCCATCTTTGATGTTTCAGAGGAAGGAAACAACAAAACAAAACAGAATACACTGCAGGGTGGGGAGGATCCCTTCCATAGCCCATAATCAGTGTCCTGAGCTATTCATTTTCCACTGAATGCATCCGATAAAGTGAGCTGTAGCTTATGCTCAAATAAATTTCTTAGTCTCCAAGGTGCCACAAGTACTCCTTTTCTTTTTGCGAATACAGACTAACATGGCTGCTACTCTGAAACCTGAGCTATTCAGTTACCCAGTTCTCTAGTTAAAGTTACATGGATCAATCGGTAAAACACTGTGCTCCATTTCAGTCACTCACTTCAATGCATATGTCCCTCCACACTTAAGATTTTTATTTCAAGTCAACTTTTTAAATAGATTTCAATCACAATTTAAAAGCCGTGGTATTCAGTTGTGAAGTCTTGGCGAACTGAAGGACCAGTGAGGTAGTATATATGTAAGACTATACAAGGCATGTATATGGAAGCCTATACAAGGCATAGCTGTGGACACTGAAAAGCTCTCAGTATGGTCCTGAAACTCAGTAATCAAAGAGGCTGGTTCTCAAATCCTGATGCAAAAGGTATTTTAAGATAGTTCCCTGGGACGGCAATTATAACTATAATCAGCTTTAAACTTCAAGATCCCAATGACCCAACACGTGGGTTTAAATAAGCATTTGTACTCAAGTGGAGTTGGAATATTACTCCCAAAAATTAATGGACTAATTAACAGTGCTGATTGAAAGACAGAGTGATGAGAGCATTATAAATGCTTAGACGGATTAAGGAGAATTGATCAAACAGATCCTACACACATTATGGGACTAGACACGTTAGGGACTCTGTTCTCAAAATCCTGTGTGCACAAATGCAGGTGGACAAAATCTACATCAGTGGTGTGCCTAATGTGTGTGCAGTCACAGCACATGTGCCCACATAACATAGTGATGGCACAAGCAAATGACCAGCTATGAGTCTGGCTAGTGAAGGAGAAATAGAGCTCAAGAATAGGTTTGCAGAGTTGGAAAATGAAGAAGGGGCTCAGCAGGTAGTCACCAAAGGTGGAAGGGCAAGGAAGAAGAGAAGAGTGGCTAGTCCTATAGGAAAAGGGGAAGAGTTAATGGAGACTACACCAAATATGAGCCCCAGGAGGATACAGGATGGGTTAAAGACGATTACAAGGGACAATAGGACTTGCAGCCAGAGGGAACAGGGGATAGACTGGAGAATAGCACCGTCACCAGGAAAAGGCAGGTCTATGTGACTGGGACTCTTTACTGAGAAGAATAGACAGGCCTGTAACCAGAGCTGATCCAGAGAATAGGAGGGTGTACTGTCTTCCAGGTGCTAAGATACGGGATGTAGACCTGAGGTTGAAAAAGATTCTAAAGGGAGCAGGAAAGAATCCCCTAATTATCCTTCATGTGGGAACAAATGATACGGCTAGATTCTCACTGGAAAGTATTAAGGGAGACTATGCTAGGCAGGGGGAAGACGCTTAAGGAAATCGAGGCTCAGGTGATCTTTAGTGGGATTCTGCCTGTTCCTAGAGAAGGGCAACAAAGGTGTGACAAGATTATGACTATCAACAGATGGCTTAGGCAGTGGTGCTATAAGGAGGGCTTTGGGATGTATGGCCTCTGGGAGCCATTCATGGACAGAGGACAGTTCTCTTGGGATGGACTTCATCTGAGTAGGGAAGGAAATAGACTTCTAGGATGGAGGCTGGCACAACTGATTAAGAGAGCTTTGAACTAGGAATTTGGGGGAGATAGTTGGGAGATGTCCAGGTAATCTCCACGCCTGATTTTAGCATTGAGAGGAAAGAAAACGAAGTAAGAGAGGATACAGCCGTGGGTAGGAGGAAGGGCAGTGTTGATACCAGTCTAATAGGTTATACTGGCTGTAGAATGACTGTGCCTAATAGGGTACAGAATGTGAGTGAGGCCAAACAGCAAAAATTAAGACTTTTGTACACCTATGCGAGGAGCCTAGGTAACAAAATGGAGGAACTAGAGCTACTGGTGCAGGAAGTGAAACCAGATATTATAGGGATAACAGAAACATTGTGGAATAGTAGTCATGACTGGACTACAGGTATGGAAGGGTATGTGCTGTTTAGGAAAGACCAAAATAAAGGTAAAGGTGGTGGAGTAGCATTGTATATCAATGGTGAGGTAGAATGTAAAGAAATAAGAAGCGATGAAATGGATAAGACAGTCCATCTGGGCAAAAATTACATTGGGGAAGAAAACTATTAGAGCCTCCCCTGGGATAGTGCTTGGGGTGTGCTATAGACCGCCAGGATCTAATTTGGATATGGATAGAGTCCTTTTTAATGTTTTTAATGAAGTAAATACTAATGGAAACTGCATGATCATGGGAGACTTTAACTTCCCAGACATAGACTGGAGGACGAGTGTTAGTAATAATAATAGGGCTCAGATTTTCCTAGATGCGATAGCTGATGGATTCCTTCATCAAGTAGTTGCTGAACCGACTACAGGGGATGTCATTTTAGATTTGGCTTTGGTGAGTCGTGAGGACCTCATAGAAGAAATGGTTGTAGGGGACAATCTTGGCTCAAGTGATCATGAGCTAATTCAATTCAAACTGAACGGAAGGATTAACAAAAATAAATCTGCAACTAGGGTTTCTGATTTCAAAAGGGCTGAATCCCTGTTGAGGTTACAGGGACAAACCATCCCGATGAGTCGAAAGAATAGTAAATATGGCAGGCGACCAGCTTGGCTTAATGCTGAAATCCTAACGGATCTTAAACATAAAAAAGAAGCTTACAAGAAGTGGAAGCTTGGACATATGACCAGGGAAGAGTATAAAAATATTGCTCGGGCATGTAGGAATGAAATCAGGAGGGCCAAATCGCACCTGGAGCTGCAGCTAGCAAGAGATGTCAAGAGTAACAAGAAGGGTTTCTTCAGGTATGTTGGCAACAAGAAGAAAGCCAAGGAAAGTGTGGGCCCCTTACTGAATGAGGGAGGCAACCTAGTGACAGAGGATGTGGAAAAAGCTAATGTGCTCAATGCTTTTTTTGCCTCTGTCTTCACTAACAAGGACAGCTCCCAGACTGCTGCGCTGGGCATCGCAACATGGGGAGTAGATGGCCAGCCCTCTGTGGAGAAAGAGGTGGTTAGGGACTATTTAGAAAAGCTGGACGTGCACAAGTTCATGGGGCCGGACGAGTTGCATCCGAGAGTGCTAAAGGAATTGGCGGATGTGATTGCAGAGTCATTGGCCATTATCTTTGAAAACTCGTGGTGAACGGGGGAAGTCCCGGATGACTGGAAAAAGGCTAATGTAGTGCCAATCTTTAAAAAAGGGAAGAAGGAGGATCCTGGGAACTACAGGCCAGTCAGCCTCACCTCAGTCCCCGGAAAAATCATGGAGCAGGTCCTCAAGGAATCAATCCTGAAGCACTTACTCGAGAGGAAAGTGATCAGGAACAGTCAGCATGGATTCACCAAGGGAAGGTCATGCCTGACTAATCTAATCGCCTTCTATGATGAGATTACTGTTCTGTGGATGAAGGGAAAGCAGTGGATGTATTGTTTCTTGACTTTAGCAAAGCTTTTGACACGGTCTCCCACAGTATTCTTGTCAGCAAGTTAAAGAAGTATGGGCTGGATGAATGTACTATAAGGTGGGTAGAAAGTTGGCTAGACTGTCGGGCTCAACGGGTAGTGATCAATGGCTCCATGTCTAGTTGGCAGCCGGTGTCAAGTGGAGTGCCCCAGGGGTCGGTCCTGGGGCCGGTTTTGTTCAATATCTTCATAAATGATCTGGAGGATGGTGTGGATTGCACTCTCAGCAAATTTGCAGATGATACTAAACTGGGAGGAGTGATAGATACGCTGGAGGGCAGAGATAGGATACAGAGGGACCTAGACAAATTGGAGGATTGGGCCAAAAGAAACCTGATGAGGTTCAATAAGGATAAGTGCAGGGTCCTGCACTTAGGACGGAAGAACCCAATGCACAGCTACAGACTAGGGACCGAATGGCTCGGCAGCAGTTCTGCGGAAAAGGACCTAGGGGTTACAGTGGACGAGAAGCTGGATATGAGTCAGCAGTGTGCCCTTGTTGCCAATAAGGCCAATGGCATTTTGGGATGTATAAGTAGGGGCATAGCGAGCAGATCGAGGGACGTGATCGTTCCCCTCTATTCGACATTGGTGAGGCCTCATCTTGAGTACTGTGTCCAGTTTTGGGCCCCACACTACAAGAAGGATGTGGATAAATTGGAGAGAGTCCAGCGAAGGGCAACAAAAATGATTACGGGTCTGGAACACAAGACTTATGAGGAGAGGCTGAGGGAACTGGGATTGTTTAGTCTGCGGAAGAGAAGAACGAGGGGGGATTTGATAGCTGCTTTCAACTACCTGAGAGGTGGTTCCAGAGAGGATGGTTCTAGACTATTCTCAGTGGTAGAAGAGGACAGGACAAGGAGTAATGGTCTCAAGTTGCAGTGGGGGAGGTTTAGGTTGGATATTAGGAAAAACTTTTTCACTAGGAGGGTGGTGAAACACTGGAATGCGTTACCTAGGGAGGTGGTAGAATCTCCTTCCTTGGAAGTTTTTAAGGTCAGGCTTGACAAAGCCTTGGCTGGGATGATTTGATTGGGGATTGGTCCTGCTTTGAGCAGGGGGTTGGACTAGATGACCTCCTGAGGTCCCTTCCAACCCTGATATTCTATGATTCTATGACTTTCAAAAATTAAGGAAATTAGTTAGGGAAGTGGATTGAGCTGAAGAATTTATGGATCTAAAGGTAGAGGAGGCCTGGGATTATTTTAAATCAAAGCTGCAGAAGCTATCAGAAGCCTGCATCCCAAGAAAGGGGAAAAAAATCATAGGCAGGAGTTGTAGACCAAGCTGGATGAGCAAGCACCTCAGAGAGGTAATTAAGAAAAAGCAGAACGCATACAGGGAGTGGAAGAAGGGAGGGATCAGCAAGGAAAGCTACCTTATTGAGGTGAGAACATGTAGGGATAAAGTGAGACAGGCTAAAAGTCAAGTAGAGTTGGACCTTGCAAAGGGAATTAAAACCCATAGTAAAAGGTTCTATAGCCACATAAATAAGAAGAAAACAAAGAAAGAAGACGTGGGACCACTAAACACTGAGGATGGAGTAGAGGTCAAGGATAATCTAGGCATGGCCCAATATCTAAACAAATACTTTGCCTCAGTCTTTAATAAGGCTAAAGAGGATCTTAGGGATAATGGTAGCATGACAAATGGGAATGAGGATATGGAGGTAGATATTACCATATCTGAGGTAGAAGCGAAACTCGAACAGCTTAATGGGACTAAATCGGGGGGCCCAGATAATCTTCATCCAAGAATATTAAAGAATTGGCACATGAAATTGCAAGCCCATTAGCAAGAATTTTTAATGAATCTGTAAACTCAGGGGTTGTACCATATGATTGGAAAATTGCTAACATAGTTCCTACTTTTAAGAAAGGGAAAAAAAGTGATCCGGGTAACTATAGGCCTGTTAGTTTGACAGGGGATCAATAGGAAAATTGAAAGGTGGATAAGGAATCGGTTAAAGGGGAGACTAGAAGGGGTCCTACTGAAAGGTGAACTGTCAGGCTGGAGGGAGGTGACCAATGCAGTTCCTCAAGGATCGGTTTTGGGACCAATCTTATTTAATCTTTTTATTACTGACCTTGGCACAAAAAGTGGGAGTGTGCTAATAAAGTTTGCGGATGATACAAAGCTGGGAAGTATTGTCAATTTAGAGAAGGACAGGGATATCCTACAGGAGGATCTGGATGACCTTGTAAACTGGAGTAATAGTAATAAGATGAAATTTAATAGTGAGAAGTGTAAGGTCATGCATTTAGGGATTAACAACAAGAATTTTCGTTATAAGCTGGGGATGCATCAATTAGAAGTAACAGAGGAGGAGAAGGACCTTGGAGTATTGGTTGATCATAGGATGACTATGAGCCGCCAATGTGATATGGCCGTGAGAAAAGCTAATGTGGTCTTGGGATGCATCAGGCGAGTTATTTCCAGTAGAGATAAGGAGGTTTTAGTACCGTTATACAAGGCACTGGTGAGACCTCACCTGGAATACTGTGTGCAGTTCTGGTCTCCCATGTTTAAGAAGGATGACTTCAAACTGGAACAGGTACAGAGAAGGGCTACTAGGATGATCCGAGGAATGGAAAACTTATGAAAGGAGATTCAAGGAGCTTGGCTTGTTTAGCCTAACTAAAAGAAGGTTGAGGGGAGATATGATTGCTCTCTATAAATATATCACAGGGATAAATACCGGAGAGGGAGAGCAATTATTTCAGCTCAGTACCAATGTGGACACAAGAACAAATGGATATAAACTGGTCATTGGGAAGTTTAGACTTGAAATTAGATTAAGGTTTCTAACCAGCAGAGGAGTGAAGTTTTGGAACAGCCTTCCAAGGGAAGCAGTGGGGGCAAAAGATCTATCTGACTTTAAGATTAAACTCGATAAGTTTATGGAGGAGATAGTATGATGGGATAACATGGTTTTGGTAATTAAATATTCATGGTAAATAGGCCCAATGGCCTGTGATGGGATATTAGATGGGGTGGGATCTGAGTTACCCAGGAAAGAATTTTCTGTAGTATCTAGCTGGTGAATCTTGCTCATATGCTCAGGGTTTAGCTGATCGCCAAATTTGGGGTCGGGAAGGAATTTTCCTCCAGGGCAGATTGGAAGAGGCCCTGGAGGTTTTTCGCCTTCCTCTGTAGCATGGGGCATGGGTCACTTGCTGGAGGATTCTCTGCTCCTTGAAGTCTTTAAACCACGATTTGAGGACTTCAATAGCACAGACATAGGTGAGAGGCTTTTTGCAGGAGTGGTGGGTGAAATTCTGTGGCCTGCATTGTGCAGGAGGTCAGACTAGATGATCATAATGGTCCCTTCTGACCTAAATATCTATGAATCTATTTATGCCTGCAACTGCAGTAAATTCTCCCAAATAAATGAGACATTTAAATGCACACAAAGTGGGTTTTGAAAATCTGCCCATTTATGACACAAACTTTTTTATCATTCCTTCCCATCCATTCCTTTGCAAATCAATCTGAATACAGAATTATTTTTGTTACATTAGTATCAGGGTAGATAATCAACGTTTTTTAAAAAAATCAGATTTTTAAATTTAATTTAAATATAATTTTCCTTTAAAAATTTAATATGAAATTATGATAATCTATGTCAAAGGCCAAAACTTACTATGATCTATTAAATCATTTAAATTAACTAAAATAATAATATTAAGCAGTACATAAGAGAGGCCATACTAGGCAAGACCAACGGTCCATCTAGCCCAGTATCCTGTCTTCCAACAGTGGCCAATGCCAGGTGCTTCAGAGGGAATGAACAAAACAGGGCAGTTATTGAGTCATCCAGCTCATGTCATCCAGTCCCAGCTACTGGCAGTCAGAGGTTTAGAGACACCTGAACTATGGGGTTGTATCCCTAATGATCTTGGCTAATAGCCATGAATGGACCTACCCGCCATGAACTTATCTAATTCTTTTTTGAACACAGTTCTATTTTTGGCCTTCACAACATCCCCTGGCAACCAGTTCCACAGGCTGACTGAGCACTGTGTGAAGAAATACTTCCTTTTGTTTGTTTAAAACCTGCTGACTATTAATTTCATTGGGTGACTGCTGGTTATGTTGTTATGTGAAGGGGCAAATAACACTTCCCTACTCACTTTCTCCACACCATTCATGATTTTATAGGACTCTATCATATCCCCCCTAAGTCACCTCTTTTCTATAGAAGAACATAAGAACGGCCCTACTGGGTCAGACCAAAGGTCCATCTAGCCCTGTATCCTGTCTTCTGACAGTGGCCAATGCCAGGTGCCCCAGAGGGAATGAACAGAACAGGCAATCACCAAGTGATCCATCCCCTGCCACCCACAGGAAACAGAGGCAAGGGATACCATCCCTGTCTATCTTGGCTAATAGCCATTGATGGACCTATTCTAAGCTAAACTGTTGCAGTCTTTTTGATCTCTCCTCATACGGAAGATGTGCCATCCCCCTCATCATTTTAACTGCCCTTCTCTGTAATGTTTTCTAATTCTAAAACATCTTTTTTTGAGATGGAGGGGACCAGAATAGCTTCAGTATTCAAGGCTGGGCATATCATGGAGTTATATACTGGCATTATAATATTTATTGTCTTATTATCTGTCCCTTTCCTAATGATTCCCAACATTCTGCTAGCTTTTTTGACTGCCGCTGCATACTAAATAGATATTTTCAGAGAACTATCCATGATGACTCCAAAATCTCTTTCTTGAGTGGTAAAAACTAATTTAGACCCATCATTTTGTAAGCACAGTTGGGATTATTTTTTCCAGTGTGCATTACTTTGCACTTATCAACACTGAATTTCATCTGCCATTTTGTTGCCCAGTCACCCAGTTTTGTGAGATCCTTTTTTAACTCTTGTCAGTCAACTTCTGTCTTAATGATCTCAAGTAATTTTATATCATCTGCAAACTTTGACACCTCACAGTTCACCCCCTTTTCCAGATCACTTATGAATATGTCAAACAGCACTGGCCCTAGCATAGATCCTTTGGGAACCTCTCTAATGACCTCTCTCCACTGGGAAGCTGACCATTTATTCCTACCCTTTATTTCCTATCTTTTAATCAGTTACTGATCCAGGAGAGGGCGTACCCTTTTATCCCGTGACTGCTTACTTTGCTTAAGAGCCTTTAGTGAGGGACCTTGTCAAAGGCTTTCTGAATGTCCAAGTACACTATATCCACTGGATCACCTTTCTCCACATGCTTGTTGACTGCCCTCAAAGAATTCTGATGGATTGGTGAGGCATGATTCCCCTCTACAACAGCCATATTGACTTTTCCCCAACGCACTGTGTTCATCTATGTGTCCGATCATTCTGTTCTTTGCAATAGTTTCAACCAATTTTTATGATATTGAAGTTAGGCTTACTGGCTTGTAATTGCCAGGTTTGCCTCTGGAGCCCTTTTTTAAATATTGGCATCACATTAGCTATCCTCCAGTCATCTGGTACAGAGGCTGATTTAAGTGATAGGTTACATACCCCAGTTAGTAGTTCTGCAATTTCATATTTGAGTTTGTTCAGAACTCTTGGGTGAATAACATTTGGTCCTGGTGACCTATTACTGTTTTATCAATTTGTTGCAAAACCTCCTCTATTGACACCTCAGTCCCTCAGTCCTGTCACCTAAAAAGAATGGCTCAGGTATAGGAATCTGCCTCACATCCTCTGAAGTGAAGACCGATGCAAACAACTTGTTTAGCTTCTCCACAACAGCCTTGTTTGCTGCCACAGTTTTAAAGAAAGTCAAACCATTGAACTGGTAGAAGTCACTGGTTAAACACCTGGAACCAGTTTGTTGAAGTGCTAACCCAGCTATGACTGCCTTTTGCAGGTAAATAGAGAATATTTTTTTAAATTTCAGTTTATTCATCTAGTTCAGTGATTATATTTCATTCAAAGTTAAGAAACTGATTGGGTTTGGAAAACACAGGAAAGCTTGTTTTCCTCTTCTAATCTATGAATAAAAATTAGGTGTGAGGATGAGATCTACTAGTTCTAAAGACTGAAGGACATGGGGACCTGAAACAATCAGTTCAATTCACTAACTACAGATGATACTTCCTTTGTTTAATAAATCAGTTGGTTTAATGTATTCAGAAAATTTTAAAATGCTCTTTGTGCACTTTAATTGAATTACAATTTCCAGCCAAAGAGAGCTTGACACAAATCATGAGTAAAATCTAATAAATAAGAAATACACCATTCACCATTTTCTAACATAATATAAATGTAAAAATTAAGAATGTGAATAAACACATATTAGGCTACATAATTGCTTTCATAAATACGTATAAATATAGTGTATCATGGTTAGCAAAAAGCAGTACCAAATTTAGCATCAAGGCTATATTTAGTTGGAAAATCAACTTTATTAATGGGTACCAATCAATGAGAATCAAACTTTCTTTAGGAAAATAACTGAAAAATACAAATGCAAAACAAGACTAAAATTGATTATTTAAATCAAGGTTCTCAGCTTGCTGATTTAAATCACTTAGATTTAATCACATAGAGTTCAATCAATCAATCCTAATAAGTACCGCATATAAAATCACTGCACTTTCTGTTACCATAAATAATGTAAACAATTGACTGAGCTTTGACCTTCCCAGTCACTTAAATACCAGGATTATCCTAGGTACCATGGTGAGTTCTATGTGCGTATCACCTGGCAAGTTTCCCATGGATAAGAGCCTTCATCACACTGCCTCACCAGTTGTACCTTGGCAGCACACAATCAGCTAACAGCGCTCACAGCTGCTGTAGGCCCCAAGACAGGAACTGAGCCTGAGATCAGAACTCTGTGCTGTGAGGTTTAGGCTAGTGCGTTGGTCGCATATTTTCACTTTTAATGGTGATCTGCAAAAATCTTTTTAAAACCATCTCTATAATATCCCAAAACTAAAGCACTCCCAGATTTCAAGCACAAATTAATTCCCTCTCCCTCTAGACTAAACTGACCAGCAGCAAACTTATTTTCCCACATTAAGGCACCTGATACTACTAAAAAGGCCTCTTCAAATGTAGACACCTGAGAGATGCATTCCAACTAGGCCTTTAGCAGTTAGGCCATACATTATGCAGACAGGTTAAGTATTTACACACACACACACACCCACCCACCCACCCATGTCATTAAAAGAATAAGCCCATGATTAACAGCAAGCGGAGCACATGATTGCAGCATTCCTCCATCGGCTTTCATCAAACACTATCAGTTTATACCTTGGTTGAATGACTGAACTGGCTGCTTCTCCCTTGGCTGTCAGACCTTGATCCAGACCCAGGCCTGGAGCCTGAACAAGGCTGGGATCCTGAACTCCCACTGCTGCTGTGATCCCACTCTTCCTAGAAACAACAAACAACTCGCTTTAGTCAAGTGCAGCTTAATTCCTATCCTAATGAAAAATGCCAGTCTAATACACTAGAGGGTCGGTGTAGTCTAAATCTTGCAGGCATAGCATTAGGAGACAAGAATTTGTGGCTCTGCCACAAGTTTACTCTGTTGCCTTAGGTAAGTCACTTAATATCTTTGGACCAAATTCTGCCTTTATTTATACACTGTGCAACCCAACCAACTACAATGGGGTTGCGTGATGTTTGAATCCAGGCAGGATTTGGCCCTTCATACCTCAGTTTCCGCATTGATAAAACCAGGATAATGCTGCTTACATTCCTTATTGTCTTGAGGACTAATTAATGTTTATTCAGCAACATGATGTACTGCTTCAGTGCTAAGTTTCATTAATTACCAAAGAAAAAAAATATAAACTCATGTAGTGTATTTTCTTCTTTCTCTGTTTATTTCTTAGGCAGTCAGACATCAGCTGTCCACACACCTTGAAAATATCTAGGCTCCGCCCTCCCACTATACTGAATAACTGTCGCCATTTTCGTCTGTGAAACAATTGTTCCAAATGTGCTGTCTTTATCCTCGTTACACTTGCTATTATGTCAAAGAATCGGCAGGTTTCTGGGACTCTTGGGGGCAAGAGGCATCATATTCTAGTTTGCTAAACTGATTTGACCAGACATATTTACCCAAACAAGCCTGGAGGGGGATTTTTTTTTCCAGGTGGTGGGAGAAGGGAAAAATATCTTTGGCAAGCTTGCGTCTTACAAGGCTTCGAAAGGTTTGCTTTGAAAAGCCCTTTGAAGTGGGAAAATATGCAAAAAAGATTATGTAGTGCAGAATGCTGACCTCCATTAAGGATTTTTAGAAATTGGAAAACAAAATGAGGCATTTGCATTAGAAAAAAGATGTAAGAGCTAACATGTTAAAGAGGGCTTTTGACATCTCACAAGTACTAACTGGGGATTCTCAAGTCTTAGGTCACTGACATCCTATCATGAATTAAGAGACAGGACAGTCACCTTTACCATTAAGAGCCAGCTGGACACACTACCAGAGTGTGCTGTATACTGCTGCTTATACACCAGGGTACAGGTTCCAATCATTAACCTTAGGCAGTCAGCCCTGCTTGATACAGTCTTTAATATGGCACAACTATATCAATTAGGAGGGTGATTTTTTAGCAATACAGTTATACCACCACAACCTCCAGTATGGATGCGGTCATACTGGAATGCAGGTGTCTTGCACTAGTCTAGCTCGTTTCCCTTCTTATACCGGAATAAGCAAATTTATACAAGTGTGCCCCCACTAAATGACTATAGTTAAATGCATTACAACTTTGGCGTGTAGACAAGTCCTTGGTTTCTGAGCCTATTCTAACAAGGCCTTCATAGTCTGTGCCTGGAGAATATGTTTGTTCTTTATTCATTAAATAAACGGTACTTTGCTTAAATGCTAGTACAGTTTAGACTTGATTGCTGATGCTGGGAAAGAAGTGCTGACTGCCCACCCTGAGAGAGGCAGAAGGCTCAACCCTCAGAGGAGAAAATCAAACAAGCGAGATGAACCGGCCCTGAAGTCATAAGGAGATGGGTTAGGAGGAGCTGTGGTCTCTGCCCAGAGATGTTTCACCTATGACAGATCATAGAATCATAGAATACCAGGGTTGGAAGGGACCTCAGGAGGTCATCTAGTCCAACCCCCTGCTCAAAGCAGGACCAATCCCCAATTAAATCATCCCAGCCAGGGCTTTGTCAAGCCTGACCTTAAAAACTTCTAAGGAAGGAGATTCTACCACCTCCCTAGGTAACACATTCCAGTGTTTCACCACCCTCTTGGTGAAAAAGTTTTTCCTAATATCCAACCTAAACCTCCCCCACTGCAACTTGAGACCATTACTCCTTGTCCTGTCCTCTTCTACCACTGAGAATAGTCTAGAACCATCCTCTCTGGAACCACCTTTCAGGTAGTTGAAAGCAGCTATCAAATCCCCCCTCATTCTTCTCTTCTGCAGACTAAACAATCCCATTTCCCTCAGCCTCTCCTCATAAGTCATGTGTTGGGGATCTGTGCTGACATGGAGCGAGCCCTCTGAATTTCAAACACATTTAACCCCTTAGGTAACTAGATTCTTCCCATAAAAAGAAAAGGAGTACTTGTGGCACCTTAGTATATGTACGTCACCTGGGACTTAGCTAATTTCTGTGGTTTGGAAGAAGGCCATTGGAAATGCTGCTGAGAAATAGTGAGGATGACACAAGGCACAGTCAGGTAGCCAAGGTAGGATGGAATAAAGACATTTATGGAGCTAACTACTGGGGTACAGCAAGGTGGCAGCTGTGTGAAGTGGTTAGGGAGTATGAGGCATGCAGACATCTACAGAACTGAGAAGAATCTCGTCAGTGGGAGGGTAAGCAGAAAAAGAGGCTGTGAGTAGAGCAGGGTGAATTTTTTCTACCAAAACTCAGCCCCTTCCCCCCCCTCCCCAAAAAATGCAGATTTGGCTCAACCAAAACGTTTTGTGAATTTGTGTCTATTTCAGCAAACTGTTTCTGTAAAAAAACAACCCCACCCCCAAAAAAAACCCAACAGAAAAACACCCTGAAACAAACAAATCTGGAAAAAAAAAATCAAAGCATTGCAGTTTGACATTTCCTATATTAAATGTTGTGACTTTGTTTCAAAATTACCTTTAGATGTTCTTTAAAAAAATTTTTTTAAAGGAGAAAAACCTTGAAATGGAAACAAAATGTTTCATTTGACCCAAAAGAAATCCCCCCCCCCCCGTTTTTTGGACTTGCCAACAAACTGAACAATCCATTATTCACACAGCTCTTGCTGTGATAAGAGTTATGGACTTCACATCTATGTTCTAAGGACTATATTCTAGGGATGGCATTAGGGGGACTGTGTTGTGAGCTGGTGGGGTGAATATTCGAGTGCTGGGACCATTTGTTTGACTGGTGTTGGTTGCAGGGACAGCCTGAACAAAGGTTGGTTTGTTTGAAAAGTGCGAATTGGGAGTGGTTTGTTCCGGGTGGGTCTTAAGTGGTTGATTGGAGGGAAGGCTTTGAGCTGGGCAACTGCTTCGAGCCAGTAGCCTTATAAAAAAGGCCGCCAGTTGCCAACCGAGTGAGCAGCAAACACAGCAGAGGCAAACAGAGGGAGTTTGCCTGGGAGGAGATCCCACAGAGTTTTTTACTTTTCAGGCTTCTGTGAGCAGTAAATACAACATCTGAAGGGGCTCTTAGAAAGAAGACAATATGGATAGTGAGCAATCAGCTGTTGTAACCTGCACAGGATGAGCTATGTTTGTCTTTCTCCCAGAGGATAGACGCGACTCTGTCTGTATGAACTGCAAGCTGGTCTCCATATTGGAAAAGATGTTTAAAGGACTAGAGACCCAATTATCAACCCTGCTTTGCATCAGAGAAGATGAAGACTTTCTGGATAGAAGCCAGCGTTTGGTACTGCAGGCACAGGATGCTGAAAAATCAGAGAGGGCAGTGCAGAATGGGGGAAAAAATTGGCAGAATGTGACCTCCAGAGGAAGAAAGAGGAGAACCCATGTATCCCCAATGCAGACAGAGGCAAGAAACCGTTTTCAGGCTCTCTGCACAGGTACTATGGTGAAGAATGGTTTGGAAGAGTCATCTGAGAAAAGGGACCAGAAGGAAACCCCACTGACCAGAAGGCACAGGATGCATTGTCCTAGGGATGGGGGTTCCACGACCACCACTCCCAAGAGGAGGAGATGGGTGGTGGTGGTGGGGGACTCCCTCCGAAGGGGGACAGAGTCATCCATCTGCCGTCCAGACCGGGAAACTCGAGAAGTTTGCTGCTTGCCTGGAGCTAGAATTCAGGATGTGACAGAGTGTCTGCCGAGACTGATCAAGCCCTCGGACCACTACCTCTTCCTACTTCTCCACGTGGGCACCAATGATACTGCCAAGAATGACACTGAGTGCGTCACTGCAGGGAAGAAGGATAAAGGAGTTTGAGGTGCAAGTCGTGTTCTCGTCTATCCTCCCCAGGTAGGGACCATCAAATTGTGGAGGTAAATGCATGGTTGTGCAGGTGGTGTTGGAGAGGGGGCTTTGGATTCTTCGACCATGGGATGTTGTTCCAGGAAGAAGCATTGCTAGGAAGAGATGGGATCCACCTAACGAAGAGAGGGAAGAGCATCTTCACAGGCAGACTTGCTAACCTAGTGAGGAGGGCTTTAAACTAGGTTCGCTGGGGGATGGAGACCTAAGCCCTGAGGCAAGTGGGATACCAAGAGGAAACACAAGGAGGAGGGTGCAACAGGGAAAGCCTCCTGATTCATACTGAGAAAGTAGGGCAATCGGCTAGGTATCTTAGATGCCTGTGCACAAATGCAAGAAGCTTGGGAAACAAGCAGGAAGAATTGGAAGTCCTGGCAATGTCAAGGAATTGTGATGTGATTGGAAATAACAGAGACTTGGTGGGGTAACTCACATGACTGGAGCACTGTCATGGATGGGTATAAACTGTTCAGGAAGGACAGGCGGGGGAGAAAAGGTGGAGGAGTTGCACTGTATGTAAGAGAGCAGTATGATTGCTCAGGCCTTCAGTATGAAACTGGAGAAAAGCCTGTTGAGAGTCTTTGGGTTAAGTTTAGAGGCGAGAGCAACAAGGGTGATGTCGTGGTGGGTGTCTGCTATAGACCACCAGACCAGGAGGATGAGGTAGATGAGGCTTTCTTCAGACAACTAACAGAAGTTTCCAGATCACAGGCCATGGTTCTCATAGAGGACTTCAATCACCCTGACATCTGTTGGGAGAGCAATACAGCAGTGCACAGACAATCCAGGAAGTTTTTGGAGAGTGTTGGGGACAACTTCCTGGTGCAAGTGCTGGAGGAACCAAGTAGGGGCCGTGTTCCTCTTGACCTGCTGTTCACAAACAGGGAAGAATTGGTAGGGGAAACAGAAGTGGGTGGCAACCTGGGCAGCAGTGACCATGAGATGGTCGAGTTCAGGATCCTGACAAAAGGAAGAAAAGAGAGCAGCAGAATACGGACCCTGGACTTCAGAAAAGCAGACTTTGACTCCCTCAGGGAGTCAGAATCCCCTGGGAGGCTAATATGAAGGGGAAAGGAGTCCAGGGGAGCAGGCTGTATTTTAAAGAAGCCTTATTGAGGGCACAGGAACAAGCCATCCCGATGTGCAGGAAGAATAACAAATATGGCAGACGACCAGCTTGGCTTAACAGAGAAATCTTCAGTGAGCTTAAACACAAAAAGGAAACGTGGACAGATGACCAGGGAGGAATATAAAAATATTGCTTGAGCAGGCAGGGGTGTAATCAGGAAAGCCAAAGCACAATTGGAGTTGCAGCTAGCAAGGGATGTGAAGGGTAACAAGAAGGGTTTCTACAGGTATGTTAGCAAAAAAAGGTCAGTGAAAGTGTGGGACCCTTACTGAATGAGGGAAGAAACCTAGTGACAGATGATATGAAAAAAGCTGAAGTACTCAATGCTTTTTTTGCCTTGGTCTTCACAGACAAGGTCAGCTGCTGCACTGGGCAGCACAGTATGGGGAGGAGGTGAGCAGCCCTCCGTGGTGAAAGAACAGGTTAAGGACTACTTAGAAAAGCTGGACATGCACATGAATAGTCCCACTGACGTCAATGCCTAAAGTTAGGCATATATCCATGTAGTTTGCCAAACTGAAGCCTATGGCTACCTAAATAAATACCAGCTACAGAAATGTGATTGACCAAAATAAAAGAATTAAGAGAAATGGAGAGACTTATTGCCTATATTAAATTAACTTCTGAATTATGGGAGGAAATATGGGCCAAATGCAATGAACTAATATGACAAATAATAAATAAATAACAATTGCTTTAACTTTTACTAAATCAATTTGTATACTAACTAGAAAAGGAGTACTTGTGGCACCTTAGAGACTACCAAATTTATTTGAGCATAAGCTTTCGTGAGCTACAGCTCACTTCATCGGATGAAAGCTTAAGCTCAAATAAATTTTTTAGTCTCTAAGGTGCCACAAGTACTCCTTTGCTTTTTGCGAATACAGACTAACACAGCTGCTACTCTGAAACCTTGTATACTAACTGTGACTCATATCCCATAAATCTTATCTCTGCTGTAGGCCTTCATATTTTGTATTTTTCACCCTCTCTTTTGATATTTTCATTAAAAAAAATTGGTCCACAACTTATAAAAAGTTAGTCACTAGAAAACTGGCTATAAGTCATGCAGGTGATTAAAGAAAAGACAAAGCCTCCTGGGTAGCCTGGCTGGCTCAACGCACCCATGCTCAAATTCATTAGCACACTACCATTGGTAACAGAGATCTCACCCCCAGAGACGTACCAAGGACAGTGTTTGCAGTTTTATTCCCATTGAGTTACTGTGGGATTACACCAGTATTAGTAAGATCTGAATCCCAGCCAGTCCACTGAATAGATATGGAAAGGTAACACCTTTCAGCCTCTATTTACCTGTATCGGATTCAAATTGTCAGAAGTGAAAGGCTCCGTTACCCCACTGTAAGTATTCCGGGTCATCCAGTGGCTGTAAATTTTTTAAAATAAACCCACTTCACATGTAATATGTAAGGATAAGAGCTATCTTCAATTTATTTTCTACGTGGGGGTTAAAGGACAAGCTGTGTCGTCACAAAACCCCATGAATGATTCTGGCAGCAAGAACGTGTGAACGCTGAAAGAATACACAAATAAAGTTACTCAAAAAAAGCACCCTAATTGGACCCTCAAAATAAAAAAGTGTCCAGCAGTGATCAGATAAAGCAGACTTCACTGCAAGTTTCATAGAGCTTAAGGCCAAAAGGGACCATTACATCTAGTCTGACTGCCTGTACCTCACAAGGCCGCAATTCCACCCAAATACCCCTATGTTGAGCCCCAACGGAAACAAAGCTTTAGATCTTTGAATCTCAACGTCTAGTGTCATTAAATAACTATTGCCTGGCTCCCCAATTGTCTGATCCCCCCCATAAATTTCCCACAACCGTAGATATTTAAATCAATAAAAATGCTTAGGAATAAATCGAATTCTCCTAACCCTTTTCATAGTCTTGGCCCCTCCCATGCTTATTGCTCCCCTTATCTTTATAATCTAAAACAGGCTTCAGTACATTTCACCCAAGGTAGTGACCCAGCACTGACCTCTCAAATAACAATCTCACAGCCAGTTGATCCAACTGCGATTACCAAAGAAAACTGTCCAGTGTCATCTCTTTTCGTTGTCACTTTACAAACAACAGCACAAAAAAGTATAGAGTAAGGAACAGTTCTACAGTACCAGAATGGACTCCTCAGCATATGACAGGCCTTTTCCCGTTCTGCTATCCATGATTCTATTACTAAGGCCCTTTTTCATAGAGCAGATAAATCTGAACAGAAATGGTTACCTACTCCAAAAAACCCCACACCCCCTCATTTAAGCGTGATTGTTTGGAAATCTATCTACAACGTATGAATTCTGAAGCATTATGTGAATATGTGAATTTTCTGTAACTGGAAAGTTATACGAGGAAAAGGTCTGCTCTTACTAACTCTCTCTCACCAACCACAACAAGAAGGCAAGACTGAGCAGGAAGAGAAGAGGAGGGTCTTGTCAGTCTTTTCAGGATACCAACTCATTGTTACACCAGTCATGAAAAAAATAGTATTTTCTATTTCAATTACAATAGCAAGTAGGGTCCCCAACCATGGATCATGTCCCCTTTGTGCTACAGGCTACAAAATCAAGTCAGTCCCTCCTTCAAAAGCTGACAGTCTAAGCTTTATGACAGATGCAACAGGTGGCAGGAGTCTCTACTCCACCTGGAGGAAAGGGGCAATCCTAAATGTATACCAACAAACCCTCATACAAGACCCATTTCACACACAGTTACCAGTCCTTTCATGTGTGAACATCTCTCCTGGACTTTTCTAAAATACATACATTTTCAGCAGCCTTTCTACTTAATGAATTCCTCTCAAAAACACATCAAAGAGATTCCTATTTGCAACAGTCCTCACCAGGGGAATACAAATAAAGTGTTTTATATAATTTTCCAGCAGGCCTTTTCTTTACAATTTTTTTTCCAACTGAAAAAGATTAAAATTATTCAATTATCTAATCTTTCCTCATTTACATTGGGAATGTGTCACAAAGATGATATTTTACATACAGTGATATAGTGGTTTTCACCCCAGAGGCTCACAAAGTGCTTTACAGACTCTATAAGGAGATCACCACTCAAACACTGTTTAGCAGGGCTCAGAAACATGCAGCAAACTAGGTCAGGTAGCAAATGCCGTATTCAACTGAAACTGCAGGGAGAATTTTAGATAAGCAGAATGTAATTATCTGATTGAGCACACCAGGAGTTAACTTGAAAAAGTTACTAAGCTCTTTAATGATCATAAGCGGGAAGAACCTTAGGCCAGATTTGCCACTGCCTTACACCCTGAGTTGTCACTTACATATGTGCAGAAGGCATGCAAGCTGGGTGCAAGATGATACCAACTTAGAACTCTCCACACACACACGACTGTTTTACAATCATTTTGCACAGAGGTTACACAAGACGCACAGCAATGGAGAATCAGGCCTCTTAAAAGCACTGCCAGAAGTATACTGCCCCCCTGGAAGCACTGGGGGTCAGATTTTCAAAAGGTATTTAGGTACCTAAAGATGTTGTTAAATGTCTATTAGAATTTTCAGGGACTCAGGTGCCTAACCTGCTTTTGGCACTTTTCAAAACTCCTCTAGGCCCCTGCATCTTTAGGCACCAAAATACCTTTGAAAATCTGGCTCTGAATTGCTACTGACTCAGAGGGAAGAGAGCCACCTATTGCATAAACACACCTTACACTACCCTCGGTTTTCCTTCAAGGTTTCCTACCAGGTCAGACCCTTCTTGCTCGTGAGGTTTAACAAGATCCCAGCACACAGGATAAAACAGCTTACAGACACACATTTGCATAGAGACTAAAGCTCGTCTAAATACTTAGCTCAAAATGGGCTTTTTCAACCAAAATAAGGCATTTCTATCAAAATGGAATTTGCAGTAAGAGAGCCCATTTTCAACAACGTTTTTTGAAAACGAAAAAAACTTGGAAGAAAACGGATTTTTTTCAGTTTTTCAACAAACCCCTCCAAAAGTTTCAGAGAAATTTCAATGTTAATATCAACATTTTATTGTGGGAAATAAACATTTAATGGCCAGCTTTAATAGTGATTTGTATTTCACATTTAAAACCAACATTTTAAGAATGAATCTGTTTAAAATGTTGAAAGTTACATGTAAAAATCAACAACCAACAGCTGTAAGTGGAGCACAATCCTCACCAAGAGCTTTCTAAGGATAACTCAGTAATAAAGAGGTGATTGTTGACAGGGAAGGAAGAACAATAGCAGGCAGATCCTTTTCAGTGCCAGGGAAAATTTGTCACTGATATTTAAAGCAAACTGAATGGGGAGCGGGATCATTATTAGCTCTGATGCAGGCTGGGAGAGAACCCAAAATAGTGAGAGGCAGATCAAAAAGGACAACTTGGACATATGTGAACATTATTTGTTTATACAAAACAAGATCGTTGTTGGACGAGATCAAAAAGCTTTACCGCTTCCCCGAAAAATGCCAAACACAAGTCAGATGAACGCTGTTTGTGATGACCGATTTGAAAAAGAAATGCATTCCTTATACTGACCTCCACTCTACCCGCAGCCCTTCATGTCAGCCCATCAGCTGAACCAGACAAGCCGGTTGCTATTAGTCTGCTTGGGAAACCAACCTGAGACACTCTTGAATAAGAAAATAGTATCCTGTTAATATTCTGAGCAATCCAAGCAGGCTTAATGAAATCAGCAAGACCTGAATCAGAATTTCAAGCAGCTGGCTGAGTTAGCATTCAGAGCAGATTCAAAGGTGGGGGGAGGGAAATCTCACCAAGGAATCACTGTTGAATATTTCACAGAGTCCGGAAGGCAAGAGATCAAAGCTACCATATATTGAATCTATAGTTATGTTTACCACCTTCAGTTTAATAAGTTCGATTTAATAAGTGTCTGTAGCTGAGTCTCTGAACAGTGTCTCCTTTCACACTGTAAGCTTGTAGTAGACTATAATACTCTAGCACCCCCCTGGGGACGGGGTGGACACTGCTTCTGTCTTGGAGTGCAGGACACAACCCCCTAGCTGTGCTACTCGAGGTCTCTGACCCCCTGCATGGGACAGTTAAAGTAATACAAGCAAAAAGACAATTACTCCTACAGCCCACAAAAAAGAGAGCACTAGGCCATCAGGAAGCCAAAGCAAACAAAAGAAAAAAGTAACAGCCCTTTTCAATGGTGAGTGGTCCTATCCAGCCAAACTCTCTAGCTGTTTCTCCAGTCACCAACCCCTTCTTCTGGGGGTCAGTGAGCTCTGAGCTGCAGTCCTGCTCCTTCAGAGTGCTACCCTGCACTAAGCAGGGATCCTCCCTTTTGGTGGCCCACTCTTTAACTCCTTCCTGACTGGCGTGGGGCTATGCATCACAAAGCTCTTTGGGACAGGGTTTTATCTTCCTTTCTTACGTAGGTTTGCGTATCTATTTTTCTTAGGCTTTTCTAGAATATCCATCATCGAGACTATCCAAGCACCAGAACTGAATGTAAATGGGAATTTCCATCCTGAGGACAGGTGACGATGAGGGCTGTTGGAGACAATTATAGCACTGTGGAGAGTGAGAAGGCCAGATCGTACAGATCTGTTTGGGAAGAAGCAGCGACAAGACAGGGACACAGAATGGAAATAGCTCTGCATCTCAATGCAGTGCTCAACACACAATTTCATGCGCAGGTTGCTGTTGGAGCAGGGTGTCTCAAGCTTTCTCATAGTATGGACCATGGCTTGTTACTGAGATGTGTCTTGCGGGCACCTCCCATTCATACAGGCCCCCAGCACCTACCCCTACACTGGCAACTGTGCAAGATCCAAATGGTGATTATTACAAACCTCTGCACATGACAGTCAAAGGGACATGAAAGTGTCCACATGAAAACATCCCTTTAACTGTCTTGAATTCAGTAAAAAGTCTTGACTGAAAAAGGTTTTACTTTGCTCATTTTCTCTCCCTCTACCAACTCTTCTTCCTGAACAGGTTTGCTGACACGTGGTCTGCTGTCATCCTATGCATGTGCTTCTCCTGCCCTTCCCCTGAATAGGTTTCCCAGCTGCCTCAGATCTTTCCGTCTAAATAGCAGCACAGAGTGTCTCTGTTCCCACTCCTTCCAGCCCCTAATGGATAAAGCTTGGTTAGCTCCTCCTTGTTCACAGCTCGAATACCTGTAGAAAGAGCTGAAAAGAGCCACCACCACATCACCAGACAGTAACCAGAGAATCACCCCCCAGTGCCCTGTTGAGCACAGTTTGGGAACTAGTGGCTAAGACAGAATTGGCTGATGCTGGAGAATTCTTTTTTTTTTTAAATTATGAATTCAACCTCAGCTCTTATTTTCCAGACGCTTTGTTCATAGTGTTCTTGCAATTCAAGCACCGAGCTCGTTTTACACCGTACCACTGTAAAATGCTTCAGTCCCACAACAGCTGCCACGGTTCCGAGATGACCTGCTTTCCTGTTTTGGCTGGTGATGAGTGATGCCCAGGGGGAACTGCCAGCAGGAGATGGGAGTGTTGATTTATCCATATGTCAAAATAGAAAGAATGCTGCTACTTCCAGCACTGCAACATTTTGCTTCAGAAGCCCTGACTAGTGCGACATGCTCTCTCTGGAGCTACTTATTAAACTCTTCTGCTGCCTCAGTCTTGGGCCCTCTCACATAACTGAGGAAGGAAAGTAATAGGCAGGAAACCATGTGTGTGCTAGTATGGAACTTTACCCTACTGTTCACTGTATACACAGATCATAGAATATCAGGGTTGGAAGGGACCTCAGGAGGTCATCCAGTCCAACCCCCTGCTCAAAGCAGGACCAATCCCCAATTTTTGCCCCAGATCTCTAAATGGCCCCCTCAAGGATTGAACTCTCAACCCTGGGGTTAGCAGGCCAATGCTCAAACCACTGAGCTATCCCTCCCCCCACCTTGTACTCTGCTTTCACTAGTGCATCTACTTTACAACACATGGCTATGATGAGTTTGTGATCTAACCTCCACAATCAGACTTCGCCCACATGGATATTTAACTCAGTCTCTTCTTTCTTCCTAGTAACACGATCCTTACATTGCAGTAAACATATCAGCTGGCACATACTTTCACATGCTGTACACAAGACTCCCATACCTGAATTTTAGTTCGCATATTCAATCTGACTTTGACACTGTGAGTTGCTATCTCACGGGGCTTTTCTTAAAAAGCTCTCCATGAATCAACAGCAGCCTCCAAGCCCTCTCTGCCCTTTGCTGGACAGAAATATATTTCTGTTTAAAATGGTCTGTCTTCGAGTGGGGAGCTTTTCTGTTGACAGTGTTTTTTGCTAGGAGAGGAAAGGTTGGCTTTTCCTGATAGACTGTTTATTTCATGGCAGGTGAAAAGATAAGGTCTCC
The DNA here is from genome assembly GCF_965152275.1 of Natator depressus. NCBI lineage: Eukaryota > Metazoa > Chordata > Testudines > Cheloniidae > Natator > Natator depressus. The sequence continues at coordinate 14,539,578 of NC_134238.1, read as the reverse complement.
GGCTGCCTCAGCTGGAGAAGAGGGATGAAACAGAATTTCAGACTGGATAGTGATAAGAAATGAAATCCATGCCTCCTACTCCACCCACACCTACACACCAAACACATAATCTTCCCTTGCTACTGGATGGACTAGATGATTCAATAGGTCTTTCCCATATCTAGTTTCCAGGATTCAGAACTCAAAGTCTAAAGCTTCATTTCAAGCCTGATAATACACCAATCAACAATGACCCAGAGGTACAGTACAGCTCCTGTACGAGTGCTAAGGGAGGTACAATGCTCAAAGGAGCTAAAGTCATTATAGCCCAAAAACTCTTCTTCCAAGGATCTGGGAACCTCCATATTCAATTCTCACTATCTGCTTCCGCTGCTATTCCTCCTCCTTAACCGAGGAGTCACCGCAGACTCCAGGAATCATCTCTTACTCTAGGAAAGTGAATGCTGACAACACCAAGGCTCAGTGACCCTGAGTTAAAAGAGCAAGAGCTTTGACAGGAAGAGCTAAGCACGTCCCCTACCTGATTGTGTTCGTGAGACGGTAAGCCCTTTCCTCTCGATGAGGAACAGCTGTCATCCAGCTGCTCACTACAATCCGCTGTCCACTGCAAAAAGGATAGAAAGGCATTGTGTAAAATAATAGCTAAGTTGGGAAAACTGTCAAATCAAACCCCTGCGTCTAGCAAAACACCATCAGACTGGGGGGAGGGATAGCTCAGTGGTTTGAGCATTGGCCTGCTAAACCCAGGGTTGTGAGTTCAATCCTTGAGGGGGCCATATAGGGATCTGGGGAAAAAATTGGGGATTGGTCCTGCTTTGAGCAGGGGGTTGGACTAGATGACCTCCTGAGGTCCCTTCCAACCCTGATATTCTATGATTCTATGTTCTTGGAACCCAAGGAAACTCTACAGTACTGACGTGTTCATGTTTGGCAAGAGGAACTGTTCACAAAAGACACTGCTGATCAGAAAATGCACTTTTTTCATGAAAAATCTTTTGCCAAAAATGAAAAAAGGAAAAAAAAAAAAGGAAATTTTCCATAAAAAAGTTGATTTTTCAGCAAAAATAAAAAAACAGAATATTTCAGCTGAAAATTGAGATATTTTGATCCAAAAATGCTGCCGTGGTGCCTCGTGCTCCCATTCTTCTCTACAGGCCAAGTTACTTGACTGGAGTACATCTGCCATGATGAACAGTGGTCTCCCCTCATGGTGAGAGATGATTGGCCCCAGCAAGTATCTTGCATTAGTGCATCATAAGAGATGTAGCCCAGGTGGGGAGACCAACCCATAGCGGATAAAGTGAACATGAGAAAACTGAACTATGACTTCCCATGAGGCACCAGAGCACGATATCCAAACCGAAATACTTCAGTTTTGGAGCATTTGTTTTTTCAAAGAAAACCTGGCATTTTCTGCTGAAAGTAGACATGTTTCATGGAAAACCCAATTTTCTGTCAAAGAACAGTTGGGATGGAAAATTGTCACCCCACCCCATTACTGAGCTCTCTCTGCTGCTCCAACTTGAGGTAAATGCTATTTACTCTGCTGATGACATCACAGAGGCTGATGCACAAAGCAAGGAGTAAGTGAATTCCACACAAGTAGAAAAAGGAATTAATCTGACCATTTAAGGATCGATGAGGACAAGGCCACAAAACATGAAGAAGGGCCAATATTAGAAACAGCCACTTCAAAAGTGACCTGTAATAAGATCTCACCCTCCTGGCAGTGGCAACACCAGGTCAACATTTTAGGTGGGTTATTATAATTGACCTTAACTGTGCCTGTGCTTATTTATTAAGGGCACTGCTGTGGCTGTTCAACATTTCAGTGAAGTCTTGTTACTGTTTTGCTGGAAAACCTTCTGCTGGAATTATGCATGTATCCCCTTAGCAATCTGAGGCACAGAAACAGCAGCCCTGGAATGAATACCTTTATGGGACAAAGAAAAGGAGGACTTGTGGCACCTTAGAGACTAACAAATTTATTTGAGCATAAGCTTTCATGAGCTACAGCTCACTTCATCGGATGCCTTTTCTTTTTGCGGATACAGACTAACACGGCTGCTACTCTGAAACCTGTCTTTATGGGACAGCTATTCTGTTATATTAACAGCTGCAAGTGGCATACTGCTGGGGCTCAAGCAATTAGGTGCTGGGGCTCAAGCAATTTTTTTACATTCATAACTGATGCAGCAAGCCCAGAGGTGCCGGGGCTATGAACTGCCAAGCCGAGAGGTGCCGGGGCTATGAACTGCCAAGCCCTGGCACAAATAAAGCAGAAGTTACATTTATTTTACTCTCACTTTATTCTCTCTTGTTTTCTTCTGACTAGAGCAGCATCCCAAGTGCCCCACTGGCAGAAATGCCACTGCTGTAGGACTTCAAGGGCTAGGGTAAGGAAATGGAGACTATAGCCAATTCATGATACACAGTAGCATTTAACACCTCCACCCCTTTCTAGGTACTTATAGTAAATATCCTCCATCACTGTACTATCTGAGCACTTCGGACATGTCAGCGAATGAATTTACCCTCGCAACACCTCTGTTGGGAAGGAAAACATTATTAAACTCATCGAGAATTGAGGCACAGAGAGTACCAGTGACTTGCCCGAAGATATAGTCTAAGGCTATGTCTACACTACAAGTGCTACCGCGGTTGCGCTGCAGGTATGCCGCAGTAGTGTAGATGCTTGCTACAGTGATGGAAGGGTTTTTTCCACCACTACAGTAAATTCATCCCCTCGAGAGGCAGTAGCTAAGTCAATAGAAGAATCCTCCTCCTTGGGCTCCCAAGCACTCTCAGTCATTCTCGTGAAGTTGCACCATCGCCCCATTCTGCTTCTCTCCTTCCCCATCTACAGATGCTGCCCATATAACATCGTGGAGCCTACATATTGCTTGGGTGGTCTAAGGAGCCATGAATAGTTTTGTTAATAAGAAGTGCTATGGACAAATGCCTCCTTTACACTGAAACCTGTGGAGATCTGAGCTCACTATACTATATATATTATTAAAAACTCCAGTCCTCATTCAGAACCACGGCTGGTGCTTATTGGATATTGTTTCATAAGTGAAACAGCGACAGGACACAGGGAGGGAATTCAGGCTCCTATTCTGCCCGACCTCCTTTCGCTGCTGGCTACAACACAGAATCAATTCACAATCATATCCTTCATAATGGTCCTTGAGCACATCTGGCTCGAGGTGGGGCCTTCTCAGTTCACAGACCACCTCCTCTCTATGGAACTGTCTCCCTGGGCACATTTGCCCAAGTCCCTCTATAGCAGTCATCAAGGCCTTTCTCATCAGGTTAGTTCATTTTGAGTTATTTTGCTATGTCAGCCCTCATTCTCCTAATTTTTTCCTGTTGACAGAACAGCTGCTTCCTTCTGAGCCACTGGGGCTACAACTGTCACTGGCTTGGTTTCTGCACATATCTTCCCCCAGGATATATCGTGATACACACCGTGTAAAAGCAGAACAAGATGCAGAATCTAACCAACCCTACGTTCCTCTTTGAAATTATAGTTAAAAGTGACCAACTCCCAGCCCAACCCAACCCAGCTCAACTCGATGGGGCAGATTAGGGGTGTAAGGAAGTCTCTAGAGCAGCTCTGCCACCCTGCTCCCTGCATTGCATTCTGAGCAGGGAAATGCCAATGCACCTCCCAGTGCATGGTCCCTTGCTGTTATTCACTCATGATCCAACATCAGTCACAAAGGAAACAAGTCTCTCTGGGCTGTCACCACGGCAGGGCTCTTTACAAGGCACTTCCACGCGGAGAGAGAGAGTTGTCTTTTTAGTGGTGTTTGAAAGCCATTTGACTTCCAAGATCACATCGCTGCAAAAGCAGCCCCTCCTATAAAATGCAGCAACACAAACATTGCTTTCACTGTCGCTTCACTACCGACACAGATTATTCTGTGTGACAAGTTGGCAAACCGAACTACAATGCCCAATACGTTACTAAATCGCTTCCTGAACCTCCACCAGGATGGGAAGCCTGCACATCCTTTGAAGACGTGGAAAACTGGAAAAAGACCCAGACTTTAAGGCTAGAAAGGGCCATTTGTGATCATCTAGTCTGATCTCCTGCATATCACAGGCCACAGAACCTCACCCACCCACTCCTGTAATAGACCCAAAACATCTGGCTGAGTTACTGATGTCCTCAAATCATGATTATATGTCTTCACGTTACAGAGAATCCAACATTTACATTAGTTTCAACCCGCAAGTGACCTGCGCCCATAGGTGAAAATCCACCCGGGTCTCTGCCAACCTGACCTGAGGGAAAATTCCTTCCTAATCCCAAATATGGTGAGCAGTTAGATCAGGGATGGGCAAACTTTTTGGCCCGAGGGCCACATCGGGGTTGCAAAACTATATGGAGGGCCAGGTAGAAAAGGCTGTGCCTCCCCATACAGCCGGGCCACTGCCCCCGATCTGCCCCCTCCCACTTCCCGCCCCTTGACTGCCCCCCTCAGAATCCCCGACCCATCCAACCTCCCTTGCTCCTTGTCCGCTGACCACCCCCTCCCGGGACCCCCTGCTCCTAACTGCCCCCTCCGGAACCCCATGCCCTATCCAACCCACCCTGCTCCTTGTTCCCCTGACTGCCCCGACCCCTATCCATACCCCCACCCCCTGACAGGCCCCACGGGACTCCCACGCCTATCCAACCGCTCCCTGCTCCTTGTCCCCTGACTGCTCCCCCCCCCGAACCCTCGACCCATCCAACCCCCACTGCTCCCTGTCCCCTTACCATGCCGGAGCCAGCCACACCGCCGCGCTGCCCAGCAGGAGCGGCGAGCCAGAGCGCTGGCGGCGCAGTGAGCTGAGGCTGCGGGGAGGGGAACAGCAGGGGAGGGGCCGGTGGCTAGCCTCCCCAGCCAGGAGCTCAGGGGCCGGGCAGGATGGCCCTGCGGGCTGGATGTGGCCCGCGGGCCACAGTGTGCCCACCTCTGAGTTAGATCATGAGCATGTTGGCAAGACCCACCAGCCAGACACCTGAGAAAGAATTCTCTGTAGTAACTCAGAGCCTTCCCCATCTAGTGCCCCATCTCTGGGCAATGGAGATATTCACTACTAGCAGTTGCAGATGGGCCACATGCCATTGTAGGCAGTTTCATCATACCATCCCCTCCATAAGCTTATCAAGCTCAGTCTTGAAGCCAGTTAGGTTTTTTGCCCCCACTGCTCTCCTTGGAAGGCTGTTCCAGAACCTTACTCCTCCAGTGGTTAGAAACCTACATCTAATTTCAAGCCTAAACTTGTTGATGGCCAGTTTATATCCATTTGTTCTCATGTCAACATTGGAACTTAACTTAAATAACTCCACTCCCTTCCTGGTATTTATCCTGATGTGTTTATACAGAGCAATCATACCTCCACTCAGCCTTCGTTTGGTTAGGCTAAACATGCCAAGTTCCTTTAGTCTCCTCTCATAAGGTAGGTTTTCCATTCCTCTGATCATCCTAGTAGCCCTTCTCTGCACCTGTTCCAATTTGAATTCATCTTTCTTAAACATGGGAGACCAAAACTGCACACAGTATTCCAGATGATGCCTTATATAATGGTAATAACACATCCCTCTCTCTACTGGAAATACCTCGCCTGATGCATCCCAGGAGTGCATTAGTCTTTTTCAGGGCTGCATCATATTGGCAGCTCAGAGACATCCTGTGATCGAACAATACACCCAGGTCTTTCTCCTCCTCTGTCACTTCCAATTGATATGCTCCCAGTTTATAGCAAAAATTCTGGTTATTAGTCCCTAAATGCATAACCTTGCACTATTACATTTCATCCCACTTCTATTATTCCAGTTTTCAAGGTCCTCCAGATCTTCTTATAGGATATTCCAGTCCCTCTCCATATTGGCAATACTTCCCAACTCTGCATCATCTGCAAATTTTATTAGCACACTCCCACTTTTCATGCCAAGGTCATGAATGAAAATATTAAATAAGATTGGTCCCCTGGTGATTCAGGACTTCTAGTGACCTCACTGTGAGAGGCATGGACACACAACCAAAACAAAACCCTTTCACCCTGATGCCTGCTGCCCTTTGGGTTTCGGTGTGAGTAGCCACCATGGCCTCAGGCACAGCAGAAAAGCTAAATACAAGCTACAGAAAGAAAAGCCAACCATGGAAGCAAACAAATGCACAGAGAGTGGAACCACAAGACCAAGTCTTTCTATGATGACTGGAAGGCTCACAGAAATCAGAGCAGTTAAAGGTTGGAATGTGTCTTCTATTCCATCCCTCTGCCAGGGTGGGATTTCTCCTGACAGTACACTCTCCCATACATCCAAAAGGATTATTTTTAAATAAATCATGTTTGGCACACAGACTGTCTTTTTGTTCTGTTTGTACAGCGCCTAGCACAATGGGGTCCCGGTCCATGACAAGGGCTCCTAGGAGCTACTGCAATACAAAAATAAATGACTGTAACAAAGAAAGGGACCCAAACACACCTTGACCTTGGTGTATTCAATATCCAGCTCCAAACCTAGGTATGAAATTGGATGCTTAAATCCATTTTCAGTTTTAAATTACTACTGAGGGCAGTACCAATAGTTAAAGATATGGTCTTAGGGGCAGGGACTGCATCTGTGTACTGTCTTAAGTACTTACATAGGCCCTCTCTCCAGAGCATCTGAGCGCCTCACAATCTCTCATGCATTTATTCACACAGCATCCCTGTGAGGCAGGGAAGTGCTACTGTTCCCACTGTACAGATTGGGAACTGAGACACAGAGTGATTTGCCCAAGGCCATACAGATAGCCTGTGACACAGCAGGGACTTGAACCCAGGTCTAGTCTAGCGCCCTAACCACTGGACCATCCTTCCTCTCAAACGTATCTCTACCATTTTACATGCTCGGAATGCGCCTAGCACAAGGTAGCACTGTAATACAAACCAACAATTTCGCTCAGGAGACAGCTCTCGTTTTTTATGACGTTCCGCCCAAATTGTCCATTTTAAAAATTACATCCCTAGTATGTAACTTTCTAGTTTTATTTCTAGTTGTACCCCTTCCACTGACAACCCCAAACCACTCCTCCCTTAGACAATCCCTCTCTCTCCTGGGCCTTTGCACCCTTCCAAACCAGAAATATATCAGGTGTCTTAGCAAAAAATGGCAATTTTGCAATAAGCCCGCAGGTCACTGAATGAGCAGCAGCCATACGCATCCATTTATGGAGGTTTCTGTGCCATGTGCTGCATTTGATCATGAATCAGTGTGCTCCCAAATATCAGTGGGAGCTACCCTTAGAATCAATGCAGCACAGGTCTTTAGGTTCTAACAAGCACTTTTCAATTGCTCAACACATCACCACGCTTCACAGGTGCTGACTCCGGGGGTGCTCCCGGGCTGGAGCACCCACGGGGAAAAAGAAAGGTGGGTGCTGAGCAACCACCAGCAGCCCCCCTGATCAGCTCCTCCCCCCCAGCTCCTCCCACCTGCTGTGATCAGCTGTTCAGCGATGTGCAGGAGGCACTGGGGGGGGGAAAAGGGGAGGAGCAAAGGCGGGGCATGCTCCGGGGAGGGGGCAGAACAGGATGGGAAAGAAAGAGGTGGGGCGGGGGTGGAGCGGCGGCAGGAAGAGGAAGGGTTGGGCTTTGGGGGAAGGGGTGGAGTGGGGACAGGATCTGGGGCGGAGCAGGGGCCGAGCACCCCCTGGCACAATAGAAAGTCAGCACCTCTGCCAAGCTTAATATCCCTCAGCCAGTATTACTGCAACACATCCCATTCAGACGGGTCAAGACAAAACAGTCCATACGGGGCGTGGGTCGCTGTGTTTTTGCTGGTGGTGCAATGAGTAGGGGCGGGAAGGGAATTGCATAGTTCTTTGCAAAAGTATCGCTCTCTTGGCCCCCTCTGTAATCTAACAAAGCACCCACCTGCAGTACAGAGCAGTCACTCCTTCCTAACAACTCCATCAGAGCAGCAGATTGCTGATCAGAGCCACAGAAGCCAGCTCTCCACTCTATCTTCCATGCGCACAGATTTTCTTCTTCCTCCCACCAGTAGGAGCAGCAATTCCCAGCCCCAGTTCATCAGAGCAGAAACTCCAGCCCTTTGTGCCCTGAGAGCTGATATTTATGAGAAGACAGAATTTCTCTTCAAATTGAAACTCAGAGGTGTTTCTACAGAAGCTAAAACATTAGGGCTATTTTGGGAACCTCTGCTGAAGAATGTAATTGACAAAAGATCTTTACTAGCCATCTCAAGGAGCAAGAATCTGCCAGTGCACTATCCCCCCCACCCTTCACTGCCAAGATCTGTAGATGCCCGCTTAGCTAAATGCACATAACATGTATCCAAACCCGACAGCCCATCTCCTAGAGAGCAGGACACCATTTCATGGTGACCCCACATCTTGGTTTAACTCCTCATGTCCAGTTGCACTAACCTGCGAGATGTTGGACTGTGTTTTCTCACTCTCCCCGTCCCCTTCCGTTTTGTCGGTCAGCAGACCTTGGACTTGGTACTCAAGGACGTAGCTGTCAATGAACCTCTCCAGCTCTTCGATTTCCTGAGATCGGCTACTCCCTGCCTCAGAGGAGGCAGAGGCCACAGAGGAGCTTTCCATCACTCCAGGGAAGGAACTGAGAATGGAGGGGGCCTGGGAAAAGAGAGAAAATACAAATTAATTCCTTGTCCTCTGCATAAAGCCACAAGTCTGACAAGCAAAATACTTTACATACACACTCACAAACACATGTAACACACACACACGCTGCATTCTCCCTTAGGTGACAGTCACAAGCATGTGCCTTCATATTTCAAAACACCTATTAAGTACAAAAAGAAGTCCAGTTACAGAAGCAATGTACCAAAGCCCCAATACACTGGTTAGTGAGTACAGTGCCTTCTGTTGAATGCTCCTGTGTTACAGTTACACGAACTTCCAACAGCAGGGCTAAAAGAGAACGTAAGCCTTAATGCTACTCAAATCTTTCCTTCACAAGAACTCGAGTGGCAGACACACATGTTCTAAAGCAGAAGATCCAGAATGCTATTCTCCATAACCAAGCAGTGAAAGATACACTGGCCTGAAACTGCTCTTTGCAGCACTGAACCAATACCAAACAAGGACTGCTAGAAAGGCGAAGCAGTGACAGTTATAAATTTCAATACAGAACAAAGAAAGTGAAGGAAAAAGGCTAGAAATGCTTTTTTTTTTCTTCCCTACCAGAAAGCTGAAAACATAGTCACCCCCCTGTGCCTGTCTGGCACAATCTAGTCCATAATGTATTACCCAGATCCAAGGAAAGAAATGCTGACAAAGGTTTAAGTTCAAATTTGTCATTACAGCACCTTCGCCTGTAAGGGTCTATGTACAGTACAGCTGAAATGATGAAGAGCACATTCATTACTATTCTAGTTGTACTGCTGACAAATGGACAACATGGCACCAGGTCACAGCTGGGAACGACACACAGGAATGTGAGGAGTCCAGGGGGAGCATACATAATTAAAGGAATCTATAGTATACTGGTAGAAAACAAAATGCTACCTCAGCGTCTGTGACGGCAAGTGGTACAGCCAGGAGATGGTCAAAGATGTGGTGAGTGCAACGGAACAGAAAGGTCAACCTGGGTTCTATTTTGCATGTTGTTGGTAGCTAAAAATTTAATTATTAGAGGGGAAAAAAACCCCAATTTCTTCATGAGCCCATTTGCTGGAAACCACAGGGGAAAGCAGTGGGTGGTTTGGATCTCATTAGTCTCAGTCTGAACTTACACACCAGAGCAGCACTAGGAGGTAAGCAATTTATTGCTGTCTCCAGAGAAAGAACACACAATCCCCTTTACACATAAAACCTTGTTCATTGGTGGTGATAGTTTTGTTCCTAGCCTGTGCTGGAATGGCACTGAATGGTGAAGTTAATGGAAGTTCAGGACACTTAGCTCTGCTCACAAATCAAGCCTTCATGTTATACACGATGGGGCATACCATATATTTATCCCATTGTACAGTGCACCTCCAGTCACAGCCTGACTTGAAGGTCCCATGAGGAAACCGTGGATTTAATTTGAGGTTGGTGCTACTTATTCATAAAATCATTCCTAAGTTTGCTGATTTCTAGACAGCAGATAAATCTGCTCTGAAGGAGTTGTTGATTTCATAGCCTCTCATTTCCACACAGGGAAATGCCCTGCGTCCTTGCCTTTAAGTCCATCTTTGTGATAGAAACAAGATTTGCCATATAGGATAGAATCATAGAAATGCAGGGCCGGAAGGGACCTCAAGAAGTCCTTTAGTCTTCCCCTCCCTCCATGCTGAGGCAGACTAGACCATCCCTGACAAGCATTTGTCTAAACTGTTCTTAAAATCATCCAGTGATGGGGATTCCACAACCTCCCTAAGTAATATGTTCCAGTGTTTAATTACTCTTATAATTAGAAAGTTTATATAACCTAATATATAACCTAAATCTCCCACGCTGCAAACTAAGCCAATTACTTCTTGTCCTATCCTCAGTGGACATGGAGAACAGTTGATCACCAACCTCTTTTTGGCAACCTTTTACATATTTGAATACTATCATGTCCCCCCCTCAGCTGTCATTTCTCTAGATTAAACATGCGAAATTCTTTCAATCTTTCCTCAGAGGTCAGGCTTTCTAAACTTTTTATAATTTTTGTTGCTCTCCTCTAGACTCTCTTCAACTTGTCCACGTCTTTTTTAAAGTGTGGTATCCAAAACAGTTTTCCAGTACTCCAGCAGAGGCCTCACCAGTGCCGAATAGAGCAGGCCAATTACCTTCCACATCTTACATGTGACACTTCTGTTACTACACGCCCAGAAGTAGATTAGCTTTTTTCACAACTGCATCACATTGTTATATCACTCATACGCAATTTGTGGTTCACTGTAACCCTGAGATCCTTTTCAGCAGTACTATCATCTAGCTAGTCATTCCTCATTTTGTAATTGTGCTTTTGATTTTTTTCCCTAAGTGTAGTACTTTGCATGTCTGTATTGAATTTCATCTTATTTCAGACAAATTTTCCAATTTATGAAGATCATTTTGAATTCTAATCCTGTCCTCCAAAGTGCTTGCAGCATTTCACAGTTTGGTGTCTTATGCAAATGTTATAAGCATACTCTCTACTCCATCATCCAAATCATTAATTTAAATATTGAATAGTGCCAGACTCAGGAAAGACCCCTGCAGAACCTCACTAGATATGTCCTCCCACTTTGTCAGCAAACCATTGATAACTATGCTCTGAGCATGGTCTTTCAAGCAGTTGTGCACCAACTTTATAATGAATTTATCTAGATCCTATTTCCCTAGTTTGCTTATGAGAATGTCATGTAAAACTGTGTCAAAAGCCTTACTACAAATCAAGATATATCACATCTACTGTTTCATCCTATTCACTAGACTGGTAACCCTGTCAACAAAAGAAATTGAGTTAGTTTGGCAAAATTTGTTCTTGACAAATCCATGCTGGCTATTCCTTATAACTCTGTTATCCTCCAGGTGCTCACAAACTGATTATTCAATAATTTATTCCAGTATCTTTCCAGGTATGGAAGTTAGACTGACTAGTCTATTATTCCCCGGGTCCTCTTCATTCCCCTGTATAAAGAGAGGTATTATGTTTGCCCTTCCCCAGTCTTCTGGACCTTTACCCATCCTCCATGAATTCTCAAAGATAATTGCTAAGGGTGCCAAGATTCCTTCAGCGATTTCAATACGAACCTGAGGATGAATTCCATCAGGCCCTCCTGACTTGAATACATCAAACTTACCTAAATATTGTTTAACCTGGTTTTTCCCTATTTTAGGTTGTGTTCCTTCCCCCTTGTTATTAATATTAATTGTGTTGAGTATCTGGACACCGTTAACCTTTTTAGTGAAGTCTGAAGCAAAATAGATATGAAACACCTCAGCCTTCTTGATGTCATCAGTTATTAGCTCTCCTTCTCTGTTAAGTAGTGGACCTACACTTTTCTCCATCTTTCTCCTGCTCTTAATGTATTTAAAGAACCTCTTCTTATTGCCTTTTATGGCCCTTGATAGATGTAACTCATTTTGCGACTCAGCCTTTCTGATTTTGTCCCTACATGTTTGTGCCATTCTTTTGTACTCCCTAGCAATTTGGCCATTTTTCCACTTCTTGAAAGTAAATTTTAAAAACCTACAAAGTCATTAAAGAGCTCCTGATGGAGCCATATTAGCCTCTTACTATTCTTCCTATCCTTCCCTTGCAGTTGTGCCTTTAATATTGTCTCTTTCAGAAACTGCCAGCTCTCCTGAGCGCCTTTTAACCCTTAGATTTTCTTCCCACATGACCTTACCGACCAGTTCTCTGAGTTTGTTGAAGTCTGCTTTTTTGAAGTCCATTGTCCTTATTCTTCTGCTCTCAGTCCTTCCTTTCCTTAGAATCATGAAATCTATCATTTCATGATCACTTTCAGCCAAATTGCCTTCCACCTTCAGATTTGTTACTAATTTCACCCCATTGGTCAGAATCAAGTCTAAAATGGCAGTCCCACTCCTTATTTCCTCCCTCTTTCTGGAACAAAAAGCTGTCCCCAATATATTTCAAGAACTCATTGGACATTTTGTGTTTTGCTGTATTATTTTTCCAACAGATGTCTGGGTAGTTACAGTCCCCCATTATTACTAGGTCTTGTGTTATGGATATTTCTGTTATTCTAGAAATGCCTCATCCACCTCCTCTTCCTAATTTGTTGATCTACCATAGACCCGTACCATGATATCACCCCTTTTTTTTTTTTTTTTTTAACCCCTTTTCTGTTTACCCAGAGACTCTCAACTGATCTACCTCCCACCTCCTTCTGGATCCTCAGAACAAGTATATATATTCTTGATGTATAATGCAACACCTCTACCCTTTTTACCCTCCCTGTCCTTCGTCAACAAGCTATACCCCTCTATAACAATATTCCAGTCATCAGACTTATCCCATCAAGACTCTGTGATACCAATTAAGTCATAATTTAGTGTATGTACTAAGACTTCCAGTTCTTTCTCTTTATTCCACATAAGAATATAGGAACAGCCATACTGGGTTAGACCAATGGTCCATCTAGCCCAGTATCCTCTCTTCCGACAGTGGCCAATGCCAGGTGCGTCAAAGGAAATGAACAGAACAGATAACCATCAAGTGTTTCATCCCCCTTCACCCATTCCCAGCTTCTGGTAAACAGAGGCTAGGGACACTTCAGACCATGGGTTTGCATCCCTGCCCATCCTGGCCTATCCTCCATGAACTTATCCAGTTCTTTTTTGAACACTGTTCTAGTCTGGCCCTTCACAACATCTTCTGGCTCAGAGTTCCACAGGGTGACTGTGAGTTGTGTGAAGAAATACTTCCTTTGGTTTGTTTTAAACCTGCTGCCTATTAATTTCATTTGGTGACCCCTAGTGCTTGTGTTATGAGGAGTAAATAACACTTCCTTATTTACTTTCTTCACACCAGTCATGACTTTATAGACCCCTTTAGTTGACTCTTTTCCAAGCTGAAAAGTCCTAGTCTTATTAATCTCTCCTCATATGGAAGCTGTTCCATACCCCTAATCATTTTTGTTGTCCTTTTCATTACCTTTTCCAATTCCAATGTATCTTTTTGGAGATAGGGTGACCAGATCTGCATGAAGTATTCAACATGTGGGTGTACTATGGATTTATATAGAAGCAATATGATAGTTTCTGTCTTATTATCTAGCCCGTGGAACACACTGCCACAAGATATCATGAATATTACGATTCTAAAAGGGAGTATAAGTTTATATGGGTAATGAGAACATCCACAGTTATATTATTAACAAGCTAAGAAAAGAAGAAATATAAACCCTCATGCTTGGCCACTGTCATTAGTTGTATACTGGGCGAGAAGAACCATTGGTCTGACTCAGTATGGCCGGTCTTATGTTCTTACGTCACACACTAGCTGACTGGGGATGGAAATGGGCAAGTCATTCCACACTTTTCCATTGTGGGGACTCAAGCACCTGCCCTCAGAAGCATATGATACTGTCCACTATAAGAGAAAGTCCGCTGTATTAGATGAAGCATTGAACTGATCCAATATGCCAATTCCTTATCCAGCCATTACCCTGGAACAGGTTTAATGTTTTCTCAATCAAAGAAACAACAATACCAGTAAAGGTCAGTGATCAGTGACTGTAAGCTTCTGCCTTTACACTGACCATTACTTAAGTGATCGGTAGAGCCCTGCGCGGATACAAAATTTGTATCCTCATCCGATCTGCAAAAATGATCCGCCGATAATAAAACGGATATCCGCCGATATGAAGCGGATATCTGCAAATTTGCAGGGCTCTAGTGATTAGTGTAGATCCCCGACCCTGGATACCTGGGATCTTTTCCCTATTTCTGCCACTACTACATGACTTGAGAAAGCCACTTAGGTATACAAGTTTGAAAATGTTCACCTAAAGCTAAGCACCTAAATAAACAACCTGAGTTTCAGGGCTGCTAAGCACTCTCACCTTCCATCCATGTCAATGAGAGCCACAGATGCTCAATGCCTCTGAAAAGGAGACCACCTATTTAGGTGCCTAATTTAAGCACACACATTTGAAAATGTTGGCCTACCTGACTTGGACAAAGTCAAACAGTAAGTCAGAAGCAAAAGATGGGAATAGAACCAAGCAGTAAGAAAGGAGGTTGGCTGCATTTCCATATTATACAGTGGCGAGAAATGTACAAATAAAATCCACAGTACAGGGTTAACTGCACTACTCTGTCTTGCCCCATCTCACGGTACTCCAGCAAATTCTGAGTGCGAATGCAAATCACAAACTAACAATAGCCTCTTAATTTTCAACCGCAAAGCACGGCAGCATTCACATGTGACAAAATAATGGAAGCCTCTTTGGATCACTCACATTGACAATGATCTAATTCAGTGGTAGGCAACTCGTGGCCCGTCAGGGTAATATGTTAGCGGGCCGCAAGACAGTTTGTTTACATTGACCGTCCGCAGGCACGGCCACCCGCAGCTCCCAGTGGCCGCAGTTCGCCGTTCTTAGCCAATGGGAACTGCAGGAAGCGGCAGCCAGCATGTCCCTGCAGCCTGCGCCGCTTCCCGCAGCTCCCATTGGCCAGGAACGGCGAATCGCGGCCACTGGGAGATGCAGGCGGTCATGCCTGCGGACTGTCAATGTAAACAAACTGTCTCACAGCCAGCCAGAGGATTACCCTGATGGGTCGTGTGCGGCCCGCAGGCCACAGGTTGCCCCCCACTGATCTAATTGCTAACAACCATTCACACCAGAAAAAGGGTCCGAATGCTTATGTCTTTGATTTCATAGGGCCTGATTCAAAATCCACTAAGTCTTTCCACTGACTTCAGTGGCTTTGGGTCAGGCTCTTAAGGTGCAACTTGTATTCTTTCCTGTTGCCTATTAATGAGAAGAAACAGGAGTTCTCACCTCTCTGTAGGCTATATATGCAGGGTTCTGTCTGCCACATTTTTTGTCACGCCCCTAATATTTTGTCTGTGTCCAACAAATTATGAAATTATGAAGCAGATTTTAAGCCACTTTGAGAGAAAAATAAAGAAGAAAAAAAAACAAAAAAAACCCTGTTCTCAACCTATCTAACTCCTGCCTTCTGTCATTTCTGCCCAGTTTTGGCATCCTTCTGAATCAGCTCAGAATGAACAGTTCTGGCTAAAGGACTTCATATGCTTACTGAATTGTTCCCAAATGTGCCCAGATTGTCAAAAAGGCTCATTATGTAGATCAATGTCACACATTAGCTCCACGAATAGGATTCCAAATCTTATTAAAAACAAAAAGAGCCTCAGAGGGAACGACACAGATAACAGGAGCTCAGCCCAGAGAGATATCATGTTTCTCACCAGTGACGCCTCTAGCTAATTCATGCTAATTATTAAATGGAAATTACAGATGTGCTCTCAAAAGAATCCTTAGCTGTGAGGATGGTGGCTATGATATATGTATGGCCTCAAGGATGTGAGAGTGAGGAGATAAATAAGTGAGGGAATCAAGAATGGGGGAAGATCTTACTGGCACACAACTGAGACAGGACTCAAGTGAGCAGAGTTGGAGGCATTTACCACCCTTTTTCATCCCAATTTCACATGGGATTCCCCCCCCCCTGCTGGAAATCTGGCAAGACATTGATGTATATCAAGGTGTGTCTTCCTGTGTCTTCCTATCCAACAGAAAGGCCCTTTTAGCCTCCACATCTGTATTTTTTATCTAGGTGCACAAAGTATATATATTACATACACAGTTCCAGTTTGTTTGAATCAGCTTTTAGTTCTAGAGGGTCGCAGGATGCAGCTTGGAAGAGCTGCATTATACAAAGTGATTTTTTTTCTGGTAAAGGAATTCCCAATTTCTTCTGCTAGCACCCAGTTTTCTCTCTCTATCTATAAGTGCAGCAGTTCACTAGTGCCACACTAGCCTGATCGTTATGGCAGGGGGCAGTAGAGCACTAGTGTAGACACTTCATGTTTTCCTATATTTTTCTCAAGCCTCTGTGTTTACTGCTCCCCGTCTCCTCCCACTTCCAGCTTCACGCCTTCTTCTATGCCGCATCCTTCACTGGACAGGTCTCCCAATTATTGTTCAACCAAGTGCCCTCCCTCTCCTATTTCAAGTCACCTTCACAAACCTCATCTGTACCAGGCATGTCTGCCTGCCAGTCTTGGTTTGTTCATCACACTACATATTTGGGCCTTCAGAACATGAGCTCTTCTGGGCAGGGACCTTTTTGTTTGCATAATTATTTATTTTTGCTTTGCACATCTTGTATCTGTTTTCAAGTGCCACATACACTTACATTGCTGATGAACAACAGTCACGCACATGGACAAATCTGTGGGGCCCCTGACCTGGTGCTGTAAAAGTTTCACAGGCCCCTGACACAGCATTCATTCCATGCGTAACAGCTTGCGGATCTGATGAAAATCCCTGGGACATCTGCTTCCTGGCATAAGAATTCCAATAAGACTGGGATTTCAAAATTCACTCCATTGAGCTGGTCTCAGGCAGGTCACCCCTAAAGAAATGGGATTGAGATCCTGGGATTCAATCGGCAGCACCTTCCCCTTAACAATCCCTTTGGTAGCAGATAAAATTAAAGACAGGCAGGCTCTCTCATCACAGCAGGAAGCCAGTAACGGCTAAATCAATTCAACTAAATCGGGAAAGGCTTTCCTCCCAGTATTGATGCCTGGCTTCTCTCTCCCCTCTCATAAATGAAGTACTACAATGCACTGCCCCAGGCAACAGTTAACCCACCATATACTTGCTATATTGGCTGCATCTACCAGCTACAGAAGGATGTATAACACTAAGGTTTGGGGCTAGTCTACACTAGAAGCATGACAGCAGCACAGCTGTGCCGCTGTAGCACATCTGGCAGGGTTATCACCTGGCCAGTACGTGACTGGTCTGGCTGTTTTTTTTTATGGATTTGCCAGTTGCCAGAAAAATAATTTAATCTGCCAGGTTTTGTTTTTTTTTTTTAACATGGTTTTAAAGATTTGCATTATCATCACAATTCTCTGGGCTATCTAATATTAAAAGTTTCTGCATCCAGCTAAAGATGATGCAGTGTTCCCAATTCTGCAGTTTCAGCGACAACAGATCAAAACTGTTGAAAATACAGCAGCTGTCTGCCCACCAACATGCAAGCGCGCTAAGTCACATGAGATTGAGGAGACATGCAATGTTACCAATCTTATCTATGTGTGTTATCTCTCTAGATACTGCAAGTGGCTGTTGGGAGGGGTTATGGAGTTGCCTTGTGTTTGGGGTTGCAACAGGCTTGCCTTGTGGGGAAGTGGGTGCCTTTTTTTTTTGCATTTCAAAAGGTGGTAGGTAACTAACGTCTGGGGAAGATGGTCTATGCCGACGGGAGACAGCTTTCCCGTTGGCATAATAAAACCGCCTCCGTGAGAGGCGGTAGCAATGTCAGCAAGAGAAGCTCTCCCTCTGCCACAGCGCTGTTCACACTCTTGCTAAGGTCGGTGTAATTTACGTCATTCAGGGTGATGGCTTATTCACACCCCTGAGCGATGTAAATTATAGCAACGTAAGTGGTAGTGTGTACAAGCCCTTGGTCGACACTGCCAACTTATGTCAGTATAACTAAGTCACACGCTGGTATGGAAAATTCACACCCCTAAGCGACAAAGTTATACTGCACTGACCTACTCCCGGGTTTAGACAGCACTAGGTTGATGGGTGGGCTTCTCCCATCAACATAGCTACTGCCTCTGGAGGTGGAGTATCTATACTAACTGGAGAAGCTCTCCCATCGGCATAGGTAGCATCTTCACTTAGCACTACAGTGGTGCTGTAAGTGTAGACAAGCCCTAGATATATACAATAAATGGCAATATGATGAGTAAATATTTTAGAAGAGCTTTCCCTATAGCACTATTTCCATTATTATGAATATCACCCAAACCACGGTTATACTTATCAACATGACAGCTTGTGGAATGAAATGGTCAGAGAAAAAGGATGCGGATCGCACTTGCCGGCTACTAGCCCTACGCTCTATCTGATCTAGTGGATAGTGTCTCCAACTGAGAATCAAGAGACCTGGGATTATATAATCCTGCCTCTGCCACTGGCTTGCAGTGTGAACTTGCGCAAATCATTTACAGCAACTTCCTTATGCTTTGGCTTTGCCGTCTGTAAAATAGGCATCATAATGCTAAACGCCCCCCGCTTTCTGTTAAGTGCTTTAAGAGATCTTACTCCATGGTACCCCTTACGCTTGGAACAGCCTTTAATCAGGCTTTAAATTAGAATGTATTCATCAGGCTTCCCTCTCCACTTCAATCAAATGAGTGTGTTACAACATTTAAAAAAAAAATTGACCCATAAAGGGGTACATTCAACCAAGAAGAGGACAAGAAGCACTCAGCGAAGTCTGCAGCAGGGGAGATTCAGGTTAGACAGCTGGAAAAAACTTTCTAACTATAAAGGATAGTTAAGCACCGGAACAGGTTAGCTAGGGAGGTTATGAAATCCCTATCACTGGAGGTTTTTAAGAACAGGCAAGCCAAACACCTGTCAGGGATGGTCTTAGTATATTTAATCCTGCCTCAGCATGGGGGGGATGGACTAGTCCAGGGTTTCTTAGCCCATGGTCAGGAGCCAAAATTGGGTCACCAGAATGTTTCAAAGGGTCGCGTGGCAGCCTCCTGTCCCATGGGGCTGGCTGGGCTCCCCTCCCTGCTCCGAGCACTGCAACCTCTGGGGTCTCAGGGCCACTCAGGTGTGGCCCAGCCATCAGGATGGCAGTCCGGGAAGGCCAAATTTGAGTGAGTGGCACGGCAACCCCATGAGCCAGGTCACAACTCCACTCACACAGATTTGGTCCAGTCAGGGGGGGCGCAGCCAAACCTGAACAGCGCTGCAACCCCAGAGGGTTTTTGCTCAGAGGGTTCCCTGAGCCAATTTCCTGGTTTAAATAGCCCGTGTGGACCAATCAGGTGGTTTCTTTTGCTCTGGCCTCTTCAGGCAGTATATCCTGTAATGCCTAACCCTCCAGTAATTATTGGATACCACTCTGTGTGGCAGTGTGGAGACACCAGGACCCCATAACCTTCGGTTCTAGACTCACGGAGCCTTGCCATGTCCAGCTGTTATGCCAGTCATTTAGGGTACAAGCTCTTTGGGAGTGGTAACTGCCTTCTAAGTGTTTTCAATGAAGCACATGGCCTGCGTGAAGGCATTATCAAATAATAATACAGGGATGAAAAAAGCTATGTAAGTGCAAATCATTAATAATATTCATTAATTTAAGCAGAGATTTGTTCTACATAAGCAGAAAGAGCAGACACTACGATGGTTCCTTTATACTTACTGAATGAGTGCAAAGACAGCAGATGTTTTTATACAGTATGTTTATTCCTTTGGTAATAGGATGTGCATAAGGAGAGCTCAGATGGCATGTGCTTGGTCATGTGTTCCACTAGGGGGAGCACGGAAGCAGCATCAGCAAGAGAGGCCAGACCACCTGGCAAGCCTATGAGTGGCTGCACAAAAATCCAGGCTGGGACAGGAGAAAATAAGCAAGGCCAGACAGAGAAAGCGCCGCAGGTTCCCATCCCCGGCAAGGCTGTCTCAATGCTTGCACAGAATTGGAGGAGGCTGAAGGGAAGAAGAGGAAAAGACACAGAGAATAGGGTGACCAGGTGTCTGGTTTTCGACTGGAACACCCAGTCGAAAAGGGATCCAGAGGGCTCTGGTCAGCACCGCTGACCAGGCCACTGACTGTCTGGTGCTGGCGGTGCCGGTGTCACACAGCAGGGCTGGCAGGCTCCCAGCTAGCCTTTGCGCTGCACGGCTCCCGGAAGCAGCGGCATGTTCACCCGCCAGCTCCTACACGTAGGGGCAGCCAGGGGGCTCCGCACGTTGCCCTCGCCCCAAGCACCACCCCCAAAGCTCCCATTGGCCAGGAACCGCGCCCGCGGACAGGGCAGCGCGCAGAGCCGCCGGCTGTGCCTCCGTGTAGGAGGTAGAGAGGGGGACATGCTGCTGCTTCCGGGAGCTGCTTGAGGTAAGCGCTGCCTAGATCCTGCACCCCTGAGGTACCCCCCCCGCGCCCCAACCCCCTGCCCCAGCCCTGATCCCCTTCCCACCCTCTGAACCTCTCAGTCCCAGCCTGGAGAATCCTCCTGCACCCCAAACCCCTCACCCCAGCCACGGCCCAGAGCCCTCAACCCCCCCCCCCCCCACAACCCCTCGGTCCCAGCACAGAGCACCCTCCTACACCCCAAACTCCTCATCCCCAGTCCGCACCCCCAACCAGAGTCCTCACCCCTCCTGCATCCCAACCCCGTGTCCCAGCCCAGAGCCCCTTCCTGCACCCTGAACCCCTCAGCCCCAACCCAGAGCCCCCTCCTGCACCCTAAATCCCACATCCCTGGCCAGAGCCCACACCCCCAGCCAGAGTCCTCATCCCCTCCTGCACCCCAACCCCCTGCCCCAGCCCAGAGCCCCATCCTGCACCCTGAACCCCTCATTTCTGGGCCCACCCTGGAGCCCTCACCCCCAGCCAGAGCCCTCACCCCGCCCCTGAGCCAGTCCAGTGAAAATAAGCAAGTGAGTGAGGGTGAGGAGAGTGAGCAACAGAGGAAGGGGGGATGGAGTGAGCGGGGGCAGGCCTCGGAGAAGGGGCGGGGGAAAGGTGTTCGTTTTTGTGCGAGTAGGAAGTTGGCAACCCTGATAGAGAATCCAATTAGGAAAAGGCTGGGGGTGGGGAGAAAGAGAACAACATATGGGGAACTCATAAGGGGAGGCAAAGCAGGAGAATTAAGGTGGAGTGAATTTTGACAAAGATACATGAGGTATTTAAAAAACATTTCCCCGTTCCCCCCACCTTGGGAAAGGAAATCCCCAAGCCCCCCTCCAAGCCCAGAGGCTGTCCCTGCGTTTTACTTTTTCTGTCCCTCCCAAAGACTTACCTTGCAGCAACCCAGATGCTTCCAGAACAGCCAGAGAGTAGCTGCATTGCAGGGTGACAAGAGATGCTCTGTCCCACTAGGTCTGAGCAGAGTTACTTGGACTTCTCTGCTTCTGCCCACAGTCCTGGCTCATCAGTCTCCCTGCAGAGAAGGGCCCTCTCTGGTCATTAGGCCCAAAAGCTGCTGCCTTAGCACTCCCATTGGCTTGGTCTTTCTGCCTGCACTGACTGATTTCTTTTTGCAACCAGTCCATGCTCCAGCTCAGTGTATAACCAACCAAATGAAACTCTGGCACGCGGTGGTCATCCAAACCTAGTACAAAGCAAACCACGGCACGCTTGCTTCCCTGCTCCTACCCAAGGCAGAGCCCAGGCTTGCTTACAGTTTGGATGTTCGCAATAGTGACAGGTGCTAATGGTAAGATCATCATCAACCTTACACTGGCTCCACCGAAAGCAAAGAAACTGGTTTTAACATGTTGCGAACATCAGCATCAATTTCTTATCAACCGGTGGCATGCAACTGAATGCAATTAGGCAGCCCTGTTTTCCATATGGGAATGCCAAGTGGAAACAACCAACCGCCACCACAGCCACAGAATAATTGCTGTTGCCTAGCAGGTGGGTGGAAGAGCCTGGCAGTGCAACAGAAATGTTAAACTCCCACAGCTGAGCGGGTGGGGGCTGAGGCGAAAGGGACATAAACCTCGCCTGGTTTATGTTGGACAGCTTACGCACCCTCTAACAAAATCATAACTAAAGCTGCATGTCTGCCATGGACGTCACGGATTCCGGGACTTTCTGTGACCTCCATGGCTTCTGCAGAGGCTGGGGCAGCTGGCTCCAGGGCTCTGCTTGGGCAGCCCCTGGGCCAGCACCAGCAGCAGTTTGGTTGTGGGAGGGGGCTCAGGGCCGGGGTAGGGATGCGGGGCGGCACTTACCTCAGGGTGGGGGCTCAGTGGAAGGAGCCGGCATGTCCCTGCAGCTCGTAGGTGGAGGGGCCAGAGGGCTCTGTGCACTGCCCCTGCCTGCAGCTCCCACTGGCTGTGGTTCTCGGCCAATGGGAGTTGCGGAGCCGGCGCTCGTGGCAGGGGCAGCGCGTGGAGTCCCCCTGGCCTTCCCTCCCCCTAGAAGCTGCAGGGACATGCCGGCCACTTCTGGGGAGCTGTAAAGAGCCGGGTAGGGAGCCTGCCAGCCCTGCCAACCCTGTCCCCCAGCACCAGAAGGAGGCCTGGGCCGCCTGCCACCGCCCCAGAGCACCCCCGGCTCAAGTTTTATTTAGAGGTATATAGTACAAATCATGGACAGGTCACGGGCTGTGAATTTTTGTTTACAGCCCGTGACCTGTCCATGACTTTTACTAAAAATACCCGTGACTAAAACTTTGCCTCAATCATAACACATACTGAACACTTCCATAGCCCTCTATGGCCTTGTTGTCACTGAGAAGTTTACCTGAGTTATAACTAAATGCTGGTCCTAACTCTAGTCCTATCCATATATGAAGACCCTTAACTTGAGAGCCGTGGTGCTTTTAACTTCAGTTCACTGGCCCAAGAGGGGCATAAACGAAAACTTGAGCAAGCACAACTCATCAGCTGCTAATATGACCACTCTGTAGTGCAGACGTAGGCTAGCACCACTGAAGTGCCACTAGTTCTCCCGTGCTTTCCCACAATTCCCCCCATGTGCTCAGAATGGACAGACAAGTTCTCCCACAACCCACTGGGGAAGAATTCATAGAGTGGCTCAGCTTAAGGGCAGCAGCTAGAAACACAGGATGTGCGCCCAGAAGTGTTAGCAGCACACATCAGTGGCAGTGTGGATGCAGCAATTGGAGTGTCATTTCACAGTGTGGCCACTGTCATTCAGACTATGCTCTCTCAAGTTAACTGCAAAGAAGACATACCCAAAGGGCCGTACCCATAACCAAATCCCACAACAGCCTTGTGAGGCTAGTAGGTATAATTTTACTCCCTTTACAGATGGGGAAAACAGACACAGAGACGTGAAAAGTAATGTACAAAAGGAAAGAAGTTGCATTTGCCATTTTTACCTTCATTATGATGACACCCAAAAATGATGTCTGCATTTCTTTGACTTAGAAACTCAGGCCTTGTGCATGCTGCTTTTCCTAGAAGATTCGATGGGGGGAGGGAGGGGCTTAAGAACTAGCAGGATTATGACATTATAAGTATCAAAAAAAATAAAATCTAATTAATTGAGAGGGGAAGTGATTTTTTTTCACCTCAGACTGTCTTTGTTAAAACCTATTTAAATCAAATGCGTGATAAAATCTGGAGGAAGAGATCTCTTTGTTAAACACACAGTCTAGCCAGAACTTCCTGATGCTGGTGCCTAAAGACTACAGCACACCTATAAATTCCAGAAGAGTTAACGAGAACGGCAAGTGCTCAGCTCATCTGTCAATCAAGGAGCTTTGATTTAGGTGCCTGGATATGGATTTAGGTGACTAACTTTAGTGAATAATTTGAAAAGTTTGGTCTTCACACTCCTAACCCTTCAACTGAGTGCTGACAAAGTTGCCACTTTAGATCTCTGGTCCTCCATGGAGACCTCCAGCAAAATCAGGGAATTTAGGACTACATTTCAAGGCTCTGAAGCCTCCTTTACCCTCACAAAGAAGCAGGTCACCCTTAAGCTACTTGCCCAAGGCCACAGAGTAAGTATTTGTCTGAGCTGAGCTGGAATTAAGAATTTCGGGCTCTGAGTTATTCCACTGACCTCCTAGTCCTAACCACGGCATCTAGTTTGCTCATTGTGTCAGATTCTTCTTTGGAAACTCATATTAAGAAACTGTGCTTCATAGACTTTATTTAGAGTTTCTGATTATTTGATTCTCCTGGAGGAGATGTGTGCTTGAGAATCAATATCCTTTACCAACACTAAAACACCAAGAAGGATAGCAGAGAGTGCTCCAGGATATTGGCTTGAAACACACTTACGGCCTAATGTTTAAAAAAGGTAACAATATAAGGTAGAAGCCCACTTGCACATCTACTTTTGCACATGCATTTTGGATACATGCATTGGGAATTGTTGCACATGTACAATGCCGTGCAGGTGCCTGTCTAGCCATGTGCACATGCAAAGCGAGAGACTTAACTTAAAGACAGGCCTTTAACGGGGTCAAAAATCTTTGACTATTTCATTACATCACTGCAAGCAGATAGGATTTAAAGTGCCCTCGACAAACGGACAGGATGATTTTGGCAATTAATTGATCTTTAACTATTCATGGTAAATAGGCCCAATGGCCTGTGATGGGATGTTAGATGGGGTGGGATCTGAGTTACTACCGAGAATTCTTTCCTGGGTATCTGGCTGGTGAATCTTGCCCATATGCTCAGAGTTCAGCTGATCGCCATATTTGGGGTCAGGAAGGAATTTTCCTCCAGGGCAGATTGGAAGAGGCCCTGAGGGTTTTTCGCCTTCCTCTGTAGCATAGGGCACAGGTCATTTGCTGGAGGATTCTCTGCACCTTGAAGTTTTCAAACCATGATTTAAGGACTTCAGTAGCTCAGACATAGGTGAGAGGTTTATTGCAGGAGTGGGTGGGTGAGATTCTGTGGCCTGCATTGTGCAGGAGGTCAGACTAGATGATCATAATGGTCCCTTCTGACTTTACTATCTATGAGTCTATGAGCCCATCCTCACACAACTCCCCAGAAACCCCTCAAGCTAGCACCTATACACAACTAAGGCCTGATCTACACTAAAAGGTTTTACCAGCAAAACCTTCCTTCATGCCTTGCATGTAACCATGCTTTATTTTGAGTCCTGCTGACAAAACCCTCCACTTTTGCCACTAATAGTTACTCCCCTTCCTTGAGTGACATAATCCCTCAACCCTATATTCCCTTGACCCCAAATTCCCACAGTCCCCTTAGAGGACAGAGGGTGTCTTGCAAAAATTTCCCACAGGGTAGTGCACACAGCAAAAATTTCCCACAGGGTAGTGCACCAGAAGGTGGTGCTGAAGATACTGGGATGCCTGCCCAGGGTGCCACACCTCTTTTGCCAATACATCCTGACGCTGTGTGGACACAATACACCAACACAAGCAGCCAAGTATGAACACACTGCAGTGAAACAGTTTTTGTTGGAAGCACTATGCCAACAGGACTCTTGCAGGTAAAGCTTTCTCGTGTGGGCAAGGCCTAAGTAACTCAGGCAAGACCACCTTCAGAAGAGAACTTGTCTTTTAAAACAAAAGAACAAGGAGGGGGACACTGTAGTGGCCCGGTCAGATTTGCTTCAGCATTCTTGCACCGCACACCTCATGACACTCCGAGCTTATGGATGTCCCTGATGCATGACAGATGATTAGCTTCTGTCGTATTATTGATGGTTCATGCATCCCCGGGCAGCAAAAACCATACACAGGAACGGAAGGATGATGGAATAAATAAAATCTTCAGCCAGCCATGGGGACATCAGTATCCAAGAAGCCAGATCCAGAATCAAATTTGTAATAAGCTTAAATGCAAAGCTGAATTAGAAATGAGTCAAAGACAGAAGCTCAGAGTTTACGTTTCGATAATTTAACATCTTGTACCCTTGTAATATATTGGCTCAGAGACAACAAATCCAGATTGCATATAGAAGGCGCTGATGCCACTTAGAATCATAGAATATCAGGGTTGGAAGGGACCTCAGGAGTCATCTAGTCCAACCCCCTGCTCAAAGCAGGACCAATCCCCAATTAAATCATCCCAGCCAGGGCTTTGTCAAGCCTGACCTTAAAAACTTCTAAGGAAGGAGATTCTACCACCTCCCTAGGTAACACATTCCAGTGTTTCACCACCCTCCTAGTGAAAAAGTTTTTCCTAATATCCAACCTAAACCTCCCCCACTGCAACTTGAGACCATTACTCCTTGTCCTGTCCTCTTCTACCACTGAGAATAGTCTAGAACCATCCTCTCTGGAACCACCTCTCAGGTAGTTGAAAGCAGCTATCAAATCCCCCCTCATTCTTCTCTTCTGCAGACTAAACAATCCCAGTTCCCTCAGCCTCTCCTCATAAGTCATGTGTTCCAGACCCCTAATCATTTTTGTTGCCCTTCGCTGGACTCTCTCCAATTTATTCACATCCTTCTTGTAGTGTGGGGCCCAAAACTGGACACAGTACTCCAGATGAGGCCTCACCAATGTCGAATAGAGGGGAACGATCACGTCCCTCGATCTGCTCGCTATGCCCCTACTTATACATCCCAAAATGCCATTGGCCTTCTTGGCAACAAGGGCACACTGCTGACTCATATCCAGCTTCTCGTCCACTGTCACCCCAGGTCCTTTTCCGCAGAACTGCTGCCTAGCCATTCGGTCCCTAGTCTGTAGCAGTGCATTGGGTTCTTCCATCCTAAGTGCAGGACCCTGCACTTATCCTTATTGAACCTCATCAGATTTCTTTTGGACCAATCCTCCAATTTGTCTAGGTCCCTCTGTATCCTATCCCTGCCCTCCAGCGTATCTACCACTCCTCCTAGTTTAGTATCATCCGCAAATTTGCTGAGGGTGCAATCCACACCATCCTCCAGATCATTTATGAAGATATTGAACAAAACCGGCCCCAGGACCGACCCCTGGGGCACTCCACTTGACACCGGCTGCCAACTAGACATGGAGCCATTGATCACTACCCGTTGAGCCCGACAATCTAGCCAACTTTCTACCCACCTTATAGTGCATTCATCCAGCCCATACTTCTTTAACTTGCTGACAAGAATACTGTGGGAGACCGTGTCAAAAGCTTTGCTAAAGTCAAGAAACAATACATCCACTGCTTTCCCTTCATCCACAGAACCAGTAATCTCATCATACACCCACACTTGTGGGTGTGTTACAATGTCTAGATGGCAGGACTGGTTACTCTTCTCTTGCATTTTATTTTAAATAAAAACTATTTCTGCAGTTTGTCCAATTATGCAGACAGCTAACTTTGTATTTGAGTTCGGCAGTAGGGCAGTCACTCTTCTCATTGAGTAAGATGCTTAATCATTTTAGAAAGGCCCACTGCTAATTGGTTATTGCTGGAAACCTGCTGGATTAGAGGGAAAGAGGATACTGCTGCTAGAGCAGCTCATTAAAAGGAAATTCTGAGAAGGCAAACCAGTCTTCTCCTGGCATGGCTCAGATACCATGGTGATGGGCAGCAGTACAAAACGTTAAAACACCCAGATGCCTAAGGTTATTCTACACTAAGCCAAGGAATTGTTGCAAAGGCATTACCAGGCAACCAACAAAGAGCATTAAGGGTTTGATCCTGAATCACTGACTTCACTAGGAGCAGGCCTTCACACAGCACGGCAGTTTTTGGTGCATCCACACCGAGCACACCTTACAGACACTGTTACACCATACTGCCCAGCAACATGGCTGGAAGCAAATGCTTTGGGCTGATTTCTTGGGCTCCACATTGTGGGACTAAGACAGAAAGACTGGCTAAACCATCACAACTGGCTAAACCTGTCCTCCCTGGGCAAAAAACACGTGGATTTATTTATTTTACTGAGAATTAGGCTAACCCGTACAACGGAATCTTTGAAAGCTCCTGGACTGACACCAGCACATAAATATTGTGCAAGTATTGCAAGACTACGAGGCACCACAGCCAATGGTTTGCTGCAATGTTTTACAGCAGAGTATAAGCAGGGCCTGACAGTGCCCTTCTCACCTGCCAGGCAACAGAGTTCCAGCTGCTCACAGGCAGAAGAACATTCTCATATGTTTGAGCTTTGTGGCTCTAAACAGCAGCCAACAAGAAAAGCACCCCATTGTTTAGATTGCAAGTTCATCGGGGCAGGGCTCTCTCATTTCAATGAGCAATGCCAAGAACAATGGCACTGCAACCCCTTGCCTGGGGCATCTAGATGCTACTCCAATACAAAACAAGGAGAAAACCCATTGGGTTTTAGTTCCCTCACTTACACGCTTCTTGGAGCACAGAGTAAAACTGAAGGTGACTAGTGCAGTGACTGCGTAGCCACAACTTCAGCCAGATTAGCTCAAATACAGTTGTAGACATCAGAATCAGCTTGATCCAGGGGCAAGGACGGAAGATCAGGCTGGGATTTTGACCTACTGCTTCTTTACTCGCCTACCTTTCCCCTATGCACCCACCCCAAGGGAGGAGGGGTGAGAACTGGGAGCTAAAGCATTGCTTCACTGAAAAGTAAACAAAGCCCATATTTCACTACTATAAAGCTTCGAGAGCATGGGGAAGCGATTCAAAGTCAAATTAAATACACAAAACCTCAATTTGCATTGGTCACTAAATAACCAGCACAGAACGTCTTCCAACCTAGTCTGGACTAGAAGTAGTAACACAGGAGGGGAATGCCCCTCTCAGGACTTCTTTGATTTTTTCTAAGGGCCTGCACCAAATATTTTCAAAGGGCATCCATTGGTTTTTTTCAGCAGTGCAGTTCCACCTATGTAGCTGCACCAGTGCAAACCCCTAGAATAGACGCACTTCACTGATGGCAGCTTAGCCCAGTTTGGAAATGGAGTAAACAGAACTGGTGCAAGTCCCAGTTTAAACTGGTGCTGTGTGTCTACATTAGGAGTCTGCAGCTTCACTCATGGGGCTATCCATTTAAGGGGGAAAAAAGCAAGCAAAACCCAGCACAGACCCTAAAGGCTCTATCACGAGGCTATCTAAGCACCGGGATAGGTCCAGTGACTAACCTGAAGAGCATCAACTGTAATGCAGAGAATATTCCAACCTACTTACCTGCACTGGAAACGAGTCCAAGTGTTAATATGAGACCTGAGCCCAGAAGCAAGAATGCTACCAAATGAGCTATATTGATACCTTGGAAGTCCTAAGGTTGTTCTCTGAAAAAAATTACATTTGCTTCTACAAGTGCATCCTTCCTAACACTGAAACAAGATCTGCAAAGAAAGGAGTTGGCAGATTGCATAATGCACACAAGCATCTAAAACTGTGACCCTGTGTAATTAAGCATGTAGTCTGTAATTGGCATTGCTAGCAAAGAGAAGGATCTGCTTGCAGAGGAGATGGTATTTACTTGGCACCTAGAGTCCTGTTAAACTGGCATAACACCTTCTGACTGGGCCCAGTGCCATCTGCGAAGTGAGGAAAGAGCTCAGGCAGCGGAAGACCAGGTATATGCACGGAGAATTAATGTCACAGTAATAGGTCCTTTGGAATAGTGAGAGAGCAAGCTGTGTAGACTCCCCACGTCTCCAGTGCCCCTTACAGTGAGCTCAGGTGGGAAGAAAGGTAACTGTGTAAGGATGAGGTTTTGAATGGTGAATCGGGATTTCTGTCCCACAGGAGGAAGGCGTTGGGATGCCTTTAGACATGGAATATTTATGCCACAGCTACTTTTTACAGGAGGCATCTGAAATCTTGGTGAAAACTGCTCTGTGATGGCAAATTCCATCGGACAATAAGGATTTTCGCGATTTGTCAAAGCAGTTCTGAGTTCTAGCAAAAACCTTTCTTAAACAACTCGGTATGGTGCACAGCCAGGTCTGGGTCCTCATGCAATGTAATTTCTGGGGAGTCCAGCCCATAAAGAAGGAATTTCACACTGGAAGAGACTTTAATGAATATAAAAAAAAAAAAGCAATTAGCTTACCTGGTGTCTTTACTCCCTTTGCCCTACACTTTTGGTCTATTCAGATATTTGTGCTTGGATACAAGAGTGTTTCTTAACGGCCCAGCTCCTCTGCCAGGCAGGGAGAAGTGACCTTGTGTTTGGGATGTATCTTGTCAAGAAAGAGGACAAAAAAGAAAACACAATGTTGCATCATAAATCCATCGTCCCAACTTCAGGGTCGAGGAGCAAGGCCATTGTCTATTATTATTTATTGTTTGTATTGCGGCAGCACCTAGAGCCCAGTCACAGACCATAGCCCCTTGTTACAAAAATGGAGGTATCAGCCCAGTATCCTGATCGAATTCTAACAGGCTACTAATATTACACCAACCTAATATCCCTGGAGTCTCAGGTGGGTCCATTTCTGATGCTAAGCTGTTGTGTCATATACTGTGATCAGTTAAATTGCTGTGCTTTACACAAGAGGCAGCTGCAGTTCAATACTGGGTGAAGTCCCTGCTTCCTGGAGGAAAGCACCCAAGAAGTAGCACCTCTGCCCCTAGACGCCTCACTTGTGGAGTGCCACAAGGATAACTTCTCTCTCCGGTCCTATTTAACGTCTACATGCAGCCACTAAGTGAACTGCTCAGATGACACAGACTCAAATGCCAACAATATGAAGATGACATGCAACTCTACCTATCCTTCACTTCAGACAAGCGATACCACTACCACCGAGATGGTCCAGTTCTGGGATGTGATCAACTAATGGATGAAGACTTGCCCAGTGAAACTAAACCCCAGAATGATGGAGGTGATGCTGGTGGCCAGAGAAAGCATTCTGAAGAGCCTGCAGCCCTGGTGCACTCGCCTTGAGCTGATGGCATGCACCCACTGTCAAGTGAGTCCGTACTTTTGGAGTGCTCCTGGGTCCCTTGCTGACACTAAGCTCTCACATAGCAGCACCTGTGAGTAACAATTTCTACCATCTCCAGTTGGTGAGGAGACGCCAACTCATCCTGTGTATCATGACCTGGCTTTGGTCATACACGCCTTTTTCACCTCAGATCTGGGCTACGTCAACACGATATATCTGGGCAGGAAACCGTCACCCTTAGGGAAGGGTAACTAGTTCAGAACGCTCTGCAGCCACACAAAACTACTGCAAGCAAATCCCACGTGTCCTCCACTCCCCACACTTACTTACCACAGAATATCCAGTCCAGTTCAAGGTCCTTTTCTTCAGGGCACTCCATGGCCTCAGCCAAGGGTATCAAAACAAATAAATCAACTAACTCTCTAGCATGAAGACTGTGGCCAACAACTGTGCTCCTCAGGCATCACGGAGCTTTTTACCACAACAGTAAAGTCAGTCCGTGCAGGAGACAGAGCTCTCTCCCAGGACAATCCAAGACTGTGGAATGAACTCCCACAGGTACTAAGGGCCGCCATAAACCTCACCACTTTCCACTCCAAGCACAACGGGCATTTCTTGGACCTACCTCTCCAATCTCAACGCAGAGCAGAGTGAAAATTTAAAAAAAAAAAAAAAAAGCCCCAAACCAAACCGTATCAAAACAAAAAACCTCCACTGCATGCATAACTCTCCCCCTGGGGAGAGAATGAACCACACAAAACACGTTAGCCCTGTCACTGAATGCACTACTGGAAGGTGCTCAGATATGATAATGAGGACAGTATAAGATCCTGTATAGAACTGAACAGAACTTGTATAGGGCCGCAAGGTTAAGGGGCCATTACAGTTGGTGAAGCAGCAATGGGAGGGGTTTACACCTTCTCCAGGAACTAACATTCTGGACTTTGTAACCAACCTACAAAACACCCTCCGAACCTCTTTAGCCCTTGCTAAAGAAAACTTACAGGATGCTCAAAAAGAGCAAAAAGCCTGGTATGATAAACATGCCAGAGAGCGTTCCTTCAAAGTAGGGGACCAGGTCATGGTCTTAAAGGCGCTCCAGGCCCATAAAATGGAAGCGTCGTGGGAAGGGCCATTCACTGTCCAGGAGCGGCTGGGAGCTGTTAATTATCTCATAGCATTCCCCACCTCCAACCGAAAGCCTAAGGTGCACCATATTAATTCTCTAAAGCCCTTTTATTCCAGAGAATTAAAGGTTTGTCAGTTTACAGCCCAGGGAGGAAATGACGCTGAATGGCCTGAAGGTGTCTACTATGAAGGGAAAAGTGCTGGTGGCGTGGAAGAGGCGAACCTCTCCATGACCCTTGAGCGTATGCAGCGACAGCAGATCAAGGAGCTGTGCACTAGCTATGCGCCGACTTTCTCAGCCACCCCAGGACTGACTGAACGGCATACCACTCCCTTGACACAGGTAGTGCTCACCCAATTAGAGCCCAGCCTTACCGGGTGTCTCCTCAAGCTAAAACTGCTATAGAACAGGAGATCCAGGATATGCTACGGATGGGTGTAATCCGCCCTTTTGGCGGTGCATGGGCATCTCCAGTGGTTCTAGTTCCCAAATCAGATGGGGAGATACGTTTTTGCATGGACTGCTGTAAGCTAAATGCTGTAACTTGCCCAGACAACTATCCAATGCCACACACAGATGAACTATTAGAGAAACTGGGACAGGCCCAGTTCATCTCTACCTTGGACTTAACCAAAGGGTACTGGCAGCTACCGCCAGATGAATCCGCCAAGGAAAGGTCAGCCTTCACCACACGTAGGGGCTGTATGAATTTAATGTACTCCCTTTAGGGCTGCGGAATGTACCCGCCACCTTCCAAAGACCTGTAGATGGTCTCCTAGCGGGATTAGGAGAATATGCAGTCGCCTACCTTGACAATGTGGCCATATTTTCGGATTCCTGGGCAGAACACCTGGAACACCTACAAAAAGCGTTCGAGCACATAAGGGAGGCAGGACTAACTGTTAAGGCTAAGAAGTGTCAAATAGGCCTAAACAGAGTGACTTACCTTGGACACCAGGTGGATCAAGGAACTATCAACCCCCTACAGGCCAAAGTGGATGCTATCCAAAAGTGGCCTGTCCCAAAGTCAAAGAAACAGGTCCAATCCTTCTTAGGCTTGGCCGGATATTACAGGCGATTTGTACCGCAATACAGCCAAATCACCGCCCCACTAACAGACGTAACCAAAAAGAAACAGCCAAATGCCATTCAGTGGACTGAAGAGAGTCAGAAGGCCTTTAACCAACTTAAAGTGACAGTCATGTCTGACCCTGTGCTAAGGGTCCCAGACTTTGACAAACCGTTCCTAGTAACCACAGATGCATCCGCGCGTGGTGTGGGAGCAGTTTTAATGCAGGAAGGACCGGATCAAGAATTCCACCCTGTAGTGTTTCTCAGCAAGAAGCCGTCTGAGAGGGAAAGCAACTAGTCAGTCAGTGAAAAAGAATGTTACACCATTGTCTACGCTCTGGAAAACCTATGCCCATACGTTTGGGGACGGCGTTTCCACCTGCAAACCGACCATGCTGCACTACAGTGGCTTCATACCGCCACGGGAAATAACAAAAAACTAATTCGGTGGAGTTTAGCTCTCCAATATTTTGATTTCGACATCCAACACATCTCAGGAGCTTCTAACAAAGTGGCTGATGCACTGTCCCGTGAAAGTTTCCCAGAATTAACTGGTTAAAATCGTCCTTGAGATGTGGAAAATATTGTTAGTCTTTATATACTTGGTAGTATATTTAGAGGTGCATGTGTCTTATTAACTCTGTTTTTTCCTAGAGCTCCAGGAAGAAATCACAGCCAGCGTTTCACCCTACCTGTGATTTTTTTTGGGGGGGGGGGGTGTCATAAATATAAAGGGAAGGGTAAACACCTTTAAATCCCTCCTGGCCAAAGGAAATACCCTTTCACCTGTAAAGGGTTAAGAAGCTAGGATAACCTCGCTGGCACCTGACCAAAATGACCAATGAGGAGACAAAATACTTTCAAAGCTAGAGTGGGGGGGGGGGGGGGGACAAAGGTTCTCTCGGTCTGTGTGTTGCTTTTGCCGGGACCAGAGCGGGAATGCAGGTCAGAACTCCTGTAAAGGGTTAATAAGCAATCTAGTTAGATAGGCGTTAGATTCTGTTTTGTTTAAATGGCTGATAAAATAAGTTGTGCTGAATGGGATGTATATTCCTGTTTTTGTGTCTTTTTGTAACTTAAGGTTTTGCCTAGAGGGATTCTCTATGTTTTGAATCTGATTACCCTGTAAGGTATTTACCATCCTGATTTTACAGAGGTGATTCTTTTACTTTTTCTTCTATTAAAATTCTTCTTTTAAGAAACTGATTGCTTTTTCATTGTTCTTAAGATCCAAGGGTTTGGGTCTGTGTTCACCTATGCAAATTGGTGAGGATTTTTATCAAGCCTTCCCCAGGAAAGGGGGTGTAGGGTTTGGGGAGGATTTTGTGGGGGAGAAGGGGGGGGGTAGACGTTTCCAAGCGGGCTCTTTCCCTGTTATATATTTGTTAGACGCTTGGTGGTGGCAGCAATAAAGTCCAAGGGGAAAAGGTAAAAAACAGTTTGTACCTTAGGAAAGTTTTAACCTAAGCTGGTAAAAATAAGCTTAGGGGGGTTTTCATGCAGGTCCCCACCTCTGTGCCCTAGAGTTCAGAGTGGGGAAGGAATCTTGACATAGCCTATAAAGCTTCTTCGGATCTCTGGATGACAGGAAGTGTATACATCAAGTTATAATTATCAAATGGTGCATTTTGGAAGTAATTTTGAAACTGGCCATGAAAAATCCAGGGGATGCTAAATTTGACACCAATGAAGCTACAGATTAAGTAATATTTTACCATATTTGTAAGTCCAGTGATATTGAAATTATGTCTAAATTAAAACATTCGCTATTTGCATATTCACTCACCTATGTTGACACATTTGAAAAGAGAAAAAACAAAGCACAATTCATTATTGTGCATCCTCCCCACCCCCACCCCAAAGGAAACATGTTTTACAAATCAATCTGAACAAGTGGCAGAAATGCAGTATTAAAAACCACACAAATACACATACACATACCCCTTTCCAAGTGCTCCTCTCAAAGCTACAGTGTCTGTCCTTTGAGATCTGAAAACTACCATTAGCATATTCTGTTCAGACCAGCAGCCTGGGTAGAATAGATCATGGCTTGAAAAAAAAAAAAAAAAAACTCACAGGACATCTACCCAGAGAGACTGATATGAAAAATGCTCCTCCTCCAAAAAGGATCCAAATACAGTGAGAAAGCTCCAAACTCCTATGTGCTGAGAGGGAGGGCAGCTAGCAATGCGAACAATAGCACTTTCCCAATAGCCGCTGTGAAACTGACAATTCTTGACAGTTTCGCTCTGCTGACAGGGCACCAACACTTTTTGCAAACTAGGGCTATGAGCACCGGTGACATTTAAGGATCGTTCATGGTGCAGAAATCCTAAATTCAGGCAGAGCTCTGCAAAAGCAGAATTTATTCCACATTCCAGCATCATGCTGCATATTGCCCAAATACGAGTACAGCATAATAAATGCTGCTGTGACAAT
The DNA here is from genome assembly GCF_965152275.1 of Natator depressus. Lineage (NCBI taxonomy): Eukaryota > Metazoa > Chordata > Testudines > Cheloniidae > Natator > Natator depressus. Next base: position 14,503,979 of record NC_134238.1, on the reverse strand, counting down.
GATCTGATCCATACACAAGTTTGCAATCAAACATCTGACCACGTGCTTATGCATCAGCTACAGCCAGCATGTACTGTCTTTTGCAAATAAACAAAGGGAGACCATTACCAGAAACTAAATCTTTTCTTTAAAGGCACTCAGGCAACAGAATGGCCACTTGTGCTGTGAAAAGCCCCGTAATCCTAAAAGACACATCCAACTCCAGTTGAGATGTCAACCCGCTGAAGTAATCCATACAGTAGGTCACTGACATAGGGGAGGGGGCGGGGCTGAATGAAACCAGGTCACATGATCAGAGGCAAGACAAGCACGGTCAACAACTAATCCCCTTTAAACCATTGCTACAGTTTGCTGGCAAAACAGGATTTTTGTGCCTGCACAGAGACAGCCTACTAGAATTCAGAGTACATACCACAGCTGTGAGCCAAGCAAAATAGCATAGCTGGTGCCCAGTCTCACTCTCTCGCTCTCTCATACACACACGCACACACCCTATTAATGATCACCTCAGCAACAAAAAGAAAGGAGGCATCTGTTAGCGTTCCACAGAACAAAAGCTTAGCTGAGGTGAAGCAGGGAGAGCACTGGATTTTTAAGTAGCTGGCTTGCATGAATCTTGCAAACACGAGTCCTAGTAGGGTGACCAGATAACAAGGGTGAAATATCGGGACGGGGGTGGGAGGTAATAGGAGCCTATATAAGATAAATCCCTGAATATCAGGACTGTCCCTATAAAATTGGGCTATCTGGTCACCCTAGCTCCTAACGGCTTGCTTCTCTTACACATTAGCATGCTTAAAGTTTTAAACAGGAGATGTAGCAGAGACTGGCTATAATTGTTTCTATGTCAGCTCTAAGAGGCTCCAGTCATCACAATTAAACTGTGGCAGAGCTTAGGGGCCCAATCAGAGACCAGGGCCACATTGTGCAAGGCGCTATACAAACATGTAGTAAAAAAATCCCTGCCCTGAGGAGCTTACAATGTAAGACTAAGATAAGAGCCCACACATGAATACAGAGCACAGGGTAATGGCGAGAAAATATTAGTCAGTGTGATGAGCAGCAGCCACAACACGCCAGCCACCTGATCACTGTCAACTTTTTATCAACATCCCAGCAGAGGAGAGTTTTAATGAGGGATCAGAACCCCATTTGTCAGCACTGTATATGCATGATGAAAACATGGCCCCTACCCCAAAGGGGTTACAGTCTAACTTTAAGAGGAGAGACCACAGGGGAATATGACAAAGACACCAAAGGGAGTGCAAGAGGACAGACTAGAGTAGTGCAATAAGCTGTGTTGCCCCTTTTTGACCCCAGCAGCTGATCAACATTTGGGGCCCTGGGTATGTTCCAGTCGGAAGTAGAAATTGGTGACAATCAAGTATTTCTTTGATGCAGTTTTGTTTATTTACAAAGAATGTACTCAGGGCATGTCGACACAGCAAGTAGACACCCATGGCTGGCCCATGCTAGCCAAATCAGGCTCGCGAGGCTCGGGCAGGAGCCTGGGTTCTAGGACCCTGCAGGGTGAGAGGGTGCCAGAGCTCGGGCTCCAGCCCAAGTCCGGCAGTCTACACAGCAATGAAACAGCCCTTCAGGCCAAGCCCCACAAGCCCAAGTCAGCTGGCATGGGCCAGCCGCGGGTTTTTCTTTGCTGTGTAGACTTAGAGCAGGGCGTGTGTCTCAGAATGCAGGAGGAATCAAAAAGCAAAAAACTGCTTCTTTTGTTCACAGCACTAAGAACACTCATTTCAGCCTGCAACTCTGCCCCAAAAACCTTTCCACAGGTTTCTTAAAGGGCTAGACACCGTGCTTTCAGCTGCTCCTTCTGTCTGTCTCTCTCTCCCAGTTTTTGTCTGTTTTACATTCTCCTTCTTTCCACTCACACCCTACCCATAATAATACTCAGGAAAAGCTCCTGGGCCAGTTCACATACTCCTTTTCTATTTTAGGTGAGGCACTGTGATTATCCTTACACTTACGTTAATTGAAAGGCGTGTTCACACCCATCAATCTCATATTTTACCTCAACCTATAGCAAACTCATAGCAGCCGTATTCAGATGCTTAACCACTGCAGTGTGCTTTGTAGTTGCAGCTAGCTGTGGTCTAGTAGCCACTTGTTCTATGTCTGGACTGAACTGCCTGCCAAAACTGTCCTCTCCATTTCGATCAGAAACTGTATTCTTCTCTACTTACTGTCCTAACAATTGCCACATGGCTTGGATGTATTTCAGTCCAGAGGTGACTGCATTTCAATCTAGGTGAAGCATTCTTATATCTAAGTTTGTATATCACCTCGGTTCACCAAGCCCTTTCAGATCCCTCTGGGACAAAAGCTGTTATTTAAATGCAATATTTTATTATTCCAGCAGTCTGCTGGAATAAGAACATCCGTTCACTTTGGGACCAATCACGGTTTTACCCCTTGCAGTAAGCTCTCATGCAGGAAGGACAGTTTTATTTACCAGAAGAGCTCAGACTAGACTCATTATTTTGTGTGTCCTTACAGCATGAGACAATTTAGTGCCGGTGCCAGAATGACTGAAATTTTCTATGTACCCAAAGAACAAATATGGCACCAGCCCAAACAGTCTCAAATGGCCCCCTCTAGACTCTTAAATCCAGTCAGTCCTTGGCTTCTTGGCTAAGAGTGCCAGCAAGTGTATCTATGATCAGTTACATGGACTCTTGTCCTCCAAGCATCAGACTGAGACTCCACCTCATTTCACACAGGCAACAACTTTTACTCAATTGACCTAATGGTACTGGAATTGGCAACCCAAAGCAACATTCAGGCAGCACAATGATGAGTGGGATATAAAGGACGAGACAACCGTCAAGAGCTCCCATTGCCAGTGCCTTGAGCCACCCACTTTCTGATACCCTACTCTCAACTAAGTAGTGGACACGAACCAACAAAGCATGGAGGACCCAATCCTGCTGTTCTTGCACACCCCAGAATCTCACTACAGGCAAGCAGGAGCACAAGAAATGAAGGATCAGGCTTGTGCTTTCGTCCAGTGTCTGGTAGCTGTTCTGAGCCCATGACTCATTAAAAACAAACACACATGCAGACATCACCACATCTGCAAGAGGAATTCAAGCGTTAGGAGACACTGCCCCCAACCAGCAAGGTATATCAGACTTCTCACTTCACTTCCTAGCATCCTGCTGTTCTTCTTTTGTAACAGCACTAGTGCATCAGGTGAGAATGGGATCGAATGAGAGACATGAACAGCTGGTTGCCTTCAGGGAGAGGAGGGCTTGTTACAGAATCAGCACTCAGCCTTACTGTTTGTCTATGGAAAATTTGTCAGCATTTTAAAAGCACTGATGCAAGTCTACCCATGGCAGATGATGTTGTGGAGACAGGGTGCAGGAACTAGTCAGAAGAGGTCTAGACGTCAGAGTGGTAAAAATTCCTGGTTGCATTTATTCTCAGGGCTGATGCACAAAAAGCCTGGCTCTCCGCAGCCTTGAAGTTCGTGTATTTATATGCACCTGTGCAAAATATCCCCAGACCACCACTCAGAATGGCAGTGGAGAGTCAGCATAGCCAGCCCAAAGTATCTAACTCGGTGGAGCCATTAGAACCAAAGAGCAGCACTTTCACGCAAAGCATGTTTCTTTTTCGGAAAGTTATGAGAATAGCCCAAAACACAATCCTAGGCCAGATGTGGTTTTTATTACCCAGACAAAGCTGGCTGAAATCCATCAAACAGTTCTGGCGATATTTCCAGAAGACACTACAACAACCACAGAAGCTGCAGCTGGGAGGGAAATTTCAGGCAGTTCACTCCTCACCGGGCTGCCTTTGAACACCAGCACAATAGGGTGTGTGTCTGTGCGTGCCCATTTTCACTTTGAGCCAAATTCTGGACAGACCGATACCCCTGCTGTGACACCACACTGAGATCTGAATACAAGTCAGAACAGAATTTGGCTTATTATACATTTATACTGCACTCCTTCTTCCAAAGAGTGGATGGCGGAGGAAAGAGGAGGACATAGCCAAAATAATAGCCCAGAGTTCTACAGTGCATCCTCACATCTTCTAAGGGGCCTATGGCGATTACAGGCTTCAGCACACAATGCTCCATATGGATTATTATTTGTATTATGGCACTGTCTCAGGGCCCTAACAGGATCAAAACCTCACTCTGCTGGGCACTGGACAAACACAGTGAAACACAGGGGTTTCCCTCTGCAGCTGCCAGAAAGTCTGCACCACAAGCAGCTGCCACCACTTATTTCCCCACATGTAAAAGAAATAAGCTAGGGAGAGCTAAATGAAGAGCAGAACACTGGATCCCTCAGGGTAAAGAAACTGCAAGTATTTGTGCTGCTACATTTATTGCCCAAGAGATCCTTGATTCTGATTAATAAAAAGTAAATGAAGCAGCTCAGCAAAATAAGCTTTAGTAGATGGGAGAGTTGGAGAAAGGCTTTTATTAATTAAAACCTATTATAAATTACAACAGCTGTAACACTTTCTACTTCAGCAGAAGTAAAATGGACTCAGTGCCTTCTTGCTGATTCGGCAAATAGACAGAACCTTCTATCCAAGGGGGGCCCCCAATTCTTCCAAGGGTTGGAAGGACTTTGACCTACTCGGGCCACATAAAACTGACGGGTGATCTCTGGTACACTTTTAACGTGTATAGGAACTTCTATTAATGTTTACCCTGCAATGCTTTCACCTTAAGAATAAATGTGCTTGCTTATAAAAGGCTGCGTGGTAACGCCTAACTGTTGGCAATACACTGTTCATGATCTTTGAAAAGAAAGCAAAGCACAGATGCTGGCCTGTTGCGAATACCACAATGCAGGCAGGGAGCTCTGTAGCCTGGGAAACACCCAGTCAGGAGGGAAGGAGACACAGGTCTCTACCCCCGGTGAGATGACAGCTTAGGATCGAAGAGCCTGGCGTGGGTGCCCTTGAGGGCCCACAGAGAGGGAATAAAGTGCAGTTTCCCTGAACTGTGACAATCGTCACTATAGAATCGATGCTTTGTACTGATGTTTGGGTACTCTGCAGCCTCTGGCCCCCAGGAGGAGCCACTGGCCAGTTGAGCAGGGCAATGGTGCACCAAGGACCATCCCAACTAGGCCAGTCACATGATGCCACCCTCCTTGCAAGGCCGCCCAGCATGCCCAGTACCACCACTCTCAATGTACCTCCAAGTCCCCTGCATCCCAACCTAAGCCAGACCACTTTGCCTTTCCAATATGCACTTGGAAACCCAGTCACTCTGTGAAGTAATTACAGCTTAATGCAGCTCAGCGTTCAATGCAGAATAAATCACTGGCAACTGTGAATTACAGAGCTGGAATGCCACCGTGAGATTCAAGGAACAACATCAATCAGGAGAACGAAGCCAGAGATTGCTTATTGTTTTATATATCCTTGGGTCTGGTAATGCAAACAGATTGGGGGAAGGTCAAATCTAGCGACAGAAAAGATGGACTCTGACAGCACCCCTTTCCCTTTCCATCACCTTGAAAAGCAAGCAGATGAACAGTTCAGACTTCACAACCCAAACTGAAATTCTTATGTAGATCCATTGCCCTTGGAAAGACGTATCCTGCAGCACAACTGGGATTTATAATCCACAAAACAAGAGCTGTACAAGACACAGACATTTTCACACATTTGCCTTTCTAATGCCAAGGCATCTTTATTGGTTCCTTCTGTAAATGGTAGTTCTCGCACCTGCCTAGCCTCAGAATTTCTGCTGTGAGTTTGGAAGGGGGGAGGAGGGAAGAGAGCTAGGTCACTGCTGGATCCAGGTAACAGAACTTCACGGATCACTGGTCCAATCTGGTATAAGAAATCCCACGTTCCTGTGTCAAGGCAACATACTCGCCGTCAGAAGATTATGCGAAAGAAAGAGAGCCAAAATACAGCCTATTCTTATTCCTTCACAGATTCACAGATTCCAACAAGGGACCATTGTGATCATCGAGTCTGACTTCCTGCACAGCAGAGGCCAGAGAACTTCCCCAAAATAATTCCTGGAGCAGATCTTTGAGAAAAATCTCCAAACTTCATTTTAAAATTGTCAGTGATAGAGACGCAACCACAATCCTTGGTAAATTGTTCCAATGGTTAATTACCTTCGCTTTTAAAAAGTTACACCTTATTTCCAGTAGAATTTGTCTAGCTTCAACTTCTACCCATTGGATCATGTTATACCTTTCTCTGCTATCCTGGAGAGCCCATTATCAAGTACTCTACACAGACTGTAATCAAGTCGCCCTTAAACCTTCTCTTTGTTAAGCTAAATAATTGAGCTCCTTGAGTCTAATCACTATAAGACATGTTTTCTAATCCTTTAATCATTCTTGTGGCTCTTCTCTGAAGCCTTTCCAACGTATCAACAGTCTTTAGCCAGTGCTCTCCTTGGGAAGAAAAGAGCAGCATGTCCAAAACCTGGTTATGAACAGACTGCATTTCACTTCCAAACAGCAGAAGTCCGATAATACAAATAATTAATCCAACTCACATCTTATCAGGTGGGAGAGGAACTGATACAATGTAAATGTCCTTTAAAATATTTGTATTTATTTCCTTTCCATTTAGAATGAAAAAGGGCACCCACACACCCAGTCATCTAGTTATAAGCACAAACCAACTATGAATTTCAGTCAGCTCACCCCTTCCGCCTAGCTGCAGCTCTAACACTCAGACTAAAGACATTATCAGTGTTTGCTATTGAATAGCCATTTCTCAAGATTACAGAGCCAGGATTGAGGTAGGGCCTTCCCTTTGTATTGGAAGTTTGCCTTGGGAATGCCAGAAATGCCGAGATGATTTGACAGTAAAAACAAAACTATAAATGCAAGATTATCCAAACTGACACATCCATGTGAAACAAAGCCAAACTTAATGTGCAAAATTCTGACTGATTTAGAACCCTACAGTTAGGAAGACAGACAGACAGATAGATAAACACACATACTTTGTTTAACAGTTGATCTTTAAGGTCTAAAGAAAAAATCATTTATCCCTTTTCTCCATTAAATAATAAATAAATTAATCCCCTGCGAGTATATCAGATAAGACAACTGGTCCACAGGCCTCCCTGTGTGGAACTGGGAATGTCGCCTTACCTTTCTGTACCTGTTTTCCCTTCATGTCCGACCTGTTGCTGGGAGACATATTATCAGCTGGTGAGTGATTTGAGACACTTGGTTGGAAGGTGTTATGGGCTCTATAGAAGTGCACAGAAATAGTTACTGGCACTTGATACTTCAAACTAAGCTGTAAAACATGCCCTGTTGCATTACTGGGGCAGGAGAATTCTTCACTGATCACAAAACAGGGAGCAATATACTCCACCTATTTTAAGCTAAGAATCTTCTGTGTTTTCTGCCTGGTATAGATAGTGAGCTACTAGGCCTTGCTGAGGGGTTTAGTCCAGGGGTGGGCAACCTACAGCCCGCGAGCCGTTTCAAGATGGCCCCCGCTCTGGCACTCCGGCCGGGGCACTGGGTTGGGGCCGCACCACACAGCTCCTGGAAGCCACGGCATGACCCCCTCCAGATCCTACGCCCGCCAATGGGAGCTAGAGGGGCGATGCCTGCAGATGGGGCAGCATGCAGATGCCTGGCCGCGCCTCCGCTTAGGAGCCGGAGAAGGGACATGCCACTGCTTCCAGTAGCCGCTTGAGGTAAGCGCCGCTCAGAGCCTGCACCCCCTGAGCCTCTCCCCACACCCCAATCCCCTGCCCCAGCCCTGATCCCCCTCCTGCTCTCCAAACCCCTCGATCCCAGCCCGGAGCACCCTCCTGCACCCCAAACTCCTCCTCCCCAGCCCCACCCCAGAGCCCACACCCCTTCCCGCACTCTAACCCCAATTTTGTGAGCATTCATGGCCCACCATACAATTTCTATTCCCCGATGTGGCCCTCGAGCCAAAAAGTTTGCCCACTCCCGGTTTAGTCAAACTGTAGCTGGAGTCTTCCGCATTCTGAGTGAAAACTTTCAGTGCCCCCAGGTTTGTACACTATAGAGCGAGCAACAGGTTCCCCTGTCAATGGCTGCTGGAGGGGAATAGTTCCCAAGCGATCCTCCTTTGTTCTACAGTGACCCTGACTCAGAGGCTGGCTAAGAACTCTGAGAGGAGCCTCTCTGGAGACCGAGTTAGTTCATATTTTATGAGCATTTTTTGAGTGAACTAAAACCATTACACAGTAATTAAAATTCAGTTTACAAAGTCCAAGCAGCTTAAAGAGATTTCCTTTCATATCAGCGGCTCTTATCAGCACAGTTCAGGAGGAGGCTGCCTTCCGAGTCAGGCTAATCAAAAAGCTGACTGCAGTTCAGGTGTGCTTTCAAAACACAGCCGCTACCAGCACGCCTCGCGCACAGCCTGGATTCCTCACAACACCATGAATCTGGGCACACGTCCCAATGCCACGCAAGACTCTCCCGTGTTTTCTCTTATTCTGCCAACCACCTCTGAGGCCGCCTACAGCTGAGCCCACGCAGTGGAACACTCCTTCTCTGCTCCCTACAGGGACCCCTCTCAGTGAGCCCCAATAGTAGACAGCATGTATCCGGCTGGCTCCTCAGGACTCCTTCCAGCCACAGATTCCCAACACTACTGGGAAGGGAGCTAAGAGATAGGGTGCTGGATTGGGTGGGACTCAGGAGACCTGAGTTTGATGCCTGGCGTTGCCACTGGCCTGCTGGGTGACCACAGCCAAGTCACTTCCCTCCCTGTGCCTCAATTTCCCTATTTGTAAAATAGGGATAATGACACTGACCTCCTTTGTAAAGTGCTTTGAGATCTAAAGATGAACGTCCTAGGTATTGCTACTGATAACTACTAGGGAAGATGAATGGACAGAGGTGGGGGGGAAGAAAAGTGAAGCCAACGGGGACAGAGTAGGGAGGAGGAGGGAAATTATGGGGCATACTGTGAGTAAGAGGGCGAGGAGGAGTGGATCAGAGCAGTGATGGGCTCCATCACATTTTTTTATTGTCCCTTGTTTTAGGGCTGCATGTCCCCCACTGCTCCTCTTTGTCGGAGGTCAGCATCCCCCAGTACTAATTCTGGGAGGCAGAATTTCCAAAAAAGCAATTCCTTTTTATATCTTTTATCAGGGCAGGATTTTGGTCTCATGATCAGAGCAAGATACTGGGTCCTGTATGCAACTCTGCCCCATATTTGTTGTACACCCTTGGGCAAGTCACTTAACCATTGTGCCTCAGGTTCCCCATCTGTAAAATGGCATCATGCAATACATGTTATAACTGGTTCCCTAAATCATAAGCTCTTTGGGGAAGGGACTGGCTGTTTGTTAGCCCAAAGGGGTCCTGCCCAGGACTAGGGATCCTGGGTGCCACCATGTTGGAACTGTGATGGATCTGGAGCAGCTATGTAATAGTTGGTGAATGTGGTAAGTCGGTCTGGTCATTGGGATGTTTATTGTAGGAATATGTTGGGTTAACTCAATAGAGGGATGCCTGGGAAAACAGGCATGAAGGTACAAATTGGCTCAAGATAAACTACCTCCCAGCAAACACTTCAGAGTTAGCTGTTATGGGACAATGCCAAAACTATTAGCTTTGATTATTTTGCCTCCTCTCCAGCCAGCCTACAAAACTGGTTTAGGACAAAAGAACTCTGGCTGGATAAAAAGGGGCCCTCTCTCAAGAAAGGTGGGTAGTTTGGGGGAACCACACAGACGCAGGGCCCCTGCTGGGGGTGTCCAGGTTACCATCTGGGGATGGCAGCCTTTAGATAAAACAGATGTGTCCAGACTTGTTTTAAAACCCTTTCTCTCTACAAGCTTTGTTCCAACAGTTAAAATAAACAACACTTTGGTTTTAAAAGGCTGTCTGGTCACTGTATTCACCCACAGTCACAGACTCCTGAAAGGACAAACCAAAGATGCCCAAATTCAGTTGGATCTGCGGGGTAAGTACTATTGATGCACAGGGTACTGTAGCCCAGGGCCTGGTCTAAGAGTGGGAGAAGTGTGAAATTCCACTCCAGGAAAGGTACAGGCCCGAGGCCTGACACATCAGGGGCTGCGCTCATAGAGACAAGGAAGGGGACCACAGCGCAGCTAGCCCTGTAACCACAACAATAACTAATGAATATGATTTGGGCAGTAGGGGGAGAAATTGTGAGGCTTATATTGTTTAAAGCCCTTTGATATCTTTGGGTTACCAGCCCTGTCAAAAATACAAAGACATTATCCTCCTCTGTGGAATCAATGGCATCAGCCATGACAGAGCAGTATCGCCCATGTTTCATAATCTGGAGAACTGTAAAGAAAAGCCCAATAAGAACAGACCCCATTTCAGTTACTAAGATGAGAAATTAATGTACATCAGCACATTAGCCTGCTCAGACTACTTACAAGCTCTACACGCACAGAGATACCTTCCTACAAAGCTCTAGCCCACCCCCCTCATTCTTTTTGTATTAGCCGCTGTACATGTGAGACACTGCAGGTTCTCAGAAGTGTCTGACAAACCAGAACCCGCATTTGGAAGAGCTCCTCTTCAAACTTTGCTGCTTGGGCCCACCTCCAATTCCACACAGAACAAACCATGTTAGGGTTCATTCTAGGGAAACGGCAGAGGAAAGGTCTCACTGCTTTGGGGAAGAATCACTCACAACTTCAGCAAGAAGCCTGGTTTATATATATCTTGAAAACACACCTTACAATAAGAGTCTTAAGGAACTCAGACTATTGGTGCCTTACTGGATGCAGCATTGGACTGGGACTCAGGAGACCAGGGGTCTATTCCTGGCTTGGGCACTGGCCTGCGGGGTGACCTTGGGCGGGTCACAGCACTCCTCCATGCCTCAGTTTCCCCATCTGTAAAATGGGGGTAATGATACTGACTTCTTTTGTCAAGATCTACTTTCTATTTGCTTCAAGATCTATAGGAAACAACTAGGTATTATTATCAAGCTAACTTGATCACAGCCTAAAAGTCGCTTACATTAGAGGCCTTAATCTAGCAGGCAAAGCAAGATGTAATGGGTAGAAGGTGAGGCTATTCAAACTGGAAATAAAACCCAGAAAGAGTAATTAGCCACTAGAGCAGTTTACTAAGGGATGTGGTAAATTCATCATCACTTGGAGCCTTTAAATCCAGATTGGGTTGTTATTCTGAAACATCTTCCAGTTTAAACACACGTTACTGGGGTTGATAGTGTTCAGTTGCATCCTAGGGAAGAATAATTCCCGGCACTGCAGAAATCACATTCTATTGCCTGTGCTATGTAGGATGTCAAATTAGATTATCAGGGTTGGGGGGGGTCCTTTCTCGCTTTACAGTCTACGACTGAAGTACTACAGCTTATCTAAAGAATGGAGGCTCAAAAGGAGGATTTACAGGATAACCTGAAGGATATGAATGGTCAAGAAAAGGAAATTCACACCAAACCTCTGCTTACAGTAAGTGCTTTGATGCTTTACACTAAGAGAGTTGGAATGATGCTGTAACATAAATGGTTTTATGGCTTACTGAAAGGTGTGCTGGACAGCATACCAGTTACTATTGTTTGAAGCAGTCTTCCCTCACCTCAGCTGGATACCGTTTTTTGGGGGGGATAAGGCACTCAAAGCTCACACACAGAATGAAAAATGTTCTCAGACTTCTGAGCTGCTAATGTTCATTTGGTCAGTGTGACCCAAAGAACCTCATGATGGAGGAGATTTTATATCACTTCTTCCCCACCCCCCTTCCGCCCCGATAGCTGAAAGCAAGCTCTCAAAACCAATTACTTCTACCTATTTTAGATAATAATCAGTCCTTGGGATTACCATTCAATGTTTCAGTCCTTCCCAAGAATTAATAGAAGTTGATCTTTTTTCCCCCCTTCCTCTGAAAAACCAAGGGGACTGAAAAAGGCAGCCCGGTGAGCTTCCCTACCCAAAATGCCAAGTAAGAGCATAGGCAGGTAGAAGGCAAGACTCCCTAGCCACATCTTCCAGTGCAGTTCAACCCTCTTTACTCCAGTCTTGGCTCAGAGAAGATCCTTTCTTTGACACGATGCAGTATTTTCCTCCAGCGTACAGAAAGACATATGGTGCTAGGCTAAGACTCGCCTACTTCATTCCACTTGTGACCTCCGTAGCAAGTGCACCCACCTCCGCTGAGGGGAAAGGCTAATGCATTCAGCTACTGCAGCACTTGACCCCTCTGCAGCAGGTCAGAATCTGAACATACCGCAACTTTAAAATTCTGCTTCGATTATCACAGTGATTAATCTTAGCAACAGTACATTGATTGGCGTTGGCTGCTCCATTATAACGGGCCACACCACCCAATCCGATGGCTTCGGGCTACTAATGGCAAAATTTAATGGAAAATTTAACTGTTCAGCTCTGTCTGTGGAGCAAACAGACCCAAGTTTTTAGGATTCTCCCCTATGTTTGACACCTAGCACCAGATCTCATAAGAATTAAAACAGTCTCATACTAAAAATGTTTTATTAACACAAATAAAAGCTTTATTTAGTATCAGAACTCACCCCCTTCCGCCAAATCCTTAAGAGCACTGAAATGAAAAGTTAAGAGAAAAGTCTGCAGCATTCCTCACCACTTTCACATCGTGTACATCACTGTCAATACCACACTTCAATGCTCCATAAGCCAATCTCATCCACCTCCAACAGACACCGAAAAGCAACAGGGGCTGCAGCTGCACTGAAATCAATGCAGGTGTAGTTAAGCACCAAAAGTTATAAATGCAGTCAAACCCAGTTACTGTGTGCTTGGAAAAGTAACATGGGACAGATTTTCAAGAGTGTTCAGGAACCAAAAACTCCCCATCTGACACTTCCAGTAAGATTTTGCAAATTAAACAAGCAAAAAACAAAGATTAGCAAAAGTGCTTTGAGATTCTCACACAGCAGTTCATACAGAAGTGCAAAGAAAGGTTACATTTTTATTTCACGTCCCACCCTAGATCTGCCCTAACCCCCCATGTAGGCAGCGCTACGTCGACTGGAGAAGCTCTCCCAGCAACGTAATCCACCACCCAGAGAGGTGGTAGCTAACTATGCCATTGGGAGAAGCTCTCCTGTCTGCAGAGGAGTGCCTTCAGTAAAGTGCTTTAGTGGTGCAGCTGCACTGGCATACTGGGCCACTGTAGGGCTGTACATGAGAACAAGCCCTTAGTCTGCTGGTGTGCAGAGACCACTACCTACCATGCTGACCAATACTGTCTCGTTGTTTACTTGTACTCCTCTGTCTGTATTCATCTGTTGTCTCTAGCCTTATACGTTGATTTTAAACTCCTCGCGGCAAGGACTGTCTTTTGTTCTGTATTTTCAGAATAAGGTTCTGGTCCATAAATAGGGCTCCTAGGCCCTACAATAGTACAAATACTTTGTGCTATCTGACTGAAACCTTTATTTAGTGCAGACTAATGGGCATTCATACAGCATAATGAAGTGGCCATAGAAGCCTCAACATAGATTGGACAAAGGCTGATGCAGAGCCATTGCTTCTAGAATATTTACTCTGACCAATGCCAAACAATGAAAACCCCACTCTGCTAATTGTATTGTTTATTCTCTCTCTCTCTCTCTCTCTCTCTCTCTCACACACACACACACACACATGCTTAATTGGCCTTAATGTCAAGTTTTACAGGACAAGAAAAAAGTGAACAGTTTAGAACTGTACCTTATGCTCTAATAAATTTGTTAGTCTCTTAGGTGCCACAAGTACTCCCGTTCTTTTTGTGGATACAGACTAACACAGCTGCTACTCTGAAACCTATAGCAATACTGTGGTGCTGGTTTTTAAATTATATGATACCAGCAATCCACGTTTCTATGAACCCAGCCTGATCCAATACCAATCAAGTGGTTTGGAATGAGGAAGCCTGACTGCAGGCCCTGTTCCTGCAAAGTCAATGGGGCTACTCACAGTTTGTAACATGATAATTGCAAACCCTGACGATTTTTGCAAGACTGGGACCTTACTGGCTTTCAGGGGGGACCAAGGACAATTTTCAACTTGATTTGTTCTGAGAGGGAAGGTGCAACGAGAAATTTAAGACGAGAACGTGCCACTCAGGCATCAGCAGCTAAAGTTTTAGAATTTTAATTGCCTAGGATTTTTGTTTCATTTTATCTTCTGCAGAACAGAAAAAAGAAGTCAGATGTGATGCTCCCATTTTGCACACTTGTTGGAGGTGTGTCAGACTATCCATTCACTCTCAACAGTATTTCTTTTCTTTCTGATGCTTTCAATTAACTTTAACATGTTGCAAACTCCCATCTTGCAATAAATTATAAATCAAAGCCTCTGAAAGAGGCTCAGCCTCTATTGGAATTTACTAGATTGGAATCAAAAATTGTTTGCCTTCTACTTACAGAAGACTGATGTATCAGAAAGGAAGACATTCCACTTTACTTCCCCCCAAATGAACCATTATTAAAAATGAAAGCATTTGGGCAGTGAATGTGAGCCATTCATGGCTTTGAGTCAGGTCAGCAGGAGGGCCCTAAGGAATGCTGAAAAATCAAGGCTGTCCCAGAGTTACTTCTCTGGTAGCTGGCAGAGCGCAAAGAGTGTCCTGGACACATGGGATAATCCTGCTACATGCTGGTACACAGGTTGTGTCTGGGTCAATCAATTACTCCCAAGGAAATCCATGAACATCTGGCCATAGTTCCTTGCTATATATCTTACACTGTGGCATAGGTAAGTGGCTGAATGAAGATTTTTTTAAAGGATTAAAAAAATAGATCAAATTACAGCTTTGAGAAACTAGGAAAGGCCCCTGGGAAATTCAGTTTTTCTTTCTCTCTCTCCACACACACACACACACACACACACACACACCCTTTACAGCAATGGTTGTCAACCTATAGTCCACGGACCCCTGGGATTCCGCAGGCTATGTCTAAGATTTCCAAAGGAGTCCACACCAGCATTTGAAATTTTTTTAGGGGTCTACAAATGAAAAAAGGTTGAAAACCACTGTTCTAGAGCAACTGAAGAAACTGAAGAAAATAAAAGTCCATAATAAGCCAAAAAGGTCAAAACAAGTTACTGATTTGTATGACAGAACAGGCCACATAGTAAGTATATATATACATACATATATATGTCATATGACATACATATACATACCTATGCAAAAGTCCATGGGTCCAGGTCTAATGCATCCGAGGGTGCTGAGGGAATTGGCTGATGTGATTGCAGAGCCATTGGCCATTATCTTTGAAAACTCGTGGCGATCGGGGGAGGTCCCGGATGATTGGAAAAAGGCAAATATAGTGCCCATCTTTAAAAAAGGGAAGAAGGAGAACCCGGGGAACTATAAACTGGTCAGCCTCACCTCAGACCCTGGAAAAATCATGGAGCAGGTCCTCAAGGAAACCATTTTGAAGCACTTGGAGGAGAGGAAGGTAATCAGGAATAGTCAACATGCATTCACCAAGGGCAAGACATGCCTGACCAACCTGATTGCGTTCTGTGATGAGATAACTGGCTCTGTGGACATGGAGAAAGCGGTGGACGTGATATATCTTGACTTTAGCAAAGCTTTTGATATGGTTTCCCACAGTATTCTTCCAGCAAGTTAAAAAAATATGGATTGGATGGACGGACTATAAGGTGGATAGAAAGCTGCCTCGACTGTCAGGCTCAATGGGTAGTGATCAACGGCTCGATGTCTAGTTGGCAGCCGGTATCAAGCAGAGTGCCCCAGGGGTCGGTCCTGGGGCCAGTTTTGTTCAACATCTTTATTAATGATCTGGATGATGGGATGGATTGCACTCTCAGCAAGTTCACGGATGATATTAAGATGCGGGGAGAGGTAGGGATATGCTGGAAGGTAGGGATAAGGTCCAGAGTAACCTAGACAAATTGGAGGATTGGGCCAAAAGAAATCAGATGAGGTTCAACAAGGACAAGTGCAGAGTCCTGCACTTAGGACAGAAGAATCCCATGCACTACTACAGGCTGGTGACCGACTGGCTAAGCAGCAGTTTTGCAGAAAAGGACCTGGGGATTACAGTGGACGAGAAGCTGGATATGAGTCAGCGGCGTGCCCTTCTTGCCAAGAAGTCTAACAGCATATTGGGATGCATTAGTAGGAGCACTGCCAGTGGATCAAGGGAAGAGATTATTCCCCTCTATTCAGCACTGGTGAGGCCACATCTGGAATATTGCGTCCAGTTTTGGCCCCCCACTACAGAAAGGATGTGGAGAAATTGGAGAGAGTCCAGCGGAGGGCAATGAAAATGATCAGGGGGATGGGGCACATGACTTACGAGAAGAGGCAGAGGGAACTGGGCTTGTTTAGTCTGCAGAAGAGAGGAGTGAGAGGGGATCTGATAGCAGCCTTCAACTACATGAAGGGGGGTTCCAGAGAGAATGGAGCTCGGCTGTTCTCAGTGTTGGCAGATGACAGAACAAGGAGCAATGGTCTCACGTTGCAGTGGGGGAGGTCTAGGTTGGATATTAGGAAACACTATTTCATTAGGAGGGTGGTGAAGCACTGGAATGGGTTACCTAGGGAGGTGGTGGAATCTCCATCCTTAGAGGTTTTTAAGGCCCAGCTTGACAAAGCCCTGGCTAGGATGATTTAGTTGGTGTTGGTCCTGCTTTGAGCAGGGGGTTGGACTAGATGACCTCCTGAGATCTCTTCCAATCCTAATCTTCTATGATTCTATGACACTTGTAGCATGAAAAGGATCACGAAACTTCCTCCAGTAGCCAAGAATTGCAGCCACCATTGATCTTGCTTGCTCACTTTTTCCCAAAATCCCAAGTAGGAAAGTCTTTCTTTCCCTGACCTTCCAGTATTAACTTTTGGCATCTCAGTATATCATTTCCCCATCTCTAGTCCAATCCACATCACATGCTCTCTGCCAAAATGAAACACTTCCTAATGGGCAACTGGCCCAAAAGTCATATCAGCTGGTAGATCAGTGGCGAGGCTGAGAAAAGACTGACAATATCAAAGTTTCCCTTTAAAAGAGGTGAAATGTTATACTGTCTTTATAGCACACTGGCTTGCTGGTAACGATTCCAGTCAAGTAGATAATACAGGCTGATCTGAAGACTTCCAGGAAGGATTGCTTGAACACATAAGTTATATTCATGGCAAGCAGTAGTTTTCATTTCAGAAAATACTGAACAAAGGGGATGTTCTCAAATGTTTAGAGTTCATTTATGTCCTCCTCCCTGATACAAGGAAATTGGCAATGTTTTATTAGCGAACCTTTCCTGCTGGGTTTGTTTGACATCATTCTCAGCAGTCTCGAGATATGGCAGAGTAGTGAAGAGAGGCCATAGACACAGCTTCAGATCCATGTTTTGAGCACCCTGAAAGTTTGACCGTACTTACTTGGATCCAAGGTGTTTGCTCGGCCAGATCTGCTAGGGACAGTGGCTAGAAGCACAGGAAGAATCAAGAGGAGGATGTATTTCCTTCTGGTTAGTCCTGATCCCAGTCTCTCTCTCTCAGATTGTGTTTTGCAAACACCATCATCTAACAGCTTCTGTCCTCCACTTGAGCACCTGATAAGCTTGGGCTGCTAAACACTCCCAGTAACTTCAATGGGAATTGAGGGTACACAAAATCTTGCAGGATCAGGCCCTAAAGATATACAATTTGGATCCATTCAAAAGTGAAGTCTAATTACACTCCAAGGGCTTGATCCTGTTCCCTTTGGAGCAAGAGACAACACTATTTCCTTTGGTTTAAATGGGCGCATGATCAGGGCCAAACTTTGCATGACGCTGTCTAGTAAATATGTCCGGCCTGTTTCTCCATTACCTTGCCCCGCTGAGTAGCCATTTACACCTGTCCAATGTAGACATGAAATACTACCTTCTGTTTTGGTAGCATTTAGACACTCAGCTCTGCATAGCTGTGAACAGCTACACAAGGGGCAAGGCATGAGAGAATCAGACACTTGTTTCATGCACGAAGTGCCTTATGCCATTGACAATTCTGTTATATACAACATCCACACACTTCACAGCAGTGACGCCACCCTTTATGCAAACCCTGCTTAGCATTGTGCAAGATACAGCTTGTATGTAAACGGGCCATTTTTGCAAGGAGATGACGCCACAGACATTGATCTATTAAAAACAACAGTACATGGGAACTGAGAAACAAGCCTCATATTGGCTGGTCTTGAGGATTTCACTTTGGGTAGTGACTTGCATTAAATTCAGAGTGGCCAAATGCTACAAAATTTTATCAACACTGGATACAGACTTCTATTTATTTATTTTTAATGACAGCCACTTCTTTCAAAGCTCCTTCTTTTTAGCTGAACAATGTCCAATAAAGTTCAGGTTAAACAGGCCAGAGATGACAGGCTATATAAATGGGATCTAAGTGGCCAGTGATCATTTGAACCCCCTGTCGAGCACCATACACAGAGCAAGTAATTACAAAGCCATCGTTCCAGCTATAGCTCTCAGGATAATCTCTTGGAAGATGAAGGATCACCTTGGTATTCTCTCCTACTTGTGGCCACCCCTGAAAATAAACCATTATAATTTTGTTTTTGCTGGTACAGTCACCCATCTCACAACACCCAAGTCAGCCTCCTCTATTACAAGCATGTAGTAGTGGGTGCTCTACCTAGAAATCCTATGGACTTGAGAACTATTTGTTTATTTACAACATTCCAAATAATATCAGGCTACGTGAGTGAAATCTATGCCGCAGAACCTTTTATCTAAGAGGTACAATAGCCTCATCGGCTTCTCTCATCTGCCTTTCCAAACAGCTCAGTCCCCTGGTTACTACTGCGCTGTCAGGCTTCTGTGGCACTTTCCAGCCTACCCAGTAAACTAGTAAACTTTGGTTTAAGGCTCCACCCCCACCAACACTATGCTGGAAACTGTGTTACTCCAAATTGGTTGTAAACCCAGCTGAAACACGATTGAAGTTAATTCTGTTTAAACATGACCCTAGCGAGCCTGGCTGGCCAAACCACGTTTAAATGACTTTACCCTGAACCAGTGGCTGAAATACAATTTGCGTCCGAAAAGTATGCAAAACAGGCCTTGCATTCAGTTTTCCAGGGGAGATGTTTTC
The DNA here is from genome assembly GCF_965152275.1 of Natator depressus. Classification (NCBI taxonomy): domain Eukaryota; kingdom Metazoa; phylum Chordata; order Testudines; family Cheloniidae; genus Natator; species Natator depressus. The sequence goes on along the minus strand of NC_134238.1, from coordinate 14,484,915 downwards.
CTAGGCTGTTACTCTGAAATGAGTCGTGTTAGTCTGTATTCGCAAAAAGAAAAGGAGTGCTTGTGGCACCTTAGAGACTAACCAATTTATTTGAGCATAAGCTTTCGTGAGCTACAGCTCACTTCATCGGGTGCATCGGATGCATCCGATGAAGTGAGCTGTAGCTCACGAAAGCTTATGCTCAAATAAATTGGTTAGTCTCTAAGGTGCCACAAGCACTCCTTTTCTTTTTCCTAGACTCAGTGTTGCAAATTCTAGTAGTTTTAAATCACACCTCAGGGTACTTGGCGTCACGGAGTCACGTGACTGCACAAGAACCTCAGCTTCCTGTAAAAAACAAACAAACAAAAGTACTTCTCGAGCACTCATGGTTAAAGAGAGAAGCTTGGAAATGTGACCCCCTCAAAGGCTTCAAGGCAAATAAAAAATAATCTAAAACATAGTTTCCGAAAACTTCATGATTTTAAGCCAATCTCGTGATTTTTGGAAGCCTGGGGTTGGCGATACAGGAGAGTCCTCTTTGCCTACCTGCCTCCTCCACCCCACATCCACACTTTGCTCAGCTACTATTCAGACCGCACGTCTGTAGATTCAGTAAGACAGTCCTTGCAATGGATCATATTCAGATTTTCCTTTGCTATCATGCTGAAGCTGATGGGGGGGGGGGGGGAGAGGGATGGGGTAAAAAAAAGCAAAAGGGGGGAGGGGCTTAATCTTGGGGAACTAAGTAAAGAGTTTGGATATTGCTTGCAGAGACGCCAAGTATTTTTGGTAGCATCTGCAAAACCAAATTGCAGAGGCTTCTCCCACTTCCAGTCTCTGGCCCTCACTTGTGGATAAAAGGGAGATGGAAACACTTAGTGGCTCAGCTGAACTGGAGACAATCCCAACATTAAATCATTAAATCAGGCCATACTGCTGAAAACTGGACAAGTTTCAATTTCCCTCCTGCCTCACTAAATCAGCTATTCCCACCAGTCACTCTGGAGGTACTAATCTAAAACAGCGAAGGAGATGAGCCAGTGTCACTCAGCAGCGGAGGACAGAGCCAGAAATGCTTTTTAGATATTGTACCAGGGGATTTCTCAGTGAGCAGGACAAGGCAACATCCTTGGGTCACAGATATGAGGGACACCCCTCCCCCCCAGTATGCCTATGAAAGACGGAAATATAGATTCATCATCTGTTTTAAGGCCAGAAGGGACGGCTGTGATCATTTGGTGCGTAACCCAAGCCACAGAGTTTCACCCAGCGATTCCTTCATCAAGTCCATAATTCATGGCTGAGTTAGAGCGTAACATTTTAAAAGACACCCGGTCTTGATTCACTGGAAGGCAGATGAAATGGAGCATTGCCAGACACTTGGGTCTTATCTACTCTTTCGCAAGATGCACTGTTGTTAACATTGGCTCAGCTCCACCGGGGTGCAGCAGTGTGGGGAGCCCCACGGCAGGCTGGCCACTGGCTGTTGCTCAGTGACATATCAAAGGTGGGTGAAACACCAGCAGCCTGTTTGCACCAGAGCTCCCGCCATGGGGACAACTGGTGGAGCTGCACCAGTGCTAGCATCAAGGGGATGTTTTAAGAAAAAAAAGCCTAGTGCAGACTGGTGAGTGGGTAGGATAGGTCTCACTCTGTGCCCGATCCACCAAGAACAGGCGTTTGTTACAGCCCCATCTAGAGGGCTTTTGTTCTTTTGTACAAGCTGGGGAGACTCATGCGTTTAGCTCCAGGGGTTCCCAATTCAATGCCCGGTGCATTGGCCAAGATGGCAGCCATCACTAAAGCTGGTCAGGAAATATCTGATGAACAGGTTTTCCAGCAGAAAATGCAGATTTCTCAATTTGGAAACTTTTCACAAGAAGGTGCCAGTTTCAACAGAACTATGGAATTGCTGGTCAATACTGGGAAAGGGGTGGGGGGTGGAGCAGAAATAAAAGACACAATCCAAAAAAGCTAATAACCAGTAACCTGGTCGTTAGGGCATTCACCGGGAACTTGAATTTTGGCCTCCCAAGACCCTGGTGAATGCCAGGCTACTGGTTAGTTTGGGGTGAGGTCTCTGGCTAGTTTTTCAATGAAAAATTTAGAAAGGTCTTGGGCTTTGTCACAATGCGAAATGAGAAACTTTTCAGTATTTCAGAACATTCTGCAGGACAGGAAAACCATTTACTGCCCAGCTCTCAACATCACACATATATCCTTTCCAATGCTCATAGACTAATATCCCATTCCTTCCAAGTCCCGGAGTCACCCAAGTACTTATCCATGCCACTTGTATTTAGCTCCTAAATTTTCTTTTATGTCAGCTCCCAGAACACTCTCATCATCTGCTATTCTCTGAACTCCCTGATGCTTATCACCCACTGGCATTAGAAATGAATAGCCGGGGTTCCATATTTATTTAGAATCAGAATACACTACATCTTTATTATCTTAATTAGCTGATCACATACAGTTTCTCAGCTGACATTCCTTCTACACAATGTTTTAATCAATATATATATATACACAAGAGATCTAATGTGTTCCAGCTATAGTTTAAATACCCTGGAGAATACTGCTATTGGTATTAATTCATGTTTCTTTCTGTGACCTGAGAAGGGAGGAGCAGAAATCGGGGTGGATGAATAAAATGAAAGAAGGATGGGACAAATGGATGAAATTAAGCATAGGTGCTGGAACTAGGAGTACTGAAGGTGCTGCCACACCGCCTGGCTTGAAATAGTAATAACCACCCAAATACATGGTTTCCGCCTTCAGCACCCCCACTATAAAAACTGTTCCAGCACCACTGAAATTAAGTGAACAATTTAGGCTAAGATTTATTAGCCTGAGGAATAATCTCCCAAGGAAAGTGACAGAAGTCCCATTGCTTGGTGCATTTCAAGTTAAACTGGAAAAAACACAAGTCAATAACAACAAACAACAACATGGAACAGTCCTACAGTGGCAGAGGATAGATTGAATAATTTAACAGATCTCTTCTTTCCCCTATTATAGGCGAAGCTGGTAGGTAATCTTAACTATAGGTGTTGCTAACATTTTTCCTTATATAAAAAACATATATTGGACAGCAAATGGTCTCTTGTAGATTTAGGATTTGATTGGATTGTTTTAAAATATAAAAATAGATCTCCTAACAGAAGCAGGGAAAACACAAATAACGTTGCTAAAACATTTCCAGTTCATCACCAACTTCTTCAGATGTTTCATTACACCTCACCTACTCCATGAAAATATTTACAGTAGCTGTTGAGTGGCCTCCAGTTAAGAACTGTCACAATATTAGCCTTTACCTTATGTCATAAATATAAAGGGAAGGGTAAAAACCTTTAAATCCCTCCTGGCCAGAGGAAAAACCCTTTCACCTGTAAAGGGTTAAGAAACTAGGATAACCTCGCTGGCACCCGACCAAAATGACCAATGAGGAGACAAGATACTTTCAAAGCTGGAGTGGGGGGGAAACAAAGGTTCTCTCTGTCTGTGTGTTGCTTTTGCCAGAACCAGAGCGGGAATGCAGGTCAGAACTCCTGTAAAGAGTTAATAAGCAATCTAGTTAGATAGGCGTTAGATTCTGTTTTGTTTAAATGGCTGATAAAATAAGTTGTGCTGAATGGGATGTATATTCCTGTTTTTGTGTCTTTTTGTAACTTAAGGTTTTGCCTAGAGGGATTCTCTGTTTTGAATCTGATTACCCTGTAAGGTATTTACCATCCTGATCTTACAGAGGTGATTCTTTTACTTTTTCTTCTATTAAAATTCTTCTTTTAAGAACCCGATTGCTTTTTCATTGTTCTTAAGATCCAAGGGTTTGGGTCTGTGTTCACCTATGCAAATTGGTGAGGATTTTTATCAAGCCTTCCCCAGGAAAAGGGGTGTAGGGCTTGGGGGAATTTTGGGGCGGAAAGACGTTTCCAAGTGGGCTCTTTCCCTGTTATTTTTGTTAGACGCTTGGTGGTGGCAGCAATAAGGTCCAGGGACAAAAGGTAAAATAGTTTGTACCTTGGGGAAGTTTTAACCTAACCTGGTAAAAATAAGCTTAGGGGGTTTTTCCATGCAGGTCCCCACGTCTGTACCCCAGAGTTCAGAGTGGGGAAGGAACCTTGACACCTTATCTCCAAACAAGCTGAAATAAAAACATACAGTAAAGCTTTATTTTGCTGACAAGAGAATCACACACAGCTCTTCTGAGATATTCTAGGGGTCAAAACTGGATCAAGTAGGTAAAGCAATGCCTATTCCATCCCCACTATAAGAAACACGGATGTGTTCGATTTAGGGCCATGAAAGTTATTTTGGGGAAAGATAAATTGACACAGATTTTAAAACTAACGATGGGACTGATTTTCTTGTTTTTTAAGGGGGAAAAAACATCCCATGTATCTGGCTTATGGCCAGGCAAAATTCAGGGTTTGCGTCTGGGGATATTTATCTTCAAGCAAAGGATTTAGAAGCCCTTCAACCTACAGCACTGTCTGAACACTCAGTTGTGCCAAGTTGGGATTTGATTTTACTCTATGTATCTCTCAGGCCCATTCCAACCATTAGTTGAAAGCACTAGGAGTCTCAGTCACGGACCAGGAACCCATTGTGCTAGGTGCTGTGCACATAAGAGACAGTCCCTACCCCAAAGAGCTTACAAGAGGAAAAGTGCAATAAGTGCCAAGTATTATTACTGTATTTCTCTGAGCAGTCCATAAACTCTTTCCATATTCTATTCAACGAAACGAGGCTGGGTTTTGGAGCACGCCAGGCAAGCTTCCAGGTTGGAAGAACAGTCAGCTTGTAACTAATTCACTTTATATATATATATACACACACACAGTAATTGTCAAGTGGACCCCCTGCAGTAATTTAATGGCTCAATGAACAATGGTTCTCAACCACGGGTACATGTACCCCTGGCGGTACGCAGGGGTATTCTAGAGGGTACATAAACTCATCTAGATATTTGCCTAATTTTACAACAGACTACATAAAAAGCACTAATGAAGTCAGTACAAACTAAAATTTCATTCAATGACTTGTTTATAGTGCTCTATATACTATAAACTGAACTGTAAGTACAATATTTATGTTCCAATTGATTTTATAATTATGTGGTAGAAATGAGAAAGTGAGCAATTTTTCAGTCGTAGTGTGCTGGGACACTTTTGTATTTTTATGTCTGATTTTGCAAGCAAGTAGTTTTTAAGTGAGGTGAAACTTGGGAGTACACAAGAGAAATCAGACTCCTGAAAGAGGTACAGTAGCCTGGAAAGGTTGAGAGACCGTGCTGCAGAATGACCCAGCTCTAGTACAGGCTGTGGCTATGGTCAGACCTTCTCAGAACAAGCTGTACACTTACGCAACATTCTTTGGCAGCAACTCTGCAAACCCCATCGCTACACCTTTGCCCAAAGCACAACTGAGGATAGTCCTACCACTCTCTCAACTATTTGCTTCCAAGGTGTAGGAAATTTAACCCCACTTTCTAAGCTAGGCACGTCTTTAAGAGAGTGGCAAGTAAAGCAAGGGGATGACTCAGGATCCCACTGAAGAGAAGGGCCATTTGGGACCTGGAGTTTAGACCAGAGCTTTCCCAGTGATGGAAATATTTAAAGCTGATGGTCCCTCCCTCTCTGCACAGCCCCTTCAAAACACCCTGCAGCTGCTCCTTGTTACATTAGCTTTTGTATGCAAACAACACACAGCTCAGCAATTCATTTTCATTAGATCAGGATACTGCAGCGTGTGGGGCAAACTGGGCACCCAAAAATCCCTGGATATTTCGTTAAACTTTGATCAGTGTGTGTCTACATAGCACATGCACCTGTACATTATTTCAATAGACCCTCGGGCACATGAGCCTTCATGAGGGCAAAATGTGCAGATTAGACAGACTCTTACTCAACAAATACAGCAACCAGAGGTGGACAACACAAAGCACGGGGCAAACCCAGAGAAGAATGACTGTACAAGCAGGGTGGAGAAAAATCAATGATTTAAGAAAAAAAAAATCAAAAAATTGGATTTTTTAAATTTAAAATTGGATTTTTTTGATAAAATGCTTTTTGAGGAAAAAACCTATCTAAAGATAGTTTTAATTAAGATACATTATAGCTCAATGATATCTCATCATGGAATAGGGATTATAAATTCTATAGTATGAGACAATATATTCATGTAATGTTTAAGAAAAGTTTTGGAAATGAGTTCCAGTAGTCTATGGATTAGGAACCCAATGTTACAGGGTTCCACAGGCTTCTGTATAGATTATTTAGGTTAATCTTTCTAACTACCCAATGGGACTCAGTGCTCAGTCTAGAAGATACCATCAGAGATGCTTAGTTTTGCAATTCCCAAACTGTGGATGTGTGTCTCCAGAGATAACATGCTTATTAACAGCAAAAACGTTTTAAAATAAATGAATAATATATAGAGGTGAGATATAACAGATCTCAACTCTATTGTCCCTCTGCAAATTTGTGTGCACAGAGTCAACCCCTTACCTCTCTCTAAAAGTGAAAAGTTTCAAAAAGTTCAATGAATAGACGCTTGTTGGGGACGGAATAGATCTGGACAAGGAGAAGAAGTCTACAGATCAATGTGAGAAGCGAGGGACGTATGTTTGTTTTGTTAAAATATTATGTTTGCTGTTGAAGAAAAAAATTCAGAATACTTAACGCTGTCGTTTTAGTTAAATAACACAATTTAAATGTCTGTCTGGTGATGTTCTCCTCCTAATACAGCATAGCAAGAAAATCCTCCAAATATTAATGATTAACCTGTCGAACTGGAGATAGCTCACCTCCCAATGATTTCATAAATATCTGCTTCAGTTACCTTTGGTAAATGAAATAACCAACCACTCACTCATTTTCTGATATAGCTGTAAAACTAATCTGAAGTTTTCAGAATAAATCACTTTAAAAATGTATAGTGTGTACCTTCTAAAAATGAAACCTACATCTATCTCTGAGTTGGGAAGAATACGTATTAAGATTATAACAACCCACAAGAATGTACTATTATGTAGAAATCCATGATTAAATACAGTCTTCCTGACTAGTGATTTAAACGATGTTTTAAATCAATTTGATTGAGATCAAATCCACCCTGTGTAAAACCAACATCAAAGAGGAGAGACTGAGTCACTTCCTACTCCAATGGCCAAAACACAATAGAGTGCAAGGAAAACACTTCTTCAAGCTACCAGAAAGGAATCAAATTTCCCTTAAAAAGGAGGAAGAACACTGGATGTAAGACAGGGAGAAAGGGAACAGACAGAAGAGATAGCATCACCCTATCTAGCAGACTGCCACCAAATCGGGAACGGATATTAAAGGCCCAGCGTATCAAAATCCAAACACACTGCAAAACCATAGCCTGGGCAGATGCTTCCTGTATTGTTTCTACCTCTGACAGAGACCAAGTTCCTCTGTCCCTGCTACACTCTGGCAATGTTCATACAGCTCGTCCCCTCGGGATTATTTTGAATTGCAGTTTATAGTGGAGTATGCAGTGCTGCCCTCTCTTCTCTTTGCAGCATTGTCACCTTGGACTGCTGTCAAGGTGGCAACACTGCGAATAAAGTCCTGACAGTGGTGGGGAGGGGGGAGGGGGGGACCGACACAACTTTGTCGGTTCAAAGGATGATCATCAGATGGCTTTGATTACTGCTGAGGCAAGTGAAGCAGCTGGCTTGGCAGCTGCTTGCTGTACAGCCATTTCTGGAAGTCCTGCAGCAAGCACACGCGGATGCCTCCCAAATACTAACTGCCCAAAAGGACGCTCCTATGTGAACGAATCCCCATGGGAAATGAAAGAGGCGATGCTTCCTGCCTTTGGGGCTCTGTACACCTCCTCTGTATTTACACTTCTCTGCAAGGACAACGCTTCTGTGGACATGGACGGACACAGTCTGGCCTACTGAAAAAGCCTCAACCCGGCTTCTGAAAACCTTCTCTCTCCGGCATGGCGTAACCGATTCCAAGTCCCTTTGGAATATAACTCAACTGCAGTAACTGAGTCAGCTGGAGAGGATTACTTCCTCCTCCCTCATCACTGGCTTGCAAGTCTTTTCAGTGTGCTGAGTCCTGGTCTGGAGGGCATGGGAACTGATCTCAGTCCTGAAATCCAATCCCCACAGAGGACAGTGCCTAGCGGTGCCACCAGGAGTCACCAAGAAAGGACATACCCAGAAGGACATACCCAGTCTCTAGCAAACTATGCCAATAATAATTCTAGGGAAAGAGGGAACTGATTGATACTTGTAATTCATATACTAAGTCACAATGCTTTTTTATTTGGTTTAAGGTGAAATCTATGCAATTTCACAGGTTTAATGAAGTTCCGTTCCCTTTGCTGGGGGAGATCATGTACTCCCTGCTGAGATATCAGAGGATAAATACAAAACGGAGGCAGTTGTCACATTAAAAGGCAGCCTTTTGTTTTGAACTGAATGTCTGACTCAGCACAATTCCAGCTAATAGCTCCAAGACTGATAACAGGAGACAAGCAGAAAACAACCATTTCCCACTGCAGGCCATGAATCCTGGCAGATTTTTATTGCTAGTGGAGCTCACGGATAGATGATTCCAAGAGGCATTTTGTTCAGAAAATCCTTCTTTGTGGCTCAGTCCATCTCCTAGAAAGTGCTGCCTGCATAATAGCTGCTACAAGATTTGGGGGAGGGGCAACAGAGAAGGAGCAGGGACAAATGTACCCCTTATTTTTACAGCATCTGGGTTAGGTTCTCTTTACCCAGATTCCCCTGAAAGAAAAAGCTGCATCTCCTGTCCCAGTCAGTCAGTTAACATACCACTTGACTTGGCTGCCCATGTCCCCCCGTCTTTGAGCACTTTGAAGATGGAGTAAAATTGGCAGGAAAATACAGCAGGCATCTATGCCACTGTAATTCATGACAAAAATTTAAGAGTTCTGACTTTGGCTGTGCCACCAACTCACTGGGTGGCCTTGGGCTCCTAAATACCTTATAAATCAGGCCTTAATTCCTACATATCTTTAAAAACATGGGCCACAGTGACTCTGGGTCGGAGTTTCCCCATCTGTTAAGATGGAAATGATAGTGCAGAGTGGCTACTTGCGATCATTGCCCCAGCTGGCTATGAACTGCACACAACATATCATTTGTGTTATTCCGCCTCCTTCTACCACGGTCTGTTTGCTTGTCTCATCCACTCTTACGCTTTCACGTTTACACCATAAGCTCTTTGAGGAGTGGGCTGTCAATTTCTCTATAATAACGTAATCATACTGGCTCAGAGCAATAGTCCATGTAGCCCCGTATTCTGTCTCTGACAGTGTGCAGTACCACACCTTCAAGGACAGTGTACAGAACAGAGAAATTTTGGAGAGATCCACCTGTCTTTCCCTCCCAACTTCTAGCAGTCAGAGGTTTACGGTCACCCAGAGCAAGGGTTTACATCCCTAACCACATTAACAGACCTATCCTCATGAACTTATTTAGTTCTTTTTTTAACCCAGTTATAGTTTTGGTTACCACAGCATCCCATGGCAATGAGTTCCACAGGTCGCGCCCTGCTCATAGCTAATTCAGAACCCATCATTATGTATGTGTAGCTGGGAATGTTTTTTCCAATGTGCACTACTTTGCACTTATCATTGAATTTCATCTGCCATTTTGTTGTGCAGTCTCCCAGTTTTTTGAGATCCATCTGTACCTCTTTGCAATCAGCTTTGGACTTAACTATCTTGAATAATTTTGTATCATCTGCAAACGTTGCCACTTCACTGTTCACTCCCTTTTCCAGATCATTTATGAATATGTTGAACAGTTCTGGTCCCTGTACAGATCCTTGGGGAACCCTGCTGTTTGCCCTTTGTTTCCTGTCATTTAATCAATTACTGATCCATGAGAGGACCTTCCCTTTTATCCCAAGACTGCTTAGACCTGGTCTACACTGTGGGGGGGGGAATCGATCTAAGTTACGCAACTTCAGCTACGTGAATAACATGGATGAAGTCAACGTACTTAGACTGACTTACCACAATGTCTTCACTGTGGTAAGTCGATGGCTGATGCTCCCCCGTCAACTCCACTGCACCTCTCACCCTGGTGGAGTACCAGAGTCGACAGGAGAGCGCTCAGCGGTCAATTTATCACGTCTGGACTAGACGCGATAAATTGATCCCCCACTGGATCAATCACTGCCCATCGATCCAGTGGGTAATGTAGACATGCCCTTAGTTTCCTTAAGAGCCTTTGGTAAAGGACCTTCTCAAAGGCTTTCTGAAAGTCCAAGTACACTTTATCTACTAGATCACCCTTAACCACATGCTTAACATGCGCAAAGAATTCTAATAGATTGGTGAGGCATGACTTCCTTTTACAAAAGCTGTGCTGACTCTTCCCCAACAAATTGTGTTCATTTATGTGTCTGATATTTCTGTTCTTTACTATAGTTTCTACCAATCTGCCTGGTAGTGAATTTAGGCTTACTGGTCTGTAATTGCTAGGTAAATCATCTCTGGAGCCCTTTTTAAAAATCAGCATTACATTAGCTACCTTCCAGTTATCTCAGCAGTTCAGCTAGAGTTACTTCTTGGACCAGATTCCCATGCTCCGCTTAGAACTAAACCAAGAATTGCCTCTCCCCTTACAGGTTCCAGGACTAGCTGCTCCAAGCAGCAGTCATTAATGTGGTACAGAAATTTTCATCTCTGCATCATGCTCTGAGGTGACATTTATCCAGTCAATATAGAGGATAGTTGAAATCACCCATTATTATTGCACTTTCTGCTTTTGTAGCCTCTCTAACCTCACTTAGCATTTCACAGTCACTGTCACCATCCTGGTCAGATGGTCGGTAGTGTATTCCTTCTGCTATACTCATTATTCAAGCATGGAATTTCTATCCATAGAGATTCTACAGTTCAATTTTGATTTATTTAATTTTTTACTATATTTGATTCGGTTTTTTTTCCACATATAGTGCCACTCCCCCACCAGCACAAGCTACTTTGTCATTCCTATTTATTTTGTACCCTGGTATTACCATGTCCCATTATCATGATTTCACCAAGTTTCTGAAATGCCTATTATAACAATATACTTGATTAATGCCAGACACTCTTGTTCATTCATTGGGCGCTGTACAAACACCAAACAAAAAAGATGTTCCCTGTCCCAAGGAAGCATGATCTCAACTGAGATCTTAGCTCTGGGAGCTACCAGACATAAAGAGTAAATAACGATTGAGAAGCATTTAAAAAAATTAATTAAAACTAGACCCCAACAGCAATCCATGTTAAATAGGTGCATTGTCAGCTACAATAAACTCTTTCCCCAACATGGGACACTGCAATTGACTCTCCCCCAGCTCTTTGTTTACATTCCGTAGAGCCTCTTTTCATTCCATGAGTTCTAGACTACCTGAATTCAATGCTCAAGTTAAGATTTCCCAAGGCATGTTCTTAAGTGAGTCTATGAAAGCCTAGATACAGCCTGGTCACTCTGCGGTTTTACGTTATCCAAGACAAACACAGAAAACAGATCACCAGGCATCGAGAAAAGAGGCTTCCACTCTACGTTGTGATTTCCATTCTAGCAGTCATTCCCCCCCCCCCCACACACACACACACACACAATGCAGCGAAGGAGTGTCATTAAAATTCCTCCTTCAGATCCAGCCAGGAAGGAGCTGGATTCCTAGAGGGACTGTGTGTGCTGAGACTTGGTACAAGCTCAGAAAAGCAAGGGAGCCTTGTATCTTGTGGTCTGAATAAAACCACGTATTACTGATCTACCACAGGATTTGATTCAAACTAAATGGCTATGCTTGGTCTGAGTGTGTGTATTCAGCCATGCTAGAAGCTACGCATTTGAAGCAAGCTCTGCATATATTAAGCACATTTTCCCCCCGCCTTGTATGTATTTAATACCTATTAAATTACTCCAACGCTGTTTAACGCAGAGTCAACATCATCACCTGGACCTGCAGTGCCAGTGTGTGGTGGGGGAAGGGAGGGGGTTCAGCAAGGGGAAAGGAAATAGGTCAGTTCCTTTATTTGAAAGCAGACAGATGCTCAACTGGATCCTTCTAGACCACTGCAGTACAATGAAGGACAAGCTACCCACACAGCACAATACACACTAGGGCTGGAAAAGGCTTCGGTTTTAAAAAAGTAGGCAGGATTTATTTTTAAATGGGAGGCACCATGGGGGGGGAAAAACTGTTTCCAGAAAAGGTCTCTCTCCCTTCACTTTGCCTCCCGAGCACCCAGTTGTTTTTTGGCTGTGGCAAATCCTGGAAAGTGGGTGGAGGGATTATTCTGTGGGAGGGCATGGCTGGACAGCAAGCGGACATAATGCAGTTCGGTGAAGCTGTGGCTGAAGTGGGGAGGGGAGGGACTGGCTTTCAGGGCTGGGCAGAGGGCAAAGAACAAAGCACTCGGCACACAGGCCAGCCCCTCCCCTGCCAGTCCACGGGGCTGAGGAGGGCTCTGGCACCCAAAAGAACGAAAGGCTTAACTTGGAGACTTCAGCTGAAACGTGCCTTCAGTCTGCGGGAGAGGCACCGACTCCTCCCCCTCCAGCCCCCCCACACTGACTCCTCCATGCATGACCCAGCTGCAGAGCACTAAGGAATACACTGAGGGAGGGGCATGTTGGAAAGGACGGGGATTGTAAACTAGGGGGCTGGTCCAGCAGCCAGGCAAGGAAAGCAAACTCCACGCCCAGTCCTTTGTAAGGCCTCTTCCTCAGGGCGCTGTTTACGGGTTATTACAACCCTCACAAACGAGACAGAAATGAAGTCGCTGGTCCTAATCGCCACAGAAATTGGTACAATAAGAGATATTACCTCAGCCACCTTGTCTCTCTAATGTCTTGGGACCCACACGGCTACAGCTACACAGCATGCTAATCCCCACAGGCATTTCTAGCCTCTACCAGCAAAGGGGGCAGGGGGAACTCCCCTTCCCACTGCCCCCAGCTTCCTCTTCCTTATGTATCCCGCCCTGAAGAAGAGCTGTGTGTGGCTGGAAAGCTTGTCTCTTTCACCAACAGAAGTTGGTCCAATAAAAGACATTACCTCACCCACCTTGTCTCAGCCAAATGATAGGCAGAGATCTCTTAACCCTTTCCAGACTGCAGCTTTACTTTACTAATAGCACCTAGCTCTTATACAAGGTATTTCATTTGTAGCTCTCAAAGTGCTTTACAAAGGAGGTCTGGATCATTATCCCCATTTTACAGTTGGGGAAACCGAGGCACAGAGAGGTGAAACAACTTACCCAAGGTCACCCAGCAGGCCAGTGGCAAAACTGGGAATAACCTCGGTCTCCTGGGTCCCAATCCAGTGCCCGATCCACTAGGCCACACTTTTGTGGCAGTGATATTTTACACTTGTAAAATGCAGGTTGCATACACTGTGTCTGCAGATTTATCTGCCTCTCCCTTTTTGTGTTAGTTTCCACACTTTTCAACGCATGGGGTTTGGTTCAGTTTAAACTGTAACAATCCTTGGTGACACCCAACGTTTTCACTGCGGTGGGGTTTGGTTGGATTGGGTGACTTTCCAGGATGGCTTTGCTTTGAGGAGAACGCTGTGCAGTGCTGTATTTGTTTTCTCCTAAGCAATTGTGGGATGAAGCCTGCAGTGGTTGCTGAAGCCAGTCTCAGCTGAGATCTGGAGGGCAGCGCACCCCACCTCTGCACCTCATGAACTGTGCAGAGCCCACACGTTCATTTCAGACAGCACACTCTAGGAATAGTGCCCCCCAGTGTATCTCCCTGCTGAGTTTCTAGGGTCCACAGGGATGTTTGTTTATTATGAGATAAAGAAGTGAGACAGGTTGAGCTTAAGGGTGAAGGGAGAATCTGGGGAGGAGTGGCAGCAACAGTGGAGAAGAAACAGGCCTTGAGGAACCAAGGAAGAATCTGGGTTCTCTCTGCTCCAGAGCTTCCCCTTTGCCCTCATGCTCCCCCATTTCCTTCCCCTCTCAGAGTCTCCTATACTGAGGTCTGCAGCATGCTGGCTGCTTCCGTGGCCCTGGCTCTCTTCCCTATTTCCCGCTACTTCTATCGGTCCAGGCTCTACCAAAGCAGATGGATACAAGGAGGGGGAGCCTCTTCTAGGGGTCACAGCTACATAACAAGGACCTGGAGGAGACGGAACAGCAGCCACCGTCAAGCTCTGGAGCCAGCAGTGCAGCTGGAGCTGCCAGCAGGAGAGGCATTTGCATAACTCCATGGATGGAGGAAATCTGGTACCACATGCAAAGGAGCAGGAAACTAAGCAGCAGGCAGAGAAAATATCAAGCAATAAGCATTCCCATACAGGGGGAGGAGGAAGAGGAGGAGGAGATCAATGGCAGAGTAATACCTACAGGGGCGGGGAGAGCGAGAGGAACAGAACAGATGGGAGGGAGAGGTGAAAATCCCTTTGTTCTATAACACGTACAGTAAACTACAGCCTGGGAAGAGCCAGGAAGGTGGTGAGTTGCTCTTACTGCTCCTCACTGCGTGCCTGTGTGTACCCTGTTTTCCCTACCTTCCACCTTACTCACTGGTTTGTCTCATCCACCTGTTAGGTCTGGTCTTTTAGCTCTTAAGGACAGGAACGGTCATCTTCTGATTGTACAGCACCTGGCACAATGGCACCCAAGCTGGCTGAGGCCAATAGCCACTGCCACATTATTAGTTATTTGTCTTACCGCAGCACTTGAGAGCCCCGATTGTGGACCCCATCATGCCAGGCGCTGTACAAATACGGAACCAAAAGTTAGACCCTGCTCCAGAGAGCTTACTACCTAGGTACTGTACATGTGGAATAAGAAGAGCAAGAGGAGATGGAGAAAGTAACTTTTTCCTGATCATCACATTAAAGATAGTTAAAATACGGACAGTCTAACAGTGCTGTAACACACATGCATGGCATGCACCCAAAGGGAGGTACTTTCAACAACCATGAACAGGAGGATGATGTCCACTAGACAGACAATCCCTTTATTAATAGAAGTCAGTGCTCTGAGAGGGTGCGGGAACAGCAGCCCCAGTGGGTATTCTAAGGTCTGTATCAGCTACTTGGTAACCTTTGCAGGGGCAGGAATAAATGCCCTAATGTCAGCTTTTTAAGAAGTGTGGGGGCAGAGAAAGTGCAGTGTGGGGAGTGAAGAGGGAAGCAGGTGGAATATGGGGCATATTATACAGCAAATAGATTTTATTTTCCCAAACATGTGTTTAGTTTAAAAGCCTGCCAGGATTTGAAAAACTGTCAGCCACTAAATAATCACAGGGCAGACGCATCACAAATAAACACACATCAGTGTGGCTAGCGCTCAGCCACATGCATTGTGGTTTTCCAAGTCATCTAAAATAATGCTGGAGTGGTTAACTGCAAGTGCTGCTTCAGGAGGGCTCTGGAATAATAGTCTCCTGAATCTTGGTGGAACTGACAGCCCAGACGCTGCTAATGGGCCTTTCAGCTCAACATGCCAAGTCCTTCTGAAGGTCATTCTCCCCTGGAAAATTAAAGCAGGGAACAGCAGGAGCAAATTAGCCAGCATACAGGGCAAGTATAACATGTTACTGTGCAGTTTAACCAGTACCACCCTGCACGGAACAGCGTGGAATACGGAACCCAAAGAACTAGAAGGTGACCAGGAGGGGTTACTGTGCAGTTAAGAACTGGTGTAGCAGAGTTAAAAAAACAAAGAAGTCTCCTTGTCAGTGTGAAAGTACTTGCAGTTCGGGATGCTTGCGGGTTAACCCGGGATGAAGAGGAGCTGGATGGAGCGAGGGGAGAAAAAAAAGAAAATGACTCCATCTCTGTGTGGTGCAAACACCATTCATTTGTGTTGTTGCAATTTTTCTCGTTATTCTGATCCAGTTAGTTATTGGAGTTCGTTAAAAAGCCATATTTGGTTTACTGAATTTCAGGAGACAAAAGCAGAGGAATGATGGGGGTCATATTCCTTACTGTAAAACCACATTACTGAACAGTTACAGTTCAGTGATAAAGAATCCTTCTAATCCAGGGTTTCCCCAACCTTCACAACTGAACCCCCTTTAGCGAAATGAACCGAATCACGACCTCTCTGCATCCCTGCTTTGTGTTGTTAAAGGCCTACACACCTGAACTTATACAACAGTCCTTCACACCCCCACTTTCCTCAGAAAATGCGGATGTAGAGCTTCATAATAGGATGCTTCCTCTCTTTTCAGACATGCTTTGATGAGCAGAGATATAGTCACAAGTACTGACATTTAAAATACCATCCCTGGTATCTGAGTCAACACCCATAAAATGGGCCCATTCAACACCTCGCAGCTGTTTCAGGCTCTCTGAAAACTCAGGCAGGCATTGCTGCATCTGTTACATTTGGGTCACATTTTGAAGGTTTTCTTTAGAACCATAACGGGTGGAGACTTATTTAATAGAAGGAAAAAAAGTCTGAGTTTCTCGAGAACAACTGAGAGACTGTCCGTGCCCCACCCCCAGCAAGCCCCGAGCAGCAGGGTCCCCACTTTGGGGACCACTTCTTTACTAAACCAAACCAAGCCTTGCAGATGTGTGCAGCAAATAGAAACATATTTACAAACAAATATCTTGGGTATGTTCTTCGTGATAGTGCCGTCAGCACTGTTCAGGTAAGGAAGTAGCGATCCACACAAACTGTAGCTAATCTTGACTTACATGGAAACAAGTCGGTTTGAGAATATTAGACAAAAATAGAGCTTTAAGATTGATATCAAGCTCTCCCAAAATGATAGCTGTTTCTCTTTAAACATGGGAAAAGATTAGCAAAACAGCATTTAGAGGTTACTGCTAAATTAAAAAAAGAGTTGTGACTTTTTTGCTTCTAAATGATGCAGAAATAAAGCCCGAAAGACATTGTTGTTTTTTCCTCTACTTGTTTTTTATTTTAGCAGTTCAGGCCTTGTCAAACCATGGAAGACTCTTGAGCTACTGGGGAATTAGTGATGTACTGTAATTGTAATGACATTGCAAAAGACTGAAAGCTGAGCCATTAGGAAGGAAAGGATTTAAGTCAGGCTATTTAAAACCAAGTGATGTGGCAATTTCTCTCATCACTTGGGGTTTTAAAATCAAGAAGTATCACTGAAAATATGCTATAGTTCTAACAGAAGTGATGGGTTTGATGCAGAAATTACTGGATGCTGTTTGTTGGACTGCAGAAGGTCAGATTAGATCAGTGTTTCTCAAATGTAGCCACCGTGGCTGCATGTGCCCACCAAGGGTTTTCTTGTGGCCACAGCCTCCTGGGCAGTGATGGGGTGAGAAAGCAAAGCATTCACCCCTTCCCTGGGGCCACCAGTAGGGTTTGCCCCCCTCTGGAGCCACAAACACCAGAGGAGCAGGCAGCCAGTGTGAGTTCCCCCCTTTCCCAAGGGTAGTGGAGCTCGGGCTTCCGGCTTCAGCCCTGGGGCATTGGGTGGCAGCCTCCAGTCATGGGGCTTCAGGTTCTGGCCGCAGGGCTTTGGGCTCCATCCCCGGCCATGGGGTTTTGGGTTCCGGCCCACATCGCCCATGGCCCTCACTGGTGTACTCAGCCCTTCGTTGCCCCTGGCCCCCTCTGCCTCCCTACCCACCTCTCCATTCAGAGCTTAATTTGTCGCCCGGCTTGCCAGGGCTGAGTAAATCTGCTGTGAAAAGCAATATTAACAAACCTATAAATATCAGTTTTCACATGAGCAGACTTAATTGCTAACAAGTCTTAAAAAAAAAAAAAGCAACCAAAAAAACAAAAGAAACAAAAACAAAAAAAGAGAAGAATGTGCAAAGCACATTATTTTGTTTCTCTTCTGTTTAGAGCCAGTAAAGAATAGAGACAACTGTACATTATTTTTATTACTGAGTCTGAAAAAAACTCTACATAAATAAATTACAATGATTTAGACGTGGATATGTGCATATTCATTTGTTTTTCCTAAAGTTAATTAAGTATTTTAGGAAAAATTGTAAGAGCATTCTAAGACCACCAAAAAATTTCTTGTGGGAACTCCTGGATTAGATGACCAAAACAGTACCTTCTGGCACTGAAAGCCATGAATCTATGAAAAACTTTGTTTTCTGTAAAAAGAAAAGGAGTACTTGTGGCACCTTAGAGACTAACCAGTTTATTTGAGCATGAGCTTTCGTGAGCTACAGCTCACTTATGCTTCCGATGAAGTGAGCTGTAGCTCACGAAAGCTCATGCTCAAATAAACTGGTTAGTCTCTAAGGTGCCACAAGTACTCCTTTTCTTTTTTCTTTTTACGAATACAGACTAACACGGCTGTTACTCTGAAATTTGTTTTCTGTGTATTTTTGCTAACCACCTTTTGACTTGGGTGCCTAATTAACACATGAGGGAAAGGATGCCTTTCCTAAGGCTTGTGAGAGCTCACAATGCTCTCCCCCTGCGATTTCCAAAGAGTCCTCCAGCAAGGCTGTGGAATAGCGCATTCCTGATATTCCTCCGGTAAAGCCAGGCAGAAAAAAACCCTCTCATTGAGTCTTTTCATTTCTTTATATATCATACAGAAGCGCAAAAAAAAAAAAAAAGAAGACACAATTTTCAGTAAACATCCTTTGCCCACTGCTTGCAAGACAACAACAAAACCCCACTAAAGCCAAGCAGTCCACAGTGAAGGCAAGAACTTCATCCATGGCTCTCCCCAGTGGCAATAAAAAAGCAGAGATAAACCCCAAAAAAATCCCAACTAGGTCCTGAAAACCTAGAGCAGAAGATAAACGTCAGTCTAGCTGTCGCAGAGGTGATGCCTATAGAAAACTTGACTACCGTTCGGCAGCGGGTGTGCTGAGCCCACGGCTCCCCAGTCTCCCCCGTTGTCTCCCCTCTTATATTTAGATTGTAAGCTCTTTGGGACAAAAAACGCCTTTTTGTTCTGCATTCGTACAGCACCAGGGATCCGGGCCCAGGACAACAGCATTAGGAACTGCTGCAATACAAAAAATAATAAACTAAGGTCCACTAAAGGTATATACGAGAAATCCTAAAGACACTGTCAACTAAAAGTCCCCACACCGCCCTTTCCGAATTTTTCTTAAATTTAGCGTGGTGTGACAAAGCACTGTCCTTGCCTCCATGGGTCCCACGTTTCCTGGCAGATTTCGCTAGCCTCAGAGGCTCACTGTGACCCTCCACGTAACCCTTCTTTCTCTAGAGACAAGGGTCACAGCCTACAGAGCCATCTTCATCATAAGCCAGAAAGGGAGGTGAGGAGAAGTTATCCTTCCTTGCACAGTCTTTGTTGTCTCCCAGTGATTAATCAGGGGGTGAAGGTGGGGTGGGGGGGGAGCCCAGGCCCACCCTCTACTCCAGGCTCCAGCCCAGGGACCCTAATAGTATCAGCTATGGTAGCTAACCTTTTAGAAACATGACATGTACAATTCCCTGGGCTACTTCCCCCACAGCAGCCCTCACTTCCTCTAGCTCCACTTCACCCTTACCTCAGGGCCTCCTTCCTTGTGCCTGATATGGTGTGTACTGCTCAGCCTCTCCAACACCGCAACTTCCTCCCACAGCTCCTGACATGCACACCCACCTGACTGACTGGGAGGCTTTTAACTAGTTTCAGCCAGCCCCTGATTGGCTTCAGGTGTCCCCATCAACCTAGCCTTCTCCCTGCCTTCTGGAAGGTTTTTAATTGGCCCCAGGTGTCATAATTGACCTGGAGCAGCTTCCACTTCACTTAACCTGGTACCAAGGATTTGTTTAGCCTGGAGCTAATATATCTATCTCCCACTACTCTATAGCCATCTGTCCTTGCCCCGTCAGCGGTCATAAATTACACCTAAGATTACTTGAAATGAAGGATTTTACAGAAAAAAATAATTGTATTATAGTAGCACCGACACTGGGGTCTCACTGTTGGATTACCTATATGTCTTCAGTATGGGAATGTCTACACTGCCACTGGAAGCATGCCTCCCAGCCTAGGTAAGCAGCCCTGTGTAGGCAAGGCTTGCGCTAGCAGGCTAAAAATAGCTGCTGTGTGTACACTGCAGCAGCTCAGGTTAGCTACCTGAACTCAGACCCAGCAGATAGGGTGGGCTGGAGCCCAGGTGGCTAGTCAAGCTTCCTCCAGTGCTTCAACATCCACACAGCTTTTCAGCATGCCAGCGTGAGCTGCACTAACACAGGTCTTTCTACCCAGGCTGGGAGGCTCGCCCCTAGCTGCACTGTAGACATAGTGCTGCTGTGTGCACACAGGGTATGTTTTACTTGTGTAGTCAGCTCCTTTTATCCATTTTAGTAGGTTGTTCCTTCTTTTCAAAGACAGAAGTGATCAGATTAGGGATTAACATCTTCCATTAGCCCCTTTGAAGGGACACAATCCTCTCTGAACATCTCATCAATTTTTAAACTTTACTCCAAATAATTCCAGGGACGAGATCCTACGGCTGCCCCTAATTCCCCTGCCATCGCGTCGTGGTTTTGCAATCACATTTTTCCTAGTTTGAAAAAAGACAGTGTTTCTCCATGAAAGGCCCATATCAAGGAGGTACAGGAGAAACAGACAATGCACGAAGAGCTGCCAAATGCAGAGAACAAACAAACCGAAGGAAAGCACAGTTTCAACTTCCAACATGCAGTCACAGTCGCCTCATGCATTGCTATTGTTGTAAGTGAAAAAAACCAAGTCAGACTGTCCCTTTAAGTAAATTCTCCTCACCCTGTTACACAATCTTTAAAACACATCAGCTGCTAAACTCATTTTTTTTAAAAAACCTGAGACGACAGATCCCAGTTGCCAAGCTTTCAAAGCAAAATGTTTGCAGCAGAAATATAACCCCCTTTAAAAAAAATCTAATCAGTTTAGCAGCATGGGATAACTTTCATCACTGCACGGAAGTAAAAAAAGAATTTCCCAAAGCCTCACAAGCCTCCATATTTTACCATAAAGCTTTCAGCTGAAGAACTGCTGCATTATAGACATAAATTACCAGACTAATAGCCTAGTTTCCCCAGTCTTTAAACCAAAGAAGAATTTAATCTACCATCTGTCTCCAAGTTCATCAGCTAACGAGGCAAAGGGTACCTATGTTGTTCCATATTTCGAGCTCCCCGAAGTGAATACTATCCTTTACACCTGTAGAAGACACGGTCCATTGAGTTCTAAGGACGATAGGTGAAATGCTGGCTCCATTCTTATAGCGTTAAGTCAGACAGACAAATGACACATATGGAAACTTTTTTCTACTAGTAGCATCCAACAGAGCAGCAACATCAACAGTTCCTGCTTTCTTTTCCTCTCTCCTATAAACACCAAAGATGGTACTTATAATTGCAACACTGAGACACTTAAATCTAATCCTCTCTTAATAACACAGGGGCGCTGTCTTACTGCTTCATTATTGTCAAAGGATACATAGTCCATGAATCTCTCTGACTCACAGCAAGAATTTGCTTCTGGCAAACTGACTTCCACCGCCTCCCTTTGCCAAAAAAACAAGAACACAAGAGCATTAGTTTCCCGTGAGTCAAAAAAGGCTTCCCTCTTCACAGGGACACACCATAATGTCAGAAGCACAAGGGGAAAGAGGCCAAAAATAATATTTAAAAGAATTCTCCCAAACCTTTTGCATTTATGGTAGATAAGCCAGAAAGGCAGAAAAACAGCAGTCTGACATATAAGGGCCACAGGGTGTGCCCAGGGGATTTAGGAGCCCAGGTCCCTATGGAAAGTCACTAAGCTGCTTTTGAAAATCCTCCTCGTACATTTTCAAATGTCATTGATTTTAGGTGCTCAACCAGAGACACCCTACGCCTGCATTTCAAAAGTGCTGAGCACCCCGCTGTTCCCCATTGCAGTCACCCAAACATCATGCCACCCCAAATCAGTAGTCACTTTGGCCTCACTCGCTAAGCTGAGAAGTACAAACAATAAGCCAGGAGAGTAACAGGTTAAGTTTCTCAGCAGGATACCGAAAGGAAAGACTCCTGGAGCTTACGTGATTGACTGGGCAAGTCGGGAGGAAGTGGGTGTGTGTGCAAAGAAAGTAGTTTCATAGCAGTCTGGAGAGATCTGCAGAGATGCACAGCAGCAGCAGCTACTTGTTCTCTCTTCAGTGTTGACCACAAGGAATCGCGATAATTAAGAGGATCATTTGATAAAAG
The DNA here is from genome assembly GCF_965152275.1 of Natator depressus. Lineage (NCBI taxonomy): Eukaryota > Metazoa > Chordata > Testudines > Cheloniidae > Natator > Natator depressus. The sequence continues at coordinate 14,462,796 of NC_134238.1, read as the reverse complement.
AGAAAAGTCAGGGCAAAGCCATCAAAAAAGCCTTAAAAAAATAAAAACAACCACTACTTTTTCATCACGCTAGATCCCCCTCCAAACCAGCTCTTAAAAGTGTGCATTCACGGAACAGGAAAACCATTATACGCTGGACATACAGACCAACCTTCTAAAACTGCCAGGAAAGCGTACTAATCCAGATGCAGAGCCACACCCACCATCGTTACAAAGAGACAAAAAATTGTGTTCTTCCGATTAAAACAAAAATCCACCGTTCAGCCGCCGGTTGAGCAGGGGAGATGATGTTTTACAAGGCTGATCTAGTTACAGTCCCCAAATCCAGCAGGTGTCATGCAACACCACTGTACTCTGTTGCAACAGCAGAACTTCTGCCATAAGAACGCCGGGGACAAGGCACTGGGCTGGGAGTCAGGAGACCTGGGTTCTATTCTCTGCTTTCCCACCAACCTGTTGTATCACCCTGGGCAAATCCCTCCACTTCCGTGCCTCAGTTTCCTAAACTGCAAAATGGGGCTAATGATTAGGGCTGTCGATTAATTGCCGTTAACTCACACAATTAACTCAAAAGAAGTGAATCGCAATTAATCACACTTTTAATCGCACTGTTAAACAATAGAATACCAATTGAAATTTATTACATATTTTTGGATGTTTTCCTACATTTTCAAATATATTGATTTCAATTACAACACAGAATACAAAGTGTACAGTGCTCACTTTATATTATTATTTTGATTACAAATATTTGCACTGTAAGAATGGTTTCAGAGTAACAGCCGTGTTAGTCTGTATTCGCAAAAAGAAAAGGAGTACTTGTGGCACCTTAGAGACTAACCAATTTATTTGAGCATAAGCTTTCGTGAGCTACAGCTCACTTCATCGGATGCATACTATGGAAACTGCAGAAGACATTATATACACAGAGACCATGAAACAATACCTCCTCCCACCCCACTCTCCTGCTGGTAATAGTGATCACTTTAGATAAGCTATTACCAGCAGGAGAGTGGGGTGGGAGGAAGTATTGTTTCATGGTCTCTGTGTATATAATGTCTTCTGCAGTTTCCACAGTATGCATCCGATGAAGTGAGCTGTAGCTCACGAAAGCTTATGCTCAAATAAATTGGTTAGTCTCTAAGGTGCCACAAGTACTCCTTTTCTTTTTACTGTAAGAATGATAAACTAAAGAAATAGCATTTTTCAATTCACCTCATACAAGTACTGTAGTGCAATCTCTTTGTCGTGAAAGTGCAATTTACAAATGTAGCTTTTTTTGTCACATAACTGCACTCAAAAACAAAAAAATGTAAAACTTCAGAGCCTACAAGTCCACTCAGTCCTACTTCTTGTTCAATCGCTAAGAGAAACAAGTTTGTTTACATTTACAGGAGATAATGCTGTCCTCTTCCTATTTACCAGGTCTCCTAAAAGTGAGAACAGGCATTCACATGGCACTTTTGTAGCTGGCATTGCAAGGTATTTATGTGCCAGATATGCTAAACATTCATATGCCTCTTCATGCTTCCGCCACCATTCCAGAGGACGTGCTTCCATGCTGATGCTTGCTAAAAAAATAACGTGTTAATTAAATTTGTGACTGAACTCCTTGGGAGAGAATTGTATGTCCCCTGCTCTGTTTTACCCACATTCTGCCATATATTTCATATTATAGCAGTCTCAGATGATGACCCAGCACATGTTGTTCATTTTAAGAACATTTTCACTGCAGATCTGACAAAACGCAAAGAAGGTACCAATATGAGATTTCTGAAGAGCTACAGCACTCGACTCAAGGTTTAAGAATCTGAAGTGCATTCCAAAATCTGAGAAGGATGAGGTGTGGAGCATGCTTTCAGAAGTCTTAAAAGTACAACATTCTGATGCGGAAACTACAGACCCCAAACCACCGAAAATGAAAATCAACCTTTGCTGGTGGCACCTGACTCAGATGATGAAAATGAACCTGCATCGGTCCGCACTGCTTTGGATCGTTATCTAACAGAACCGGTCATCAGCATGGACGCATGTCCTCTGAGATGGTGGTTGAAGCATGAAGGGACATAAGAATCTTTAGCATATCTGGCACGTAAATATCTTGTGACACCAGCTACAACAGTGCCATACGAACACATGTTCTCACTTTCAGGTGACATTGTAAACAAGAAGTGGGCACTATTATCTCCTGCAAATGTAAAAAAACTTGCTTGAGCAATTGGCTGTACAAGAAGTAGGACTGAGTGCATTTTCTAGACTCTAAAGTTTTACATTGTTTTATTTTTGAATGCAGGTTTTTTTTTTAACATAATTCTGCATTTGTAAGTTCAACTTTCATGATAAAGAGATTGCACTACAGTACTTGTATTAGGTGAATTGAAAAATACTATTTATTTTGTTTATTACGATGCAAATATTTGTAATCAAAAATAAATATAAAGTGAGCACTGTACATTTTGTATCCTGTGTTGTAACTGAAATCAAAGTATTTGAAAATTTAGAAAAACATCCAAAAATATTGAAATAAATGGTTTTGTATTATTGTGCAACAGCGCGATGAATCATGATTAATTTTTTTAATCGCTTGACAGTCCTACTAATGATTCACTCCTTAGTAAAATGTGTGAGGTTGATGGGGGGAAAGCACTATATGCTATACGTATGAGCTACATACTATTAATGATTATTGGAAGACAAGAAGCACATTTGCTATATGCCCTCCAGGGTTGGAATTCTGCTACCAGTCAAATTTGCTTTCAATTTGCTCACCTTCCTGCCGAAATTGCCACGTACTTATTAGTGAAGGAGCATCTCCAAATATGACATTTTAGTAAGAGCATGCACATCATAAGATTGGCTTTGAAACTGGACTGCCCCTCAGGTGTCTGCATGTGCAGCTATTAATATGCCAAAAGTGCACATGCAGGCAGGAACTTTAACACCCACACAGAGAAGCAATTGATTTTTCATACACAGAATCCATTTCTCTCAACAGACCTGGCACATGCAGTTACTAATTGAGTGCATAAGCTGGTGCTGGCGCACAAGAAGTGCCCTTGCACAAGTGGCCGTGGTGGTGAGGTCTCACTGAAAACACCCCAAGCAAAATTAGCCCAATGAGCTCCACTAGTGTTTTATAGTTCAAGTACTCTTAAAGGTACAAACAGTAATGTTCTCATCTAACACAGTGATGTGATTATGAAAGTTGATGTCAAACCACACACTTCTCTACGAGTTTTCTGCTTTTGCTTGGGGAACTTGGATTCCTGCAGTCACTAAGCTTTCCATGCCAGATGCACAGGATTTAGACTCAGAGGAATCTAACATGGGCATGGCTAATGACATCCGGAGGAGGGAGAGGGAAGGCAGAGAATCAGGAAAGCAGAGAATCAGGAAAGCAAACACATTTCAGTAGTATACTACTTTTCATGGTCATAGAACTCTGAGCCATGACTCTTGGGTTGTAATCCCCCACCACCTCCTAGCTCTGCCATGGCCATGGCAAGACACAACCTGTAGACCCCCAGTTTCTCAATGAGGATATATTCCTTACCGACCTCAAAGGGGGGCTGTGAGGCTTAACTAGTGACTGTGGTCCCTACATGAAAGACTCTCTGAAATGCTAAGTATTATTAAACACCTATAGGACAGACTCTTCTCTTCCACACAGCACTGAGCTCTATACCATCAGACAGCAGGTCAAGTCAGAGCAGAGAAGTTTCACTGCATCTTCACCAGCTCCTCCATCTGCACAGGAAACTTAGGTCTTGTCTACACTACAGACCTACCTATCGCAGTATAACTACTTTGCTCAGGGGTGGGGAAAATCCACACCCCGAATAATGAAGTTATACTGACCTAACCCCTGTGTAGACAGTGCTATGTCAGCAGGAGAGCTCTCCTGTCGACACAGTTAATCCATCTCCCTGATACGCAGTAGCTAAGCAGATGGGTGAGCTCTCGCCCATCGGCTTAGAGGATAGGGTTGCCAACCCTCCAGGATTGTCCAGGAGTCTTCAGGAATTAAAGATTAATCTTTAATTAAAGGTTATGTCATGTGATGAAACCTCCAGGAACACATCCAACCATAACGAAGACCCTCTAATAAGGCTGCCAATTTAAGCACCGTAGCAGCACAGCCGCATCAATACCGCATTTTAAGTGTAAAGGTGCCCTGAGTTTGCTGCATTGCTCCGAATCACTTGAGCAATTGCTGCATAACCTACTTGCCATTTAGTGGACAGGGAGGCTAAAAAATATATCAGGGCAACTGCTAAGACAGCTAGGAGCAGCTGTTGCTTTATAAAGGTTAGTGTGTGGCTTACCCCTGCCCGTCAACTATTCCCAGTTCAACACTTACGTCAAGGATCACGATACCCAAGTGCTTCTAGGAACGCAGGACAACAGCACAACAGAGCAGGTTTGGACTTGGGTCAATTCAGCCAAGAGTTTCAAGGACCAAGGCTTTAACAAGAAAGCCCACAGGATCAAATACATGTAAGAACCAAGACCACTAGCCCTAATGTTCTCCCCCATTTTCAGTTTGAAATGATTGTCCTCCCACATGTAATCAGATGGATACATGTGTCTTCCTTAGGATCCAAAGCAATGCGTCCATAGGGTATGTATTTTTCTTTCCCCCGAATGGCCAGGAAGCCAAGAGAATGAGTAAACCCCACCTATTTTCTGATTATATGAATGAGACATTGCAATCATGTTCAGAACAGATGACAATACAGTGCACTTCTATAGGGCATTTCAGCAGAGCATCTCAAAGCACTTTACACATACGAACTATCCAAGGCCCTTGTAAGTAAGGTAAGGAACAGGCCTCCTACCAGTGAAATGTAGTCACCTCTGAACAACGCCATGTGACAGTTTAAATATCATCAATTGTGGAGGGATGGGGGATTGAGTTTGAGCTGTAGCTCACGAAAGCTTATGCTCAAATAAATTTGTTAGTCTCTGAGGTGCCACAAGTACTCTTTCTTTTTGCGATTACAGACTAACACAGCTGCTACTCTGAAACCTGTCTGGAAAAGGTGCTTACCTCCAATAGTTACAAGTGGCACCGAATATTAATATATTTGAAAGAAAACTTAACAGAAAACTCTGTATTATTACATTTATTTACTTTGTGTATAGACAAGTTTGCTGTTTGCCTGTCCCAGTCAGTTTCCTCCTTCCTGGAAATCCACTTACAAACTTCAGCAAGGGAGAAGAAAACCCTTTGTACATTATTTCAGAGAATTTATTTTAAACAATTCAGGACATGTTATTTAAAGTGCAATTTAAAAAAATAAAAATCAAATTGACAGGGTCCCTTTAAAAGAAGATGGGAAGAATTTCACAGGAACTGCAGAAGGAGTTTATGGAGATAGATTTCAATTGCCCAAGCTGGAATTGGTTCCTAGATTAAACACCCTCAAGCCCTATATTTCTTGCAAGAGTAACCACTAAGAATGGTCAGGACTTCAGTTTTACAGCACATCTGAAAGACGGCACTCACACAATAGCACAGCTTCCCTTGCCATCAGGCAGAGCACCCCTTACTCATAAATGCCAAGGCTTGCAAGATTACATTCATTTACTCCCCACACAGCGTTGGCGAGAAGCTGTTTCTCAAGTAAGGAGGCTGGGCCATCAGTGTCCACAGAAATCAAGTTTGGGGGTTTTTTACAAGTTAAACTCCTAGCTTTTACAGTTGCCAAAATAACCTTCCCAACATAACGGATGCTGTATTGCATTCCTGGGGCTGCAGACAACCTGAAACTACTAGTAGCTCTGAGGGGTGTAAACTACCCCCCACATCATTTTAATTCATTATTGACTCTGAAACCTAATGGGTATGTGTAAATATAACACTGCTAATCCTTTCACTGCTGATCAGCTTAGCAGAAGGAAACAGTCAGGTAATGTGCTTGTCCGTCATTACTGGAATTTAAACATATATCAATCTGCTGTAGTATAGCTAGTCTACAGCACCAAGGTGTAATCATGTCAACTTCAGTTTGCTCCTGCTTAGGATGGCAGAGAGCAGCAGGGGCAGGTACTGGAGTTACAAGGGAAGGGAACCCAAAATGAGAAGCTGGAGGAGAAGGTTAGAGTAGCAGAGACTTGCCCTTGCAGCAGTCAGGAGGATGGAAGAGGGTAAACGTAGTGGAAACACTCCTCCCCCAAAAAACAAAACTGTGAAGCATGGGGACAATAAAAAAAGAGAGAGAGAGAGAGAGAGCGCGCAAAAGAGCATGCTTTTCCCTTCCAGCAGCAAGCGCTGGGGAAGAGTCAGCAAGACAAAGAGTGCAATGAGGTCACTTAGCACCTTGCTAAGAAGCCAGCCCCCTTCCTGCAACTCACAGTGGGACTCAGTACCCCACAGCTGTCCCATTCTGTATTTGGTATCCATCTCTGGCTATAGCAGCTATCTGGTAAATTTTCAAGCTCTGACCACCACTTTCTGCAGCAACTTGGGTTTCCCCTAGAAGATTCCCATCCAATTAGCAACCCAGCCTGACCCTACTTAGCAATGAAATTGCAGTTCTAGGTGGAATGGCTGTAGGTATTTAACTGCTCTCACAGAGGCCTCACTGCAAATGCATAATGTACAGGTTTGAGCTATGTAGCAGGACACTTTGAATTGTTTTCCTCCTAAACAATTCCTGAGGTCTCACAGAACCCCATGTACGAGAATGTAAGGTAAACTTCAGCATTAGCAATATTAAATGCATGACACCTTCCAGAGTGGAACTGGTATGCAGAGGGCTGAATTCTGACCTTAAATACACATCAGTGGGATCGCTGTGCACGTGTCCAAGCAGAGCTGACGCACAGGACATTGCATTCAGAGGCAGAGTTTTAAATACAAACACAGGCTGAGTTCCCTTATGCACAAAACATTTGTACTTCAGCCAAGTGCAACATGCTTAGCCTGATTACACCTCTCTATACAAGTTCTACTGTGGGCCTGGAGATATAAAATTCAGTGCAGGGCTTCTGCTTCTGGGCCTCTGTGTCAGAGAGAGATTTTGCATCCAGACTGAAACCTTTTACAGTCCTTCGGGGTAAAAGTTTTAAAAAACACACTAATTTGTTTTAGATAAAGTGTTAAAACCATTTGCTTGTCAGAGGCATAAAATCATTGCCAGAGAAGAAAGCAACCCACTGCATCATGCAGGAATCCCTCAGTCAATGCAGGATCCTGCCTTGCAACAGGCCACATTCTCAGCTGGCACAAAGGGACACAGCCAGTGCAGCTCCTGATTCACACCAACTGAGACACTCCACGGATTTTAAGACCAGAAGGAACCACCAAATCATCGTCTGACCGCCTGTATAGCACGGGCCACCGCCACCACGCAGCGCCCGCACAGCAATCCAACAATCAAAATGGGACCTAAGCGTTACAAGCCCCAGGAGACTAGACTACTGTGTGCCACTACAACGCCTAAGGCCCCCGCATTAGCAACGAACTGGTTAAAAAGAGATATACCCAGATAATTCCGGCAAGTGACCCATACCCACAAGCTGCAGAAGAAGGTGAAAACCCCCCAAGGTCACTGCCAATCTGACCTCGGAATCGCACCCATTTACCCCTGTACTGAGCCAAATAACTTGTAAACTTTAAAAATAATAATACTGGCTTGCCTATGGCTTTTACATACACACACTACAATAATTCAGTGAAAGGTTGAACAATGACAGAAGTAGAATAGTACACTGTAGAAGCTCAGAAATTATCATATACATTCTACACCGAAAGAAAGGGAGGGCTTGTGGCACCTTAGAGACTAACAAATTTATTTGAGCATAAAAATATGGAACCCTTCACGAATTTGCGTGTCATCCTTGTGCAGAGGCCATGCTAATCTTCTAAAATTGGAATGATACAGAGTAGATTAGCATGGCCCCTGCACAAGGATGACACGCAAATTCGTGAAGCGTTCCATATTTTTATGCTCAAATAAATCTTTTAGTCTCTCAGGTGCCACAAGTCCTCCTTTTCTTTTTGCGGATGCAGACTAACACGGCTGCTACTCTGAAACCTGTCATTCTACACAGAGAAAACCTGGATTTCATCAAGTAAAATCCTGGTAGTCTGACTGATCCAATTCTCTTGATTTCAGTGGAATTATCAAATTTACACCAGGTTAAGTGAGATCAGAATTTGGCCCTCTAGGAAATCAGTCTACAGTAGGAATATGAATAGCTGCTGATCTCGGATACCAGTGATACTTTTCCTTCCTCATGCTAGATGACACTCAGTTGTTTTGCTGTTGGTGTCAAAGGGATAAAACCTTTGGCAATAGCAACTGAGAAAGTAACAGTGGGCACTTTTTACTGACAGGGATTTGTGACTAGCAAGACATTTTCCTCATATTCTATCTTGGCAGCAAAATCTGCAAAAGAAACAACTGCAGAGACCCCATCATTTTTACAGGAAGGGGCAAGAAAGAATCTTTCCCTCTTTCTGTTACATATATGACTAGTAGGCTCTAAAAAATGGTTTCTGACTCCATCCTAATCTAATAAAACCATCCAAGGCAACCTCATTGAGGCTCTGTGCACACAGTCAACTGCAGTAACTGGAGCCAACCCTAGACTTGTTCTTCTTACTTACAGGCACTGTTCCCTCTAAGCTGTGCCGCGTGTGCACGCGCACACAGATCCTAAACCCTGCGCACATGGCGAAACATCGCGCGCACAAAAATTTGCACAGAAGCACAACAATTTGTACAGAAGACATTTTTTGCGCACACGGCCTGTCAAAAATTAGAGGGAACATTGCTTACGGGGTTGTTTGAAGATTCCCCAAAATAGTCCTTACATTAAATTATAAAAGATCAGAGAGCAGTTTTTAAACTAAGGCCTAGGGGAAAGCTGGCAGGTGCAGAGGAGCACACAGCTGAGACACAGACATCCCTTTGGGGAATACTCTATATCCTAGTTAAAAGGAGAGGATAGAAATTGATAAAGTACAGGTTGGAACTGAAGAGAAATGGTCAAATGAAAGAGTCCCATTCAATTACACTACAGGAAGGCAGACAAAAATACTGACAAATTTTATAAGTGCTTGTATAAAAATGGAAGAAGTCTAAATACTAAGATGGGTGAACTAGAATGCCTGGTATTGAGTGAGGATATTGATAGAATAGGCATAACAGAAACTTGCTGGGACGATGATAATCAATGGGACATGGTAATACCAGGATACAAAATATATAGGAACGACAGAGTAGGTCATGGTGGTGGGCAAGTGGCACTAAATGTCCAAGAAAGCATAGAGTCAAATATAGTAAAAATCTTAAACAAATCAAACAGTACCATAGAATCTTTATGGATAGAAAATCCATGCTTGAATAATAAGAGCATAGCAGTGTCGACCACCTGACCAGAATGGTTACATGATTGTTAAATGCTCAGGGAGATTAGAGATGCTACCAAACAGAAACCCCCAAAATAATGGGGGATTTAAACTATCCCCATATTAACTGGGTACATGTCACCTCTGAATGGGATGCAAAGATAAATCTTCGACACCATTAATGACTGCTTCTTGGACCAGTTTGTCCTGGAACCCACAAGAGGAGAGGCAATTGCTGATATAGTCTTAAGCAGCACAAAGAATCTGGTACAAGAAGTGAACTGCTTGGTAATGGCCACCAAAATAACAACAAGCAGTCTGGTGGCACCTTAAAGACTAACCGATTTATTTGGGCATAAGCTTTCATGGGTAAAAAACCACTTCTTCAGATGCACGGAGTGAAAAAGTCGAAAGGTTATGCCCAAATAAATCGGTTAGTCTTTAAGGTGCCACCGGACTCCTTGTTGTTTTTGTGAATGCAGACTAACACAGCTCCCGCCTGATACTAGCCACCATAACATAATTAAATTTCACATCCTCATGGGGTAGGGGGAGGGAAATACCAAAGAAACCCATCACAGTAGCATTTAACTTCAAAAAGGGGAACTACACAAAAATGAGGAAGCTAGTTAAACGGAAATTAAAAGGAACAGTCACAAGAGTGAAATGAACGCAAACTGCATGGAAACTTTAAGTGTCTGGGTAAGTGGTGTAGGGTATAGGGCTTTGGTTTTGTGGAACATTGGTTTTGTGGAACACCCCCTGTGGTGTGAGGGAGCTGTATAATTCGGATGGCCTCCACCTCAGTAGAAGAGGGACTAATCTCCTTGAGGACAGGCTGACTAGAGTAGTCAGGAGGGCATTAAACTAATAGCAAGAGAGAGGTAAAAAGAAGGAAAATGTGACCACCCAATTAGCACAAAATTGAGATGTTACGAACAAAATTAATCAAGGAACCAAAGGACATGAACAGAAGTAGTTCTTAAATTGCCTATACACCAATACTAGAAGCCTGGATAACAAAAAAGAGAAAGTGTAATTGCTCATTTAAGAGCACAAACTCAATCTAGCTGGTATTACTGAAACCTGGTGGGATGATTCGCACCATTGGAATGTTAAAATTAATGCCTATAACTTAGGACCCTGTCAAATTCACAGCTATGAAAAACATGTCATGGACCATGAAATCTAGTCTCTCCAGAGAAATCTGGCTATTGTAGGGGGGTTGCAGTATGCCACCCTTACTTCTGCGCTGTCTTCATAGAATATCAGGGTTGGAAGGGACCTCAGAAGGTCATCTGGTCCAACCCCCTGCTCAAAGCAGGACCAACCCCAACTAAATCATACCAGCCAGGGCTTTGTCAAGCCTGACCTTGAAAACCTCTAAGGAAGGAGATTCCACCACCTCTCTAGGTAACCCATTCCAGTGCTTCACCAAAAGTGAAGGTGGCATGGTATGATATTGCCACCCTTCTACGCCACCAGGGGGCAGCAGCAGAGAAGTAAGGGTGGCAATACCATACCATGCCACCTTCACTTCTGCACTGTTGCTGGTGGTGGTGCTGCCTTCAGAGCTGGGCTCCCGGCCAGCAGCCGCGACTCTCCCGCTGCCCAGCTGTGAAGGCAGCGCAGAAGTAAGGGTGATAATACCATGACCCGCACCTCCCCATAATAGCCTTGTGATGGATCCCCAGTTTGAGAAACGCTGATTTAAGTGTTTTACATATTTATATTTTTAAATACATATTCATGATTTGTGACAACACTGAAATTTAAGATTTAAATATCTGTAAACATGAAATTCAAGGTATTTAAACTGCTACGACCACGAAATTTACCAAAATGGACCGTGAATTTAACAGGGCCCTACCTATAACCTATTTAGGAAGGCTCGAGTGGGCAAAAGGGAAAGGGGGAGTGGCACTTTATGTCAAAATGGCATTACCTGCTTCTCAGTCACAGAATTCTGGGGGGAAAAAAGACCCTGAATGCTTATGGATCAATATCCTAACAGATAAAGCAAAAGATAGGGTACTAGTTGGTGTTTGCTACAGAGCACCAAATCACAGCAGGGTACAGGATAACCTCCTCCATATGCACCTGTCTATAATGCATAGGGAAAAAAACTGTGTGATCATGGGGGACTTCAAATTGAGTGGCATATGCTGGAGGTCTCATGCTGCCAGTACAGAAACATCCTTGGAATTTCTAAACATTATAGATGACAATTTCCTAACTCAAAAAGTGTTGCTGCCAACACAGAGGAAGTCTATGTTAGACCTTGTCCTAACAGATAAAAAGGAACTGACCACAGAACTAAAAATTGAGGGTAGCCTAGGTACAAGTGAATGTGACTTGATCACATTATAAATGTGCAAACAGAATAAAGTTGAGACCAGTAATACACACACTCGGTGCTTTAATAAGGACAATTTTACAAAAGTGAAAACAATTATGAGCCAAATCAGTTGGGAGGAAGAATTTAATCAAAAAAATGTTAATTATATTTGGGAATCATTTACGAACACCTTACCAGAAGCCCAAAAAGCCACAATTCCACAACTGAGGAACATGGTTAATAAACCAATTGGTCTAGAGGGGAAATGAAGGCAGCTGTAAAAAATAAAAATGAATATAACAAATGGAAGAAAGAGGAAGTTGATAGTAATGAATATAAATCAGAAATTAAGAAAATTGTAGAAAATTGATAAGGGAAGCCAAGGGACACAATGACAAATCTATGCTACCAAACTTAAGGACAATAAGAAGTTTTGTTACTATATTAGGAACAAAAAGAATCCTGACAATAGTCTTGGTCCACTGCTAGATGGAAGTGTTAGAATTATCAATAATAATACAGAAAAGGGAGAGGTATTCAATAGATAGTTCTGTTCTGTATTTGGGGGGAAAACAGATGATGCAGTCTCATCATATAATGATGATAGTACACTTTCCGTTCCACTTGTACCTCTGGAGGATGTTAAATAGAATTTGCTAAAATTAGACATTTTTAAATCAGCAGGTCCAGATAACTTGCATCCAAGAGCTTTAAAAGAGCTGGGTCAGGAGCTCGCTGAACCATTAATGTTGATTTTCAATAAGTCTTGAACACTGAGGAAGTTCCAGAAGACTGGAAGAAAGCTAATGCCGTGCCAATTTTTAAAAAGCATAAACAGGATAACCCACGTTATTATACGCCTGTCAGCCTGACAGTGATCCCAAGCAAGATAATGGAGCACCTAATAAGGGACTAAAGGAGGGCAATGTTATTAATGCAAATCAACATGGATTTATAGAAGACAGATTATAAAACTAACCTGATATCTTTTTTTATTAGATTACACATTTGATTGATAAAGGTAAGTGTTGACGTAATATATTTAGACTTCTGTAAGGCATTTGACCTGATGCTGCATGACATTTGGATTAAAAAACTAGAACGATATTAATTTAACATGACACACATTAAATGGATTAAAAACTGGCTAAATGATAGGTCTCAAAATGTAACTGTAAAAGGGGAATCATCATTGAGTGGGTCTGTTTCCAGTGGGGTCCCACAGGGCTCTTGATCCTACGGTATTGAACATCTTTATCACTGACCTGGAAGAAAACATAAAATCATCACTGATAAAGTTGCAGATGACACAAAAATTGGGGGAGTAGTAAATAATAAAGAGGACAGGTTACTGACTTAGCTATTTAGATTGCTTGGTAGACTGGGCACAAGCAAACAATGTATGTTTTAATATGGCTAAATGTAAATGTATACATCTAGGAACAAAGAATATAGACCATACCTACAGGATGGTGGATTCTAACTTGGAAAGCAGTGAGTCCAAAGAAGATTTGGGGATGGAGGTGGATAATCAGCTGAACTTGAGCTTCTAGTGTGATGCTATGGCCAAAACAGATAATACGACCCTTGGATGCATAAACAGGGGAATCTGGAGTAGAGAGGTTATTTTACCTCTATGTTTGGCACTCGTGCGACCGCTGCTGGAATACTGTGTCCAGTTCTGGTGCCCACAATTCAAGAAGGGTGTTGATTAATAGGAGAGGGTTCAAGAAAGAGCCAGGAGAATGAGCAAAGGATTAGAAGAATGATTTATAGTACCAGACTGAAGGAGCTCCATCTATTCAGCTGCCCTTTGACACAGCTCCAACAATCCTGCTCCAAGCAAGGTGACAACTAGCCCCGATCCTGTCCCACAGATGTCAATGGTAGAACTCCCTAAAGAGGGTGGACGGCTTTTTTAACCTAATGCTAAAGTTAGGCTTCAATATCCTACACTGTTGATATTTATCTAAGCCCCCATTAGCCCAATACTTATGCCACAATGCTTTATTAGTCTAGGTAGGATCCAGACATACTTTTATTTTGCTGGAAATGGTGTGGCAATACACTACAGCTATTATTACATGCTTTAGCAGAGCACTGACTTTGGCCTATACTACATGTTACAAGGTATTCATCATTTTTCTACTGCTTTCAAATCGTTGTTTTGTTTTCTTCAGAAAAATTGACTCCATCTTTTAAATTAATGGGAATTAGATTTAATACAAAATTCATGACTTCACAGGAGGATTCATCTAGTCATAAAATAATGGGGGGCACTCCTTGAAGGTCAGCCAGGCATCCATAAATTCAGACCTATCCCTCTTGAATCTAAGAGAATAATTGGGCTGGAAATCAGCATTAAAAGCTTTTTTTGGTAAATTTCCATACTTCAGTTTTAGAGAAAAATCGTGAGTGGGGAAAAACAATTCGCAAAAGGAAGCAGTGCTATGTAGTGGTTAGAGGGGCTTATGAATCAGGAGACCAGGGTACTGTGCCTAATTCTGCCATGTGAACCGTGGCTATATCATTTAGTCTCACTGTGCCCCTATGGAGATAATGCTCTGCAAAATGATTTCAAGTCCCCAGCCAAAAGTGCACATCATTGCTTCAGAACCCCAAACAAGGCTCTTCTTTCCTGTGCGCCCCAGAGGAGAACAGGAAAGACGTTCTGGCGGAGAAGGCATGGGACCGGGAGGCAGGGCACCTGGGTTCTCCTCTGAGCTCTGGGCCAAGTTACAGTGTCTCCGCGCCTCTGCTCCCCCACCTCCAAAAGGGGGATAAGAATCCTGAGGCCTGTGCAGAGCGCAGTGCGATGGGACACACACAGGAGCAAAGTACCGGGCTACATTTCATTCTTCCCCACATGCCAAAGCAACTGGCCTGAGCACGCCCTGGAGTCTAAAGCTGATGGCCCCAATCTCATCGCAGGCATTTCAGGGTCCGCCAGGCAGAGAGAAACCAGACCCCCTGTAGCATCCCCCACCGCAGTGAGTACAACCAGCCAGGGGCTCGCGGGGAGTTGGAGCTACTGGCACTCAGTGCCAGGGGGGTTTCTAAGGCAGGGGTGGGGGGTCAGGGTGGCACAGAGCTGCAGCTGCTGCCCGTTGCAAGCACCTGGCCTCCCCCCGCAGGGCAGCTGCTGTGTCACTGTCCCCGGCCCACGGGCAGCTCTGACGGGGCGCGGGGCTGCGGAGCCTGGGGCTCCCACCCAGCTCCCGCGCTCGGAGCCTTTGCCCGGCCCCTCGCCGCGGAGAGCGAGGCGCACAGGCACGGGGGATGCCGCGGGGAGCAGCGGGGCAGGGGCTCCTCGAACCAGCCGGAGGTGCCAGAGCCGGGGGGCGTCTCTCCCAGGCAGCCGGGGCCGCACCCAAACCTAGGCAACCCCGGCTCGGGCGGCTCCAGCCCACTCATCCAGCCGCAGGTCACAAGCACCACTCGCGGGCAGGCGCTGGGGGCAGGGGTGAGCAGCGGGGGCGGGCTGGCCCTACCCCACCTCCCCCCCCTTTAATTCCTACAGCATGCCGCAGGTAACACCCGAGGGCGGGGTGCTGAAATGGAGAGCTGCCAAGGATGGGGGGGGGGTAATAAAAAGCCGTCGAGGCGGATACAAATCCGCACCCCGAATTTCATTGCCTTTGCCCGCAGACGGGCAAGGGATGTGGTTAATGCGAATTGGGAATCTACCTCGTAAACCACAGCCAACCGTGATCCCATACACCCACCTCACTAGCTCCTGTCTGTACCAACACTCAATTAGTTAGGGTTTGCTTTATTCATACCGAAGTCATCTAAAACCTGTATAAAGATAAAGCCCACTTCGGATCGCTCTCTGCGCACTCACTGCCTAACTGTAATATATTAACAGGATCCGAATTAAATGCAGAAAAATGCACAGCTAGCCAACACAACCACAAGTCGCTTAATTCTAAGTAACCGCAACACACAAAACCCACCACTCTCTAAAGCAGTTGGGTTCAGTGGAAACTAAAAGGATGACAATATCTCCCACCAATTAATCCTATATCATCATCAGGAGGGAGAGAAGGCCCCGAGAATGCACCAACCACAACCAAAAAAGCTTGTATCAATCAGACACGTTTCTGGAACAAACAGTATTGTAGGAAACAGAGCAACGCTCAGGAACGATCTCACCCCCGCATTCATTGCTCCCTATTACGGGGGGGGGGGGGGGCTTTATCTGAATATTCTTTTAATTCGGGTCTGACCGCGATCAAGCTGCGTGCACCCCCACCCCTGAGCAGGCATCCCCGAGTGCCTCGTTTGTCCGAGTGACTGTATCGGAACGATGCCATGAAAACAAAACACACGCAATCCCGATAGATCCAGAAGGCCCAATTTGCAATTCCTGATCCCGTTCCCACCACACACCGCAATGGGAGTTCTCCGACAGCGGGGGGAGGAGGAGGAGGAGGAGTTCGGTCTAGACAACATGCAATCAACACACATCCACGCAAGACATTGCCCCTCTGAAAAAAACAGAATCACATGGGAGGGACAAAAATGAAAGCAAAATACACGCCGCTGTGGCCTATGGAGAGGAAAGGGAACAGGATCCTGAATAATCACGGCGCTGGGCACAAAAAGCATCCAGGCCACCGACCTGCCCTTTTGGATTCGTAGCCAGAAAAAAAAAAAAAAAAAAAAGCAAACAGCTGCAAGCTGGCCACCACAACGGCAACCCAATGCAGCAAAAGGAGGCTTCACAACAAAGGGAAACACACCCCTCCTTGCAACACAGACCTGACAGCGACAACATGGTTTATAGTCCACCGCTCTAGGCTCTTCCCTGCCAGCGAAGCAGTGGAATGCCCTTTTGCCGGTGAGCAGAAGCTGCTCCCAGCCTGAGCAATAGCTCGCCTGGCGCTGGGAAGGCAGATGAAACCCCAGCTCCCATAGACCCCAGGCAGTTGCAATGGTGCGTGTGTGTCTTTTACAGTGTCCGGCTATTCGATGGCTCTTTCCTGGCAATCTGCACAGACACCCACCGAACAAACACGAGTGCAAAGGGTGCAAAAAACACAACCAAACACACCAACCCTTCCCCCCCTCCCGCATCTAGAGATTATCTTGATTTACCTTGCGGGCCGTCCACGGCTAGGGCAGAGGGTGGCCTGGTTGGGGCAAGGGGGTCCGGATGTCAGATTCCTGCCTTTAGGTTCATGAGTCCTGCCTTGATGAGGGAGGTCTGACTGCCCAGTGCACAGGAGGAGAAAAACCCGGCTCTGACACAGGCACAGAGAATGTAGGACTGTGACGTCTCGGCTCCTCCTAACGACCCACGTGCATGGACTTTAAAAGAAAGGGACACGCTGGCCATGCTGGGAAATGTAGTTCCGCTTCTCACCCTCCCTGTGCAGGGAGGAATTCTGGGCGTGGAGTTTCTCTGCATCTGGGCAAGGGGGAGTTTGGCTTGTACCTCTGTAGAGTTAGGACCAGGTCCATTTGAAGTGGAACAAGGAAATTCTCTTGCATTAAGGCTCCTATTTCCCACACACACAAACACTTAAGAACTCTTCAGATAAAGCACCGGGGACTATATACTGAAGGCAACAATCCCATAGTGGCCGGGGGGAAAGTTTAGCTAGATGGATTATTTCAGGGGTTCTCAAACTTCATTGCACCACGACCCCCTTCTGACACAAAAATTACTTCATGAGCCCAGGAGGGGGACCAAAGCCTGAGCCTGCCCAAGCCCCCCTGCCCTGGGTGGGCGGGCCAAAGCGTAAGCCCCACCACTCCGGGTAGGGGGTCCAAAGCTGAAGCTCAAGGACTTCAGCCCCAGGCAGGGAGCCTGCAGCCTGAGTCCTGCTGAAGCCCTCGGGCTTTGACTTCAGCCCTGGGTAGTGGGGCTAAGGCTTCAGCCCCGGGCCCCAGCAAGTCTAAGCCAGCCCTGGTGACTCCATTCAAAGGGGGTCCCAATCCACTTTGGGGTCCCGACCCACAATTTGAGAACCACTGAATTATTTCAACTGTAGGATCCCTGGGACAGGGACCTAATCTCTCTTTGTTTGTAAGACACCCAAGCAAATGTTGTGTGTTATATACATAATTATTATTTATATTGCAGTAATGCTTAAAGGCCACACTCAGTGATTGGGACCCTATTGCGCTAGTCGCTGTACACTCACATCTGACTCCAAGCGTTTTTATACTTCAATAGATTGTAAACTCTTTGGGGGCAGGGACTGTCTTTAGAGATTACTAATAATTACTACTGACTACCTTAGTCTTTAGGGCAGGGACCCTCTTTAGAAGCTACTAATGAGTGTTCTATTAGGCCAGGGCTTTTTTGCATCCAATAATTAAAATACAGAACTCAACACTTTCAAAGTACTTTGCATGCAGTGATTAGTGAGGCATGGATGCTAAGGGACCTGCCCAAGGTCATAGAGGAAGTCAGTGGCAGAGCCAAGCCAGTGCCTCCTTCACGGCCTTACCCTCCAGGTATAGCACAGGTATAGCTCGGCAAGACTAGTGATTCTAGGCATTGCGAGAAGTGGTGAGCCTACACCAGCTGCTTCTGCTTATGGCTAGAGGTCATGGCAGCTCATCTGAAGAGCTGCCTCAGTGTTACGTTGCCAGCTGGTAGGGAGCTTGCAGTTACTCAAGTGCTGTCAGCAGTAGCCTGGGCAGTAATGCAGCCTACTACTGCGAACTTGGTCTGGCTTCCCGGAGTGAGTGCGATAGTTAACAGTCAGTAGAATTTGTCCGTTAGGCACAATGAAACCTGGGTCTTCCATTTTTCAGCCATTTCAGGGCCCCAGTGCAACGAGTGGGAGGGTTATGCCACAGCACACCCCTTTTGACTTCAACTGGGGCCTGTCCACCAGGGAATCAATCGCTGGATCACGGCCTGACTTTTGGTATCTCAGTTTCCCATCTTTAAAATGTGGCATAACACTACTCCCTTTCTCCCATCCTTTATCTGTCTTGTCTCTTTAGATAGCAAGCTCTTTGGGGGCAAGGGCTTTCTCTTTGTGTATGTTTTGGACAGGGCCTAGAACAACAGGGCCCCGAATTCAGCTGGGGTTGGTAGGCACTATCTTGCTATAAATAACGCTATTGGCTAACAATCATAAATTGAGCAATAGCAGCTAAAACATTTTGAAACAGTCACTTTATTTTTACTTAATTATCATTAAAACATTGTTAATACAAATAGTATGCAAAAAACATTTAAAATTAAAAAACAGAACTTATGCTTTTCCACGTGTTTAGATGAATTTTACGGTTTCCTGAGACCTAATTATGGCAACTCTGAAATGTTTTCCTAGGCATTCAAATTCATTCTCTTTTCTCCCCTCAGGCCTACTCTATACCATCCAGTTCTCTAGATGACAGTTTCTTATCTGAGTGTTCCTTTCTTAGTTATATTTAAGACACTTAAAAACTTTTATCGCGTATGTTACCTTGCAGTTTCTCTTTAACACGCACCTGTATAAATATATAAAGCTGGCAGACATACAAGTCTCTTTCAGGGAGAATTGCCACCATACATTAACCTGTCTAGCTGGCCTTTAAAAAACTTAATTTTATGTTGACAGTGAAATTGGATTCAAAAGATTTCTCCCTGCTGTGCTTTATTTTTGACCATATTGTACATAGCCGTTCCTGGGCATGTTGCCATGACAACCTTATATTCACTGGAGGGTGTCTGTAATTGGGAGAAGACATCGTTAATTTAGTTCTGGATTTTTATTTTAGTCACCGTTTTAGGCAAGAGGAACTGCTCAGATTTTAATATTTTCGCCCAAGATCAATTTAATTATTAAACCAGCACCAGCAGTATAACTCGGTTGAAGCTGAAGTTGGCATTTATCTTGGAAAGAGGGAGCTCGCTGAAATGGACAACAGCCGTAACCAAGACCCCCATTCACTGGCCATTATACTGGCCATAGTGTAACGTAGACAGACTCTGGTTGTCAGCAGCCAGGATCATACCTGGGACTTCTGGAGCTTAATGCATTAGCCTCAACTGCATGGGCTAGAAGACACATGTCACTTAGACAGTGCAATAGCAGACTGATTAATCTCTAGCTGGCCTAAGCTGCCACTAGAGGGGAACAGAGCGCCACACCAAGCTGGCATGGGTTATATACTTCCTCTGCCTGAGGAAGCACGATCCAAGCTTCAGAGACTTCCCAGCTGAAATTCCGGATGAGTCCCCCCTTGTAACGCTGGCAGACCCTGGGTAGCAGCGGCCGGGGTCAAACCTGGGATCTCTTGAGCTTCACGCATGAACCTCTACCGCATGAGCTATAGGACACATCTCTTAGCCAAAGCTGTAGCAGGCTCGTCAATCTGTAGCAGGTCTAGATGTCACAAGAGCGGGACAGAGCGCCACCCCAAGCAGATCTGGGTTACAATGGCACTCACAGCCTTCAGCTCTGCAACGCAGACCGCTGCCCAGCCGCCTACCACGCCAGGCTGAGCACCCAGAACTTGGGTTGCCAACTTTCTAACTGCACAAAACCAAACACCCTTGCCCCTCCCCCCGCCCCGACCTTCCCCGAGGCCCCGCCCCTTCTCCGAGGCCTCACTCCCCAGTCACCCTATCCCCCCTCCCTCCATCACTTGCGGTGTTGACTGAAGACGCCAGGGTCCCTTTTCGACCGGCTGTTCTGGTCGAAAAGCGGACGCCTGGTAAACCTACCCAGAACCAAGATTCTCAAACAACTCCATGCCTAAAGTTAGGTCCTCAAGTCCATTGTTAGGCAGATAAATAAGGACCCTGGTTATCAAGAGTGCTGAGCACGCAGGCTGTGTCCACAGTAGACAAGGCCGGTGTATTTTTAACCTGTGTTATCTAGTTGAGGTAAACTCTAGGTCCCCCTAAGGGGGTGGGGGGGGGTAGTGGTTGTTACAAATACACCTTTTTTCCTGGTTAAAGGCAAGACCTTAACAGCTCCCACTTAGTTACATGCCTAGATGTGGATTTAGGCATCTTATTGTAGTCATCCCATTTTGACAATCATGGGCCGTGCGAGTAGCTTTACTGCCATGAGCCGTCTCATTGAGTTCATTGGGACAACTCACACGAGTACAGTTACTCACTTGCATAAGCATGTGCAGAGTCAAGACTTAAAGCAGAACCCGCAGTAGCTAAGCAAGCAGCGGGAACCTATGTGTACATCAGGTTTGTAGCACTACTGCCTTGACATGGTTAGGACACAATTTGGTCTGGTCTGCACAGGCAAAACCAAACCATGTCATAACGTGATTGGGACACCACTGTGTTGTGAATTCATTCCCTACCATGGTTGTAACTGTAGTGAAGACAAGTCCTTATTCAACATGTATGTGAGATTGCTTGGAGAGATCACAAAATGGGCTACCAGGCTATTAGTAAGTCAATGGGCTACCAGGCTATTAGTAAGTCAATGGCACAGAGCCCAACCACATACATCTCAGCCGTCTCCTGGCTGTTCCAGTATCTGAAGGAAATTTGAAGCTGGATGAAAGGAAGCTGGTGCAAGCTAAATCCAGGGAAGATGGAGGGTGTTATTGTTCATTATTTACCGCATACAGCACACAATGTGCTAAGGAACTTCCATTTTCATTAGTACCAATGGAACTCCGGCTAAGAAAGGATGGAAAGGGACACCATCAACTTTATTAGATTGCAAAAATGTACTTGAATAGTCATTTTATTTTGTGCATTTGAAGCTTGCCAGGTCCATCTCCTTGGTGATGTTCTTTTCACAGCCTGTCCTGACAGTGGGGAGATGCTGTCTTTAAAGGAACTGTAAGCTGTTGCTTAGTCTTGTCGGGCCCTTAGCCAGACAAAAAGCAGCATGCGCTTCTGCTGGCTGTTACTGCACACTGGCAGAGCATTAGGGTGGGAGGAGCTGGCAGTGGCGAGGGAATTCCACTTTCAACAAAAATCCCACCATGGTAAGAGTTAGCTGTGAAAAGCAGAACAAGGAAAAGAGGCCATGGCTGTTGTTTCACATACCATGTGCTGGGTAAAAACATGAGATGACCCCCGGCTTGTTTAACTAAAGTGGCTCTTTAATAAAGCAACTATTTACAGACTTGCTGCTACTGCAGCTTAGCAGTCTAGCCATGTGTCAAAGGAACCACTTTCTGTTGCTCCCTCCTAACCCTGTTGCTCCTCCCTTTAATTTCCATGAAGGTTGCTACAGCTGTGACTGTGATCGTGTGTGCAGCGGTGCAAATCAGGAATAAGTCCACTAAGAGAGAGAGAGTCAAGCTGAACGGAGAATTGAAATCTAGCAGTGTTGTCCAATTCCAAAGAGTCATAGAATTTAAGGCCAGATGGGACCACCAGAGCTATGAGACATAGGCACCTTGATAATCCCATCCTATGTGTTTATGATTAAATATTTCCAGGGGAGAGTTAGTTGTGCTGATAAGTTTTACACTATGCAGATATGTGATAGTTCCTATCAAGATCAACTTTCCAGATGCTTCACAAAACTAAGAGAGGGGAAGAAATAACCCCAGTCTACAATCGGGGAAGGAAAAAATATCACCCTAATCTTCAGAGCATAAAAGCCCACCAGGCCCATCTAGTTCCCTATCTTTTTAGCAGAGAAGCAGCAGCCAGAGGGGAGTTTTCACGGTATCCTTAGGGGAGCAGTAGAGGGAAGCCAGGTAGTCCAACTGGTTGCTTCTGCCGTAGAGAGCAGAGTCTGCTACACATATGGAATTAAATGGGCCCCTTTCTTGACCCAGACCTGTCTAAGCATTTCAAAGCAGGCAACACACCACCCAGGGCTTTATCCAGTAAGGTGCTGAGCACCCTCAGCTCTCCCTAATTTCAGTGGGAACTGAGGGCCCTCCGGAGCTCACAGGAGTGCTTATCACTGAGGTCTGTGTCCAGCAGCACTAGAGCAGTGTATTCAAGAGCCTAGGACAAAGCTCTGACATGTTTCAGCACCACTATTCAGCTGGAATTAGAGCAGTTGTTCTGAAGTGGCTGAAGTAGACCAAGAGTTGAGCTCGCTGCCCAGTGACCTTGTCTGTGCCAGTGTCAGATAGAGAGATTACTCTTGGAAACACTGAAATGCATAATGTCAGAGATGACACAATAACTGCAAAGGAAAAAGAGACTGGGAAGAATGAACTACTCAAGGCACAAACTGTGAGAAATACAAAGACACTGGGCCAAATTCTGTTCTCAGTTATACCCATAGAATAGACTTATTGGTTAGCCCAGAAAGAAAGGGATGGTTGATATAGCTTTGGAGGGAAATGTGTGGAATAGTTACAATGTGTCATTGATTTCAGTGGAACTTGGATCTTAAATACCTTTGAGGATCTGGGCCAGTTTGCCTGCAAACTGTTCCCTTCTTGCTAATCTAGTGGTGTACTCACACTGACTTTTGAAAAGTTGCTCTGGATTTACACTGGCATAGTGTGGTAAACCCAGGACAAACAACTACAAAACGGGGGGTAGTAATTAGTCCCAGGGGTTTAAAAGGCCCCTCCCTATCCACTGAGGAGAGAGAACCATGGGGCAATAAGGTTCAGCTGGAAAAGGGGTTGCTAGGGAACCAATTAGGTTCAGCTGGCTCCAACTACTTGGGACCTTTTTAAACCCTCCCCTGGGTGGTAGGAGGGGGAGAGTGAGGGAGTGAGAGGAGCAGGGAAGTTGCCAGTAGGCTGTTTGCAGCAAGACACCAGACCTTCCCAGTAGGGAGGCTGCACTTGCTTCCCAGAAGGGAAGGAAGACAAGCACAAGGGACTGACTGAGGAGAGGAGTAGCAGGACCCAGTGCCACCTATAAGGATTCACCTTGCCCCAAACCTGAGTCTCCAAGGCTAAAAAGGGCTGAGCCTACTGAGGCGAACAAGGTATTTTGCCACACGTGGTGTCAGAAGTGGGATGTGGTGAGTGAGTAAGGCTCTGTGGCAAGCCATCTCAGGGCAGGGTAAATCTCACACACACACAAAAAATGGAGGATGTAGTGAAGGCATTGGTACAGGCCACTGCGGCCCAACAAGAGGCTACCAGGGTGCAGATGCTTGCCCAGCAAGAGTCAGTACGCATCCAATAGGAGATGAACCAATTACTGATGAACCAGGTGGCCCAAGATCGAGCCACCCTGAATGAAGTAGTGAACCAGTTAAAAGCCCTGACCACGTTGACGCACGGGCCCCAGGGGATTCGGCCGCTGCGGGCAAGCAACTATTTACAGAAGATGACTACGGATGATGATATAGAGGCATATCTCCTCCCCTTTGAGAGGACGGCACTGCAGGAGGCCTGGCCTCAAGACCAGTGGGCAGGTATCCTGGCTCCATTTCTATGTGGGGAGCCCCAGAAGGCCTATTTCGACATGACCACAGAGACAGCTATGGATTACCCCAAGCTGAAGGCGGAAATCCTGTCAAGGTCAGGTGTGATGTCAGCCATATGGGCCCAGCACTTCCATGAGTGGAAATACTGGGACAGCAAACTGCTGAGGTCCCAGCTATTTGATTTAATCCTTCTCGGAAGTGGCTCCGCCCCGAGACCCATGGGCCGGAGAAGATAGTGGAAATCCTCGTGTTGGACAGGTACACGAGGGGGTTGCCGCCGGACATACGGGGGTGGGTCCGCCAAAATGATCCCTCCTCCTATGATGAACTAGTAGCCCTCGTAGAGAGACACCTAGCAGCCCAAGAAGTTTCGCGGACCACTGGGGAAGGAAGGCGCCAGAATTGGAGATAAGTCTCTGCGCCGAGGCCCCGGTTTGCCCTAACACCAGGCCAGACTATGGAGGGGAGGAAGGAGGCCGAAGAGCAGCCAGAGGTCCTGGAGACACTTGAGGCTGGGAGGAGAAAGGCTCAGGGGATAAAGCCCAGTAGCCCGAAAAATTGGGGACTGCCCTGAGCAGGGTACTGACGTTATGCATGTGGCGAATTGGGGCATATCGCTGCCCAATGCCCAAATCTAGAAGAGCCCATGCAATGCGAACTGGGAGATATAGGTGGACCATGTGATCTAATAAGTCTAGTAGGGGTTGCGATGGTCCCTCATAGATACACTAGACCCGTTAAGATGAATGGTATAGAGACCACCGCATTAGTAGACTCAGGAAATGCAATCACGCTGGTCTCGGGAAAGCTGGTCGGGCAGGACCAGCTATCCCAGGCCAAATGCTCAGGAATATCCTGTGTGCATGGGGATGTCAGTTACTATCTGACCATCCCCGTAAAAATAGAAGTTCTCGGCAACCCCACTAAGGTGACGGTGGGAGTAGTTCCGAAACTCCCCTACCCAGTCCTTATCGGATGAGACTTCCCGGGGTTTGATAGCCTACTCCCTGGGGAGAAGGTGGAAGAAAATAATGAACCCGGGACCCAGGGGGTGGCCCAGATAGATAACCCCCCCCCCGGCCTTCCACGAATTTGGCCAGGATTTGTTCTCCCCTCCGGGAAAGCCCCGGAAGACTCAGAGGGAACGGAGGGCGGTCAAAAAGAGGGGAATGAGGATCTTGACCCACTACCAGAAATCTACGCTTGTAGGGGAAAGAGGTGGCTCAACAGACAGCGGAGCAGGGCAGGAGATCAACAACCCAATAGCCGGACCTTGTTCCCCAGGGGTTTTCCCTGAGGAGGGGAAGACAGAGGTAGATCCCCCTGAGTTTGGACAAATGGGGACCTCACTCGGGAATTTTGGTCAGGATCAGGCCAATGATCCAATATACAGCAATATTCGTAAAGAAGTAGTCAAGGTAAATGGGGTCCCCGTGGAGGGGAAAGTCAAGGGCCCAGGGCCATATTATGTGATTAAGGGTGATCTGCTATACAGAGTAGTCCATATCCAAGAGCAAGTCGTAGAACAACTCTTTGTCCCACAGAAGCATCAGAGGGGCGTGATGGATCTGACCCACAGCCATTTATTTGGGGGCCATCTAGGGGTAGATAAGACCCTTGATCAGATTCTGCAGAGGTTTTTTTGGCCCTGCATTTATGTGGCTGTCCGGCGATATTGTACCTCCTGTCCAGAATGTCAGTTACATGGGCCCCGACCAAACCTAAGGGCCCCTTTGGTACCTCTACCAATTATTGAAATCCCATTCGAGCGAATAGCTATGGATCTAGTAGGGCCACTGGAGAAGTCAGCCCGGGGTCATCAGTACATTCTGGTAGTACTAGATTATGCCACCCAATATCCCGAGGCCGTACCCCTACGGAACACTATGTCCAAGACCATAGCCAAAGAATTAGTTCGGATTTTTTCCAGAGTAGGGATACCTAAAGAGATCCTGACGGACCAAGGGACCCCCTTTGTGTCTAAGTTAATGAAGGACCTTTGTGCAATGCTCCATATATGGACCCTCAAGACGTCAGTCTATCATCCCCAGACTGATGGCTTCAAGAGAACATTGAAGAACACGCTACGGAAAGTGGTTAGTCGCGACGGGAAAGACTGGGACGCCCTGCTGCCATACTTGCTGTTTGCTGTATGGGAGGTTCCCCAAGCTTCCACTGGATTCTCCCCATTCGAGCTGTTATATGGTCGCCACCCCAGGGCATATTGGACATGGCCAAAGAGGGCTGGGAAGAACAGCCGAACACCAGGAGAAACATCGTTGAACATGTATTGCAAATTAAAGATAGGATAGCCCAAGTCACCCTCCTTGTGCGCGAACACCTGGAGAAGGCCCAAGGGGCCCAACGGACATACTACAATCGCCAAGCAACGACCCGGAAGTTCCAGGTGGGAGACCGGGTAATGGTGCTCATACCAGCAAGCTCCTGGGCAGGTGGCAGGGGCCATATGAGATAATAGAAGCCATAGGAGAAGTTGGCTATAAGGTCCGACAGCTGGGTCGCCGGAAGCTGGAGCAGATCTACCATATAAACCTGCTGAAACCACGGCAGGATAGAGAAGCGCATGTGGTTGCACTAGGGGCACCATCCCCTAAAAGCAGCCAGCCCGACCAAGTGGGAATATCCCCCGAGTTGACTCCGGAGCAATGATCTGAAGTGATCAGCCTGATTAAACGCAACCAGGATGTGTTCTCAGAAAAGCCAGGCAGGACTACTGAGGTACACCATCACATCCGCACAGGGCCTGGAGTGAAGGTGAACATCAAGCCATACTGGATCCCGGAGGCCAAAAGAGAGGAGATCAGGACAGAGATCAGGAAAATGCTGGCCTTACGAGTCATTGAAGACTCTCATAGCCAATGGTCAAGCCCAGTGGTTTTAGTGCCTAAGCCGGATGGCAGCGTGAGGTTCTGCAACAACTTCCGAAAGCTGAATGAGGTGTCCCAGTTTGATGCATATCCTATACCCCAGATAGATGAGCTAATTGACAGATTGGGAAAAGCATGGTTTATGTCTACCCTTGACCTGACCAAGGGCTATTGGCAGATCCCCCTGGCCAAGGCCGACAAAGAGAAGACGGCCTTTGCAATTCCAGAGGGACTATATCAGTACACTGTCCTCCCCTTTGGGTTGCATGGGGCGCCCACTACTTTCCAAAGGCTCATGGACAAACTGTTGTGACCACATGGCAAGTACGCGGCAGCCTATCTCGACGATGTTATCATATATAGCCCCGACTGGGAGACACACTTGGAAAAGGTGGAGGCAGTGCTGGATACCCTGAGGAAGGCGGGGCTGACAGCAAACCCCTCCAAGTGTTCGCTTGAGCTAGCTGAAGCCAAATACCTCGGGTATATAGTGGGGAGGGGCGTGGGGAGGCCCCAACTCAACAAGTTAGAAGCTATACAGAAGTGGCCCCAACCACTCCAAAAAAAAAAAAAAAACAGGTCAGGGCATTCCTGGGACTAGTGGGGTACTATATACTATCAGTCCCCACTTTGCCACCAGGGCATGCCCATTAATGGACCTAACGAAAGCTCGGGGCCCAGACATAGTAAGATGGACGACCGCGGCTGAAGATGCTTTTACAGATCTACAGACGGCCCTCTGCACTGACCCCATACTCATGGCCCCAGACTAGGGGAAGGAGTTTATCCTACAAACTGACGCCTCTGATGGAGGGTTGGGGGCGGTACTTTCACAAATGGTCGGGGATGACGAACACCCCGTCCTCTTCCTCAGTAGGAAGCTCTTGCCTAGGGAACAGAAATACGCCGTTTGTCGAAAAAGAATGCCTGGCGGTAAAATGGGCCGTAGAAAGCCTCCACTACTATCTACTAGGACGGAGGTTTACCCTTGTCACGGACCATGCCCCCTGCAGTGGATGCACCAAAATAAAGACAAAAATGCCAGAGTGACGAGATGGTTCCTGTCGCTTCAACCCTTCCACTTCAGAGTACAACATAGGTCTGTAATCCAACATGGCAATGCGGATGGCCTGTCGAGAGTGCACTGTTTGCCGACCCAAGTAGCCCAACCCCGTAGTGTTGAGCGGGGCGGGGGGAATATGTGGTAAAACTAGGACAAACAACTACAAAAGGGGGGTAGTAATTAGTCCTAGGGGATTAAAAGGCCCCCCCATCCACTGAGGAGAGAGAACCATGGGCAATAAGGTTCAGCTGGAAAAGAGGTTGCTAGGGAACCAATTAGGTTCAGCCGACTCCAACTACTTGGGACCTTTTTAAACCCTCCCCTGGGTGGTAGGAGGGGGAGAGTGAGAGGAGCAGGGAAGTTGGCAGTAGGCTGTTTGCAGCAAGACACCAGACCTTCCCAGTAGGGAGGCTGCACTCGCTCCCCAGAAGGGAAGGAAGACAAGCACAAGGGACTGACTGAGGAGAGGAGTAGCAGAACCCAGTGCCACCTATAAGGATTCACCTTGCCCCAAACCTGAGTCTCCAAGGCTAAAAAGGACTGAGCCTACTGAGGCGAACAAGGTATTTTGCCACAATCGCTAAAGGCACAATTCAGCCTCTTGTGTACTGCTCATCTTAAGTATTCCTTATGTGAAAGTACTGTTATAAATACAGGTAAGGGTATTTTTGGGAGGTGGGAGAGAAAAGTAAGGAAATTCCTACAATGTCTCTCAGTCCCTTGTGGATAAAGATATTGTGGAGATGTCGTGGCCCTCTACAAGATTCTAACAGGAGTAAAGTGGCCAGCAATAGGTAGTACAGAGGTGTTGCACACTTAGATACTATGGTGAAGGATATTATAGAAAAACTTGATAGACAGATCAAAGTTCTAATAGCCAGAGAGATCATTAATCCAACTGGACTGCAGTTTAATTGAAACTGTAAGGAGGAAATGAAGCCAAGACTGGAGACAGAGGACTTCTACATTCCTCTCCAACCCTCAACTGACACAGAACCTCATCAAGTGGCTGTGCCTGCCTCTTTCCTTAGGTCAGGATTGGTTAGAATACCCATTTCGAGTTTGTTAATGTCACAGGATGAGTATAATATTTTGCACATGTGCAGCATATTCCAACTGCAGCTGCCAGTGCAAATCCCAAATGGTAAGTTAGCCTCACTGCACCCTGTGAGGCAAGTGAGTATTAGCTCAATACAGATGGAGAAACGGTGGCACAGAGAGGTGAAGTGACTTGCCCAAGGCCACACAAGAAGTTAGTGGCAGGAGCCAGAAACAGAGCCAAGGCCTCTTGCCATACAGTCCTGCGTGTGACCTTCCAGACTATCCCTCCTGAATATTAGTCAAGCTTCAGAAAGGGCCAGTACCAGGCAAAGATTGAAGTGTCATAGTAAGAGGAAAGGATGGCACAGCCTCGCTGTGGAAACATGGTGCACAGGGGCAGACCTACATGCTCCTTTTTAAATTTATTTTTAGAGGGGCATTTGCATCCAGGGCGATGAACGATGCCAAGACTATTTTCAAGCCAGTACCAGATTCACTGGCAGCGGGTTGAAGTCTGAAATGGAGGATGGGTCTGTACTCCTGAAGAGCTGGCTTTCTAAAAGCTGCCATGGTGCACGTGATTCTAATTGAATTTCTGATAACACTGGCTTTTGCAAATCCGCTCTTGCATTCGTTGCCGTCCTCACTCATGAAAATTGAGCATTATACTTATCAGCTTTAGCACTCTTAGCACAAATCCCTGAGAGAGAGACACTTGATTTCCTTCAGCTACAAAATTAGCTGGTCAGGTAACAGCAGCCACTTTGTTCTGTGATAGCTCTTGAAGTTTGAGACCGCACATCAATAAGGCTCTTTGTGCTGAGTTCTCCACTGATGCAGAAAGAGAGACTAGTTATGGTCTAAATGTGGAGAGCTACCTGTGTGCTAGGGGGATAGCTGCAAAATGCAGATGTGTAAGGTCACAAGAATTTTACAACCAGATCAGACCAATGGCCCAGCTAGTCAAGGATCCTGCCTCTGGTAGTGGCCAGTGCTGGATGTTTCAGAGGAAGCAAAGATACTGGCTTCTTTCTCCATGAGCACATTCCTCGTGTCCTCCTACACGTAAAACTCCCAACAAAATCCCTGAGCATTTAGTTTGAATGAGGATTGCAGCCCTCTTTTGAGTACAGGTGGGTAAAATCAGAAGCCCCCCCGCATCCCTTGTAGATTGTAGGCATCCTGTGGCAGGGACTGTGGGCCTGCTTCTGATCTCACTTCCACCTGAGCAGCACTGGGCCTTTTGAGGCTTGCCCACCACTACTTGCAATATTGTGCAATGTTAGTTGATGGCTTCAGGTCCCGGTCTCCACGGCTCAGTCACATTTTGCATTGCAGTGCACCTTGCTCTTTGCAACCATGAGCGCACCAGAGTTGGAAGGACCCCCCGCTTCCTCATAAATAACTCCCAGGTCAACTTCAGACACCAGCATGGCATCTTCATCAGTATAGTCAAAAAGGTAGTCGCAATCAAACAGGCCCCTGAGGGAAAGCCATGCATAAGAGGCAAAGGAATTAGAAGACAGTTTAACAGCCCTAGGTAAAAGTGAGTGGGGGCATTTCTCCTACGATCAAGGTACATTGCAGCCACCTGAGGCCATTCCCCGCTCTCTGTCTTTTCTGGGCTAACCACCATGCCTCTTTCACAGGTGACAAGTGTACCTGCTTTAGGATTCCCACAATGCCTTTCGGTTCTCCAGTCCACCCACTTCCCTCACCATTTTAATAGTTCGAAGTGCACAAGTAAAAGAGAGGCATAGCATGGCCTAGAGTTAACAAGAATAGAAGTCAGAACATCTGGGATCTTTCCTTGGCTCTGCTGTTGACTCACTGCATGATCCAACCCAAACCCCTCAATCTCCCTCCACTTCACAGTACTCATCTGAGTAACGGGGCTAATACTTCCTACCTGAGGGTTGTTTGAGGCCTAGTTAATTCATCTTTGTAAAAGGGTTTTGAGATGCTCTGATGAAAGAGACCATAGAAGTACAAAGTATTATTATATATGTAATGACAGATTTCAGAGTAACAGCCGTGTTAGTCTGTATTCGCAAAAAGAAAAGGAGTACTTGTGGCACCTTAGACACTAACCAATTTATTTGAGCATAAGCTTTCGTGAGCTACAGCTCACTTCATCGGATGCATACACATGTAGCTCACGAAAGCTTATGCTCAAATAAATTGGTTAGTGTCTAAGGTGCCACAAGTCCTCCTTTTCTATATATGTAATATAACTACCATTTTAAGGTGTTGCTTCTCTCACAAACCTCAGGATACATGCAGGTATTTGCAAAGACCAAACCATTTGGAGGACAGCGAGAGATGCCTTCCTGATGGCTAGCAGAGATGGTGTTCTGGAAGAGCCTGCAGCCTGGGATGTTTGCTAGCCTACCCTACCAGGCAAGACAGATCTTGTCTCGGTGAACATGCCATTGTGCTTATGCAGAACAACAGAAAGCACCTTCAACGCTGACATAAAGAACTGCAGGGTTTCCGGAGAGTGGATTCGTATTAACCACTGACAACAGCAAATTAGCTTTTTGCTGAGCTTGGCATAGGACAGACCACAATCTTGTGTATTCTGCGGGGTATGGCAGATAGCATTAGACAGACACTCAGGACTTACTGCACATAGCCTAGGGCATAGTTCCCTGTTGTATTCCTCTGTCATCTGAGCCTTACCGCCATTTGCAATCATTCATGAACTAACCTCTCGTTTCCTGTTCTTTCCCTCTGGTATCTGCTTTGATTTTTCTCCTTATTAGCCATTCCTTATTAGCTGGGAGATGTTAGCTGCATCTGGTGACTGCTATGCTGTTTGGAAGGGGAAAGGGAGCATGCAGGAGGAGGTATAATGATGGCAGTTAGGGCAGTGGTTAATTGCAAGTGGATTGGAGGATAAGGCGGATCTGGCAGATGTGAGAAGTGGGGCGAGGCCAGCACATCTCCATACAAGGGAGCTGTGGCAGAGTTGTCATTATTTCCATTTACAAAGAAGGAACTGTTTGACTATGGGCATTATTTGACCTATTCAGTACTGTGTAGAATACCAAAAGAAGCTGTGTTGTATTGTGTCTTTCATACGGCCTATATTCCCAAATGCTACCCAGGGTGAAATAATAGCAAAGGGAGAGAGACATAAGTGGCTTAGGAGGAAAGTTACATGTTTGGGTAGGACCTAAAATGAGCTGGAGTGTAAATGAGCTGGAGAAAGGCAGCAGCAGTGGAGTCGGCTTTTGTACCACTTGCAGTGAGACAGGAAGGAACATGCGGAGGAGACCAGTGCTAGACAAGCTTGGGGAAGAGCAGCAGGCTGGAGGCAAAGGGCTGGAGGGTGGTTTGAAAAGCAAAAGGCCAAACCTGTGCTGATTTCACAGGGCATGGAACGGAGGTGAAGTTAATGGGGTTGAACCAGGTGTAAATCAGCCCGGAATTTGAAGTGACGGCAACCCCATTTTGGCAGGGATAGTCCTGTGTTTTCAAACATCCACCCCAGGGAGCTCGTCTCCAGGCAGATGGCCGAGGATAGGAGCCTCCTCTTCCCCTCCAGGAAAACAGGCAGTGGCTCGAGCTGCTGCGCTCTGCGCCTCCTCTCCTCCAGGAGGACAGCAGTGCTCCTCTGGCTGGGCCTGAGCTACTGGTGGCTTTAGCCGGGGAGAGGGGGAAACAGATGGCTGCATCTGTTCTTTCCCTGGAGAAGAAGGTGGTGCAGCTCCTCCCTTGGCCTCCACCAGGCTCCCACCCATGCCAGGATCAGCAGACACCCAATCCTTCCTCGTCAATGAGCCCCTTTCTCCTGTGGCTTCTGAAGTCAGCAATCCCTTGTTGTGTCTCCAACCCAGGAACGACCATCCTGCCCACCCACCACATGCCCATCTGATGACTCTTGTCTCCCCAGCACTCCTAAACTCCCCAACCACCATATTTTAGTGACACCCTTTTCTGCCCCCAAGTCACCTAACTTAGCAATGCCCCCCTCTGCCCCTGCAAGCTAGCAACTTCCAATCCAACCCCACTTGTCTCCTACGTACATGCACAATCAGTTCCCAGAGCCCTGGCTTCTTTGCAGAACTCTCTCAGGACATTTTTGTGGAGTGTTGTCAATTATGAAGTTGGCCAAAGGAAGCCCATTTTGTAAGTAGCGGCACTGATGGTAAAAGTGATAAGACACTACAGGGGACTATGCACATCCCAACCCTGCAGCCTTTCTTCTTTACCCTACACAAAGAGCTATAAAGTCCTAACATAGGGACATAAGCAGTGCACAGGGCCTTGTGCAGTCCCGAATTTCCTTATTGCAAACTTAGGGTGCACCCACCCAAGGAAAAGGTGTCCACTTAGCACATGTTAGGTACTATGAGGTAACAGACATGGGGTACCATGTGGAAAAGGCAGTTAGCAGGTTGAAATAAATATTAGCACAGGGGTTCTCAGGACAAATTTTTAGTGGCCTCCGAGTGCGGCCACCAACTCTTTCTGGTGGTCAGTCTCACACTTTTTGCTAAAATACTTAGCTTTAGGAAAAACAAATAAATATGCCCACATACATGTCCAAATCATTGTAATTTATTTATTGCTAGCTAGTAAGTCTGTTGTGAAAAGTGATATTAACAAACATACAAGTGTCCCTTTTCACAGCAGACTTACTCAGCCCTGTCAACAAGCCTGGGGGCAAATTAAGCCCTGGATGGGAGGGTTAGGGGAGGCAACAGGGGCCAGGGGCAATGGAGATGGGGGGGGGGAGGCAGTGGGAGACTGGAAAGGCCAAAGCCCTGTGGCCAGAGGCAGCCACACTGCTGCCCTGACACCCCAGGGCTGAAGCCCAAATCCTGAAGCCCACTGCCCCTGGGAAGGTGGGAAGCTCACCGGCTGCCTGGTCCTCCAGGACTGTGCCCCAGGTGTCTTCACACGGGGAGCAGGGCACAACCACTGCTGGCGACCCCAGCAATCAACACCAAGGTGGTGCATCCAGCAGCAACAGGAAGTGGCTGCTATTTCCATGCCCCCATAACAGCCCACGAAGCTGTGGCCACAAGAAAAGCCCCTGGTGGTCGCATGCGGCCGTGGTGGCCGCATTTGAGAAATGCTGCACTAGTGGGTACCGTACGTTTTACCATGATCTCCTAACATGTTAGGACTACAAACTGCCTTGTCATCACTAGGATTTTACCTTGGGTTAATTAACACCTGGTAACATACCCTTCTTCCTAGTGAAAACACAGCCTGAGAGCACATAGCCACACCCCTAACAGGGAGTAGATTGTACTGGGTGTCACCCTTGGGTTAGAATTCATAGAATCATAGAATATCAGGGTTGGAAGGGACCTCAGGAGGTCATCTAGTCCAACCCCCTGCTCGAAGCAGGACCAATCCTTTACCTTTGCTAAAAAGGAGGAAGCTGGTGAGGCAAGGAAATTCAGTCTGTCGTTATTCTCCACTTGCGGCGAATGCTGTAAAAATGAAAGGGTTCCGCCTCGTTCTGTTGCGGTTTTTGATGCGGGAAGCAGAGGCTGATAGAGAAGATTACCGAGACTGTTCCCAGTAAGGCAGAAATGCCAGGGAACCACTTTAGGATACCACACCCATTATAAAACAGAGGTGACAGTAGCACATTAGCTTTTTGAAGCATTACTTATGCGTTCACTGTTCCCCCAAATGTGCAGGAGCTGTGTGGTTTGAAGAATATCTGTAAAGAGGTTTACAATGCATCCTACATGACAGAGTCTCTGAGTTGACTTGCATGACTATTTAGTTTTTTACAGCACATGTATTTGAAATAGCACTCTCCTTCAGCTACACTACACCTGCTGTTAAATAAGATTTATATGCAGCATACTCCTGATTATTGGAGTAGCATGGGGGACGTGCATTTTATTTGGATAATTGGGAATTTGAATAATCGAGGGGGCAGGAATCATTCAGCAGTGGGGTGACCTCGTACGCAGCCAGGCGCTTGTCCTCCTTCTTGCAGGCCTAGCTGGGGGTCTCTGTTCTGCCCTGCTCACACATTTTCATGACAGTGGGGGTGCGCGGCTTGTGACACCCGATCCCTGCTACAGCACGGTGTGGGGGACAGCTGTGGTCCTGGCAAGGCAGAGCAGAGACCCCCAGCCAGGACTCAGCTCTGTACTGCCAGGACCGCAGCCTTCCCTTCAGCTTGTGCCTGCAGGAATCGGATGTTACTGGCCCTGTGGCAGCGCAGGGACCCTGCTACAGCTCCACTGTCGTGGCCCCACTCACTCCGTCCTGAGCCAGTGGGGCTGCAGAAAGCTCCATGTACTGCGGCTGGAGCCATTCACCTCCCCTGAGGCCTGGAGCTCATTCTGCTCCAGTCCTGGTCAGGGGTTTCTGCTCTCCTAGCTAAATCTCCACATTAGCCGAATCCCTTCTTTGTCCCCCAGCATGAGATACATGGGGAACAAGGACGAGATTTGGATAATGCAGAGTTTAGGATAACAGGGTTGCCGATAAATGGGAATATATTGTATTTTTAGTTCTGTATTTGTCAGAGTTACAGAGCAAGTTGTGCTTTAGACCCCTTTTAATCGCTCTTGAGTGCACCCCTCCCTGAGTGGAACCACACAAACCTCTTAGACTGGATATCTGGGCTGCAGCCATCCTGTTTACCAACCACGATAGCATGGCAGGTTTGGCATCTTTATGCCCTTTTCCCCTGGAGGCCTGTGACCAGCAGCTGACTCAACAACAGCTTCTTCAAAGCAAAGCATTATTCATTCACCCAAAGGTACATAGCACACAGAACAAAGGGATAAAACAAAAGGCCTACAGTGCCTGGGTCTTACACTATTCTTTCCTTGCAAGTTTTGTGTATGTTCCACTTACTCCGACTCCCTACACCTGGCCTCAGAGAGACTACGCCTTGCAGCATTCTCCCAGTGCTGTTGTTGGCCACTCAACCCACTTCCTCTCTAGGCTGGGGGTTTTAACGTGGTAGTGCCCCTTTAATCCTACACTCGGCCTGGGAAAAAATAACCTTCTAGCCTGGAACAAGGCAGGTGGGCATTTCCCAGTTAAAAGCTCTCCCATTGTTTCCTTAGAGAAAGACCCTTGACATTCTCTCTGGAGGTACCGTATCTCAGTCATTGTTTCATTTCCTGTTTGTTTCCTCCAGCAGCCTCCTTTGACTGAGTTCCATGCAGGATAATATCAAACAGGTAAACTGAGGTGCACGTGATATTCATAACAAATTTACACAGCGCTCTCCCTAGTATACCAAGACATTTCATAGCCTTTTCTCTCAGCAGTTAGTTTTTGACAAATGTCAAAGGCCCACTGCAGGCTCACTCTGCTGTACATGGAGTATGCTCTTTGGATGAATAAGAGTTGTTCCTTTATTTTTAACTCAAGTAACTTAAAGCTGGACTTGGTAATGCTGTCTAGAACACCGCACTGGTCGAGGGAAAGACTAATGAGCAAATCAGTCTCTGGATTCTACAGTCTACTCTATATGGTCTTTTCTTTGGACAGACGATAACTGACAGGCATGGGTTAGGCTATAGCGCAAGTGCATCCAATCCCAGTTGTAGCTGTTTCACCTGTCCTCATTATAGCATGGCTGAAATATACAAGTTCTCCCTGTCCTAATATTTCACTCATCTTTTGTTCCCTCTTCCACCATCACCACCTGCACTACGTCCAAGAAAAGCCGATGAATTCCACATGCCTGCCAAGCCTCTGTGAGCCCTGAGAGTTCACTGCTCTCTCCCACTTGCTGTGCGTGCATATAAACTCCTATTCATATCAATGGGACTTATGTGTGCACATTGCAGGGAGAATAGCACCCCTCCTCCTGCCGAGGACTGGTTGTTTTTCAAAGCTTCTGGCACTGAAAATGTAGCTGAGGGACTTGCAGGCTTTAGAGGACTCCAAATCAAATCCAGTCAAGTGCAGCAAAAATAGAAGTGTGGTTGGCCATTTGTCTTCAGGTCTCCCGTCAGTACGACAAGCTGAGAGATTCTGACCTGAACCTTCTTATTTCCCCTGTGACATACAATAAATCTCGTCCAACCTTACTGTGAAAATTTCTATTTAAAGATAGGCAGTAGAACCTACCTGAATCCCTTCATTTGGGGATCAGATTAAAACAGGTTCCATTGTTGTTGGTCTGCTTATTGTACAGTACCTGATTTACAAACAGAATTCAGTCCTTGAACTGGAAATAGAGGGCCCAATTCACTGTCGTCCTGCACCTTGTGTTACTCACTTTACCCCACTGCAAAGTCTCTGGGTCCAATCCTCAGCTGGTGTAAACAAATGTAGTTCCATTGACTTTTTAGTGGAGCTATGCTGATTTACACCTGCTGAGGATCTGGTCCGTTGAGTGTGAAATGCAATCTTTGTGATCGGGTAGCTTTGTACACCCACTTTGCACTTCTGTAACTGACTCCTCAAAGTGCAGGGCAGCAGGGAATTGGGCCCAATGTTTGGCTCAACTACCCTTAGGAATTTGTGATTCACACTGTCAGGAAGCCTTTAATATGGGGTTCCCAGGCTCAAGCTGACAAATAAGACGTGATCAAACCCATATAATGTCATTGTCAATGGTGGTATTGTAACCCACACACCTCCTGGGTATGGTGTTCTGTCTATCTGTCCTATCTAGTGGCACCGAGACCACTTAGCGAGAGAGAGATTAATGAATCTGCTCTACAGCCTGAGCTAACAGCCAGTTGGCTTTTAGCTCGTTCAGTAGAGCAGTGGTGGGCAAACTGCGGCCCGTCAGGGTAATCCGCGAGACAGTTTGTTTACATTGACTGTCCACAGCCATGGCTGCGATGAACCGGACGGTCAATGTAAACAAACTGTCTCGTGGCCCGCCAGCGGACTATCCTGATGGGCCGCGTGCAGCCTGCAGGCTGCCCACCACTGTGGGAGAGTCTCATGCGCTAAGCTTCAGAGGTCCCAGGTTCAATCCTGCCTGCTGATGACCAAGGTCTGTTGGTGTTACACTATCCCTTTAGGACTGCCCATGTGACATTTAATGCACATGCATCAGTCTTTCAAGGACTGGTCCTCAATTTGATACAGTTTTCACATTATCCAGAATTTTCCCGCTAAACAACCTGAACATGAAATCACCAAACCAGAGGCAGACATCTGCCAGTTCTTTAATGATCAAAAGTGAAAGCATCATTCTCATCTGCCCATGCTCTGGTCAAGGCACATTTGCAGGTTTTCTTGAATCATGTTTCATCCCCAGACTTCTGTCTGCTCTCTGCACTGAATGAGGCAGGAGTCCCTCATCAAGCAACATATGGAGCACTAAAATCCTTGCTAGAGCCACTGACATACACAAGCCCTCAAATTCCTACATTGCTACTATTAGTTAGGGAAGTATTTTACTACCTATCTATGGGGATGGGGTGGGGGGAGAAATGAAGTACCATAGTCACACTTTTAATACTATACACCAGTGACACTCAGACCTCAGTAGTTCAGGAGCCAAATTAGCAATCAACATTACCCAAAAGAGCCACAGTAGGGGGAACTCATTGTTTATTTATATCTGTATATATTATTCTCACAGCAAAATGATTGACAAAGTATTATTATTTTATCAACTCAATTGGTTAATAACATAGTGAAAGAATCCTGATTGGTTGATAATTTAGACTGGTTAATAATAAATCACACCGTGTTTTAATACCGTGGGCTGCAAAGAGCCACAGGAGATGCATTAAAGAGCCACTTGCGGCTCGCGCATCTCAGTCTGAGTATCACTGTTCTAGACTCTGGCATAGTTAAAACACAGATTCATAGCACTGATGAGAAAGGACCTGAAGCTAGTTTTGGTGTCAGTGAGGTTTTTTTAAACTTCAATTGTTAGCTCTTTGGGACAAGGACCATCTTTGTGTTCTGTGTTTGTACAGCACTTAGCATAATGGGGTGCTGATCCATGACGGGAGCTCTTACACACTACCACAATACACATAAATACTAATGACTTTGTACCTGGCCTGAACCCATGCTATGCCTGTAAAAGATAAAGCTACGTCTGCAATGGAACAACGGTGCTGTAACCAGCAAGATGGCTATTTTGAGAGTGTAGCTAAACCTTGACCAGCGTCCCTGTTGGAAGGGCAAGCGTTCCGATGTGAGAAAGCTTTGTCAGATGCTATTGTACTCCTTCTATTATAGAGCTGTTAAAAGGCCTCTTCCTCTGTTTCCACCCCCCATCCATTATCATGGCTGCTTTAAAAGCATAGAGGATACAGCAGCTATAAATTCTGGCTCTTACCCAGCCTGCACCGTGAGGGGAAGAGGAGGCAGAGCAGAGTCTGAGTGGAGTCTGCTTGTCCATTCTGGGGCTTCTTTTTGGGATCCACTGTAAAGAGCAGCATGCACTACCCACAGCGCCTGCATCCTGGTGTCTGGGAAGGAGCAGCGAAGGGCAGGCAGGTGGAGCAATGTCAGCCATGGAGTGAAGGAAGTCCCTCTGTATTGAGAACGTTTCCCTAACAGGAGCAAAACTGGTGAAGAGGCTGGGCCTGGCTCTCCCCCTGAAGAGAGTTATTGGGGCGGACGCCACGACTCTTCACT
The DNA here is from genome assembly GCF_965152275.1 of Natator depressus. Taxonomy (NCBI): domain Eukaryota; kingdom Metazoa; phylum Chordata; order Testudines; family Cheloniidae; genus Natator; species Natator depressus. The sequence continues at coordinate 14,423,255 of NC_134238.1, read as the reverse complement.
CACACCAGCAAGGCTTATTCGTGGGACGAAGGCCTGCAGGCCGAGGGCGCGGGTTGTATTCGGTGGAGTTACGCCAAGTCCAGATGTGCTGCGTTAAGTCGTTAATTGTTCCCATGTCCACCCTTTGTCCACAGGGAAATAAAAATTTTAATTTAATTTTATTTCTAAATGATCCTAATGAAAAGGGGGCTAATAATACAATTAAACAGGCTCCTCAGAGAGAGTTGCTGCTTCTTTGGAAGAAAACTTATCAGGAAAGGCCCGACTTGGGCCATGGGATAATATAATTTCCAGCAGATAATCTTTAATTTGTCTATAATAGGCCTGTGGTCCCAAGTCAGGCTCTGCATTCATGTGGACTAAGCGCAGACAGTTTTAACGCAGAGTCTCTGAACTTTGGTTACTAACTTCAAAATACTGGAGCACAGAATAAGCTTTTCCTTTTGAAAGCCACAGTATTTTCCTAAACAATCCTCATGTTTCCCACTAAGACACCACTATGTCAATTGTCTTTTACCTGTTCTGCAGCTCTTGCCACGAAAGGCTATATATTGTTGCTGCATGCTGTTAAACAAAACAGTTGTGCTTTTCACCCCAGCAGTGGTTCCATTTCAGTGCCAGGCAAAGTGATTCCCAATATAAGCAGCTATACTACTCCAGGTAAAGGTACAAAACTGTTTCCATTCCAAGCCCCTGTTTTATTTGCTAGTTCAAAGCTTTCTGGAGCACTCACCTTTTGGGCTGAAATTTCCATGCTTGGTCTCTGCCCAAGAGAGCTTTCTTTTTGCAGAGGAGAGAGGAAATTTGGGCAAAGTTTCTTTCCCCATTTGGAATGTTGTGGTATTGCCATCCCTGTGTGCTCAAAAATCATGAGACGGGCTTAAACATAAAGGGATTTAAGGAGAGAGAATAATACACTTTTCTTCTTTGCTTCTGATTTCTGAGACTTTAGGATGCAGCTGGGCCACATTTTCAAGCTTTTCTCCATGACAGTAAAGGCTATAAATGGATTTTTTTTTAAAGGAAAGCAGAGATTGTCATGTTCTCTCTTAACTCCCACAGATGGAGGCTATAAGAAAAGAAACCAAATATCCTGAGACTCATGGTAAAAATCTCAAGAGTTGGCAGCTCTGATGCTGAGGTCAAAAATTGCATTTTGCCTTATTTTAAAGAAAAAAAATTCAGAACCCTTTTCCTAAGTGTGGATATTCCTAGTAGGGACTGGAGTTTAGAAAGGGCTAAACTTCGACATTTCAAGCATGGAAACAGGCCCCAATGAGCAGCATGGGCTTTGCTAGGTCTGAAGACAAACTGGTTTTGAAGTAAAAAGGATGAACAATTGGAAATGGAATATTCAGGGCCTGATCCAAAGCCCAGTGAAATCACAACAAGTCTTTCCACTGATTTCAATGGGCTTTGGATCAGGTCTTTAGCACGGACAGGACAGAACGTTATTAAAACTGCCAGCCTGTAGGGTTAAAACCCTCATGTGCCAAGCCTGTGACAGAGGGGTCTGATTGATCTGGGCTTCTGTACCCACTCCTGTTACAGAAACAGCCCATCACACTATTGCTTTTCTGCTCCACAGAGATCACTGCCTGGTGGGTCTCTTAAATGGCGGATGCCATGAGCCCTACTTCTGCTCCTTCCTTGCCCCAGCTCGCCAAACCTCGCAGTCGACAGGAAGAAGAGATTTCTGAAAGTAGATGGCTCTTTAATTTAGCAGAAAAAGACATAATGATATCCAGTGGCTGGAAGGTGAAGCTAGACAAATTTAGACCAGAATTAAGGTGAACATTTTTAACAGAGAGGATAATTAACCATTGGAACAACTTACCTAGAGGTGTTTTGGATTCTCCATCACTTGCAATCTTTAAATTGCATCCGATGAAGTGAGCTGTAGCTCATGAAAGCTCATGCGCAAATAAATTGGTTAGTCTCTAAGGTGCCACAAGTCCTCCTTTTCTTTTTGCGAATACAGACTAACACGGCTGTTACTCTGAAACCAATCTTTAAATCAAGACTGGTATCTTTCTAAGAGATCTGCTATAGTTCAGACAGAGGTTATGGGCTTGATGCAAGAATTGGGTGAAATTCTTTGCCCTGTGCTATGCAGGAGATCATCTTAGTGCAGTACTACAGTCGCTGGGTGAAGGCTGAGGTTGTCTCTTCTCAGATCTATAACGTTAAATTGCTGCACATGCTGCAGGTCTTTGCTCTCAGCTGCCTGGCTCTCCTGCAGCCACGGGGCTTAGTACATGTGATGACAAGCTACATACATGAATTATTGCATGGGAACGTGACATAGTTACAAGTCACAGGCTTTTATAGCCATGGGTATTACGGTGGGGCACAGATTGTAATATTCTTTATGCGATCACATACTAGTGAACATTGCCATAGTCTGCTGTCCTTGTGCATGTGGCACGGACTTGGGTGTGGATACAGCAGCAATGGGGGATGGTCCTAAGACCCTTATAGATTTTTAAGGACAAGTGGGGGAGGGTCAGCATTGCTAGTGGTGTGACACATGGGATGAATCTACACAGGATGGGGTACGGCCTTTCCTCCCCTGAATACTGCTGGTCTAACAAAGCCACGTTATACAAACGACAGAACACAATCCCAGCATCACTCACCCACATAGAGCCAGGCCCGGAGCCCTCATCCTATGGCTATAACACAGGCCCCTACCACTTTGGAGTTATGGGAGGACTCTTTTAGCTAGGAGGTCCTTCACCTTGACTAGCAGGCAACGCCACACACGTACAACCACAGAGGGATAGATTGTGAACCTTTTACTCATCTTAAGGAGTATCTTACTCCTTGCATGTCCCCATGGATGAGTAATCTGGCCCAAGGCGAGTCTATTACATTAGGCTGGCACTGCAAAACACCTCTCCACAGAGTTGTAGTGATCCACCATGTATCTCCATAGCATTGTAGAAATACTACTGCTCAGTGTGCTCCCTTATCTGTGTCCCCCTCTGAGGGTTCAGTCCCCCTCACCTGGCCTCAGGCCCCTTGGGAGGCCACCAGCCCTTTAAAATCTAGTTCAACTCTAGCTGTCAGCCAATCCCTATATTATCCCTATATAATCCCTATATTATATTCCTCCCAGGCCTGTAGCAAGACCCTAAGAGCTACAGGAGACTTGGACTCCCAGGAGTATAGGGAGACAGGTGCCTGATTAGGGCCTTCACTCTCTCCCCCAGCATCTTACAGGCTTAGAATCATAGAATCATAGAATATCAGGGTTGGAAGGGACCTCAGGAGGTCATCTAGTCCAACCCCCTGCTCAAAGCAGGACCAATCCCCAATCAAATCATCCCAGCCAGGGCTTTGTCAAGCCTGACCTTAAAAACTTCTAAGGAAGGAGATTCTACCACCTCCCTAGGTAACACATTCCAGTGTTTCACCACCCTCCTAGTGAAAAAGTTTTTCCTAATATCCAACCTAAACCTCCCCCACTGCAACTTGAGACCATTACTCCTTGTCCTGTCCTCTTCTACCACTGAGAATAGTCTAGAACCATCCTCTCTGGAACCACCTCTCAGGTAGTTGAAAGCAGCTATCAAATCCCCCCTCATTCTTCTCTTCTGCAGACTAAACAATCTCAGTTCCCTCAGCCTCTCCTCATAAGTCATGTGTTCCAGACCCCTAATCATTTTTGTTGCCGTTTGCTGGACTCTCTCCAATTTTTCCACATCCTTCTTGTAGTGTGGGGCCCAAAACTGGACACAGTACTCCAGATGAGGCCTCACCAATGTCGAATAGAGGGGAACGATCACGTCCCTCGATCTGCTCGCTATGCCCCTACTTATACATCCCAAAATGCCATTGGCCTTCTTGGCAACAAGGGCACACTGCTGACTCATATCCAGCTTCTCGTCCACTGTCACCCCTAGGTCCTTTTCCGCAGAACTGCTGCCTAGCCATTCGGTCCCTAGTCTGTAGCTGTGCATTGGGTTCTTCCGTCCTAAGTGCAGGACCCTGCACTTATCCTTATTGAACCTCATCAGGTTTCTTTTGGCCCAATCCTCCAATTTGTCTAGGTCCCTCTGTATCCTATCCCTGCCCTCCAGCATATCTACCACTCCTCCCAGTTTAGTATCATCCGCAAATTTGCTGAGAGTGCAATCCACACCATCCTCCAGATCATTTATGAAGATATTGAACAAAACCGGCCCCAGGACCGACCCCTGGGGCACTCCACTTGACACCGGCTGCCAACTAGACATGGAGCCATTGATCACTACCCGTTGAGCCCGACAATCTAGCCAACTTTCTACCCACCTTATAGTGCATTCATCCAGCCCATACTTCTTTAACTTGCTGACAAGAATACTGTGGGAGACCGTGTCAAAAGCTTTGCTAAAGTCAAGAAACAATACATCCACTGCTTTCCCTTCATCCACAGAACCAGTAATCTCATCATAGAAGGCGATTAGATTAGTCAGGCATGACCTACCCTTGGTGAATCCATGCTGACTGTTCCTGATCACTTTCCTCTCGTGTAGGTGCTTCAGGATTGATTCCTTGAGGACCTGCTCCATGATTTTTCCAGGGACTGAGGTGAGGCTGACTGGCCTGTAGTTCCCAGGATCCTCCTCCTTCCCTTTTTTAAAGATTGGCACTACATTAGCCTTTTTCCAGTCATCTGGGACTTCCCCCGTTCGCCAAGAGTTTTCAAAGATAATGGCCAATGGCTCTGCAATCACATCCGCCAATTCTTTTAGCACTCTCGGATGCAACTCGTCCGGCCCCATGGACTTGTGCACGTCCAGCTTTTCTAAATAGTCCCTAACCACCTCTTTCTCCACAGAGGGCTGGCCATCTACTCCCCATGTTGTGATGCCCAGCGCAGCAGTCTGGGAGCTGTCCTTGTTAGTGAAGACAGAGGCAAAAAAAGCATTGAGTACATTAGTTTTTTCCACATCCTCTGTCATTAGGTTGCCTCCTCATTCAGTAAGGGGCCCACACTTTCCTTGGCTTTCTTCTTGTTGCCAACATACCTGAAGTAACCCTTCTTGTTACTCTTGACATCTCTTGCTAGCTGCAGCTCCAGGTGCGCTTTGGCCCTCCTGATTTCATTCCTACATGCCCGAGCAATATTTTTATACTCTTCCCTGGTCATATGTCCAAGCTTCCACTTCTTGTAAGCTTCTTTTTTATGTTTAAGATCCGCTAGGATTTCACTGTTAAGTCAAGCTGGTCGCCTGCCATATTTACTATTCTTTCGACTCATCGGGATGGTTTGTCCCTGTAACCTCAACAGGGCTTCTACTCCTGCTCCTTGGGCAGCTTCCTACCAGTCTGCTGCGGATGCAAGGTAGCCCTCAGCCTGTCTGTCAGCCACTCCCTTCTGCCTGGGCTGCAGCCTCCCATCCCAACTGTTGCTGGTCAACCAACTGGCCACAGCTGGGGAGGAAGTTACTCTGTCCCTTAACTCCTTAGTGACTGGCAGAGTGGCACTTGGAGAGCCCATCACATCCCCACAACCATTAGCGATCGCTGTGGGAGCAGGACTCCTCCGTACCTCCCAGCCCCAGCCCAGCTGATGCTACTAACGCCACCATGTGGAGGCATCTTAGCCAAGTGTAATGAAATAGATAATGGCATTTATTAGTGTATCAGCATAAATACATCCGAGAAAGCTGCCAACCACGTAAACTGTTGGAGACAAGGGTTGAAATTACTCTGGGTATCTCTGTAGTAGTCAGTGTGTACTGGGGGACAGAGTGGCTTAAAGGGTGAGGTTCCGCATTGCATTCCTTTTATTTTAAAAGGCTCAAACCCACTATTAATGTAAATCTATCATATGCATATTCACCCAAGAATGTGGCTTTTGAGCCCTGCAGGTTGAGTCGATAAAAGGGATCCTGTATTAACTTTGTATCGGATTTACTGTTCACAGACAATTAATGTGTGTCATGCCAAAGCATATTTTGGGAACAGCTGTTGAGCTAGTGGAAATAAGTTCCCCACTGCTGTGAACTGGAAGCACTGGCAATTGTGTCCTCTGGTCCCACCTCCCAGCATTCTCAGAGCACTACACAAAGGCAGCAGGCGAGCACGCAGTCCAGAGCATGGATTAATCCAGTGGGGATTCCACACGAACATTTGAATGAGATGAATCAGTTGCTTTAAGTAGACTGACACAGGAAGACTTTGGCCCAGAGCCTCAAAGGTATCTAGGTGCCTAACTCCCATAGTTGCCCCCCTTTATAGAGCTACAGCTGAGAGCGCTGACTTGTACAGCAAAGGCTGCTTAAGTGTACAGTGCCCTGTTTATACAGGTTTGAAATTCCCCAGTGACAAGAGCAGGCTATCACTACACAGCTGTTTCTCAAAAAGGGACCGGTTAGTTCCCGCGCCTTTGTTCTACAGCGGGACTAACCCCAGTTGTGATGATAAAGGCGAACTGATACCCCGCTGAGACCATGCAGCTGGAGAACAACAGCCCTTCGCTGCGCCTATTCAACTGGGGAAATGAGAAGACGCCTCATTCCAAACTGCCCCCGCTTGAGAGACAGCAGAACTAAACCAGGGGTCTCTACTGGGTGCCCAGCAGATGCTGTCTAGTGTCATGCACCCAGTTACACTGCAGAATAAACACGCTTGTGTAGACAGCCTGAGGATTTCAGTGTGTTGATACTAAAAAGGGAGAGCCCAGCAATGTGTGTATTCCCCTAACTCCCCCTCTCGCACCTGTCTCACATCTCTTTCCTCCCTCCCATCTTCCATTCTCCTACTGTCATCCCTTTGCTCCTCCTCCCCTTTTCTCTCCTCCCCATCATTCACCCAGCCTGCTTGCAGAAAGAGAGGGCTCCACTGTGAACCCTGCTGCATCCCTGCACCAGGGAGTCAGGGAGGGGTAAGGAGCCCTTTTACTACTCTGCACAGGTCACCCCCAGCACCAGGGCACCCTCTGTGCAGGGGGCAAGGGGATAGCAGGGGTGCAAAGCTATGTCAGCAAAGGGCCTGGTCTGATTACTCCCTTTCCCGACAAAGGAGACTCAGGGACGCCTGTCAGTCCGGCTCCTGCAGCTACCCACTGCTCTCTATTTGGGCTGGATCATCAACTTTTAAAGTGGGCCTCTGTGTAAGCTGCTGATTTCAGCACCACTCCCGTCATCATCATGCTGCTCCTTTCATGACTCAGGCCTCCTCCCTGCTGCTTGACGGACAGAGTAATTTCTCCCTTTCTCCTTGCATGGGCTGGGTGGTGGGTTCCTTGCTGCAACGCTCAGTGCCGCCACCTAAGGCAACTCTTCTCCGTGCCTGGGGCACGTGCAGTGCTGTCCTTTGGGAAGATGATTAATGCACCTTGTTAAGAGTAGTATAACCCAGTACACAAGAAACACACACAATAATACAAACCCCACCAAATGAAATGCTGCACCCCAAAACTATACAATAAAGTGGGGACTTTACTGAGGACAGGAAAGAGGCGCCAGAGAAGGAAAGGTTTAAGTTTAGCTAATAAATGCTAAAACGTGAATATAACAAATTGTCCACCTCTCACCATTCACAACCGTGCCACGGCCCCCAGCTCCCTCCCCAGGCAGAAGGAGCATGGAAGATGAGTCCGGAAATGCATTCAGCAGCACCACTGGTGCTGGCTGGCTTAAAGAGAACAAACTGGGTCCTCTTGCAGTGTTTTTACCCCGTGGACAGGATCCTCTCCTTGGTCTGCAGTCCTGTGGCCGGCTGGCGGTGGGTTGGATCTCTGCCACTCTGGTCTCTGCAGGGCTGCAATGGGCTGACCCCTGCTCTAGATCCCACTGCAGTTCAAACACCCCCTTTGTGGGGAGGGGCAGTTAGTCAGACTCCCTGGACTGTTCTGCTTCTCTCTCAGCTCCAAACTCCAACAGCCCAAACGGAAACTAACCCTAGCCCCCAGGTCTCCAGAGCAGGCAGTCCCTCCCACTCAGCAGCCCAGACTCCTATGCAGCCCAGCAAACTGCCCGTATAAATCATTCCACCCGAAGCCTCCTAGTCTCAGCAGGTGTATCCGGTCCTTTCCGTCCTCACCCCCGACTCCCGGCAGGCTGGGCAAGGACGTCTGGAGGCTCTGGAGCCATCAGTGCTGTAGCTCATAGGGTAAGACATGGCTACATATGTGGTCTAATCAAATAATTACACTTGTTTAACTTCTAACGGCACTTAAGACCTCTGAGGGCATTAGCAATAATAGAACAAGAGCAATGGAAAGAAGCTTTACAGATGGGTCAAATCCCAAACCCCAAAGGTCAAACACCCCCAAATTTTCTGGGGGCTCAGAATTCAAGGCATGATCCAGCTATAAGTCAGAGGGTTTAGCTCTTTAATTGTCTCTACTACATGAAACTTTGGGAAGATGCCACACTACAAAGAATAGGGGGAAAGGGAAAATAAGAGGATGGAACATTCTGACATCTGGGCAGGGACTCTGGGGAAGTACCAATATCCAAGTGTCCAGCAACAGACTATTTAGAGGTGATTCTGAGAATAGCCCAACACTAGAGAGTCCCTACCTCAGTGATTTGACAGGGGCTGGTATTGACAAGCCTCTGGCATCTCAGCACCTCTCAGGATCAGGTCTACCATGTATAAACCTAGATGTTCAGTCTGAATACTTGAAATGACATGCAAGGCTTTGAATTGAGATGAACTAGGTGTTCAGTGTGGGGACAGAGGTCTGTCTTTCCACAGCCCTACAGAATTTAATCCGTAGTTCAGCTTTTTCCTTTCTTTCCCTCTATATAAAAATCAAATCCATGGTTTTGAGTTTGTCTGGATTTGTTACTTACCTACAGAGATGTAATGAGTGTGGTGGCATTTTAGGCATGTTTTAGTGGAAGGAAAGAGAAATCTGACAGCTTTAGTCTGGAGACCAGGAAAAGAATTTCCCACGCTACTTTTTACAAGCTTCTCTGACTGACAGATTTCAGCTGGATATTGATCCCAGCCAGACCAGACATGCTTAGGCTGACAGAAATCAGGAGAAGGACTGTGTGTGTGTGAAAGTGCCTTGCAAGTCACTGCAAATAAGCATTATACTGCAAGGAACTATTGCTTGACCAACGCCTTGTATTTGCATACCACAGTTCCATCAGGGTTTTAAATTATAAGGGTCGGTTGCAACACCTGGGAGCGAGTCTTTAGCACAGTTCTGGTGCAAGAGTCTACAGAGGCAGTTGCACCAGTTCTACTGGTTTTAACCCCAACCCCACAACTTAGTCCTTCACCTTTGGAAAATACTCAAAAGCCCCTGCGTTGAGCTGGATTCTGGAAGGATTAGACCATGGTTTAAATACCAGCTGTCAATACAGTAGGGCTCCAATCAAAGCTGCAACAGTGGAAACTTTAAAGGGGAAAAAAAAATCAATCTTGTACATAGACATAGACCCTGATAAGACTTCCTACAGGGCAGGGTTACCTTAATCATCAGTTCTTGTAACATGCAATTATTCCAATGACACTGGGTGTAAAAGCTTGGTTTCTTTCAGGGATTATGGCCAGATCTTCCAAGGTATAGAGCTCTTACCTTCATCTATTGATCTGGGCCTTTGCGCCCTCCACTCTAACCAGAGAAATTATTTAAAAACCAGAAGTTTAAGTAGGGGATTATGTTTCTTTTACTCATTTCAAAGGTATGAGTTAAGAGCTTTGGTCCACACATTCTAATCAGCAGATGCACCGGGGGCAGGGAGGGAGAGGTGGGGGAGGGGTGGATGCACTGGACATCCTTTTGAGGTCCCTTCCAGCCCTACCTGAGTCTCTGTGTGTGCTCTCCATAGCCGTTCACATTGACAGGATATGGGTTTGCCTTCACCCCACCTAGTTGCTGGTATGAAGTCTAACCCGTGTAGCAGATTTTGGTTAAATTGTGAACTCTGGGGCTGACCCCATACAGATTTAAGCAGTGATAGTCTTGTACAAGAGTATACGTTGGCCAGCATCTTGGGCCTGCATTATCACTACTTCTAGCCCCTCTTCCTGCACTGTTGGAGACCCAACACAGGTCAAAACTCTGCCATATGCACAGACTGCATTGTCCCCCTAAGATGTCTTGTCAGTGCCCTGCCCCTTTTTCAGCCGACCTGCCTGGAACTGTTGTCATCTCCCTGGTTATATTATGAGCCTCATGCTATTTGACATTTCACTCAAAGCTGCAGTTCCTGGACTCGGGTGATAACATGAGAGTCTCATCTTAAAAACAGTTTTAAAAATGTAACTCAAGGGCATGCTAAAGGTTCAAAAACCAGGAGAAAAATAAAAACCTCAAATAATGATTTTTTTTTAAACTTATGATTTCAGCCGGGCCCTGACTCATGTTTCTTTTTTGTTTTGTTTTTTTAACGTCTGCGGTTAGCAATTCTGTATTTATTTGGCATTTATGTACCTGTCAAGGGCAGAATTCGGCCCTGAATTACACACACAACATCAATAAGTGATCAATATGAGAGCAGAGTGCACCAATGAAGAAGGCACTTTCAGTCTTAATATGTTTATTAGGGGGTTTAACTCAGAGTAGATATGACAATATGCCACCAATGCTGGCACAGCCTCTTGCATATCTCCTGGACGGAGAAGATGAATGCTTGTGGTAAAAATATTATTAAAGAGAAGCAGACCCTGCTGTCAGAAATCAACAGGCAAACTTTTATACGTTGGTCACATCAGACATACAGATGGAAATGACCTTGAAAAAAGTTACCATGGAAGGAATAGTGGAGAGCGATCACAGTAGGGGGATGACCAGCAAGAGATGCATAGATGGTTTGTGGCATTTCACCGGCAAGTCAGCTGCTCAAAGCCTTCTGAAAATTCTGCACGTCACCACCAGTATTCAGACATGAATAAATGGATTTCGCTCACCTACTAGATGAGACAGTTTTCTTTTGAGAAAGTCAATTTCTCATTTGGAATTATGAGCTGGTAGTTTTCCTCAACAACCTCCTAGCTTACAGCCTTATCCCTAAACTGCGTATATCCTACTTGAACTAAGTTTTCAAATTTACATGAAATGTGGCCCTTTGCGCCTCTCAAACTGATGTCCCTTAACATAGATGAGTTTGCATGCAGCATGATTGATAATTAGGGGTTGCACAGAGCAAAGAAGAGCCAGCATGCAAGCAGCAAGTATAATTAAGCATGCTGCTTCACTACCAGTAAGATTTGTTTCTGAAAAGATACAGTGCCACAAATACATAGGATATCACACTTTGGATGAGATCATTGGTCCACCTAGTCTGAGAGGAACCCCCACTTGGTGCTCCAGGCCTTAATGCATCTGATCTGTTTTCTTCCTGAACCCCCTGGCAGGCAGCATATGTCCTGAAGCATGAGGCTTGTCCATCACCCTTACCATTCTTTGGTTACTTTTGACCACTGGTAATGTATGTATCCAGTCATTTTACAGATCTAGCCCCAGTATGACCTTCCTGGGTCAGGGAATTCCTTCCACACTTCATTGCTAAACTCCTATATAAGAGGGATAGTACAATTGGGGCAGACTGTTCCCCCTAGGAGGGTGACATCTGATGAGGGGCAGGGAAACATGAGACTAGCTGTGTGTAGTTGTCCTGGAATTTTTCCACAGGGCTGGGAGGCAAGGGGTGAGGTGTGGTTGGTGGAACTGGCTGTGTGTTCTACACCCAGGCCTCAGGGGACCTCAAACGAACAGAGCCATCCACAGTGGCTCCCTACTTTCTCCTGTCCCTCTTATCAAGGACATTCCCACAGGCTGGTACCCCTGGAATTTGTTCCTAAATGGTGAGTTCCCAGCTGAGGAGATGTGAGGAAGGGGTACTCACAGCGTATCATGGGTTTCACAAGCATGACACCATCTCCGCTGTCTCTTCCTCTCCATGGTCTCCCCACCCATGTTTCCCACACCCCACAGAAGACCTTCTGTGGAGAGGGGAACAATGCTGTGGAAGCATCATGACTCTTGGACCAAAGTCTGTTGGCTCCTGTAAGTGAATGGGATGAGCTGATCCTTTATCATAATGTAGCACAGAGCTTCCAGGAGATGCAGCATGATTGAGCACTGGGACGCTGCCCTGGACTTGCACCCGAGTTCTGTTCCCGGCAGTGCTGGTAACCTCCTGTGTGACCTTGAGCAAGTCTCTTCACCACTCTGTCCCCTGTCCCACTCTTTGCCCCTATCTATTTAGAATTTGGGGTAAGTGCCATCTCATACCATCGCCACATCTGCAGTACAGGGACTATACCTGTATGGTGCCTGGCAGCATAACCCTGTAGCATAGATGCAGCCTATGCTGACGAAAGGAGTTTTCGGTCAGTCTAGGAACATCACTTCCCTGAGCAATGGTAAGCAGGCTGAGGAAAGTGCTCTTCTGTGGACCTGGCTGTGTCTACACAGAGTTACACTGGCATAGCTACATCACTTGGGGTGTGGATTTTTTACACCCCTGAGCAGCATAGCTCCAAATGTAGGCCAGGCCTAAATGTATGTACAGCACGAAGCACAAGGGGGCCCTGCTCTTGGTAGGGGCTTCTGGAATGCAGCTCGTATTGCTGTTGTATAAAACACTGAAGACTCCACAGTCCATCTCCCAGAAGCTTATAACCTAAATAGACAAAAAACCCAAATGCACCAAATGTCACAGAGCACGGCTCTATCTCCCTAAGTAAGCCAGGTGTGTAAAGTGGGTAAAGACAGTTCCACAGGCTTACTTAGCTAAGTGGAATCTTTCTACGTGTTTGTTTTCCCCATTCTGATGTCAGCTAAGTTAGAGGAAGTTTAATAAGACCCAGCTCCTAGAGACTGAATGTGGAAAACACTTCCCCCCCCACACACACCTGGATTTGGGGTAATCACTACAAACCTTAGTCACCTGATTACTTCCTTAGCATGTCCTATATAACAATGACATTGAAATGAGCAATCACCACCCCTGTGTAGAGCTGCAAGAACTATTCAGAGCAAGTCATTGATCCAGAGGATTCTGCTCTTTTTTCAAATGACCCCAAACAGACTGTTTTTTTACTAGTTTTGTCATTACCTAGAACTGGTCGAACACTTGGGGGAGTTGGTGAAAGTGCCTTCAACTCCCAGTGAATTCAGTGCAAGTTGAGGGGGCTCCGCACCTGTCAGGCTGAGGCCCTTCATGCAAACAGATTTTAGCCTCTGCTGCATTCCTGAGCTATTCATCTCAGCTGGGAGTTCTCCTACTCACTCTTTGGTATCTGTGGCATGTGACTGGCTGCCTAAGTCACACTGTATTGTTTCTACTGGATGAAGCTTTTAAACAAGTGTTACACCAGAATGGTTAACGTGGCTGCACAGAGAACTGCACTTTTGCAAACAGACAGTCACTCAGAAGTGAATTGGAGAATGAATACTAAGGATGGCAAACAGCACTGATGCAAGGTCTCAGCTTTTTTTATTCAGGCAGACATCTGTGACTGTTTCTTGCTTGCCCTCATTTATATATACACACACAAGGGAGTTCTACTCCTTGTATTCATCACCTGCTTTAAAACAGTGTACTATGGTACGATCTCTCTCACTCACATATACAGCAAAGGCAGACACTGGGGCCTTGCTGCATGGCTGGCAACATATGGTTCCCCCACCTGACCATAATATCTACTTCTTCCCACAGTTCCAGCATGCCAGTGGCAAGCAGAGTCCAGCTTGCAAAAGAACTGCAGTGGCAGCTGATAAGAACTAGCCTTTTTCGTTTAGCAACAGATGTCTGAGAAACAAAGATAGCTAAATGACCACTAGGGGGAGCAACACACCAGCAATACACCCGTAGTTCTAACCAAGCACAACGTTGAACATTAATGGACAAGTGGAAACAGCATTCTCCGAGTGTCTTACGGAATTCTCCTCCTTGTTCACCCACCTTTAGTTAAAGTATTGTGACTGGTTTTATAACAGCAGTGCCACAACATTCAAATAAGTTATTTGAGATATATTGTGTCCTCTTTGCCCAGGAGATTAGTAAAAAAAAGGGTGACCAGAGGTCCCGATTTTATACGGACGGTCGCGATTTTTGGGTCTTTGTCTTCTATAAGCTCCTATTTCCCCCCACCCACGTTCCGATTTTTCACTCTTGCTGTCTGGTCACCCTCGTAAAAAAGGTTTATTAAAGATCTGAGTAGTTTATTCTACTACTTTGCATTATTTTAATCCAACCAACCCAAGGCCATAGTGTTTGTTTTGTTTGCTGGGGCACCGCAGCAAAGCAATGGCCACCTAGCACTTCACTCATCTTTACGGAGAGAAGATACAGAACTTAGCTTCAATAGTCCCCAAAGTACAAGCCTTTGTCTTGGTTGTTAGAGGAGAATCCACCAGTAGAGGTTAGTACTGGAGAGTCTATGGCTCGCAGTCAAGAAAGTAGGTGGTTGTGGTTAGGGTGACCAAACAGCAAGTGTGAAAAATGGGGACAGGAGGGCCTATATAAGAAAAAGCCCCAAATATCAGGATTGTCCCTATAAAATCAGGACATCTGGTCACCCTAGCGGTGGTCCACCTATACATTAGTCGTTGTAGTATCTTCTTCATATATCGAAATGTGAACATTTCCTTTGTTCAGGAGGAATTTGTAATGGTAACACCAAGATTATCAATGATAAGCCTTCAGTCTTAAGATGCTATTGTCTCAGTTTGCTTTGGCTTTCAGCTAAGCTGCTCAACAGTAACATCCCCACATTTCCTTCCAGCTGGACTGTTTAATATTTAATGTCCTTATTCTGTTTTAACATTGGCTTAATCTGGATTTGCCCTCTCAGGCACTTGGTTCCCCTACCACTTGAGGTCACGAGTGATGAAACTCACCTCTAGTAAGTAGGTGCCACTCCAGTGAACCCAGATGAATTTAGGGGTTACATTTTGACAAGGAGTGGGCACTAGTAACCAGCTCAGAAGCCCTACTTTTATTTTATACTCAAAACCAGGGAACAGTTTATAATAAAATCTATCAATTATTTGTACTAAATGCTTCAATCTGGATTGGCCTCAGTATACTAGGCACTGTGCAAACATTATGATAAGAGACAGACCCTGCCCTAACTAGCTTACACTCCATGTAGACAAGACAGACCAAGGGTAGGAAGGGAAACAGAGGCACAGATCTGCTAGGAGAACACAGTGACAAGCCAACACAGAAAGAAAAGGAGTACTTGTGGCACCTTAGAGACTAACCAATTTACTTGAGCATAAGCTTTTGTGAGCTACAGCTCACTGCATCAGATGAAGTGAGCTGTAGCTCACGAAAGCTTATGCTCAAATAAATTGGTTAGTTTCTAAGGTGCCACAAGTACTCCTTTTCTTTTTGTGAATACAGACTAACACAGCTGTTACTCTGAAACAAGCCAACACAGAGCAGCTTTAAATTGGCTTGGTCCCAGCACTCAGACCAGCAATTTACAGGTCACAGGAAGAGTCCCAGAGCTGGATGATTTGCAAAAGGTACAGGATAGCTTTTTCTTTGACAGAAAGTAACCTACTAAAGAGAAAATGCTTCCTTTCTCTCAGGCCCTTGCAACACCAACCCAAGCATGCCTGGGGCATGGGACACAAGGAGGATTGGCAGATTGGAACAACATCAACAGGATAGCTGCAACAACCCTTAGTAATGGCTCAAGCAGCTGAGCCCTAACCCAACCTTCCCATTGCAATAGAAGCCAGCCTCCCAGAACAGGTTGTTATGCACACAGCTAGTGTGGACTCTCCCTGCCCAGCTTGTCTGCAACCTGCTCCATGTAGGAGAACCACAACCTATGGGCCTTCTTTGCTCATGCAAAGAGTGGGCACGGAGAGGCTTTAGAGGAGCGACTCACTTGCTGCCACATCCCCTCATAACTGGGCGTGGTGTAGCTGGCTCCTCTCCTTTGGCACCGGGCACTCCGGCCCTGCAGTGGTCTACTCAGGACTCAGCCCTCCAACCATATCGTGCTTAATCCCACCCATTCCGGGTTATCAGAGTCCCACAAAACAAGAGTGCAGTGACTTTATGCCAGGGCTTTGGCCCAACTCTAGGCTCAATGGCCCTTACACCCTTTATATCAGGGTGACCTTCACACCACCTTCCACAGTGACCAGTAGGGGAACCAAGACCCCCTCCCCTGACTCCAAATTCCAGTCCAGGCACCCTGTAGTAAGCTGCTAAGATCAGCACTTCCTACCTCAGCCTGCCTCTAGGCCCTTTCCCACAGGCCCTTTCCCGCAGTCCCTTCCTGTGCTCCCCCCTCTACAGACTCTGCCCCCCTTCCCAGGATCTGCAGAGCTCTTTCCTACCCTTTACCAGGAAACACCTCTTGTCGTTCTCCCTGGAAATCCAGTCCTTGTTTGTCTCTTCCCAGGCTGCATGTGTCTATCTCTTTCCCAGAACCTGGGTGTAGGACCCTTTTGTCAAGGCTCACAGTAGGGGCTCACTTTGTTCCTAGCCCTACCCAGTCTCTCTCCTACGTACCCTTCTCAGGAGCATAGCCATAGGCCTGCTCCCAACTCTGGACTGCCCTCAGAGCCTTCCTTTAGTGGTCATTCAGCCCTAGCCCAGCGGGGACTCAGCTTTAATTCAGCCACCCAGCTCCTCCCCAGCTGGGCCTAATGCTAAATTGGGCCTGGCCCGCCCTCCAAATCAGGAGCATGATTTGTGCGCTGGCTCCAGTTAACCCTCTCTCTGCCAGTGTGGGGTATACACCTCCTCACAGAGACATTTTGGGCCAAAGAAATGGTCACAATGTTCTAGCTGGAACGTATTCCACCAGCAAAGAGGCGTAGAGCTCCTTGGTGACAGCATCCTCGCCCGGTGCACACAAAAGAGGTACGAACAGCAAAGCAAAATCACATTTTTGATTTGGCAAATATCCCAGGAATATTCGAGGTATTAGCCCAATGGTGGTATTAATTCACAGTGTAACCATGGTCGTTATCCATGCGACTGTGTGCCTCACGTGTAGTCAATGCTTAATCACCACCATAGAAAAACCCTACAAGACACACACGCAAGCCAAGATTTTCAGCAGTGACTAGTGATTTTGAGTGCCCAGCTTGGCACACAGGGACCCCTGCTGCTGAGGGTGGGAACGCAGCACTTTCTGAAAAATCAGGCCTCTATGGGGTCTCCAGTAAGGCACTCCAAAACTGACACACTCAAAATTACTAGGGACTTTTAAAAAAAACTTGGCAGCTGTTTGCCAGCCCGTTGGACCCTATTAATAGAATTATCTCTAATGTAGGCAACAAATGCATCAAAATAACTAACACACAGCAAGGCTCAAACCCAGAACCTTCAGCATCAAGAGCATAAGCCTCTAACACCACTGATAGGAGAATCTCAAGTGGCATATAGATACCTGTGCTTTGGGTGCTACAGATCCCAGCCCCTATCCCAGATTAGTCCTGCTGCATGTGTCTGCAGCCATGGTTCCCACCATCATCCCAGCAATATGGGTTCTTAAATCACTGTGCCATAAAAACAAAGAGAGAATCCTGCTGCTTCTGTGAAGGATATGGATGGGCAGGAGACACATCTGCTCATCCAGACCAACCATGCGTCCAAGTATTTAAAAACACAGGCGTTTTCTTAACCATGGCCAGCTGACTGATACAGCAGGTACCCAACTCAGACTCTCCAGTTCCCTTTTGCCATTTGATGCATAGAGCTCACAGCTAAACCAGTGCAGAGATGCCCTCTAGTGGCCATTGTAATATATTCCCAGCCTCCAAGATCCTGTAAAAATGTAAAAAGAACAGAATGACTTGTGGCACCTTAGAAACTAACAAATTTATTTGAGCATAAGCTTTCGTGAGCTACAGCTTAGTCTCTAAGGTGCCACAAGTCCTCCTTTTCTTTTTGCGGATACAGACTAACACGGCTGCTACTCTGAAACCTATTTAAATGTAGTTGTGCAATACCATGAATGTGTATTAAGGATTTAAAGAGAAAAAAGAATGAGTGAATATTGCAGCTTAAACAGCCATGCATGCAAGCAGCTATGTCTGAGAGTAGGAAATTCAAAGGGTAAGCCTACACTCAATGACATCCCTAACATTGGAAAGTATGGAACAGGAGAGTTAACCTTTGATGTGGGTTTAACACATTGGCTAGCTGTGACATTTGTCATGTACACACGTCTGCCTTATACA
This sequence comes from Natator depressus, assembly GCF_965152275.1. Classification (NCBI taxonomy): domain Eukaryota; kingdom Metazoa; phylum Chordata; order Testudines; family Cheloniidae; genus Natator; species Natator depressus. Next base: position 14,405,134 of record NC_134238.1, on the reverse strand, counting down.
CAGGATGGATAGGGATAGGACAGCCATGCTAAGCTGACTATTCGTTTTCATACTTTCCACAGTTTGGAATGTATTTGAAGCATGACCTTCGTTCTGAATTCCCTGGCTCTCTGTTTGAAAGGTGTTTTTAGTACACATTATTTATATTGTACTAGTGCCCAGACGCCTGGTCAGGCTTTGGACCCCACTACGCTAGACACTTCCCCCACGCAGGAAGACAGGGCACCTGTTCCAGAGAGTTTATACACCTAAGGAAATAAATTCACTGGCTCAGTTTTCATAGAAGTGCTTGCCACAATGGGATCCGGATTCCATCAGAGAGGAGGGATGGTCTCATTGTTAGGGGGAGTGTGGGACTCAGGAACCCTAGGTTTAGTTCCTTGCTATACCATTGAGGCCACATGATCTTGGGCAAGACACCTGATCTGTGTATCAAGTATTTGCCTGTAAAATAAGGATAATATTCCTCATGTCTATTTAGACCATAAACTCTGTGGGGAAGGGAATGTCTTTTTTTCCCCTGTGTTTGTACAGCACCTGGCACAAAGGACCTCAGTTTTGGTTAGACCCTCTAGGTGCTCCTGTAGTACATGTAGAAAGTGTTAATATTAACAGTGATGCTTTATTAGGGTTCTGGCCAAGCGTTCGAATGATAGAATTCCTCACGGGAGAAAAATGTCTCCTTGTAAAACCTGATCTGAATTGGAAAATTGTGAACTTTTGTTCTTTCAGCACAGCCTGTCTTCACAGCACTACGGCCCACGAGCACTGCACAAGCAGATGTAACGTACCCAGTTTGAGGACAGACTATTTCCTTGCTAGCTACTGTCAGAGCAAAGGATTTCAGTGGTTGGTCAGCAAACAGGACAGCCAATCTACTGCCGGGGCTGCAGTGGTCTGAAAATTGTTTGTCCCGTCCTGCATAAAACTGTTACATACCATGGACTATTACCAAGCACTGTGGGACTTGAAAAGATCAAGCAGCAAGGTCAATTCTAACCCTTAGGTCTGCAGCCAATCCTCAAGGGTTGAGACTGAACGTTACTCATTCCTGACTGGACACACCCTCCACTAGTGGCTTTTGGCCTCCATCTCCTCTCAGTGACTCACCGCAGAGTCCTCAGGCAGGAACCCAGTCAGTGCAGGCAGCAAGCAGAACCAGATCACACAACCCTGAGCTTGGGGAGCACATAAGAGTAACATGTTGATCCATCAGCCTTAGAAGTACAGAAGACTCCATAAGACACCTAAGAAGCGAAGAAGAATCCACAAGTGCAGAAGACACCTAAGAAGTGCAGAAGATTCCCCTAATTAAGGAGCCGACTATGCAGATCTAACATATCTGGTAAGGAAGGACTAGTGGTTAAGGCGCTGATTTGGGTTCAATGCCTGGCTTTGTCACAGACTTCCCCGTGTGACCTAGGGCAAGTTACACGATCTCCTTAAGCTCAGTTCCTCACCTTAAAACATGAGAATAGTAGTGCTTTCCATCTGCTTTGTCTAGGTAAGTTCTTTTGGTCAGGGATGTCTCTTACTAAGAGTCTGTACAGTGCCTAGCATATAGGGGCACTGGTCTCAGTGGGTACCTCAAGGGGCAACTGTAAGGCAAATAACATAGCAATGGCGGAATAGAAAAGACTTTCTCTGTATAGCTAGGTAGTCTACCCACTCCTGTGGATTGCTTGTGTGTGTATGCACTCCTCACTGCTCAGATACTTGGCCACTATTGCTCTACTAAAATTCTAGCTAGCTGTAGACACGCGAGTATGAATGTCACAGCAAGGCACATACCATGGTAGTATAATCAAGTGAAGGAGCCGGAGTGCTCCTTCAAGAATGTATCAGATTTCCTAATACAAGAGTAAAGGAAGTGCAGCCCTGAGGCTACAGAGCTGTAAGTCAAGAGGATCTGGGGCACAGAGAAGACAGCTGCTATATCTGCGCCTCGCGAGATGCCTCTCACTAGACACCCAGTAAGTAGACACTGAAAGACACCAGAAACACCTGGGGTGCCTACACCTGTCTGCAATAACGCATCAGGAAATGAGGTTCTCCGGGCCACCCGATGAGTTAGTGAGAGCCATTTATCAGCCAATGTTTGCACAGCACTTTGGGGTGAAAAGTGGTAGGCCACTGCTAAGGACGAAGACTGTTACTGCATAGGGAGATGTGTGGCCCAGCATGCACGTGGTGGCTAAGCAAAGCAGCCTTTTCCATGGGCTGTGCTCCTTAGGTGCAGCGATATGTAGGTTGTGTCTGTATTGACCACTAAGGTATGAAAAGCCGAGATAGGAATTGCGCTCTTGTTTTTATTTAACACTGGTGCACAGTGCTGGCCAGAGAAAATGCAAGATCCAAAGACCCAATTGTGCTTACACTAAGTCCGTGACAAAACTGCCATTGACTTCAAGGGAAAGATGACATCGGGCAGGTGGGAAGCAGGGAGGGAGGGTGGATGGGCGATCAGATAAGGTGCTGGAGCTTCTTGCACAGCGCAGGAAGCACCTGTGACAAGTTTGATAACGATGGCCTGAGAGTGCAGGTCATGGCTGAAGGGGCTGGGGGAGGCGAAGGTTTCATGGCACACAGGATCAGGGAAGCCATTCCGGGCCAGGGAGAAAACACAAGGGTGCTTATTAGAGAAGGATACAAATGAGCTGTGAAGGGACATGGAGTAGCAGAACCCAGAGTCTGAGCAAAGGGGAGTACAAGATACAGGCAGGGATCGAAGTCCAAAGGGCCTTGAAGGGGAGGATGGGGAATTTGGTATAATTACGATGCATGAAACTGGGGAGGGGTGCGAGAGCATAAAAATGGAGCAGTGTCCCCAAATTTCAGCCTTCTGCTGCTAGTGGCCAGGGTACCTCTCTCCTTGGCTTCAGATCACCGCCCCTAGGTGCTGTCACCATTTAGCAGATTTAAAACACCTCAGAGGGATTTTCTTTAACCCCCCCCCCCCGCAATTGAGTATCAAATGGTTGATTTGCAATGTGTAAAGAAGTTAAAGATACAGGCACCGCCTTGCGATCAGAGCACCTGGAAACCCACTATACAGTGTGCCCGAGCTGCGTTGTTCTGTTAAAGACCCGAATCTGAAGCCTTGTGCACTCAGAATTGCCATTCATCCAATGGGGCCAGATCCTCAGCTGCTGTCAGGCTGTAGCACCAGCTCTGTAGATTTACACCAGCTGAGGATTAAACCAAGTGGATTGCAGGATCTCTCATGTATTTCTAAAGGGCCTATTTCGAAATCCAAGCATCCGGCCGTTATGATTTTAATATGGTGGGGGCTGGGACCAGATCTCCCTCTGTGCGTGGGACCAGCCGTGAGCACTTGGTGAGCTAAACCATTCATGGGTGCAAACACTGTTTTAGTTAGTGCGGCCCAGCAAGCAGTTTGCTTGGGGTTAACGCCGTTCAGACGCTACAGCCAATGCACAGGCTGGTCTGCGATTGTTCGCGCTGGAGGCCTTGCTCAGTGCAGTCACAACAGCCTGAGTCCCATGTTGGGAGAAGACCTTACGGCCTCATCGAAAAAATAAGTCAAGCAAAGCTTCAGAGACAGGCCAAACTAATAAGCGCCCTGATTTCTGAATGGTGTTTGGCACCTGACTATCAGTCCCAGCTCCTGTAACAATCTCCCACTGCAGGTGTCTCAGATGGCTCATTATTTCAGACTAAAGCTGACAGTCAGATCCCAGCTATCATTTATGAAGGTTCTTATTTTAGCCTTTGGAGAGGTTCCAGTCTGCAGCGTGGGTGAGATTATTATTTGTACTGTAATAGTGCCTAGGAGTCCCAGTCCTGGACCAGGACCCCATTGTGCTAGGCGCTGTACAAGCACCGAACAAAAGGATTGTGCATGCCCCAAGGAGCTAGCAATCCAAAGACAACAGATAGAGTCAGACAGGCAGATGGGGTGGTACAACCGAACAATGAATCGATACTGATCAGCATGGTAGGCAATGGTCCTAGCATACCAGCAGCCTAAGCTTTGTCAAGCTTTTGTAGCAAAAGGAGAATTTTAAGGAGGGATCTGAAGGAGGAGGACGAGTTAGTTTGGTGGTGTTTACCTCCGAAGTGTATGGGGCAGAACAGGAGGAAGCACAAAGGAGTCCGGCATAGCGTGACAGGTTTGGGGCTGCTTTGTAATAATTCATGAATGCTGGATGTTGGCCTGGTGATGGGGGTGCACTGTACAGGTTTAGCTCAGTTGGCGTTTGTGTGGAAAGACAAGCAGGCAGGCAAGGAATGGCTCAAGAAAGCCACCCCTCAGCAAACATTTCCGAGGTAGTAAGGGACAATGCCAGAACGCTTAGCTTACATTCTGCCTCCGTCTCCAACCAACCTACAAAACTGATCTTAACCAGGACAGAAGACGACTTGTGACCACAGAAGAACTAAAAACTGGAGCAGGATTTAAAGGGACACTTGAGCAAGTTTTTCGGGGAGACCCAGAGACCCACTGGGTGTGTGTGGAGGAGCTAGGCCTGCCTACACCACCATCGCAGGAGGACGAGCCTTTTAGTAAGGCAGACATTGCATGCAGACTGTTCTTTTAAAATCCTCTCTCTCAAAAAGTTTGGTTCCAACTGTTAAAATAAACAACTCTTTGGCGGCAGAAGGCCATGTGATGACTGCACACCATGGGTCAGAAGCACTGCAGCTGCCCAAACTCAGTCAGACCTGCAGGGTAAGAACAGTGGATCTAAGGGTTACTGTAGCCCAGGGGCCGGACTAAGAGTGAGAGAATCGTGGACTTCCACGCCAGGAGAGGTAGCGGCATGCGGTCTGACACCTGCGGGGTGCGCTCAGAGACCAGAGAGGGGACTGAGGTGCAGCTAGCCCTGTAACCATGACAAGTAGGATGTAATATGAGGCCATCAGAGAGACCTCATTAAGTAGAAGCCAGTATGCTCTTCGATCAGGGCCAGGTTTGTTTTGTTTGCCAGATCTGAGCCTTAGATAGTAGTTCATAGAATATCAGGGTTGGAAGGGACCTCAGGAGGTCACCTAGTTCAACCCCCTGCTCAAAGCAGGGCCAATCCCCAATTTGATCTTTTCTATGCTCATTTGTTTACTCGCTGCTCCAAAATCTACCAGTGCTTGTCATATCTTACCTGTACTGCCCTAGGGCCCAATCCTGCCAAACCCATGCATGCAAGTTGTCTCTTTGGAGGACAGCTCCATAACCTCAGTATGCTTCTCCCAGGGCAGAAAGGCCAACTTTCCAACCCGAACTGGGCAGCGGCAGACTGAAACCCTTGGGGGCACAGGGCAGACATAGCTGCCTCTTTGCTATTTCCTAGTGGTCCCACCTGACAGAGGGGGCACATGGCAGGTGTAGCTGGAAGGGTGCGTGCCACATGGCCAGAATGCTGCTACATTTCCTGGCTGCCATAATGGACCCCTGGGAGCCATTATCAGCCACTGTTAGAGCCCCTCAACTCTTACTTATGCCAGAAGCAGAACAGGCCTCAGGCAGCCCTGGCTCTGTGTGTGTGCGTGCGCATATTAAGAAAGTAGATATCTTGAGACTCCTCTCTCTGCACATTCCCCCCACCCCCACTAATGTGATTTCTTCTAACTGCAGAAAGCTTGATCCTCCTTGAATGCGTAAAGAAAGTCAGCTGTTAATGCTGGAAGATCCCTCCCCAAGTCACATCAGTGCCATGATTATTATGCAGCATATTAAACTTCTTAGTCCCTTGCACGACTGACAGCGGGGAAAGCTGTGACAAAGGATGCCTCTTGTACAAGTCAGCCAGAAACTAGGTAGCCATAAGTTAGGAGAGGAAGCATGGTCTAGTGGTTAAGCAAGGGTTTAGGGAGCCAAGAAATCTGGGGCCTATTTCCAACTCCAAAATACATTTGCAATGTTGGTCTAGTCTCTGAATCTCTCTCTGTGCTCGTTGTCAGGCCCTATCCCCAGCTGTAGCAGATGGATAAGAACAGAGCTCATCAATGTTAGCGAACTGCTTTTGGATCCTTCACGACCACCAGGCTTGATCACTGCAACTCGTTTTCGCAAGGAAGGAAGCCAAAGGCCCCTAGAAAGCTCCAGCTGGTACAAATACAGCAGTCTGCTAAGCAACCCAGGCCACTGTTAATATATCACCCCAATGCTCCACTCTCTGTGATGGCTCCCGGCTAAATACAGAGCCCTAGTCACATTCACTCTCCCAATACTCAAAGCCCTGATGGATATCGGGATACCTTATGTGAGGCAGTGGGATCCAGTGGGCAGAGCAGTTGGCTGAAACTCACTAGACCTGGGTTCTAGTCCTAACTCTGCCTCCGGCCTGCTAGGTGACCTTGGGCAAGTACTTCCCTGTGTTTCAGTTTCCCCATTTGTAAAATAGGGATAATGATACTCACGTCCCCAGTAAAGTGCAGCTTTCCACTGGAATAATTCAATCAGCCCGCAGGGGGAGGTTTGTGTGGGTGTGCAAAGAGGTTCACTCACTGCGGGACCGCCCCCTTGTGGTGTAGCAGTTGTCTTTCACTCTGACACCCCCTGCTGACAGTCGCTGTGGTGGTCTCTCTTCTGTAACTCAGGCCAGGTCACACCTCTTTCGGGGTAACAAAGCTCAACAAACAATTCCAAAGCTCTGGTCCTGTTTCTGGGCCCAGCAGACACCATGTCCCTTCATGTACTGAATTATCCTTATCCTTTTATGTCAGGGGGCATTATGCCACCTCCCCAATGGCTGGTAGGGGAACCCAGGCCCTCCCCTCTAGCCCAGGTTCCTGACCAGGACCCTAAAACCAGCAGGTCTGCACAGTCCCACTCCCTACTGCTGTTTCCCTGGGCTTCTTTCTACCCAGCCTTTCTTCCCTGCAGCATCTCTCGGGTGACCCTTCTTTTAGGGCTAGTATCCCAACACTTATCCCCCACTCCGTTTCTTACTCACCACCTCCTGGTTCCCAGAGCATGACGGCAGACTCCCTCCCTGCAGCCCTGGTGTGTCAAAGTTCCTCATGATAATAACCAGCCTGCTCCTGCTCAGCTGGGCTTCATGATCACTTAAGCCTGGCTCCCCTTGCAGGTGCAGCCAAACAACACAACGGACCCCTCAGACCCATACTAATCCCATCAGAGCCTGCGTGGGGTCCAAACACCCCAACACAGGGTGAGAGACAGCACCTCTGCGAGGTTGGGACTGAGAGTATAGAAAACACTGCCATAAGAGGCGGCACTGACTATGGGATGCACTACGACAGTTAAGCGTAAAGATCTTTCCCCCCGTTAGTTTTCTCTGAATCATTTCTCCGCACACACACCAGCCACTTATAAGCTAAATCAAGCTATTTCACTTATAGGCGGAGAAAGAAGACACACAGAGTTACAAACAGAGGTAACAACAGTTTGGTTGGTGTTCAGATGCCATGGTGATGGCAGCCACATCAGACCAGCTCTACACGAGAAAAGATTTCCCAGGACAGCTAAATCAGGAAACCCTCCTGGCATAGATGCAGCTTATACCAGCAAAAATGATTTTGCCAGTATAGTTTCTTCTGATTCCCTAAGGAAAATTAGCTATACTGGTATTACTGTGTCTAAACTAAGGCTTTTGCCTATATAAAATGCCCCCCTCCTCCCCCCACCCCGCAAACAAAATCCCCCATACCCCTTGCCAACAATACTGTATCGGCAAAAGTTTTGGGTGTAGATGTGGCCTCAGTTACTTAGATAACCAGATGAAAGTTCAGTCATCCAGCCCTTTAGTGTAGCAGAATCTCCGTCATGGATTGGAGATCTATGGTTCAGAGAAGTTTCCTAATGTCGATGATGAGACGCAGATTTCTACAGCAGCTTCTCAGAATCGAGGCATAAGAATAATGATTTCTCTCTTGCCTGGGCAGCTGATTTTTTCCTACTTACAATAGGACAGAAGTCTTTTATTATTGCTGTTGACAAGCTTTTCTTTGGCATTGCCTGTGCAACAGCACTTTCCAAATACACAGAGTAAGGCAGGTTCCCTGCCCCAAAGCGAGGCGATACGTTAGACTGGTGAAAAGATCTTTTGGGTTTCATTTTGTTCCACACGCCTGGAGCCTCCTGTTATTAGAATATCGGCTTTTGTTTTGCTCATGTGTCTGCTCAGAGCATATATGGTGGGGAGGGTCAGTGACTGTATGTTCATTTCACAACTCTAAAGGGCCCAGGGTTGGTTCTACCACCCCAATATCCTGAGAATCCGTTCTGCTCAGTGATGCTCTTTCCTCATCCCCGGACATTTCATCAGCTAAATGTGCTGCACTAGGCTGGCAACTGAGACTACTCACTTCCCTCTTCCTAGATTGTCCTCTCGCTCCAGAATACACCACCAGGGTGTGCAAGAGATTGATGTACATTGCATTAGTCTCTTCAAGTCAGACTGAGACCATCACCTCATTGCTCTCAGGTTGTAGTGACACAAGTGCCATATCCACAGGAAACACAGCACATGTCCTAGATGCCAGTTTCTATTGCTGAATCTCACTGCCCCCTTAAAAAAAAAACTGGCAGCAGAAAGTATTTCAGACTCTATCAGCCCTTCCTTTGTGCCTTGAAAATTCTGACAGCCAAGTTTAACAAACGGAGCATCATTGATCATATAAATGCTGAACAAGACAAGGCACTATGCCAACGTGTCAGTCAGGCAAAGGGATGCTATTCTATTCTATATAGGTTTTTTTATACTGCACTCGTACCCGTAGTGCATGAAGTAAAATGAAGTAACATGACTACACATCTGTCATGTGTTTGTTCTCTTGCTCTCTCCCCAGAGAGAGTGTGGAGTGGTGAGTCTTGTTTTGGTAGGGTGATGGCAGTGTTATGTTGTTAACTGTATCTGATGCTCAGTGCTGATATTAGAGAAGGCAGGTCAAAGAAATGCACCTTGCTCTTGGGTGGAAAATGGTCAGGTTTGTGACAGTCCTTAGTTCTGAGGGGAGTTCATTCCACAGTCTCAGCCCACTCCTGGAGAAGGTTTGGTCTCCCTGAAGATACCATGAACCAGAGCAGGAAACTGGAGCAATTTGTAGCGTAAGAACATCAATTCCATTTCCATCCATTTGACTGAATTAAGCTCTTGAGTTTGTTGGCCAAAATTCTCAAGAATGATGACAGTAAATATGGAGAACCCACCCTCTGAAAAATCAGACCCCTCTAGAGATGTCTCCTTGTGGGTATCCAAAACCCCCAAACCAGTTGCTTTAAAAAATCTTAGCTGCTATCCTCTCACAGTATCTAGATGCCTTTGATCTTCTTGACCCTTGGCAATCTGGGTATAGACCAGGCTATGGCACACACACTGCATTGGCTGATGATCTCCACCTGTCAATGGATGAAAACCAGGTGTCTATGTTGGTATTATCCGCTGCTTTTGACACAGTTGATCACAAGGTGTTGCTGACTTGCCTGCGGAGCCTAGTGGGAGGAGGCAGGGCTGCTCTTTGGTGGCTTCATTCTTTTGTCTTGGAGAGATCTCAGTGGGTAGTTGTGGGCAATTGCTCCTCCTTCTAAACAGCAGTCAATACTGCTTCTAGGGGGACCAAGTAGGTAAGGGAACATCTTTTACTGGACCAACTTCTGTTGCTGGAAGGTACAAGCTTTCGAGCACTTCCGCTTGGGCTCAGAACATGAAATGCTGCATCCACCCCCTTCTCCCCATGTTAGAAGATTTCTAGAACAAAGATAAACTTCAGTTTGGATAGACTGCCCAGCGCTAGTTTATGTCAATAATTTTTTCTAGAGCACCACATTAAATAAATATAAACCCATCTGCTAAAGGGACATCCCTGAACAACAGCTACCTTTAACGTTGATTAGGGAACACTCAGAACAATGTGCCGTACTTCAGTCCTGTTCTCTATTACAAAGTCATCACAGTTTTTTAATAGATCATAGATTCTTAGATTTTCAGGCCAGAAAGGACCATTCTGATCATCTAGTCTGAGTTCCTGCATAATGCTAGCCATGAAATTTCACCCAGGGGTTCCAGCATCTTGCCCAGCAACTTGCGGTATAACAGTAACTCTGAGCATTTTGCATCTTCAAGGAGCTTATTTACATTTCAGATTCTGTAACTGGGATCAGAGGCCCACTGTGCTAGGCATGATCCAGACACAGCGTAACAAATTCCCTGCCCCAGAGAGCTCACAATCTAATTTAAAATGCAAGAAGTGAGTGCTGCCAGAATGAGGAGGAGCAAGAGGGGCGGGGAGAGAAATGAGGGAAGGAGTAATAAGGACATGCATTCACATAGGCAGTCGTGCACAGCTAAGTGGTTTTGAATGAGTTAATTAAAACTAGAGATCAATAATATCAAGAGTCCCTATTAGCTCTCTGACCACCTTTACAGACATAAGGAGGTTGATTACACTTTGGAACTATGCACCTAGCTCGTAGAATAGGCACTCTACTAACCAACAAATAGAACATGCTCAGATCCCTCCTCTCCTGGGAGAGGCAAGGTATGGAAGGGATCTCAAGCCACGACCAGGTGCAAGAAACATAACCCATAAATTTAGAGAACTGGAGAAAATGAACAGAGGAAAGAGGGCTTCCTTCAGCCAGAGTTCAGCTAACAAGGGCTTCTGGGATCTCAAGTGCAATACAGACAGGACAAAGGGACAGTCTCCTTCGTTCCCCACTCTGCAAAGCTCTTTTCATAGTTCTGGATCGTTCCTGCTGGGCTAACTGGCTCCTGTCCCTTCCAGCCCTGGCTAACAGTGGGCAGAGTATCTGAAGGGACAGGAAAGAGACCAATGCCAGATGACAGAGTGGAGGGGGAAGGAAAGGGGAGAAGATCAAATCTGAGGTATGCTGGGGCAAGTGGAGTCTTAGAAAGAAGGGCAATTTGAACTAGACTTTGAAGTGAATGGGGTACCAGGGGAGATGTAAAGTGAACCTGGAATGTGTTAGTGGAAGATAACCTCACGCCAATGGCTACTCTAAGTACAGATGATTTGGGGTGGGAGGAGAAAGAAACATACACAAAGTGACTAATGATGATGCAGGAGCTCAGATATTTAGAATAGTGCCTGTGTCCTTTTCACACCTGCATGATGAACATCTGTTATAAAGCAGGACCAGCCCCATAATCCCCATCCTCAGACAGCCCCCCAGGTCCCGGGTCACTTGCAAATCCTGGTTTCGTTTGCCTTTTAAAAAAATGCAGCACCATGTTGCAGGGTGTTTTATGTCTCCAGCATCAGGTTCAGCCACCGGCTCGGCTCCCTGATTGGTTCAGTAGTTTAACCAAAAACAGCTCCCGCCCTTTCCAGGGTAAACTACACTCCAGGGGAACAAAAGCTCAACAACTCTCCAGCTCTTGGTGCAAGGGCTCACAAACTGTCCTGTACCAAATGGTAAACTCTTACCCCTCCCCGGGAGTCTTTCTTCCCTGGCTGCACTAGCCTCCTCTCCACTCCCTCTCATTGGGAAACCCTGGTACAGGTGGATTCTCACCCACTCACCTCGCACTGAGAACAGGGAGGTTACGTAAGTCCCCTGCCCCTTTTCCCAGCAGGCTTTGCTCTCAGAATAGACTTGCCCATGCTCCCTTGGGAACTGCAGAATGTGTCAGCTCTGGGTTGCAACAGTAACAGGGCTATATCCGGGGCTTGTTCTTAAAGGGCTAACACGCTGTGCTTCCATTGACTCACCTAGGCCTGTCCCCTGGATCTTGCCTGTCTCTGCTCCCCTTTGTCACCGCAGCTTCTGCTTGCCTAGCGTTGGCCTCCTTTAGAGCTGGTGGAAAAAACAGGCACATGGTTTTGTGAGCTTTTCGGTTTAAAACGTTCAAAATTCTTTGACCAGCTCTGGTCTCCTCTCCATCTTTTCAAGCAAACTGGCTTCTTGCTTCGAGAGCTTTCTCCTGTGTTGCGCATATAACCTGGGGCGGTCTGCCTCTTTCTCTGCCTCATCCATTGTCTTTTTCATTTCACATCTCAGCTGAATACCAGTTCTCTCTCTTGCTCTTCGGTTCTCTCTCCATCTGCTCTTATTTGGAACACCGCTCGTCCCCCTTTTGCACTTCTATAGCACTCTGCAGCCAAAGATCTCAAAGAACTTCCACAATTATTTAGGAATTCAGCCGTGCCTCAACCCTATGAGGTAGGTAAACAACAATGACCTTGCAGAGAGAGAAACTGAGGGCATTCTCTGTAGCTCAGTCACACAGCACGTCTGTGGCAAAATCAGGAATAGATTCTAGATCTCCTGACTCGCTCTCGGTTTTGCCTTTCACCCCATGCAACCACCCTTCTTTCTCTTTTTTTTAATAACTGTGTTAACAACTCTAAACAGCATTTTGGGATACAGCTTGCATGAAAGATGCTATACCAAATATCTTTGTATTGCACTGTGCTTGGATCAGATCTGACCACACCTGCATTTGCATATGTGACGTTGGTCTAAAACTGGAACCCATCCCAGATCCTTCTGCTTCACTGTATATATTTAGAGGCCTTGCAGAGCCTGACAGGCCAGGCAGCAGCTAAACTGAACTCACATGGTGTCAGGAGAAATGTGCCGCAATATGAGGGTAGCAACTGAAAGGCTAAGGTAGAGCAGCAGTTCTGCAATTGAACTGGGCAGAGGAATCCAAAAGCCTTCTTTGGATATTAGACACAGGCTCATTCAGAAGAAAACGCTATAGGGTCTGCAGCATGAGATGTTTGGGAAACTAACATTCTGGTGATGATAATTGCACAAGGACATCTTATACTGTAGGCTCTGAGAGTGGCCATCCTCCTTTAAAAACATAGGGCAGATTTGTGCTAGGATTAGCCTGGTTGTTAAACTCTGTTATTACTTCTCACCTGGCTGGTTTATATGGGGAGGGTTTTTTTGCTGGGGCCAGACACCACTCAAGAGGAGTGGGAGAGAGGGGGGCAGCTGCGGGTGGGCCATGCTGAAAAAGAGACCGATTTGGTCATGTTGACATTTGTGGAAGATGTGCCAAAGAAAAAAGACTAGGGTGAAATCCTGGCCTCGTTGAAGTCAAAGGCCAATTTCCCATGGACTTTAAGGGGGCCAGGAGGTCATTCCACATGTGATGATCTGAGGAAACTTGCAGAAGACATAGATGCATTGGACCGTGCATCTGGCAAGGAATTGAATCTTCATTTCAAAATATCAGGTGATTTTTTTGTGCTGATGCTTTGTTTTGTATCCAAGAGTACAGCTTTATAGAAGGTGGATATGTTGCTCCCTTTCTCTTGAGCTGGGCAAATGGTTCAGAAACCCCCTAGATTCAAGCCCTGATTGAGTTTGTGGGACTGAAAATCAACATCACTGGGCTAGATCCTCACCTCATGTAAATTGGCCAAGCTCCTTAGACTTCGGTGGAGCTACTCCGATTTACACGGCTAAGAATCTGGCCCATGCATGGCCTCAAATGCAATGCCCTCAACTGATACAATGGCAGCCTAAGAGCAGTTGTGTTTTAAGGCACTTGATTATGCAACTGTCTCTGCTGTCACCTGTACAGGCTCTGCAGGGTGGGTGTCACAGAAAAATGATACTAAAGCATGATGTACACATTGGGGCCTGGGCTGCAGCTATATCTGGAATCTGAAGCTCCTGGAGTTTACTTACTACGCCTCAACACTTCTTTCAGTTTTGCAAACACTAGTGAGTTCAGCCTCGGAATTAGCTGAAAGTTAAAATCAGGGTCCCTTCACCTCTAACTATCTGATCTTGCGACCAGATAGAGGCGCAAGAATACAAATCTGCACCAGAAATTGGTTGCAGGCCCCAAAATTTCTTGCAACTGTTATTGGTGCAAATTGCACCTGCTCCAACTTTGCTACCACCCACGTGGGAGTAAGGGATAAAGCCCTGTCCCCACTGAGGTGTCTACCACTGCTGGAAGTACTACACCCCTGCCCCAACCCCTACCCTCCCAGCCCTTGTATTGAGGAATGATGGTTGTCATTTGTAAAGGAGGAGAATGGAGAAAAGAGTTCTCAGATCTCTCCCCAACCTCTCACAAGAGAGATCAGATTGTGGCCCAAAGTTCTTAGCACCAGGATGAACTTGGGTGGTCTGCAGAATGCTTTGGAAAACACTCTTGCACCAACACAAGTTTAGCAAACAGTTGTACACAGAGCAGTATTCCTCTAGATACTGGAGCAGGCAGGTAGAGTATTGGGTCTCAGTATCGGTAATCAAGGATCTTGTGCAGAAAACTGGTCCTTACATCCACAGGAAGGTCCCTGAATTCTTTGGCATGTTGGGGAAGCCAACTGGAAATCAGGCAGCTGTGGATGCTGGGCAGAAAACTCTGCCCTGAATGTTTCTTCTAAAATAACCAGCAATAAAATATGTAGGCAGTGTTGTTGTTGCCGCCATGATGGTCCTGGGGTATTAGAGAGGTGGGTGAGGTAATATCTTTTATTGGACCAACTTCTCTTGGTGAGAGAGACAAGCTTCTGAGCTTACACAGAGCTCTTCTTCAGGCCCGTGTAAGCTCAAAAGCCCGTCCCCCTCACCAACAGAAGTTGGACCAGTAAAAGATATTACCTTACCCCCCTTGTCTCATTAGTGAAACAGGTAGAGTTGTGTCTTCTTCTCTTTACACAAGAAATATGAAGAAAGCACAAGGTCACCGTGTTTACTAAATATTCACAAATGTAGCAACATACGTACTGCTACTTTGATTGATTTCTGGAGGCTTCCACAACAGAAAACACAATGAGCATTAGTACAGGGCACATAGTCTATTTAAAGGGATAATACCCAATTCCTATACACTATATTTAGCAATACTGGTGTTTAACATCTCACCGTTACCATTAATGCTCCATTAAGATGAATGGGGCACTTCACACCTCTCAAAACTATATTTCAAGCTGCCTGCAAATTAAGGCAACAGTGCACCAGTTTAAAAGAGAGCTTAGACTATGGGCTTGTCTACACTTGAAATGCTGCAGCTGTGCAGGTAATTTACCTCCCTGCGAGGCAGTAGCTAGGCGACCAAAAGAATTCTTCTGTCAACCTAGTGCTGTCTACACTGGGGTTAGGTTGGCTTAACTATGTTGCTTAGGGGTGTGGATTTGTCACACCCCCCCACCCCCCCGCGTGACATAGCTATGCCAATGTAAATTCTCAGTGTAGAACAGCCCTACATCTATATGGCCCCATAGTTTGGACAGTTTGAAAGGAGAGTACGTTAACACAAACTAAATACCTTTTAGTTCACACCAGCAACGTCCACATGGGGGAGTGACAACACAGCATGTCAGTGTATGTTGCAGCTCACACCCCCGTAGTCTGACCTGGGAGGCCATATAGATAAGCCCTTAGAATTCTGCAGCACAATTTGGGGGCAAGGAGTGGATTCTGCAGCAAATTCCATAGCTGCGGAATTGTGGAATCCAGGAGGCCCTATCACTATTTATACACTTCCTACAGTTTTACATATTTCCTTACACTAACATTCCCAGCTTTTAAGAAGGAAAAGCACTGGGGAACCCTGAAAAAGTGTGGGGATAAGAGACAGATGGATTGTGAACCCCCATTTCCACACAAGCTTCCCATTCAAACCTGCCCCACTTCTGGCTCTGCTGCCTTCTCTTTCTGCTACAAAAAAAACAGAAGAGAAAACTCTGATGGGCTCCAACAGGGCTGCTCCTTTTCTACTATATCTAAGCATTGGGAAAAAGAGCCGGAAACTGCCTCAGAGCTGACAGCTGAAGCAGACTCAAGCTGCATGTAGCTGTTTGGGAGCCGATGTAATATGTAAATCCCCTTACATCAAAATAACAGCATCCAAAAAGCCTCAGTCGTCACTTGGTATCAAACCCAGGGTCTGCTCAGAAGATGCCAGCACAACAGCTTAGGGAAGGTGCCAAAGAGGAGTTTGATATTGCTAGGGACGAAAATGGTCCTTCATGAGCACCTGCCTTCTGAGATCTATCTGTGGTGCTTACATGGCCTCTGTTACTGTAGTAACAGATTATTTTCCCTCCCAACAGCCCTGTGAGGAAAGGAAGTGCTGTTATCCCATTTTACACATGTGGAACTGAGGGACAGAAAGGCTAGGGCCCAGATCCTCAATGGCTCTTAATTTCCATTGGATTCAGTGGAAATTAGGAGCCTAAATATTGCTGATAGTTGGGGCCCAAGGTCACATGAGAAATCTGTGACAGAGCCGGGAATTTAAGCCTGGTCTCCCAAGTCCCAGGCTAGCACCTGGACCACTCTGGACCCCCTTATTCTTCTGGTGGGAATTTAAACACAAGGAATAGGAAGGAGAAATAGTGCCCGTAGCAGTGGTCCTGAGCCCAGCACGGTTTATTTCAAACAATACATGCATATGTGCAAAAACACAATGGGTACAATTTTGAGAAGAACCTATGTGACTTAGGATCCTAAAAGCCAATTATTTTCAATAAAACGTATGCCCCTAAATCACTTAGGCTCATTTGAAAATTTTACTCACTGGTGATGTTTTGACCAGTCCTATAGGAAATGAGTATGACTGTCTGGGTGCAGAGGGTTGCATAAGATACCCCCCAAAAGCCCCTAAATATTACTTGTGTGGCATAGAAGGCATGTATTGATTTAATGCTGGTGAAAGAGGTCAGATATTGCTCAGACTGCCAGCTGGTTTATACTCTGCGTCTGCTGAGTTGTCATACTAATATCTGAGCATCTTACACATGTACTATAAATGCGTAGAGCGGGGTGGGCAAACTTTTTGGTCTGAAGGCCACATCGGGGTTCCAAAACTGTATGGAGGGCCGGGTAGGGAAGGCTGTGCCTCCCCAAACAGCCTGGCCCCCACCCTCTATCCGCCCCCTGACTTACCCCCCTCAGAACCTCCGACCCATCCAACCCCCCCCCCCGCTCCTTGTCCCCTGACCACCCCCTCCGTAACTGCTCCCCGGGACCCCAACCCCTATCCAAACCCCCTGCTCCCTGTCCCAACTGCCCTGACCCTTATCCACACCGCTGCCCCCTGACAGCCCCCCTGGGACTCCCACGCCTATCCAACCACACCCTGCTCCCTGAGACCCCCTGCCCCTTATCCAACCCCCGCCCCCCGTCCCCTTACCATGCTGCTCAGAGCACCAGGACTGGCAGCCGCGCTGCCCGGCTGGGGCCAGCCATGCCGCTGCGCAGTCTAGAGCACCGGGGCAGGCCAGGGGCACTCGCAGCTGCGCTGGCTGGCAGGAGCTCACAGCCCCACCGCCCAAAGTGCTGGTGGCGTGGCAAGTTGAGGCTGCGGGGGAGGGCTGGATGTGGCCTGTAATTTTCCCACCTCTGGTGTAGAGACACAGCTCTAAAGAAAGAAGTCTTCCATTTACACACACACACCCACCACAGGTACTGTAATGCAAACTTTCCTGCAAAGTCCTCCAACCAATGTGTGTCAAGCCCAATCTGGAGGAAGTGAGAGGGGAGTTCTGTCTCCCTGTCTGTTCAGTCATTGCTAATACTGCATATAAGCAGCGAGGCCAGTCAGTATTGGCTTTTGTGATAGGAACACGAGCCCATTTGCAACTAGACTCACATCACCAAGGTCATCTATCTGATGATAACAAATTTCAGTCAGTACCAGGCTGGATTTGAACCAGAAACCTAAATGTTCTTCATCGCATTAAAAAAAAAAATGACCCATCCAGCTCCTGGTCTGTCCAAATTACATTACCTGACTGGTGCTGTCATCCACTCAGGTTGTTTTGATTTATCTGCCTATTGCGTCTTGTCATTCATCAAGATTATAAGGTGTTTGGAGCTGGGATTCTCTTTTTACTTATTTTATACAGCATCTGGAACAGCAGGACCCCAATCCCTGACTGAGCCCTGTGGGCTCTGCAGCAGTGCCAATAATAAACATAGTGATGCAGTACATACAGGGAGATACCAAAAACAGTGTCTTTTAGAAGGAATAAGTGAGGAGTAACGAACTCACAGGAGACAGGGTTCCCTATGGAGCTTAACAACATCAGACTTGTTTTGTTACATTTCAGAGATAATTACTGTAGTGACGTGCACATTTCTGAAGTGCAAAAACAATACTTTCACTTTGCAAATGCGAAGACACGTCTCTTTTTGAAAAAAAAAGCCTGATGGGATCTCAGCTCAAGACAATGAATCCATCTAATCACAAAGGATGACAGCACTTAAAAAAAAAAAAAACACACATAGAAAAGCTGCAGAAATCTTCCCAGTGTAAACTCCTGCTCCATGCACTGATCCGTAGTGTAGGAAGAGAGGGCGGCCCAGATACAATCTTGCCTTAACCGAGGTAAAATTGATATTACTATACTGCTGTGGCAGGGAAATGATTACTGTGTTGTATTGGGGGAGGGACAGCGAATGCCCTGGAGGTGTTAATGGACTAACAAGGCTCTTGGCACAGGTGCTGACTTTTCAAAGTGCTGGGGGGTTCTTGACCCCCCCAGCTTCGCCCCAGATCCCATCCTCACTCCACTCCTTCCTTCAAGGCCCCACCCCTGCCTCGCCTCTTCCCACCCCGCTCCACCCCTGCCCCTTCCTGCCCAGTTCTGCCTCCTCCCCCCTCCCAATCTCTTGCCTGCACGCCATGAAACAGCTGATTGCGGCAGGCAGGAGGAGGCGGCGCTGATCCGCAGGGCCCGCCGGTGGGCAGTAGGTGCTGGGGGTGGGGTGGGAGGGAGCCGATAGCAGGGCTGCTCCAGCCCCGGAGCACCCACAGAGTCG
The DNA here is from genome assembly GCF_965152275.1 of Natator depressus. Lineage (NCBI taxonomy): Eukaryota > Metazoa > Chordata > Testudines > Cheloniidae > Natator > Natator depressus. The sequence goes on along the minus strand of NC_134238.1, from coordinate 14,386,449 downwards.
GCACCTGTGGCTGCAGGTATCAATTCAGCCCTGTCTGGTAATGACCAGGAGTTACTCTGGGGTGATCTGTATTAAATGAGTTGACCCAGCTCCTGGTTCTAGTGGACAGTTGTCCAGCCAGTATATTGCACAGCTTGGCAGCTGTGTTGGTGGAGAAGTGATTTGGAGGTGTCTCCTGGAAATGCACAGTTCAGGGAGGCTGCACCTATATTCCCCCTCTGCAATCTACCAAAGGCGCCCACTCTGGGCTCCCAGCTCCTCAGCCATCGCCTCTCTTGGGTGGAGACCCATATGTTGTCACGAGGCTGCACAGTTTCCTGCCTATGCTGTGATATTCTCAGCAAGCCAGACTGCCAAATAGGCCAGCGCCTGCACTTGGCTTTCTCTATGAAGGCTAAGAGCAGCAGTTATGAGATGCCACAGTGCTTTCTGTAAACAAGCACATTTATTCTTAAGGTGAAAGCATTAACAGAAAAAATATATTAAAAACAATCAAAGAACCTACACACATGCTAATGATCTTACCAGAGCTCACCTGCCAACTCCAACAAGAGCTGTGGGATGAGTCAGTCCTTCAAACTCCACAAATGGATTTTTCTGTGGTTACATGTTCAAATCAGTCTTAGCCCAGAACAAGCACCTCCCTGAATAGTTCTGTTTTTCCTATATGCATCTTGGGCCTTTGATCCTCAAATTTCGGGAACAGGTCATCAGCAATCAAGGGGCCCCTCCCTCAGAGAGTAGCTTCAAAAGGCTGATGTGGGAAATTTGCATTCATCTCACCATGCAGATCCCTAGGAAAACCACTTGACACTGTTTGCCCCCAAAGGCCATTCTTGTCTGGCCTATTGTTCAATAAGGTCCTTTGAAGTTCATAACACTTCCCAGGGTTCACCTCCCATCTGCCACGTAGAGAAATTACATATAATCCCAGCGCACAATAATTCATAATCTTTGCATTTCATACAATGGACTCCAAAGATATTTGAACTTAATTCAATATGGGTTTCCATGGACGCTGCAGGAAATTGCCACAACTGTCAGAGTACCCTCGGGGTCACTTGTGTTGCCAGGTCTCATACTGGCTTTGGCCTGTGAAGAATGGAGAATTTTACCCTCGGGGACTGAAGGGCAGCACCTTTCGCCAGCACTAAATTCTCACACAGAAACATTGACGTCAAACAGTTGCCTACAAAAGGCAAAGCTGTTAGCGCAAAGGGCCTCCTTAAACCCCAGAGATCCCTGCTAGCCATAATTTCCCCTTCTGGCTATCGCCAACCTGTGTAAACTACAGAAGTGTCTCAGATGCTCTTTATTTATGTGTGGGGCTGAGCCACAAAGTGTACCTACCCCAGCTTGACTTGTTCTGAATGTGCCTTGGCCAAAGCAGCAAATCAAGGCAGTATAGATTGCCAGCCCCTCACCAGAGCATACACTGTGAACATGCACACCTTATACCAGGGTTTATTACAGGAAATAATAGGGGAAAAGATTTTGTCAAAGCCCCTTCTTAAAATACTGGTAGCACATAACTGGGACATCTGTAGGCATTTAGGGAAGGCAAGTCGCGCAGGATCGTCTTTTTTCCTAAGCCCAACTGCCCTTTAACCAACTATGCGCCCTTGTGGAGTCCTGCATCTCCTAGGACCAACATCTGCTTCCACTGACATCAATATCAGTGCTTGGACGGAAGCAGGAGTGAGGCCCCGATGGATAGATAGCTCTGCCCATGATAACCTGTAGCCCCTGCTCTTTTGTTCCTATCTGTGGGAACAGGATGTGGGGGGGAAGCCTTGCCTGCATCACTGCGTTTTCTTCCCTGTCTCACACCTCACTGTGCTCACTGCTTTTACGTAGGTTTTTTTTTTTTTTTTTTTTTTTAAAACTAAATGACTTGGGCTGAACAAGTCTTCAGTTGTAAGAAGCTTGCTTGAGGCCACAAGAAAAGAACCACAACTCTTTTAAGTAAGGATGCACCTTTCCGTTTTCATGACCACCTTTCTAACAGTGAGTGATGTGTGGCAGATCAAGACCAATTCACCAAACATGAGCACAGAGGTCTGATAAACACACCACCACAATATGCTGATATGCAGCCTAGAAACACATCCACTTGCCTGCAGGACATACAGCAGCCACAGCTAAACTGTGTTTGTAATAAGGACAAATCTATACAATGGACAATCTTGTCTTCTCTGCGCTTTGGGAAACACTCTCGCACTTTAGGATTTTTCACACTGAAGGACAAAAGAAACCACACAAAACTCCTGCATCCCTTAGCTCCAATGAAAGTCTTTTGGTAGGAGTCAGCCTCTAAAACATTTGCATAAAACATAAATATTATCTATGGACAAGTGCATTCGCCTTTACAATCAGATTGGATTAATCAATTTATTTTCATTAGCTAACCATTATCTTTGCCATACAACCTCTCCCTACATTTGGGGTATGCAATAAAAAGTCAGGAGAAATTACAAGTTAAACTTGATCTCCTGCAGCTCAGAGCTGAATGAACCCTTCCCAAAGGCCTGATCCAAAGCCTCCTGAACATAAGAGCGGCCATACTGGGTCAGACCAAAGATCCATCTAGCCCAGTATCCTGTCTTCCGGCAGTGGCCAATGCCAGGTGCTTCAGAGGGAATGAACAGAACAGGTAATCATCAAGTGATCCATCCCATCACCCATTCTCAGGTTCTGGTAAACAGAGGCAAGGGACACTATCCCTGCCTAATAGCCACTGATGGACCTATCCTCCACGAACTGATCTAGGTCTTTTTTGAACCCAGTTATAGTCTTGGCCTTCACAACATCCCCTGGCAAAGAGTTCCACAGGTTGACTGTACATTGTGTGAAGAAATGCTTCCTTTGGTTTGTTTTAAACCTGCTGCCTATTCGTTTCATTTGGTGACCCCTAGTTCTTGTGTTATGAGAAGGAGTAAATAATACTACCTTATTTACTTTCTCCACATCAATCATGATTTTAGAGACTTCAATCATATCCCCCCTTAGTCATCTCTTTTCCAAGCTGAAAAGTCCCAGTCTTATTAATCTCTCCTCATATGGAAGCTGTTCCATACGCCTAATCATTTTGTTGCCCTTTTCTGAACCTTTTCCAAGTCCAATATATCTTTTCTGAGATGGGCGACCACATCTGCACGCAGTATTCAAGGTGTGGGCATACCATGGATTTATATAGAGGCAATATGATATTTTCTGTCATGTTATCTATCCATTTCCTAATGATTCACAACATTCTGTTCGCTTTTTTGATAAGCGGAGATGCGTGGTAACACGGACATGGGTGCTGATGGTGCCTATCTCATGGATATGAGGGGGCCCCTTCCTTGTGGATTGCCAGGATCCATGGGGTTTGCAGGTCTTGTCCCCGAAAATGTTGCCTGCCCCCAACCCCTGCCCATTGAAAGGGATACTTTGCAGGAAGTTCAGGGAGCTCAGTTTCTCCTGCCCCTCTGGTTTCACCGGCCGTACTTTCGATACCAAGGTGACAGGTGCCTTCAAGATCCCTAAAACTGTAAGCATATGTGGCACCAAGAGTCTAGGATTATTTTATACAATACTCACCAGTTTATGAAACTCCACAGTGATAACCTTCTACAAGGTGAACAACAGAGTTATATAACTAAGGTTTCTTTAAAATTGCCACTGGGTCTCCTTATGGATATTTTGGAAATGCCAGAACTATTCACGGGAGCTTTTTAAGAGGCCTTATGAGATGAACAACAAAACATGCTGAAAGGTTACCATCAAAATCGCTAAGGACCATGATCATCTGTATGTGATGTGCAGCCCTTGCTTCAGCGGCATATTTCCTGTGCAGCTCTTCTTTGGCTCATGTAAAAGACTGTGCTCTGAAAGGTCAGAAAGGTAATTAAAGAGACAAAAGACCAGCTCTTCCCAACACCAAAGCAGGTGCTCAGGCTAAACGTTTGCCTGCCAGATCGTATCTCCTTAGGCTTATTAAAAATTAAGTGTTTGTTTTTTTAGGGATGGATCACGACGATAGGAGACTGAACTGCAAGTACAATCAGAATCACTTAGAAAACTATTCCATTTTGGTTATGCAAATGTTTGAAAAGCAACCTGCTTTGTTATACTATTGCAACATTAGAAGACCCTCCCCCGCCCCGCCCCAGCAATGCAAACCCAATGTAACTGGCAAGTTTATGGGTTTACAGCTGCGATGCATGACTGGCGTGGTGCCAAGGTGGCCGGAATAAACCAATGAATCTGGCTCACTGTGTATCAAATAGGAAATGGGAATGCCTGATTTGTGTTCTAGGGTGACATACTGACAGTGGGGGAGGGATTCTCCACTGTGCTAGACAGGCTGGAAAGCAGTTGGATCTGGCCAGCTGAGAATTCACCTGGCATGATAGGCTGGCTCTGCACTATCTGGCTCCTGCAGCACCTGCCAGCCGGTCCCAAAGCAGGGGATGTATCTAGGGCTGGGGCGGAAGTGCACTGCACTCTGGCTGTAACCAGCTGCTGCATGGTCTTAGAAAACTTGGCACTGCGGAGAATCTTGGCTTGTGTTTGTAAAGACCAGAGTATGTACCACAGTGCCATCCTCCGTCCCAATTATTCAGTCGTATCCTGTTGGATCAACCCAGGCTATCAGTTTGCAAGAGCAAATCTGGGTCTCTAGCCTTAGCTGCTTTCCCCCCCTCAATGGTATTTGATTGCTCCTGCTGACTGCAGTTGTTGCATGCTTTTCCTCACATCCAGGAAGGCAGGTGAGTAATAAGCCCACCCACAGAACTGGTGCCAGTTCCTTTGTGTGCATGAGCTGACTCGGGACTCTCTGGACGGATGTGCTGTAATCCTTTTCTCCCGGAGGCTCATCTTTCCTGGCCCAGAGCCTGGGAACAGGAGTCTCTTCCTAAACTCAGGTTTCCTTAGCAGCCTACTGACTTGGGGATACTTCTCCTTGCCATTTTCCCTGAAGGCAGTTCACATCCATGCCTATGCTTTCTTGGCTGCCTTGCCTTCATTGGATGGCTGGAGTCCTTTTGGCAACTACATTAAATGTCATAAAGGAGAATGATCCTTGTACCTATACCAGAGAGATTCAGATGCTCTCTCCTCTGGAATCTCAATTGCCAGGAAATTCTTACACTATCAGGGCTAGATTCCCAGCTGGTTAAGTCTTCCCCCAGCAGATGCTGCATGGGGATGGGATAATCACCATAGACTGCAAAAGTCCATGTTCCTGACCAGCCCTTGTACTGGACAGGCAACTTGGCTGTAGGCAAGTCAAAAGAGTTTGACTTGAAGGGTTGAATCATCACTTGGACCTCTGGGTCGATTAAGTTGGGGTCCACTAAGGATTGGTGGATAGCCAACACTTCTGCTCCGGTGTCCCTCCACGCTATAACCTTCTTCCCACCCACACTCACAGTTTCCCTCCGCTCTGAGGGTATCTGGGAGGCATCTGGGCCTGAGGACCTTCGGTGTGATCCCGGTGCAATGAACTGTAATTTGTTGGGGGTTCTTGGGGCAGTTGGCCTTTACATGCCCCGGCTCGTTACATCTAAAACATTGCCCAGCTGACTGGTCACTGGGGTCAGGTGGGTTGCTGGAGAACAGTGTGGTGGGACGATAAGGTGTCTGGGATTTTCCTTGGGGTGTAGTAGGGGCCTTGGGTTGCCCCCAGTAGTAGGGTGTGATCTGAGGGTGTCTCTTCTGGTATCCGCTTAAACTGTGACAGAGTTGTTCCTCTCTCCTCCCTCCACCCATTTTGTTACAGCTTGCCCCGTCTCTCTGGCAGTCAGGGACTGCTCATATTGATCAGCATAAGAAGCAAGACTTTCTGCTGAGTCCATTTTCTTATCATCCTTGGACATATTCAGGAATTGCTCCTGTATCATCAAATCCCTCATTCCTTCAAAGCTAGTTACAGCCCATCCTTTGAGCCATTTATCAAACAGATCTGTCATCTGGTTTACATAAGCCACATTACTTCATCCAGGCCCTCTCGTAAGGGTTCTAAATTTTACTCTGTAAGTTTCAGGTGTAACTTGAAATTGTTTTAAAACCAAATCCTTGAATTTACCATAGTCAGAAGCCTCACCAGTAGGCATCTTATTGAATATGTCTAGACCTCTTTCAGTCAATTTTGCTACCAAAGTGGTCATCTTGTGAGTTTCAGAAATTTTATGGAGTGTGCACAGTCTCTCAAAGGTGAGAAAATATTCAGCAATATCACTGGATTCATCATACTGTGGACATAGTCGCTCCCATTTGGGGATTGTTGGGGAAGGATGGTTAGGGTTATCCAGTATATTCCACTCAGTCCTTGCGTTCTCTAACTCCAGTTCATGCTTGCTTCCTCCCCCCCCCCTTCATTTCTTTTTCTTTTTCCTCCATAGCTCTCTTATGGGCAGCCTCCTCAGCTCTCTTATGGGCAGCCTCTTCTGCCTCCTCTTGGGCTTTCGCTGCATCCATAGCTCTCCTGTGAGCAGCCACTTTGACTTTCTCTTCTTCCATAGCTCTCTTGTGGGCAGCCTCTTTGGCTTTTTCTTCTCTTTCAGCAGTTTCTTTCTCAAGTTGTTTTAATTCGACCAGTCTCTTATGTTCCTTTTCTTTCTCTTGTACATCCAGTTCTTTTTGGCTACCCCTCTCTGTCATCCTAGTCTCTCTGTGTTTAACTAGCTTGACCCAAGAGTTAGAAAAAAAATAATCGTCTTGTGAATTCCCAATTCGCTGTGCTGTAATCTGATACCTTTGCCTCTGATACCTTTGCTTCCAGCTGTTCCCAGCTAACAGAAAAATCCTTTTGTTATGCAGCTGCTTTGTCTCCAGGCAAAGAGACCGAACCTGCAGCTGTAATCAGCTTTAAAAAAAAAACCCTCCCTGCTTTTTCAAAATGATCTCTGGTTCAAAATGATCCCACTGCTCTGGCACCATGTCAGGGTTCCCACCCCACTCTGAACTCTAGGGTACAGATGTGGGGACCTGCATGAAAGACCCCCTACGCTTATTTCTACCAGCTTAGGGTAAAACTTTCCCAAGGCACAAACTTTTTGCCCTCGGAGGGTACGCTGCCACCACCAAGTGTTTTAATAAATAATCAGGGAAAGGACCACTTGGAGTTCCTATTCCTCCAAAATATCACCCCAAGCCCTTACACCCCCTTTCCTGGGGAGGCTTGAGAATAATATCCTAACCAATCGGTTACAAAGTGATCACAGACCGAAACCCCTGGGTCTTAGGATCATAGAGAAATCAGTCAGGCTTTTAAAAGAAACAGAAATTTATTAGAAAGAAAAAAGGTAAAAGAAGCACCTCTGTGAAATTAGAATGGAAGATAATCTCACAGGCAGGTAGATTCAAAACATAGAGAATCCCTCAAGGCAAAACCTTAAGTTATAAAAAGCCTCAAAAACAGGGATACACATTCCCTCCAGCACAGCAAATTTCACAAGTCAAAAACAAAAGAAAATCTAATGCATTTTCTAGCTAGATTACTTACTAACTCTATAGAAGTTGGATTGCTTGCTTTCTTGATCTGTCCCCAGCAGAGGCATCACACAAACAGACAAAGCCTTTCTCCCCCCACCCAGATTTTAAAGTATCTTGTCCCCTTATTGGTCATTTTGGTCAGGTGCCAGCCAGGTTACTTGAGCTTCTTAACCCTTTACAGGTAAGAGGATTTTATAGTACTGTATCAGAGCTTCTTAACCCCTTCCCTTTATATTTATGACACCTCTGTTTCGGGAATAACAGAGGAAGTTCAGGGTATAAATGTGCTTTCTCCCCCGGGAGAGCGGGAAGTTGTTTTTGTAACAGCAGCAGCAAGAAGGCAGCTGCCTCTATACCTTCTAGATGCCTTTTTGTTGTTTATTCAATTCATGCCTGAATCATTGTTCTGGGGACTCAGACTGCTTGGGGTAACCCATTCACAAGCACACTCCAAGGTCATGTGACAGAAGTACTATCCCCATTTTACAGCTATGGGGAACTGAAGCAGAGAGTAATGCTAGAATTGTCAAAAGCTTGCATCTGCTGTGTGCTCCAAATAGGGCTCGGTGCAGGTTTAGAAGATGTTCAAAACAGCTTCTTAGTTGTGTCCAAGACCCCTAAGAGCACTGGGGGCTGACAGCCAGATTTTAAAGGTATTTAGGCACCTAAAGATACAGCTAAGTGCCTAGTGTGATTTTCAGAAGCACACAGGCACCTAGGGGAAATTCCAAAAGTGTCTATCAACATTTTTAATCACTTAAATACTTTTAAAAATCCAGCCTTGCTTGCTTCTAGAGCCCAGTGCTGGGGTGCGGCTACTAGGCTGGTAACTCAGTCAGGACTTTCAAATGGACTCTGAGGCAGACCTAGTCAGAAAGGTTTTGCTGAAACTGTTCTACACTAGAAAATGCTGTTTTGACTAAACTGTTTTGGGTTTTTTTCAATGAAATCGGATTAATTTTGACAATTTCCTGTGGAAAAAATTTCTAAATGAAAATTTTTCAATTTGGAAAATTTCATTTCAGAAATTTTTTTTGTAATTTAATTTCAAAACAAAACTTTTGTTTCAAAAATTTTCACTCATATTATTTTTAGTATAATTTTTACATTCTTTCCTTACAGGTCAATAATAGTACCACATTATTGGACATCCTCCTGTTAGCCTGGAATCATTTTTTGAGGACAGGTTAGATAAACACCCGCTCCTCAAATTAGCATAGGAAGTGCTTGTTCAAACTGTCAAAGAGCTAAATTGTTTCATAATATCACAAAGAGGTAACACTTTGATTTGGAAAATAAGAGATGTTTCAAAGTGCAATAAGTAGCAGTGGCCCTTAATGATTTTAAAGATTAAATATAATAAAAGGTTGTTATAAAGGGGAGGGGGATAAATTGTTCTCCTTATCAACTGAGGACAGGACAAGAAATAATGGGCTTAAAGTGCAACAAGGGAGATTTAGGTTAGACATTAGGAAAAACTTCCTAACTGTCAGGGTAGTTTAGCAGTGGAACAAATTAACTAGGGAAGTTATGGAATCTCTGTCAATGGAGGTTTTAAAGAACAGGTTAGATCAGAGGTGGGCAAACTACAGCCTGCAGGCCACATCCGGCCCGCGGGATCGTCCTGCCCGACCCCTGAGCTCCCGGCCGGGAAGGCTAGCCCCTGGCCCCTCCCCTGCTGTCCCTGTCCCCTCTCCACTGCAACCTTGGCGTACCATGCCACCAGCGCTCTGGGTGGCGGGGCTGCGAGCTCCTGCTGGGCAGTGCGGTGGTGTGGCTGGCTCCGGCCGGGCGGTGCGGCTGCCAGACATGCTGCTCTGAGCGACGTGGTAAGGGGGTGAGGAACAAGGGGGTTGGATAAGGAGCAGGGGGTCCCTAGGGGCAGTCAGGGGAAAGGGAGCAGGGGGCGGTGGGATGGGGCGGAGGTTGGGGGGGGTGGTCAGGGGACAGGGAACAGGGGGGTTGGATAGGTGTGGGAGTCCCGGGGGGCCTGTCAGTGGGCGGGGGTGTGAATAGGGGTCGGAGCAGTCAGGGGACAGGGAGTGGGGGGATTGGATAGGGGGTGGGGTCCCGGGGGGGTGGTTAGGGGACAAGGAGCAGGAGGGTTGGATGGGTTGGAGGTTCTGATGGGGGCTTTCAGGGGACGGGGAGTGGGAGGGGGCAGATAGGGGGAGGGGGCCAGGCTGTTTGGAGAGGCACAGCCTTCCCCACCCGGCCTTCCATACAGTTCTGGAACCCCAATGTGGCCCTCAGGCCAAAAAGTTTGCCCACCCCTGGGTTAGACAAACACCTGTCATGGATGATCTATACTTAGTCCTGCCTCAGTGCAAGGGACTGGACTAGATGACCTATGGCGGTCCCTTCCAGTTCTAACTTTCTACCAGTTCTGCTTTGAGCAGGGGGTTGGACTAGGTGACCTACTGAGGTCTCTTCCAACCCTAATCTGCTATGATTTCTAGGATAACAAAATAATCGATAAATACATGTAATATTCCATAGGACCAACTTCTGTTGGTGAAAGAGACAAGCTTTCGAGCCTTCAATGAGTTCTTCTTTAGCCTATGTGGGTGACCAGATATTCTGGTTTACTGGGATTTCCCAGTCTGAAGTTACTATCCCAGTGTCCTGGTCAATTTGACTAAACTGGGGCTTTGTCCAGGTTTTACTCCAACTGTGGGTCATGTCTGATTACTCTTTCCCCCTCAGGCAGAACCAAGGAAGGGGAAGCAGGGAAATAGAAGCGGTGGGGGAGCAGCTCCCGGCCCAGCAGATATTTCCAGGAGGTGAAGAGAGGGAGGAGGAGGGCAGCCTCTGAGTACTGCCCCATTAAAAGGAATGAGGAGAGGAGCTGAGGATTGTAGATGGGCTATGCGGAAGATTGGTAGATATGGGGTGGGGGGGGGAGTTTGTGGGGGAAGGGAGAAAATAGGTTTGGGATGGGGGTTGGCATTCACTGGGGGGGCATACAGAATTGACTTAGAGGGCGGAGTCCTTCCCCTGCCCTGCCTTTCAGGTGTCCTGGTTTTGTACCAGGGCAATCTGGTCACCCTGCTTATTCACCATGCAAGCCCTAAGGGTATAAATTGGGTGTAAGTGATGCCTAGGCCTTGGTGCAGGCCCTCTTCACAATGGTGAATCGTGCCAGGGCATTTCCCTAGTTCATGCCAGTCGAGTTCAACTTCAGCCATCTTGTTTCATAAGAGAAGAGAGGTTGAAATGTCTCAGTGAGATTCAAATCCCAGTTTCAAACCTGGGCATTCAGATCCCGAATTGGAGCTCTCCGGTTTGCGCTAAAGGGTATATGGGTCCTGGGGGCCCTGAACCTGCAATGAGGATCCCTGTCAATGTTGAAGACAAGGGGGTGCCTGCGCAGAGTGAATTGCAGGATCAGGGCCTGTATGACTATTTAGTAGCCTCATGTAGGCTTCATGGGTGAAATCCTGACCCCAGTGAAGTCAATGACAAAACTCCTGCTGACATGAATGGGGTCAGGATTCCACCCCAAAATCCCTAACTTAAGTACCCATCTTTGAACAGTGGGCCCACAGTGTGTTTTTCGGTCATCAGCTTAATTAGATAATGACATTATAGTGTCTTAGACCTCAGAAGGAATAGGGACCTATCAGGCATACAGGATTTTACAACAAAACCACACCCGCCACCAGATTTAAATCATTACACATGAAGCAGATGCCTAATCCGCTAAACTACAGCCTTAGCAGTTAGAGAAATCTGCGGGAGTTAAATTAGCCACCAGAGGGAGCTCACAGTATTCCATGAAGGCAAAAGAAACAGAGAAAGCTATCAAGCAAACATAGGAGAGCGGCTGAATTTCTAGCCCATTCAGCGAGGTGGATTTCCATGTTCTGGCTGCTTTACTCACACCGCTCACAAACCAACACCCTACACCATAAACTGAAATGCAGATGATATTCTGCGAGAAGGAGAACTTTCCTCCAGCACTGATTCTGTTTGTCCTGAGGTCTTGAGCCAAGACTATTTGCATTTGAGCCACTCGAAAATCCAGAGTGTGCCTTGGTACTAAGTATTACACGTATTTTATTTAAAAAACTGCACATATATTTGCCAAATCTTGAGGCCCTCACTCAGGAAAAACTCTCATGAGTTTCAATGGGACTTGAGGACTTAGCCCTATATTCTTGTCTAGTGATATCTTTTATTTAGCTGTGGTCAAATCTATGCCCCTCATTCTAGGATATTACATGTGTCACTCTGACCCCTCAGAACAGCCAGTTTAGGTTTAGCATGTATATCCTCTGGCTCCAGAAGCACAGGGTCTTACCACCAGCACTAATGAACACTCTCCATTAGCAGTTATGAGTAGAAGGGTCAATGGCACACAGCTGAGCAGTGCCTGTTCCATCCAGTAGGTGGCAGTGGTACGCATACACCCTTGCCTACAGCATTATAACTAGTCACGCCAATTGTTGTCTTTGGTGCAATCCACAATGCTTTTAACAAGCTAGCAGATGATCCCCACTGGCCATCTTTATTCTTTTCACTTAACATACATCAGCAGGCACAGGAATCTGCTAAATTTATCCTCTGTGCCTGAATCTAAATGCACAGGCCACATAGGATATTTTTAATTGTAGGTAAACCTCATCTACAAACAACCTCTCATTTCAATACTATAGATGGTACATTTTCCAGGCCAATTGCACTCAAAACCTGTGCTTTCTTTCCACAAGCCCCAAATCACTGTTTTCTCCTGAGTCTTTTGGTGCTAGTGTAAGCAGGATGCCACTTGGCAAGGAAATCAACTCTACAGGAGAGCTGGGGAAGGATGTGGCCCATAGCTCCGAGCATATTGGCTCACACTGGAGTTAAAGCCAGGGAGGTTTTTGTGCCTAAAGCAACATGGTTCATGCAAATGCCAGAGTCACAGAAAGTGCTAGGCTCTGAGGACAAACAAAATGTCAAAAAATAAGTTATTTTTCTGCTAGGTTCACAAAACCCCATGGCATACAAATGAAAATGAGCCATCTGGTCAATCATTTTGAGATCTTAAGTTGAGCATCCAGAGTCAAATTTTGCTGTCAGTTACACCAATGCAACCCCATTGGCGCTATTCATTGGCAAAACACATATATTTGCCATCAGCTGCTGTCATGAAATAAGCTTAAGTAACTCTGGGCTCATTCATGCTCTCATTGAGATCAACTAGTGTACAGGATTGGCCTCACAGATGCATCCCCCTCACTCCCTCTTTTGAGCAGCTTCTAAACTGAGATCTTGTCCATTCTCTTATGTTTAGGTGCTTATATTGGACCACTTCAGCATATGTGCCGCATGGCATCTATCTGAAGAACGCTCTGAAAAGATACTTGGCCCCACTGAAGTCAAGGGAGTTTTGTCATTGGCTTCAATAGGGCCAGGATTTTGCCCTGATTTTCCTGGTTCTCTCATCCTGTCAAAGGACACTCTGTCATTATAATTAATGTGCCACCTGAAATTGGGGCCCCCAGTGCTAAATCCTGCCCCCCCAAGTTTACAGAAAAAAGGGAGGATTATTATCCCATGATACAGATGAAGATTTGAGACACAAAGTCACAGGCAGAGTCTGTGGCAGACCCAGGAACTGAAGCCACATCTTCTAAGTCACAGTCCAGTGCTTTAACCACAAGGCCATCCTTCCGCTGTGCTTTTTCCCTCCCTGTTTATCTTCAAATAGTCAGGTGTCCACCCCTCCTCCTTGAGGGCCTGATTCTTACCTCACTTGCACTACTGTAAATGAGGAGTAATTCTACTGACGCCAATGGAATTAGCCTGCTGTTAAAACCCGTTTAAGGGAGAGAAGAATATAATTTATCAACGGAGAGTTCTCCATGATTTACCAATAAATACATAAACAAATAAATAAAAATCAGTTTTGCTCCTTGTTGAACTGTCAGCTCCAGACCAAAATCAATTACTGAGTTCTTTGAGTAAAGCAAATAACGTTATAATGGAAAGGGAAGGACCATTAGATTTCTTGGCAGAATCCCACACTTCAGCTGTGAGCATTCAAACTGGCAGCATACCATATTTAAAAAGGCAGACATTTCAGAAACAGGGATCTATGTCTGCAGTGGATATACCTATGCAAATTCTTTTGTATGGCTTGGGTAGGTAGCAGCAATTACAAATTTATATCTAGATTTGATAGCCAGCACATTGTCATAGCAGTGAGCTGGTGAATGACCTTCAGGCCCCTGGCAAAATAATGAAGGAGACACTCAGATATGATGTGCTCCATCGTTTGTGCCTGGTGACCACAGTCACATACAGGTGTTCGCCTCATTTTCCATTTAAAGAGGGTTTTTGTCCACATCTCCCATGAGATGTCCTGATGTGATTCAGGACATGATTTATGTCTTTCCAACACAAATCAAAACCCAGTAGTTCCTCGGCAGGGACAATGACGAGCTGTTTGTTTTGAGCAGTCAAATCGTTCCATGTGGCTCTCCCCTGAGCCTCGGCATCGAGTTGGGTGTAAGGGTCTTGTGTGGTTCCATAGAGGGTTGCGGGATTTTAATCTTGTCTTTGGAGGTTTCCGCAGGCCATCGTGCAATGGGATCCTCGTGTTTGCATTGACATGGTTGAGAAAGCAAGATGACTGGGCAGCTCTTCTAATCCATGGAGGCTGGATGGGTGATAGGATCGGGAGCCAGTCAACTGGAGTCGATTTGAGCATCCCTGACACTGTACGCATGGTGCTATTGAGGTGAGTATCAAGGAGTTTAGTATGACTGTTGTGAGACCACACTGGTGCACAGCATTCAGCCGTAGAATATATCAAGGCAATTATTGTGGTTCGTAAGGTCTGTGGACTGGACTCCCATGATCTTCTGGCCAATTTTCTGATAAGTGCGACACAAGACCTGACATTATCGCGGGTGTTCTTGAGGTGTTGTCAAAAGGTCAAACTCCGGTCCAGTGTAACGCCAAGATACTTTGGGTCAGCCTCATAGCTGATGATCTCACCTCAGAACTTCACACCCAGTTTGGTATTATACATCTTATTGCTCAGATGGAAAGTGGTCACTATGTTTTTTTTCAGATTAGGCCTATGTCATAACCATACAGCTAAGGGTAGCCTAGAATTCCTCCTTACCTGTAAGGGTAAGGTCAAATAAGGTCAAAAAAGCTCAAATAACCTGGTTGGCACCTGACCAAAAGGACCAATGGGGAAAGAAGATACTTTTAAATCTTGGGTGGGGGGGTGGGGGAAGCTTTGTTTTGTGTGTTCTCTTGGGAAGCAGAGGAGCATCAGGTCAGAAAACTCCTTCTCCTATAAACCATTCTAAAAGTCTCCCATATTACAAAAACTGTAAGTAAAAGGCATGTTAGATTATCTTTTGTTTTACTTGTGAATTTTTTCTTTGCTGGAGGGAGGTTTATTCCTGTTTTTTGTAACTTTGAAACTAAGCCTAGAGGAAGTTCTGCTGTGTTTTTGAATCTTTTGCCACCCTGTAAAGTTATTTTCCATCCTGATTTTACAGAGGTGATTTTTACCTTTTTTTAAAATAAAATCCTTCTTTAAGAACCTGACTGATTTCTCTATGATCTTAAGACCCAGGGGTTTCGGTCTGTGATCACTTTGTAACCAATTGGTTAGGATATTTTTCTCAAGCCTCACCAGGAAAGGGGGTGTAAGGGCTTGGGGGGATATTTTGGGGGAATAGGAACTCCAAGTGGTCCTTTCCCTTATTCTTTGTTAAAACACTTGGTGGTGGCAGCGTACCCTCCAAGGGCAAAAAGTTTGTGCCTTGGAAAAGTTTTACCCTAAGCTGGTAGAAATAAGCATAGGGGGTCTTTCAAGTTGGTCCCCATATCTGTACCCTAGAGTTCAGAGTGGGGAGGGAACTCTGACAGTCTACATTTCCAGCATTGGAAATAATCAGCCATTGTGCTAAGATCTCGGGTTAGGGTGCAAGCTGATGATATGGAGGCTTGTGTGCTGAACAGCTAGGGCAATGCCATCTGCAAACATGAATTTCCTTGACTCCATCACTGGTATATCTGTGGTGTATTGATAAAAAAGTATGAGGGCCAGGACAGAGCCCTGAGGGATGCCTGAGTTAAGAGTTCTTGGTCTACTGTTCTGGCCATTAAGGTGTACCTTAAACCGGCGGTCCCTAGTCATTGCCGCCAAGAGGCGGATAGTTTGTTGGCAGTGAATGACATAGGAGATCTTGAGGAGGAGGCCCTGTCTCCAGACAGTGTCATATGCTGAGGACAAATCAACAAGGGTGATCCCTGTCTGCGACTTACGTTGGAATCCTGCCTCAATGTGGCCAGTGCATGAAGCTATTGGTCACAGCGGTTTCTCTTCGGACAAAATCCTGCCTACTCCGTGGGGAGGATGTCTTCGATGTCTGACAGATGGCGGAGCAGCACCCGTTCCATGGGCTTGCTGGTGGTTGAAAGGAGAGAGATGAGGCGGTAGTTGGCTGCATCCTTCTGGGAGTTTCTCAGGCTTCAGTAGGACAACCCCTGTTACCTGTCGCCAGCTCATTGGCACTTCTCCAGTTCTATGCACAACAGTGAAAAGCACCACCAGTTGTCCCTGCCCCGTCTCCCCAGGTTCTTGAGAAACTCTGAAGGAATGCCATCAACTTCTACAGCTTTCCGGCTTTGGGTTTCTGACAGTGCAAAGCTGATCTCCTGGACAGAGTATGGAGAGGAGAGTTGAGATTCCGCTGGGCATTGGTGAAGGTTTCTGCAGAATTCCTGTTGGACCTCGTGGCGTGTAATCTTGTCTGTCGGCGTCTTGCTGTTAGAAAGAAGATGAGAGGCGACAGCATTTGCAGTAACCTTTACTGGGCGACGCATTACTGGCTGGGCTCCTCCAAGTTGCCGCAAAAGAGCAATGTCACCCAAGTCTTGTGGCTCGAATGGGTGAAATCAAGGCTTTCAACAGTCTCTTTCCACTTTTCCAGGTGCGCCGAATTCAAGGACTCAAGCAGCACAATGGTTTTATGTCGCTGCTCCTTTCATATTCCATTAGGAGGGGCTCTTTTGTCCAGCAGGAGGTGAAAGCCTTGCGGTAACTGCGCGGGACGTACGTCTTAGCGGTGGATTTTAGGATATTTGTAAAATCGGTTTGAGCCGTGGGATCTGACGTTCTGTTTCTGAGCTGTAGGCGTCCCGGCCAGCCATGCAGAAATTCCAGTGCGGCTTTGGCACCAGCTGCAGAAGGGGCACCTCCAGGCTGATCTGAAGTTGGACCATGTTGGCTATGCGGGAAGAGACGCGGGATGGTTCTTCTTGTGGCCAGTGGGATACCTGAGTTGTTACGGGTCATAAAACACAGGTCTGTGATCCGTTTTCCACCCCACCGACCAAAAAGATCCAGATTGCTTTGGATCATAGAGCAGGTGGAGGTCTTCAAGGGAGGCCCATTCTGTGATCTGCTCCCCAGCTGTGTCATTTGAGCAGTATCCCCAGTTTTCGTGATGACAGTTAAAGTCGCCTATGTAGATGGCCGGGTGAGGAAGGAAAGGTAAGATTGGATCAGGCCCCATGATGTTAGGTGGCTTGTATATGTTAATGATGTCCCTGATTCTAACCATGTTGATCTCTCTTCCACTAGTCGATGATTCTTCCACATCCTCTAATCCATTCTGCATGTTCACTGCTAACCCATGTTTGGGATGGCTAACAGCAGTGATTTGTGTCTGTAGAGGATATAGCTATGCAAATTCAGGGGCAATGTTATGATTCTGTGCACTGTCCCTTGAAATGGGTAGGACCAGCTTCTCCGCTGGTGTAAATGAAATCAATGAAGCTATGCCCATCTAGCTCACTGAGACCTTCTTCTGGGAGTTAAGAGCTGTGCCAGGAGTTACATCAAGATAGCTGTCATAAAATGAGGAACCCACTGCGTGGTCTCTCTGTAGGGTGACGAGTCATCCCTGAACTAGAGCCTGATTAAGCCACATATTCACTGATGAGTCATTTCGGTGCTAGGCTCCAGCCAATCCACAAGCCAGGAACTGGTCTGGTGACTCTCAGGGCAGGTATATAAGTTTCACAGGTGAAACAGCAGCTCAGTCTGCTCCCTGTCACTCCTGGGCTTGGAACTCTCCTCTACCTGATAGTGGCAACAGACTTCCCAAACCTTAATCTGCTCCAGCCTTGCTCTTGCTCCAGCCCTGTGCCTAGTCCTGCTCCAGCCTTGCTGTCTCTCTAGCCTCGTTCCATCCCTGCTCTGGACTCCTGATTCTGGCTCTGACCGTTAAGCTCAACCATCCCCACCATGATTTCTGACTCTCTCATTGTGATTTTTATGATCTGAAATTAAAGATTGAAAATGCAGTGCACGTTTTGCACTAGGAAATTATCATCTACCAATTTTCTTTCAAAATACATATTTGTATTGGATTACCAGCATAAAGATGTTGCAACCTTTCTTCCTCCACTCCCAATCATTTTATAAACAAATGCCAGTTATAGTCTGGCCCTTTGTCTAATCATCCTGTTCTACAATTTATACCGTAGACCAGATTTATTTCATGCAAACTTTTTTCTTTTTTTCTGCTTCTGAATGTGGACAAAATTGGTGCCTAGATACCATGTGGGTAAGTGTCTTAGAAATACTTGAGATTGCCAGACCTCGAGATAAGAAACAAGGAGTAAGGGCTTACTTTGAAGATACATTCACTTTGAAGATAATGCACTTTCTCAAACACCCTGAGTTGAAACACAGAGCAGTTCTAAGTCAACCTCTGCAGGTTGGACTGAGTATTCTGTTCCCAGCTTAATACACAAGTGACACAAGCCCTATTACCCACCAAAGTATATGATAGAGAAGACATGGAGCTATTTATCTGTAAGTCCATCTCTCAAGTATCAGATTGAGGTTTTGGTTCAGCCCCATCTCCAGTTTACATATGGCTGGGCAGGAGAAAAAAAATTCACAAGTGGATCCACCCAAGAGAGACACTTGGACTGCTTAGAATAGAGAATTATCTCACTTTGCATTGGAGCTGCATTGTCAGTGATTTCCCAGCTAGCAGCTGCCCCAGTACTAATAGAGACTGCAGACTGTTTTCCATGGGGAAAATAACTGGACTGGCAAGGGGAAGATGGGCCTCCCTTCCTTCCAGCCTACTCACTTCTTCCCTGAACCACTCACTGCCCATCCCTGCTACCTTGGATCTGCAGAGTGCCCTCCACTGGGGCTGGAGGCACAGGGGAGCACTGCTGCAGAGGCCAATGCTCTCCCATTCTGTGTAGAGCCGTGAGAAGGAAGGCCCCCTTTGTGCATGGACCTAGGGGATACAATAAGGCTCATGTTCACTGAGTGAGAACAGAGAGTCAAAAAAGAAAAACTCAAAGCAGTCTTTTGAAAACCCTGTCCCTGGGCTTGAGCTACGTTTGGTGATACAAACTACAAAGCCAAGGATGCTCTGGCAGGGGCTTTGGGGGGTTCCTATGAGCCCCTTGTTAAAATTCCCCCATCAAACTGAAGGGTGGGTTGTGACCATTTTCCTGTCTTGGTGGAGTTTTGTTGTTGCGTGATTTTCTCTCTGCAGTGACACTTTCTACCCCTATCGATGTGCCTTGCCTATGACTGCCTGCCTAGCAGTGTATTATCCTTTGTGCCTATCAAGTGGTCAGTAGGTGAAGGTGTGCACCGGTTAGTTAGCACGTCTGGTATGGATTGTGCTCAGGGTATGTCTACACTACGAAATTAGGTCGAATTTATAGAAGTGGATTTTTAGAAAGCAATTTTATACAGTCGATTGTGTGTGTCCCCACTAAGTGCATTATGTCGGTGGAGTGCATCCACAGTACTGAGGCTAGCTTGACTTTCGGAGCCTTGCACTGTGGGTAGCTATCCCACAGTTCCCACAGTCTCCGCTGCCCATTGGAATTCTGGGTTAAGCTCCCAATGCCTGATGGGGCAAAAACATTGTCGCGGGTGGTTTTGGGTACATGTCATCAGTCGCCCCTCCTTTCCTCCCTCCCTCCATGAAAGCAACGGCAAACCATTGTTTTGCGCCTTTTTTCCGTGAGGGCGCCATACTGCTTTCAGCAGATGGTGCAGTAGGACTGCTAACCGTCGTCGTCATCCGCCGTTTCAACTCTGCTCTCCTGCTCTTGTCTCGATAGCCAATTTCTCCATGTTGTCTCTCATGGGCTCCCGCAACTCTGCTCTCCTTCTCTCATGAATCCACCTCGCAGGTCGTCAGCCACCGCTTCCGCTGCCACTCTACTCTCCTGGTGGTCTCCCCGGGCCGCTTCTGCTGCAACTCTGCTCGGCTGCTCTTGTCTCACCATAACACGGCAAGCATGCAGCCCGCTCAGCTGTTGTGTCCTGGCAGCAGATGATGCAGTAGGTCTGCAAACCATCGTCACTGAACGACCGCTTCCGCTGCCACTCTGCTCTCCTGCAGACGCCATACCACGGCAAGCATGGAGCCCGCTCAGATCACCGTGGCAGTTATGAGCATTGTAAACACCTCGCGCATTATCATGCAGTATATGCAGAACCAGAACCTGCAAAATCAGGCAAGGAGGCGATGGCAGCGCAGTGATGAGAGTGATGACGACATGGACACGGACTTCTCTCAAAGCACGGGCTCCACCAATTTGGCCATCCTGGTAGGAATGGGGCAGGCTCATTCCATGGAACGCCAATTCTGGGCCCGTGAAACAAGCACAGACTGGTGGGACCACATAGTGTTGAAGGTCTGGGATGATTCCCAGTGGCTGTGAAACTTTCACATGTGTAAGGGCACTTCTGTGGAACTTTGTGACTTGCTTTCCCCTGCCCTGAAGCTCAAGAATACCAAGAGGAGAGCAGCCCTCACAGTTCACAAGCGAGTGGCGATAGCCCTGTGGAAGCTTGCAACGCCAGACAGCTACTGGTCAGTCGGGAATCAATTTGGAGTGGGCAAATCTACTGTGGGGGCTGCTGTGATCCAAGTAGCCAACGCAATCACTGAGCTGTTGCTATCAAGGGAAGTGACTCTGGGAAATGTGCAGGTCATAGTGGATGGCTTTGCTGCAATGGGATTCCCTAACTGTGGTGGGGCCACAGACAGAACACATATCCCTATCTTGGCACCGGAGCACCATGGCAGCCAGTACATAAACCAAAAGGGGTACTTTTCAATGGTGCTGCAGGCACTGGTGGATCACAAGGGACGTTTCACCAATGTCAACGTGGGATGGCCGGGAAAGGTACATGACGCTCGCATCTTCAGGAACTCTGGTCTGTACGAACAGCTGCAGCAAGGTACTTTCTTTCAAGACCAGAAAATAATGGTTGGAGACGTTGAAATGCCAATAGTTATCCTTGGGGACCCAGCCTACCCCTTAATGCCATGGCTCATGAAGCTGTACAAAGGCAGCCTGGACAGTAGTCAGGAGCAAGTGCAGAATGGTGGTAGAATGTGCATTTGGACGTTTAAAGGCGCGCTGGCGCAGTTTACTGACTCGGTTAGACCTCAGCGAAACCAATATTTCCATTGTTATTACTGCTTGCTGTGTGCTCCACAATATCTGTGAGAGTCAGGGGGAGACGTTTATGGCGGAGTGGGAAGTTGAGGCAAATTGCCTGGCCGCTGATTACGCGCAGCCAGACACTAGGGCGGTTAGAAGAGCACAGCAGGGTGCGGGTGCGCATCAGAGAAGCTTTGAAAACCAGTTTCATGGCCAACCAGGCTACGGTGTGACAGTTCTCTTTGTTTCTCCTTGATGAAAACCCGCCCCCTTGGTTCACTCTACTTCCCTGTAAGCCAACCGCCCTCCCCTCCCCCCCTCGATCACCACTTGAAGAGGCAATAAAGTCATTGTTGTTTCAAATTCATGCATTCTTTATTAATTTGTCACAGAAATAGGGGGATAACGGCCAAGGTAGCCCGGGAGGGGTGGGAGAGGAGAGAAGCACCGGGTGGGGTGGAGGAGGAGGGAAGGACAAGGCCACACTGCACTTCAAAACTTATTGAATGCAGCTTTCTGTTGCTTGGGCAGTCCTCAAGGGGTGGAGTGGTTGGGTGCCTGGAGCCCCCCTGCGTTCTTGGGTGTCTGGGTGAGGAGGACTTGGGGAGGAGGGCGGTTGATAACACAGGGGCTGCAGTGGCGGCGTGTGCCTTTCCTGCACCTCAACCATATGCCAGAGCATATCAGTTTGATCCTCCAGTAGCCTCAGCATTGCATCCTGCCTCCTTTCATCATGCTGCCGCCACCTCTCCTGTTGCTCCAGCCATCTGTCCTCACGTTCATTTTGTACTTTCCTGGACTCTCCCATTGTCTGCCTCCATGCATTCTGCTGGGCTCTTTCAGTTTGGGTGGACTGCATGAGCTCAGAGAACATTTCATCGCGAGTGCAGTTTTTTTGCCTTGTTATCTGCGCTAGCCTCTGGGATGGAGATGCTAGTCGCAGTGTTGAAACATTTGCAGCTGTGGAAGGAAAAAAAGGAAAATTAAAATTGAAAAAGACACATTGGCCATTTAAAAGGAGGGGCTGATGTTTTCGGGTTAATGTGCATCACAAACCCAACTAACCCTCCCCCCCACAATTCTCTGGAATGATCACTTCACCCCTCCCCACACCACCTGACTAACAGCGGGGATGATTTCTTTTCAGCCACAAGCAAACAGCCCAGCAGGAAAGGCCACCTCTGAATGTCCTCTGAATAAAATTCCCCTATTTCAATCAGGTGACCATGAATGATATCACTCTCCTGAGGATAACACAGAGAGATAAAGAACAGATGTTGCTTGAATGCCGGCAAAAACTGGGACCACACACTGCTATGCTTTCTTATGCAATGATTGCAGACTATGTGCTACTGGCCTGCCGTGGTAAAGTGTCCTACCATGGAGGATGCAATAAGGCTGCCCTCCCCAGAAACCTTTTGCAAAGGCTTTGGGAGTACCTCCAGGACAGCTTCATTGCGATGTCCCTGGAGGATTTCCGCCCCAACCTCAGACATGTTAACAGACTTTTCCAGTAGCTGTACTGATTTCTTTTCAGCCACAGGCAAACAGCCCAGCAGGAACGGCCACCTCTGAATGTCCTCTGAATAAAATTACCCTATTTCAACCAGGTGACCATGAATGATATCACTCTCCTGAGGATAACACAGAGAGATAACAGATGTTGCTTGAATGCCAGCAAAAACCGGGACCACATGCTGCCATGCTTTCTTATGCAATGATTGCAGACTACGTGCTACTGGCCTGCCGTGGTAAAGTGTCCTACCATGGAGGAAGCAATAAGGCTGCCCTCCCCAGAAACCTCTTGCAAAGGCTTTGGGAGTACCTCCAGGACAGCTTCATTGAGATGTCCCTGGAGGATTTCCGCCCCACCCTCAGACATGTTAACAGACTTTTCCAGTAGCTGTAGTGGCCGCGAATGCATCCCAAGTCTTCAGGGAAAAGTAATCATTAAACACGCTTGCTTTTAAACCGTGTATTATATTTACAAAGGTACACTCACCAGAGCTGCCTTCTCCGCCTTCAAGGTCCGGGAGCCCAGGTTGGGAGGGTATTGGCTCCAGGGTGATAAACAGTTCTTGGCTATCAGGGAGAATGGTATCTCCACTTGCCTGGTGTGTGCTATCTTCCTCGTCCCCAAAATCCTCATCCCTGTTGCGTGAGACTCCCCCCTTGCAGGGGTGGGGCAGTGGTAGGGGCACCCCCTAGAATTGCATGCAGCTCATCATAGAAGCAGCATGTCTGGGGCTCTGACCCCGAGTGGGCATTTGCCTCTTGGGTTTTTTTAGTAGGCTTGCCTCTGTCTGAAGCCTCTGTCCTTCATGCCCTTGGAGATTTTTTCAAATATTTTGGCATTTCATCTTTTGGAATGGAGTTCTGATAGCACGGATTCATCTACCCATACAGCAATCAGATCCAATACTTCCCGTTCGGTCCATGCTGGAGCTCTTTTGTGATTCTGGGACTCCATGGTCACCTCTGGTGATAAGATCTGCATGGTCACCTGTGCTGATCAGCTTGCCACACTGGCTAAACAGGAAATGAAATTCAAAAGTTCGCGGGGCTTTTCCTGTCTACCTGGCCAGTGCATCCGAGTTCAGAGTGCTGTCCAGCGTGGTCACAATGGAGCACTGTGGGATAGCTCCCGGAGGCCAATACCGTCGAATTGCATCCACACTAACCCAAATTCGACCCGCCGATGTTGATTTCAGCGCTAATCTCCTCCTAAGGGAGGAGTACAGAAATTGATTTTAAGAGCCCATTAAGTCAACAAAAATGGCTTCGTTGTGTGGACGGGTGCAGGGTTAAATCGATCTAACGCTGCTAAATTCGACCTAAACTCGTAGTGTAGACCTGGGCTTTGACTCTAGAACGCGGATGGAGTCAAAAGGCTGCTGATGGGTTTAGGAGGCAGGACATGTATTCCGAGATCAGGGAGCAGCAGCACGTTCTGTCTGTCAAACACAGGGGTGTGATTTATATCTGCTTGTTATTTTGAAAATAATCAGGGCCAAATGCGGTAACTGGTGAGCAGGCGAAGTGCTAGGTTGCTAGCTAGACTTCTCCATGAGGGCCGGAAGGAAACCTCCCCAGGAAGGCTGCAGGGGGGCAACACTACAACTAGTACTCCAACTTCTGTAGCTGGTGCACTCCCTCTCTATCGGGGAAATTGGCTGGTGGATCCTCACAGTTGCTGATCCACTAGCCCTGACTCCAAATCCTTGAGGCACGGAGGGGTGGGGGGTGGGGGGCAAAGTCAGAACAGATCTTCATGACAAGCAGGCTTTGTGGATCCTTGGTGGTATCTACAAATCCTGCCCCAACTTTCTGCAGTGGAAGCACTCTTCTGTGTCAGTAGGGGAGGCTCAGGATTTGACTCTCCAGTTCTTTCTAATGGGAACCCCAATGTTTCAGTCCTAGGGTCCAATCCTACACTTAGTTATGGAAGATTTCTATTTAAATCAATGAGAGTTTTGTCGAGGTAAAACATTCAGCATCAGAACCCTAGTTTGGATAATTAGATGAACAAGGTTATCGGTACTGCAGCAGCACCAAACCAGGATCAGAGCCCTGTTGTGGTAGGTGCTGTTCACACACAAAAGATACACTTGAGAACAACATACCAAAAAAACCAGTGGCTTGATACTAAGTGTCTCTGTAAAATATGAGGGGAGTTTGTTTTCTGGCCCAACAGTGTTCAAAGATATCCTGGAAATGTCCTGGCTTTGGATTTAGGTATGAATAAAAAAACAAAAACAAATGACTGACATGAAGGATGGAGTATGCAGCAACTGCTTAATGTTAAAGTTTGGAGCACTCTGGTATGACTCATCATATGCTTACTGCTCTCTGAAAGCTGGAGGACAGGAGGGGAAGGGAGCGGAAGAGAGGAAAGAGGAAGGGAGGAAATTGATGACATTCAGGGTTACCAGATGAAGCTCAATGTAGGTTACTTTCTGATTGATTTGGGTAAACTTCACATGAAAAATAAACAAACTGTCAGATGCTCATCTTTTCTTCCTTTTGCAGCAGAGACAAATGAGTACTTGAACTAACCTGATTCAACAAAGAGAGGAGCTGTGGAGACTTATCAGCCTTCTCATTTTAAAGAATAAATAGGATTTATTTTAGTTATTTATCTACTTTCTGAGAGCCAAATTTACTCTCTCTTGATGTACCCACAGGAGGTTGAAGAGCAGCCCAGGAAATTCTGCAAGAGTTACCTCATTGTGGCTTCAGGGGTGGCATTAGCATCTGCAGAGGATTCAGGGAGTGTAGCTTCCTGATCTTAAGATCCATGGAAAAGGACACATCCCACTCCCATGGAGGATCTTTTTCTCCATGTAGCTATTCTGCCTCCCCACACATCCTTTGTAAGCACAATCAAGAATCCCTGTACCAGGTAGCATCCACACACAAGGGAGCAACAGCAGCAGCTGTTGCGAAAGAAACTCAGTGGGAATTCATGCTGCTCAAACATCCCTAACTCCCAATGAGATTTCCCATCAAAAATCCATAAGGTCAGCAGGGAATAATGTGCTGGATAATGTCTATTTCCCTGCTCTGCCACTTTGCATATCTAGATCTACACGCATAGATCTACACACATAGACAGAGATCTACACGCGTAGAGCTCACTGAAGAGCACCCCTGAGGGTCACCGTCTCACAGAGAGGTGACGAAGTTATAGAGCAGTGGCTCCCCTCTGACAGCAGGGACCTGGGGTATTTCATCTTCTCCATGTATGAGGGCTTCTTTAAGGGAACTGCTCAACAGAGCAGTTTGTCCATCCTTCAGGTTTACTCTAGAGGGAGGGTGATTTCCAAAGTAGACTCTGCACTGCTCATTAGCCACTGTGAAAATCAGCAGAGCTGGCTGTACTGGGAATGGAAATGGACTGGCGCTGTTTTTGTCTGTGTTTGCAGCAGTTTGACCAAGAGACCCAGGAAACCCTGACAGAAATTGTGTCAGTCTGCTCTTTAATTGGGCAGAAGGTAATCATACCATCAAATATATTGGGGGGGGGGGAATTACATGGGGGGGAAAGAGTGATTTACACTAAAGGACAATAATGGCACAAGGAAAATGGGTATAAACTGGCCAAGAAGAAATTCAGGCTGGAAATTAGTAGGTTTCTATCAGAGGCAGGGGTGTGCAAAGGAATAAAAAATGTGGCTGCTTCTGGAGGGGCACTTTTTGTGCCCTCCCCCCCACCCCGCAGCCAGAGGAGCTGCCTCCCCTCCCCCCATCTGGAAGAGCTGCCTCCTGCCCCCGCTGCAGCCCTGGCGCTGGTGGAACTGCCTCTCCCTCCCTCCACAGCCCCAGCAGCTGGAGGAGCTGTCATCTCCCCCCACAGCCCGGTGGAGCTCGCTCTCCCTGCCCTGGCCCCAGAGGAGTTCTGTGCCCCTGCTGATTGGGGGGCGGGGGCATACCTTCTGGAACAGCTTTCCCTTTGGAGGCATGGAGGCAAACAAGCTAAGGAGTTTTAAGAGACAGCTTGATAAGTTTATGTTTGGGATTACATGAGGGTTGCCCCCGATAGAATCATAGAATCATAGAATATCAGGGTTGGAAGGGACCTCAGGAGGTCATCTAGTCCAACCCCCTGCTCAAAGCAGGACCAGTCCCCAATCAAATCATCCCAGCCAGGGCTTTGTCAAGCCTGACCTTAAAAACTTCTAAGGAAGGAGATTCTACCACCTCCCTAGGTAACGCATTCCAGTGTTTCACCACCCTCCTAGTGAAAAAGTTTTTCCTAATATCCAAGCAGGGAATTGAATGTAATGACCCAGAAGGCGCCTTCCAGTCCAATGTGTCTAGATGCCTAAACCAAAACACAGCCATGTACTGCCAGCTTCACCCATCCCTGCCTTAGGCTCTGCCATTGTGGAGCATGAGGGGTAAGTCTGCACCCAGGACAGGTAGCATCCCTCTCAGCATGGCTGCATGAATATAATTTTCATTCCTGGGCCCTTTCCTCCCAACTTTTCTTTATGTTTCCACTTCTCTTCTCTCTGCCTCCCTTCCCTGCCCTCTGTTCAGTGAGCTTACTTCTGGCATAGTCTCCTGCCACCATGCTGTGCTCAGGCAAAATTCCCACTGGCTTTTACTCGAGCACTCCTGCAGTGAAGATTACAGGGTTTATTTTCTTATTATTTAACATTTACATTGCAGTAACCACTGGAAGTCACAAGCAAGTCGGAGCCTCATTGTGCTCGGTGCTGTACAAACAGAGGAAATTACAGTCCCTGCCTCAAAGAGTTTACAGGCTGAAAGAAAAGACAACAGGAGGAGGAGAGAAACAAATGGGAGGGGAGAGGGGTGGAGAAGAGTGGCCAGGAGAACAGAACGAATAGGATGCTCTTGCACAGAGAGCTCACACGGGCAATTCTTAGCCAGGCAGTTGCCGCCAATCACAGCTTTACCACCTGCACATCCAGTGCCCGAGGCCCATTTGCCCTGCACTGTGGCAAAGGGATTTGAAGGAGAATAACACGGTGGCTTTACAGATTTTGGCGGGGAGTTCCCCCAGGCCTAAGGGGCGGCACAGGCAAAAGCACAAAGGTGCTCACGGTGGGAGAAGCGGGCAAGCCCGGCTGGTAGAGGGAAGGCGGGAGTCAACCTTGCAGCAGCAGCAAGGAGAGACAGAAGGGGGCTAAGCTGCGGAGGTCGGGACAAGGAGCCTGTGCTCGATGCGAAGGCGCCGTGCCTCTGAAGAAGTGGGGTTTTTACCCAGGAAAGCTTATGCTCAGATAAATCTGTTAGTCTTTAAGGTGCCACCGGCCTCCATGTTGGTTTTTTTTTTTTCAGCCTGAAACCTGTGGCCCCCCAGGGGTGCCCTCCGCGGGCCGGGTCAGCTCCGGCCGCCGCGGCTGCAAGGGGGAAGGTGCGGGGCTGCGCCGCAGCAGACGGGAGAGAGTCGGGCCGTAGCAAGGACTCCCGCCAGCGGCCCCACGGGCCACCTCGCCCACCCACTCATTCATCTGGGCTCCGCCTTCGCTCCCCCCCCCCCCGCTGGCCCGCGCCCTCGGCCCCTGATTGGCTCCTTCCCGCGTCAGTCGGCCTGAGTTTATTTGGTCGCGTGGACCTGTCAAGTGCGGCGCGTGTGGTGGGGGATGTGCCTTGACCGGCCCTCCCCGCTCCCACGTGGCAGGCTGGGCTGGCACCGGCGGCGCGTCCGAGGCCAGGTCTCCCGCGGCTTTTGCAGGCCGGCTGGGGGCAGCGGAAAGTCTGAATCAGCGCAACCAGGGATCCGGCCGCCTGCCATGAATCAGTGGGAACTTCCTCTGCCCCCCGCAGAGCGCTAACGGGGCCTCTCGCTGGGCAGTGAAATCCCCCCCCTCGCCGTTAGCAATTAGCTGAGCAGATACCTGGGAGAGCCTCAAAACTTCCCCACCCCCCCCGTTAGCAATTAGCTGTGCAGATACCTGGGAGAGCCTCAAGCCCCCCCCCCCCCGTTAGCAATTAGCTGTGCAGATACCTGGGAGAGCCTCAACACCCCCACCCCCCCGGTAGCAATTAGCTGTGCAGATACCTGGGACAGCCCCCCCCATCCCCGGTAGCAATTAGCTGAGCAGATACCTGGGACAGCCTCAACCTCCCCCCCCCCCCGCCGTTAGCAATTAGCTGTGCAGATACCTGGGACAGCCCCCCAGCGGCAATGACTAAGGGAAACCCTGCGTGCCGCGCCTCCCGGGGAGTTCCTCGCGCCAAGCCCAGAATTGAGGGAACCCCTGGCGTGCAGTGACTCAAAGGGACCCTCCTTTCTAGGCAGCGCTTTCAGGAGATTCCCTTGTTCCCACCCACACACCCAACCGCAGGGAAACCCCTGGGCCCTCCGGGGCACCCCGGGGCTCGTCTGTTCGTTGGCTGCCTTGAGCGCGGGGTTCGCACGGGCTGGCCCATGTCCCCCCAGCCCTGGGCAAACTTCTGCCTGCTCCGCGGGGAGGGAGCCCACCGGAGCCCCCAGCCGGCAGCATCCCCCACCCCCTGGGCCCGGCCTAGCCCTGGGTCGCCAGAGCTGCGCCCCTTCCTCCAGCCCCTGTGGGTGCCCCACTCCGGCAAGCCCGGGGGTGGGGGACAGGCACAGGGGCGGGAAGGGAGGGAGCCTCCGCAGGGTCTAGCAAGGGGTGGACGGCGCGCCTGGCCCCCTTCCTCCGTCTCTCCCAGCAACAGTTTGCCTCTCAAGCCCTAGAGGGAAGAGTGTGCAGAGGCGACACGCCGAGTGCATGTGTGAACGGGGGGGGGGAGGAAGAGGGGAGGGGAGGGAGCAGGCTACAGACATCCGGGCCCTTTGCACATTCCAGTCCCACTGCCCTGTGCAGCCACCACCTCCGGGAGACGCTGCCAGCCGCCAGCAGAGCGAGCGCGGCAGGGCTCGAGCCCCGCGGTGCAGCAGCGGCTGCCAGCGCCCGACGCTGCCAGCCCGGCCAGAGCCGCAGCTGGTGCCGGCTGCGCGGCGGGGAGACGCTGACAGCTGAGCCGCTGCCGCCTCCAGGAGAGCCTGACAGCCGCGGCAGCCGTGCGCCGAGTGAGGCGGGGGCGCTGCGCCCGCAGCTGGGCGGCGGGCGGAGAGGAGCCTTCCTCCACCACCCAGGTTGGTGCCCCGGCCGCGCTCCGCACGCCTTCCCCAGACCCCCCGCCCCCGCCCGCGGCTCTGTCCCACCCTGGGGTCCGGCTCTGGTGCCCGCCGGAGGGATGCTGCCATGCTTGCGGGAGGAGGGCTCGAGTGGTTCTTTCAGGTCCCTGGGGGAGGGCTCTGGGCTGGCATTAGTGGGCGAGAGGAACGGGGGATGGCTGGGAGGCAGGATCTTGCAGCTGGAAGCAGGGGAAGGTTGTGTCTGCAAAGGGCGGGGGGGGGGGGAGCATTTGCAGAGCGATCAGACAGGTGGTTTTCTTGGGAAGTTTTGCTGTAGTTTGCGTGGAAACCATAGTTTCCAGAAGTCTGCCTGGCATTTGGAGGCGATTTCCTGTCCTGCCCTATTGGAGTTTATTTATTTACAGAGGCTGTGCCGGAGCCATGGAGCTGCCTGCAGCTGGGCAGTGTAACAACAGCTCCTTGGGATGGCTAGTGGAAAGGTGGGGATGAGGGGTGCTCGTGCTGTAGTAGTGAGAGGACAAAGCTTTCAGCACGTCCCTGGGGACCAAGGCACCCAACAGGCTGTAAGAATTGGCAACTTGTTACATTTTACAGCAGCAGTGAGAATTTTATCCTTAATTGTTTTTAGTGCAGACTTCTAGATGGGCAAAAGATGTATAGTGTCTGGGTGGTGACATGAAAGAGAAAAAGTAAAGAACTAAGAAATTGCTTTAACAAGTCTCTCTTGGCTTAAAAATCACGTACTAAAACCAAACCCCAAATCTCTTTACCTACGTTGTTAATAACACCGTCAATTTTAAAATCTAAATGGATGTTAATTTTGTAGACAGCTTTACTTTTAGGATCTTATGTTCTAGTGCAATGCTGTATGTTTTGGTAGCAAACATTGGGCAGGGTGTGTGTGTGTGTGTGTTTAAACCCTATTTATAATGATTTCTAAAAAAGAGTGAAAACATTTCTGTTGCTTTTAGTTTCTGTAAATTCTTGTTTTTACAAAATCTAAATTTTCAGCCAGATTTGACCCCAAGACTTACTGTACCTTTAAGCATCCACAGTGTTCATGCCATAATTAGGAATGAAATGGAAAGATAAGTATATCCTTTCACTGATTTGCTCCATAACTTGATGTAAATGGTTAAAAGAAATCCATCAAAACTCTGCTAACGCAATGTGTTTTTGTACTTATAACAAATGGAGGAACAGTCTCTGACTGTAAATTTGTATCCAGGAGGGAAAGGCTGGGCTTGTGGTTAAGGCACTGAATGTGGCTCAGGAGACTTGGATTTAACTCCCAGCTCTTCCTGTGTGACCTTGGACTTGCTTCATTTTCTGTGCCTCAGTTTCTTCTCTGAAAATGGGTTTAATAATATTTTCTTACCTCGTGGGCATGCTGCAAGGATAAATCTATTAATATTTGTGAGTGCACTCAAGATATTCTGGTGAGGGACCTGTGTAAGTAGATATAACTGAAATTGCATTTCCCTCTTGTCTATAATCTAATGGGATAAAGAAACATCATCAAATGGAAATCCTCCTAGGGGACTGTAGGAGATCATTGAAGTCTGTAAATTCTTGTTTTGTTTGGGCCTGAACTTGCAGTCATTGCACATGGAGGTTAAGGACTGCTGGGTCAGTGATGAGAGCTGCCTTGAGACCTTTTGGAACAGAACTTTGTATCGGGGGGGAGGGGAGAACTGAACACCTAGACTTTTAGTGTTGGGAGTAACACTAGTTACTCCCAAGCAAAGCCCTTTAGAAGGAAGTCTTGCTGTTTCAGTATTCCAGCAGGGATTAAGGAATGTGTCAGCCTCGTGATTAGTTTATTGTCGGCACAGTTGTTAAATTCAAGGATTTGGACACCTTTCTGGATTCCTTTTTTGCAATAGTTTAGAAGCTTGCAGATGAAGAAAGATGGGGCTACCCTTTCAGAGGGCTGTTGTGGCTTTAGTTTATGTTGTAGCTAACAGCATAAAAAGATTAAAGAATAATGATCCAACACTTAAGTAAAACAACAGGAAACATTATTCTCACCTGAAGATTCTCTGCTACTTTACAACAACCTACGTTGCAGACCCTGAATCACAGATAGCTGAGAAGGCAGAGAACTCTTTTAGTTATGTTGTCCATCTCCCAGCTAGCTGAAAACTTGTTGCACCTTGCAGTATTCTTGAGTATTCTCCCTGAGATTCAGGGAGCAAGTAAGCAAGCCAAAGACTAGATTGAAGCTGACTAGGTAGAAGGTGCTCATATTTAACAGTGCAGATAACTAACCGTTGGAACAGGTTGCCAAGGACTGTGGTGTATTCTCGGTTTCTTGGAATCTTTAAATCGAGACTGGAAGTGTCTCTGAAAGGTAGACTGTAGTTCAGACAGAACTTATGGGCTAGATGCATAACACAAGCTATGGAATTTCACCCAGTGATTCCTGCAAGAGGTCAGACTAGATGATCGTAATGGCTTTAAAATCTATGATTCCTCCCCACCTTGATGGCCCAATCTGCTATCTTTATTGAGACAACACTCCTGCTAAAGTTGCTGGTAACAGTACTTAATTTAATAGCTCTTACACTCAAGCAAATATAACGTTGGATGAGAACGGCTGTTTCAGTTAATATAGCCTGCCATAGAGCAGCCTGTAACTTACAAGATGTTCTTTTACTACTTGTAAATGATACTGTCTTCCTATTTTATGCCCTCCAATTTTGTGTTTATGGGGAGGTAGCTCTGCTGCAGCAGATTGCTGCCATGAATTATCTATCACATCTCCTTTGCTCATCCTCTCAGCACTAATTTCACAAACTCGCTTTACAATGGAGGGGGCCCAATCCTTTTCTCATTGAAACCCAATGCAGGACTCCCTTTGACTTCAATGGGAACAGGACGAGAACCCTGTTTTGTGTACTAGCTTTTCAAATTCACTGCAGGCCAGATGCTTCCTTCTGGTTGTGGGAATGGAGGGGAGGCTGAAGCCATGGGTCTCAGCTGGGAGGCAGAGGGAGGGAGCGAAAGCTGCATAGTATTCCCTCCTGTGTAAGGATAAGCCTTGTCTGTGGGAGCTCATGGAGCTTCAGCCAAATGGGTAAGGTGGGGACTGGCTGGAGCAAAAAGAGGTAGAGGAGCAGCTGGACTCCACTGTATTCTTCTCCCCCTTCAAGCCCAGAGGCCAAGCCTGTGCCCGCTACTGCTCTGTGCATGTACAAATGCAGTGGCTCCCCTCAGCTCTGCATGGATGCAATGACTCCTTGCTTCCAGAGTATCTTCTACAATGGACTGTCCCTGGAGCTCATGGAGAAGTAGGGGAGGTTCTGTTGGTCCAAAGTCCACACCTACGTTTACCCATAATGTCTAATGGAATGTGGACCCAGGCTGGGGTGGGGATACAGCTGTGGCTCATTAAATGGCAGGACCTGCATACAAACTTACTAGTTGACTCTTGTCCTGTAATTGGATACATATGTGTGGAATGGTCAGTGGCGCTCAGCATGTGTATCAGGGCCCTCCTGTGTAGCTCTGATGGCTGGATTGCAGACTTGCATGGTAAATTCTTGGAGGCAGAGACGGTGGATGAAATCCTGGCTCCGCTGCAGTCAATGGGAGCTTTGCTACTGACTTCAGTGAGGCCAGGATTTCACTCCTTAACTTGGGTACTGTGTATATATACAGCACCTAGCACTGTGGGGCTCTGAATGGAATCTTTGGGCACTGCTGAATTTCCAGGACTACTAATATTACTAAAAAGTGGAAAGGATTGGCTGAGAAGTGGAGTAGGGAAAAGACTGGACTCCTGCTGGACAGCGAATACATTGCTCTACTCTACCATGGAAAGGGGAGGGGAACTTTGTGGGCCGCTTTCAGTGCTGATGACAGAGGGACCTTGCCTTTGACAGGTCTGTTAGCATTCGCAATTACCAGGATGTACAAGCAGTGGTTAAAGTAAATTGGAACAGGAGGGGGAGCTCTCAGGGCATCAGTCAGGGAGGCTGGGGAGCTGGGAGGAGGCACTGCTTACACAAGCCTGATGTAGCTCTCTCTGCTTTTAGCAAAGGAGGGGCACCTGTGCTCCTCTCCCTCCCCCACCCAATTCCCCTTACTTTAACCTGCTGTATACTGAGAAATATTAGTCATTACCTTTGACTTTATTATTAAGCCTTAAGATGCAGGTTTTTTTTTTTAAATCTAAATATTGCAGGCTATACTATGCCATTGATTTTTTTTAAGTCAAACTCCCCACTGAAATCATTAAAGCTTAAAAATTGATGGTACAATATGGCCTTTTATTAGCAACATAACTTTCTTTTTTAATCAACACGAAAGGGCAGAGTCTAAGCTCAGATTTGTGTTCCACATCTCTGCAACACTCAGACAATGCCCCCTCCTCCGCAGAGCAGTTCCATAGCTGTCAATGCAGCTTTACAAGGCTATTCTTTAGGAAAACATAAAGAAGAGAATCAATGTCTGCGAGGTCCCCTTTTCTATTCTCAAAAAGAAAAGGAGTACTTGTGGCACCTTAGAGACTAACCAATTTATTTGAGCATAAGCTTTCGTGAGCTACAGCTCACTTCATCGGATGCATACTGTGGAAAGTATAGAAGATCTTTTTTATACACACAAAGCATGAAAAAATGGGTTTTTACCACTACAAAAGGTTTTCTCTCCCCCCACCCCACTCTCCTGCTGGTAATAGCTTATCTAAAGTGATCACTCTCCTTACAATGTGTATGATAATCAAGTTGGGCCATTTCCAGCACAAATCCAGGTTTTCTCCCCCACACACAGACCCACTAGATAAGCTATTACCAACAGGAGAGTGGGTCTGTGGGGGGGGGTGGGGGGGGAAAACCTGGATTTGTGCTGGAAATGGCCCAGCTTGATTATCATACACATTGTAAGGAGAGTGATCACTTTAGATAAGCTATTACCAGCAGGAGAGTGGGGTGGGGGGAGAGAAAACCTTTTGTAGTGGTAAACACCCATTTTTTTCATGCTTTGTGTGTATAAAAAGATCTTTTATACTTTCCACAGTATGCATCCGATGAAGTGAGCTGTAGCTCACAAAAGCTCATGCTCAGATAAATTGGTTAGTCTCTAAGGTGCCACAAGTACTCCTTTTCTTTTTGCAAATACAGACTAACACGGCTGTGACTCTGAAACTTTTCTATTCTTCTCTTCCAAGACCTTAGAATGTGGGGAATGGTTCTATGTGTTGTTTTAAAATGAAAATAGGTGAACATTGACTTTAGTGGTCTATTATTTGTTATGTCTCTCGCTGCTCATGCAGAGACAGAGTTTCTGGTAGGAATGAACTTGCTATTTTAGTAACTGTGGCATTTTCCTCAAGGGAATCCCTCAGGGTTGGCCATTATGGTGTCGTACCGTAGCTCAGTAAAAAGATGGATTCGCTGGATGGATCTCTTCAGACATGATTCTTTCCAAATGGCAGGTTTCAGCTATTTATGCCTGCACCTGTTATAATACTTAGCACTTATATAGTGCTTTGCATGTTCAAAACCTTGCACATTCACTAGTTAATCCACACAGACACCCTCTGAGAGGTAGGTATATATTGGTGTCCCTTCTCAGCTGGACTGATCAAGGTCCAGTGTTGCCAACTGTTGTGATTTTATTGAGTCTTGTGATATAGTTGATTTATTTAAAGCCCCTACTCCTGGAGTCAGGTGAGCACATCAGAATCTCGGCTTTTATTATTTTTTAAAAATGAGTGTCTAACCACAGAAAACCTTGCAAATGGGACCTGAGTGCACCCCAAAAGGCTCAGAAGCTAGAAGACAAATAAAAAGAGCCCAAAATGTATTTTTTTCAAGTCTCATGATTTCTGAGGTGGGGAGATTGCAATCTTGAGGGTCACATATCTAGTCAGTGCCAGAGTAGGGATTAGAAATCACGAAGACCAGGTACTAACTTGCTGTGTGGCTTTGGCCAAGCCATTGCTGCTCGCTGCCTCAGTTTCCCCAGGTGTATAAAGTGTGTGTTATACATAAAATTGGGTTTCTAGCTCTCACTGCTATAGTTATGTGAGTGCTGCACGTTTCCTTGCCCTACCACCTGAACTGGCTCCTGCACTCCACTGTTCTCAGGGCTCCTAGTCTTCTGCTGGGCAGGGTGTGGTATACCTCCGCCCTGAAATGCCATCCTGCTTCCTGCCCACACCTGCTCTCCCATAGCAGGAGCAAGAAAATCCACCCGTGAGGTGACTGATGTAGCCTTTCTTTCAAAGCAGCTGGAACTGCAAGAAGGATTTGCTCTCTCCACTTGAATAGCAGCACTGGTTTCAGGCCTAACCTGCAGCTGGGGAAAATGCTGCCCCCTTCCCGTGGGTAGTGGATGTACTGTTCGCCTAGTCATCCTGTAGGATATACCCTGGGAATCGTGGGCTGTTTGGAACTGATATTCAATGTTAGGACTTGATTATGCTCAGGACTCTTAACTCCCTCTGATGTTGGCGGGAGGGGAGAGTTCTCAGTGCTTCTTAGGATTCGGGCCTTGGTTTGTGGTCTTGACTGTCAATTCCTGTCACTTTATTAGCACCTGGCTGTGAGCACAGTGGGCTGATAACTCTGATCTGGCTGAGCCAAGTGCAGGACTACATAAGGTAGAGCAAAGGTGGCCTTAATTATGCAGTGACTTGTGAGCTGGAGGCCAGCTTGGCTCCTGGTGCCGCTTAAAACAGAGGTGACTTAAGGAGAATGTGGACTCAATTGTGCAAACCTCGCTTACTGCTGGGAGTAACCCTTATTCATAGGAGTGGTCTGCCACTGCTTTCAATGGAACTGTTTGGGAGAATGTGTGTTTTTCATGAGGCTACGGCTTGCAGGATTGGGCCCTGTGTGAGAAATTCCTCCTTCAGAATGGAGGAATGCACACAGTATAAAATCTGGGGACTATTTCACTGCCGATAGTCACATGCCCCTACAATCTGTAACTATTATAGAATACATCCAGACTGGGAATAAGGCATACGTGTTTAACAATGAGGGTAATTAACCACTGGAACAACTTAACAGGGGCTGTGATGGATTCTCCGTCACTGGCAATTTTAAAATCAAGATTCGAAAAGGTCTGCTCTAGTTCAAACAGGAATTGTTTTGGGGGAGGTCTCTCGCCTGTGTTATGCAGGAGGTCAGACTAGATGATCACACGGGTCCCTTCTGACCTTGGAATCTGAATCGCACTCTGTTACTGAAAATTGCAAAGCCATAAAGCAAGAATGGGGCTTGTATAAGCCAGGCTGTCTGGAAAACTAATGAAAAGTGTGGTGATGGCTTACTCAGAGTGACTTCTCTTATCTCTGTGGTAGGTAAATCTCCTAATAATGTTACTTCACTTTTTACAAACAAGAAGAAATACAAGTAAAGATGATGGAGGTGTAGAGTTTTTTTATCATCATGTTTTTAGGACTGTTATTTCCACACCTGATTATGCAAATGGGTGAGTAACTTTACTCTGGTGAATAAAGGCATGTGTGTGTTTGCAGGCTTGGGACTGTAAACAGTATGGGGAGAGGTCAGAAAGGGATTTTGAAAAGTATGTAAGTGACTAAGGAGCACAGGACAATGGGAGTTGGGCACCTAAATCACTTCTGAACATCGCACCTCTTTGATTTTGACCCTTGAAATTATATATAAAAGCAGGATGAGATTTTTCATAAGTGTCTGCAGGAGTCAGACGCACCAGGCCATTGACTTTGAATGGGCGTTGAGTACCCAACTTCCTTAGGTGGTCATGGAAGTCTGATCCTATTATAAGGAAAAGGCAGAATGAATTCTCCAATGACTTATTGCTCACCTGTACCCTGAAGATTACATGGTTTACTGCCCACTCTTCAGTTGCTTGCTGGAAACAAAGTTTCTTACCCCCAGTTAGAGTAAGCCAGAGATTTCACATTTCTTGGTCAAAATCTGCTGACGAAGAAACTTTTGAAAACAAAGTGAAACTGAGGATTTTAGAAACGAGGCCGAGGAACATAAATATCACTTTCAGCTACTTTTAAAACTTCAACGCCCACATTTGCAAACATGGGTGCTTACAGTTACGCACCTAAATCCAGATTCAGGCTTCTACATGAAAGTGGCCTGATTTCTTTTCATAGGTGCTAAGTACCCCCAGCTCCTAAGGGACTCCGTGAGAACTGTGGGTGCTCACACCTTTGAAGATCAGGTCATTTATATTTAGGTGCCTGCACATGGCTTTAGAAGCCTAAAGTTAAGCACTAAGTTTGGAAAATTTTGTCTAGTATATCCTCGTTTACTGCCAGACCTTAACCACATTTGCAGTGCTGCCATTCTCCATCACCTGTCATTTAGATGAGGTTCACTGGAACAGACATTTAGTGATAGAACATGTGCATTCAACTAGAAGTACCTACTGTCATTGTTTTATTCTGTGTTTGTACAGCGCCTAGCACAACTGGATCCTGCTCTGTGACTGGGGCTCCTAGGTGCTAGGGTAATACAATAATAATAATAATACTTTATTGCAGTAAAATGGAGAGTTCTTCTTACTAGCTTATCTCACATGGGTGCTGTGAGCCTTAATTAGTCTTAGCAAAATATTTGGGATGATCAGATATACCATGCTACATACGTACAAAATATTATAGTTATTGGTTTTAAAAAGTATCCAGGAAGACAGCAAAGCTCTTTAAAGGCCAGACCCAAGACCCATTGAAATCAGTGGAAGGATACCTGTTGCCTTGGGTAGGTGTTGGATCACGTCCTAAGAGTACATTTACACTGCAAAAAACAAACACACACACCCCTTTCCCCCCCGTAGCAGCGAGTCTCAGAGCCGGGGTCTGCAGACTTGGGCTCACAGGGTTTGCGCTATGGCGCTAAAAATAGCAGTGCAGACGTCCCTGCTCAGGCTGGAACACGGACTCTGAAGCCTGGCAAGCAGGGTGGGTCTCAGATCCTGAGCTCTAGACAGAGAGGGAATCTCTACACTGCTATTTTTAGCAGTGTAGCGTGAGCCTCAGTCTCTAGACCCAGGCCCTGAGACTCGCTCCCACAGGTTTGGTTGGGTTTTTCTGTTTTTGCAGTGTAGATGTACCCTAAGTGTCTTACCTTACACGTGAAGAGCAATAGCCTATGCTAATTCTCAGGCTACCATTTCAGGTAATAAATGGAAAGGAGGAAAACCCCGTAATCGTTAGAATAGGGAAGTTACAGGATTATGGACTGTCATGTGTGCTTCTGTGACAGAGTGCTGGGCAAAAGTAACTGAGCCAGCACTCTGGTTACTGTAGCTGAATTCATTACACCAGAGCAGACCTCATTAAGAAGAGCCGTGCCTAACTGATAGGCTGAGGAGTACTAAAGAGGCTAATTAGACATTTAGGGAATGATACAAAAGGCACAGGAAGGAAATGGGATGGGAGGAAATTGGGAGATTGCTCTTCCCTGCTTGCTTCAGGAGCGGAGGACTCCCTAGGACTGTAGGTTCAAGGCTAAATAGCATACAAGAGTGGTGGAAACCAATATGGTAAATAAACTGCATGGGGTGTTTTACCAGCAAAAAGGTCGCTGAGCTGTTTGTGAACTTGAGCAGAGGCAGGAGCAAGCAGGCCCTGCCACATGCTGATATAATGCATTGTTTGTTTTTTCATTGATTTGTTTTAAATTAAATCATACTAACTCTCCTAACAAAATAAAGAATAGTCCTTAGCCTGCATTCTTTCCATGCATGCCACTCCCACTGAAGGCAATGGGAATTCAGCATGCTTTTGGTCAACAAGATCTAGATGGCGTATTTCAATGCTTTGTACTTCTGCAGTGCTTCCTATCTGAGAATCTCAGTGTTTTGCAAGCATTGCTGTGGTGCCAGATCTCCTGATTTATCCTGAGTCTTGCAACATTTGATGGTTTTCTTGAGGCCCCAGCTCCTGGAGTCATGGGATTATGAGAATTTCAACTTTCATTTTTTAAAAATGTTGTAGCCCTCATGGCTGTAGAGAAAATCTTGAAAATATGATCACAGTGTATCTCAAAGGTATAAAAAACAGAAGGTGGAAAGAACTTAACATATACTATTAACATTTTTTTAAAGCCAATTTCATGATTTTTGAATGTTTGAGTTTAGCAATACTGCATTAGTAAAGCCTTGTCATAACTCTTTCAGGCACTATTATAGCCATTTTACAGATTGGAAAGACTCGGGTACAATGGTGTTAAAAGGGCTTGATTCTGTGAGGCGCTAAGCATCCTCAACACCTCACTTAGGCTCAGGCACTAAGATTTTCAATGCTTGGTGCCTCAATCCAAATTTAGGCAGCTAAATACAAGTGGCCTGAGTTTCAAAAGTACTGAAATCAGTGGGAGCAGATGGGTGCTGAGCACTTCGGAAAGTCAGACCACTTATGTTTAGATGCCAAAATATGGATGTAGGAGCCTAACTTCTGGCTCGTGTTTTTAAAAATCTTAGTCAAAGTGACTTGCCCCAGGCAATTCAGGGAGGCTGTGGAAGAGCTAGGAATGGAACCCAGACTATATGACACCCCAGGCTGTGTTGTTACCACAAGACCACTCTTTCCCTCTTAGGGCTCGTCTACACTTAAAATGATACAGCAGCACAGCTGCACTGCTGTAGCTCTTCAGTCTAGATACTGCCTATGCCAGTGTGTGTGTGTGTGGGGGGGGTGTGTGTTTTCTCCCATCGCTGTAAGTAATCCACCTCCCCAAGAGGCGGTATCTAGTTTGATGGAAGAATTCTTCTACATTGGACTTAATTCGGCTTAACTGTGCTGCTCAGAGGTGTGGATTTTTGGCACCCCACAGTGACGTTGCTATGCCGACCTAATGTTTTAAGAGTAACAGCCATGTTAGTCTGTATTCGCAAAAAGAAAAGGAGTACTTGTGGCACCTTAGAGACTAACCAATTAGTTGAGCATAAGCTTTCGTGAGCTACAGCTCACTTCATCGGATGCATACTGTGGAAAGTACAGAAGATGTTTTTATACACACAAACCCTGAAAAAAATGGGTGATTATCACTACAAAAGGTTTTCTCTCCCCCCCACCCCACTCTCCTGCTGGTGCCACAAGTACTCCTTTTCTTTCTCCTTACAATGTGTATGATAATCAAGGTGGGCCATTTCCAGCACAAATCCAGGGTTTAACAAGAACGTCTGAGGAACAGTGCGGGGGGAGGAGTAAACAAGGGGAAATAGTTTACTTTTTATAATGAATCAACCATTCCCAGTCTCTATTTAAGCCTAAGTTAATTTTATCCAATTTGCTATTACCAAC
Organism: Natator depressus; assembly: GCF_965152275.1. Lineage (NCBI taxonomy): Eukaryota > Metazoa > Chordata > Testudines > Cheloniidae > Natator > Natator depressus. The sequence continues at coordinate 14,345,650 of NC_134238.1, read as the reverse complement.
AGGAGAGTGGGGTGGGGGGAGAAAACCTGGATTTGTGCTGGAAATGGCCCACCTTGATTATCATACACATTGTAAGGAGAGTGATCACTTTAGATAAGCTATTACCAACAGGAGAGTGGGGTGGGGGGAGAGAAAATCTTTTGTAGTGATGATCACCCATTTTTTTCATGGTCTGTGTATATAAAAACATCTTCTGTATTTTCCATAGTATGCATCCAATGAAGTGAGCTGTAGCTCTCAAAAGCTTATGCTCAAATAAATTGGTTAGTCTCTAAGGTGCCACAAGTACTCCTTTTCTTTTTGCTAATGCTTTCATGTAGGCCAGGCTTGAGTGAGGAATTTCTGTTCTCCTCTCCCATAAGCATGGACAAAGAACAACCCTAAGCTTATACCATTTTCTCCAGGCAAGATTCTCGTAAGCTATTATTTTGGGTACATTGTTTGTTTGTTTGTTTTTTCAAACAAGATAAGTTTTCATTGTGTTTGAAAAGCTCTGGGGTTTCCTTTTCCCCTCCCCCTCCTGGATAGACTTTTATAGACTCTGGCTATAAAAATGGGGAGGCTCCATCCAGGAAGTATTAGAATATAAAAGGAAATATTTCAGTTCTGTAATGAATGAAGCTTGGCAAGTCCAGAGAGGATGTGGAGAGAAAGGGGAAAAAAAAAAGTGGCAGGTGTGTTTAGAGGGAAGGGCGTGCCACCAAATATATTTTAAGCTCTGGAAGTTGTGCCACTCATTTTACTGCACTCTGGAGAAAAGAGATTTGGTTGCTTTTTTTTTAATCTCCTTGTGACACACTTTAAGAAACAACGCTAGCCGTTCTTTTATCTTGTTTCAACTCATCAGATGAATCAGAGCTTCGGTTATCTCTTGTGCTTTTCAAGGGAGATGCCCAAGGTTTATTTAACAAAGAGCTCTTGCCTTACAGAACACAAGTTTGCATTTTTGTAGGAAATGGCGTTTGGGGGAAATATTCTACCCATAAGGCTGCCCGCTTCCTCTGCTGGATCCCGAGGGAGTGGCTACAAAGGACCTGGGTTACAAAGGAAGGCTTCAAAGAGCAAGATGAAATGAGCAGCTTAGCCGGACGGGGGGAGGATTGGAGTTAGGGCACTGCTCCTGTTGAAGCTGATGAGAGAACTCCTAGGGAGCAGGATTGGGCCCTAAGGTTTTTGTCAAAGAAAAACTGTATAAGGGAAGCCAAATGGAGTGCAGGGTGCTCAGCATCTTGCAGGACCAGGCCCAAAGATGTAGGGAACCAGCTGCTTGTTCTTACCTTCAAGTAGGAGAATCGCTTTCCAGTGTTTAACTCTTTGACGTTCAGAATACTGCAGTGAGGCACTTGCATGGGCTGATGGCATATGATCTGCCCATCCACACGGACTAAACCCAAATTAGGGGGAGGGGGCGGAGGAGGAGATGTGGCTAATGCGGGAAATATGCAGGATGTTGGGGAGAGATTCTCTAGTGTGCAGAGAACAATTATCCTAATGAGTGCAAAGCTGAAGAGCCTCTTTTTCCGTGACTGGGTTTGCAGAGCACCTCCCAGGGGGGTGGACTGATGCTGTTGTACAGGTGAGTCGCATCATACGCGCATTTAACTTACACGAATTCAACTATACGCGCTCAGCAAAAAAAAAGAAAAATAACAAGATACCTGTAAATAGTGCGGGCGATTCCTCCCACCATTCCACTCAATGAGCGTATGCCCCAGAGTGAGCGTGAAATGGGAGACGTGAATCTGGTGTTCCCTCAGTCGGTCTCAGTTCCCACGTGCCTCTCATAGTGTGAGCATCTCGCCGCGCTGAGTGTGATTCTAGTGTTTAAAGATACTGTACTTATTTTTCGTACAACTTGGCCCCTAAATGCAGGCCAACTACTTCAACTGGTGCTCAACTGAAGAAACAGCGATCTGTTCCAACGCTGGAGGAAAAACTGGCTGTGTTGGACTTATTGAGAGACTGTATGTCGGTCTCCAACGTGGCGCGTAAGTATGGCCGCAATGAATCTAGCATCCGTGCCATCAAGATTCGAGAGAGAGAAATTCATCAAACCGTGGCATCAAGTGCTCCAATTACTGCTAAGGTGACAAGCCAGGTGCATGATAAGACTTTAGTGAAGACTGAAAAGGCATTAAACTTATGGCTGGAAGACATGAACCGTAAACGTGTGCCTATCGATGGCAACACATTGCGAGAAAAGGCTCTTGGCCTCTTTGCGCTGTTAAAACCTCCCGCCAAAGAGGGACAACCTTCTGATGAGAAGGAATTCAAAGCCAGCCAAGGTTGGCTTAACAGTTTTAGGAACCGCTTCATCCTCAAAATGTGCAGACTACTGGTGAAGCTGCATCTGCCAATGAAGAGGCAGCAAAAGCCTCCCCCGAACAACTAAAAGAAAATCCCAGAAGAAATTTTTAATGCTGACGAGACTGGGCTCTTCTGGGAAAAAAATGCCCAACCGCACTTACATTTCGAAATCAGAAAGACAAGCCCCTGGCTTCAAAGCCGCTAAAGACCGTGTGACTGTTGTTTTGTGGCAATGTGGCTGGGCATTTAATAAAGCTGGGCTTGCTCTACAGGGCTGCAAATCCCCGTGCCCTAAAAGGCAAGAACCAATATCTCCTGCCTGTGTTCTGGCAATCAAATAAAAAGGCTTCAGAGTAACAGCCGTGTTAGTCTGTATTCGCAAAAAGAAAAGGAGTACTTGTGGCACCTTAGAGACTAACCAACTTATGCTCAAATAAATTGGTTAGTCTCTAAGGTGCCACAAGTACTCCTTTTCTTTTTGCAAATAAAAAGGCCTGGGTGATGGCAGCCTTATTTCTGGATTGGTTCCACAAGTGTTTTATTCCGGAGGTCAAGCAGTACCTCGAAGAGAAAGGACTTGACTTTAAAGTGTTGCTGATCGTAGACAATGCTCCTGGCCACCCTGCAGCACTCCGGTTTGCTCATAACAATGTTGAAGTCGTCTTTCTCCCCCCCCCAATACCACCTCTGTCCTCCAACCTCTCGACCAAGGTGTGATTCGCTGTTTCAAGACCACGAGGCTTACGTTCTCACGGATACGTAGCGCTATGGATGCTGATCCCAATCTTAATGTGATGGAGTGTTGGAAGTCCTTCAACATTGCCGATTGCATCACTTATATTAAACAGGCAATGGATGCAATCAAGCCTGAAACAGTCAATGCATGTTGGTGAAACTGATGGAAAGAAAAGGAGTACTTGTGGCACCTTAGAGACTAACCAATTTATTTGAGCATAAACTTTCGTGAGCTACAGCTCACTTCATCGGATGCATACTGTGGAAAATACAGAAGATGTTTTTATACACACAAATCATGAAAAAATGGGTGTTTATCACTACAAAAAGTTTTCTCTCCCCCAACCCCACTCTCCTGCTGGTAATAGCTTATGTAAAGTGATCACTCTCCTTACAATGTGTATGATAATCAAGATGGGCCATTTGCAGCACAAATCCAGGTTTTCTCCCCCCCCCCCCCAAAAAAAAACAAAAAAACAAAAAAAACCACTCTCCTGTTGGTAATAGCATTTAGCCGGAAATGGCCCACCTTGATTATCATACACATTGTAAGGAGAGTGATCACTTTAGATAAGCTATTACCAGCAGGAGAGTGGGGTGGGGGGAGAGAAAACCTTTTGTAGTGATAATCACCCATTTTTTCATGGTTTATGTGTATAAAAACGTCTTCTGTACTTTCCACAGTATGCATCCGATGAAGTGAGCTGTAGCTTACAAAAGCTTATGCTGAAATAAATTGGTTAGTCTCTAAGGTGCCACAAGTACTCTTTTTCTTTTTGCGAATACAGACTAACACGGCTGCTACTCTGAAACCTGTCATTATGATGGAAAGAATGTGCGAATGATTTTAAGGGTTTCCCGACCATTGAAAAAGAAGTGAAACGCATTGTTCAGGTGGCCAGGCAAGTGTGTGGTGATGGCTTTGTCGACATCCTTGAGGAAGAAATGTAAGAATTAGTTGAGAGCTATAGAGAGACAATGACTAATGAAGAGTGAGAGGAACTGATCAAATCGTCTACAGAAGACAAAGATGATGACGATGAACAGGAAGGACCAGCAAGTTGGAATCTTCATAAATTTGCTGAAGTGTTCCAAGCAGCGAAACCCTTGAATGATTTAATTTCTGAATACGATCCCTCTATGGAACGAAGTCTCAAAATCACACGTCGTATTACGGACGATTTGAGACCGCATCAAGACATGTTTGAGCAGCTCAAGAGACAACAGCGACAGTTGCCGATCACCATGTTTTTCAAGGAAAAACAACCAGCAGCAGATGAGCCTATGCAATCAACTTCTTGAGCTGAGCAAGAGCCAACCACTCGGTCTACGACTCGCTCTCTGTCACTTCTGTCTCCTGGATCGACATCAAGCCCTGACGACCCCCTGTAATTAAAAATACAGTACTGTAAAATGTATATTTTGCATATGTACTCTTTATTATATACTGTACATTACTGTGTACATTATACATGCACACATTACTGTACAGGGTTGTATACACAAAACCATGTACAGTATACTGTACTTTATGGGCGATTTAAGGGATTTTCAAGGGTAATTTTGACTGTACGCAATTTTTGCCTTACGTGCTGACTTTAGAACCTAACCCCCGCGTAAGATGCAACTCCACTGTATTGTTTGTGTCATAATGCTGGTGCTGTCATAACATAGGCTCATGTGTTGATGCAATAACACAGTACAGACATCCCAATATGACAGGACTTTGGGGCATTCTGACCCCCTAGTCTCCCTACCTGAAATATGGACTCCATGCCAGTCACAAGTGGAAGGACAGTCTTATGGTTAATGTATTGGACTGGTACTCAGGAGCTCTCGGTTCAGTTTCTGGCTCTGCCATAGCCTTCCTATGTGACACTGGGCAAGTCATCTTTTCTCTGGGCTCAATTCTCCATCTGTAAAATAGAGATAATCATACTTTTTTATTTGTCTTCTCTAATTACATTGCAAGTTCTTCACAGCAGGGACTGTCTCTTACTATTTGTGGGGATGGTGCCTGATACAACATGGCCTCAATCTTGATTGGCACCTCAAGGAGCTACTGTAATACAAATAAATATTAATAAAGTAGCATTCAAAAGAGCAATGGGTTGAAGATCTTACATATACAGAGGGCCTTTCATCAGAAATGATGCCAAAGTGTTCACATAGGCATGAAATGCTGCTGCCAGCGCTGAAATGTAGCCATCTCTGGGGTGGAGGGCAGCAGCTATCTAACACAACTAACACAATAGCGTAGGACCTACAGCATAGAACGCTGCATCCGCTTGAAATGGTAGGAAGAATGTAGTTCAACCAATGTAATTAACCAGATTGGAATTTGGCCAGGCTGCTACTGCTAATATCCAACTCTTGTGAAAAGTGTCACAGGATCTTTATTGCCTGTCGTTGGGCATGACATTGATTTTATGGATCATCTGACAGTTTTGACCTTCTGCAGCACAGTGATCCCTGCAGGGGTATTGGGTCTTTGGGATCCACTCCAGAAGTAGCTGCAGGAATATTGGGTGGAGGGATTCTTGTTCCATAAACCATGCATGGAGTGGTTTGGGATCTCTTGCTATATAAATCCAAATTACTATGTCCTGCTTTCAAATACAAGCTACTGAGTAATCATGCAAGTAGGTACTTATTCTCCCCATAATGTTTATAACAGCCACAAAAAGAAAGAGACAGACTTGATGGTATTAATGGGGACCATGTGGTCCAGTTGCATGCTCTTACATGGAAGGTTAAAACAACTGTAAATGGACTCTTATAAAGCAACCTGATCAAAAGGGCAGGCAAAGAGAAGACTGTTTTTTGCTTTTCATTGTACTTATTTTTTTTTTTTTACATGGGCTGGCTTTATGATAAACACAAGATTAAAATGAAAACCCCAAAGTAAAAATAAAAAAGGGTGGGCAGGAACACACTGACCTCAAGTAGACCGTAAATGGGCTTGAGGTTAGAGTCCCAAAGGGCCTGAGACATGAAAGTCTGTGACTGTTTACAGTTTAAGGATTAAATTTCCTCTCTTGGTTTCCAGAAGTCAATCTCTGTGACATGAAGAAGGATATGAAAGAAAACATTCTGGGTATTCATTGTCACTTTTAAGCATGCTGATTGTCAATGAAATAGAGGAGAAGAGAAACATGACTGATGATAGTCACTTAAGTTGCTCAGTAGGGATTTGTAGCTGGCATTATTACTGCAGTGCCGTCTGCCAGCAGTCCTATAGTTGAGATCTGTCAGCATTTCCATTATAAATCTCTATTTTCAGAAGTTCAGAACCTGATGGTAAAATTTCTCTCCAGGCTGAAATTTGGTAGAGGAGACCTCAGTCTATCAGATTTCAAATGGAAAAAAAAGGGTAATTTTTAAGTTGTATAAATGCAAAAGTCAAAGGACTACATATATCCTGCTAATCTTTCTCATGTGAATTGACTCTGATCAGTGACGACTAGTGAATAGGACTTAGACGAGTGTCATGGATTTTGCTGCTGTCTTGTAACTTAAACGTATCTTTGTTTTTTTACTTCTTTTACATGAAACTTCAGGCGGGCAAATCCTTCTTGGTGAATGTATTGAAAAGTAGGCAGCTGAGAGATGGAATTTAAAATAAGGAATGGAAATGGAATGAAAATTAACAAGTAACTTCATTTCTTTCTACAGGTTTTTTTACTACAATATTTCAAATTTTGGGTCCATAACATGCATGTAAATGCATACTGTTAACGATACACATTCATAACCTACATTTGGTATATCATAATGTATATTGTAAATGCGGTTATGTACGTTTATACACATGCACACCTACACTTGAGCATACAGGTATGTGCAAAATATTGTAAATTCAATATTAAAGTTGCAAATTTAAAATCACAAAATAGTAAAGAAATATCAAAAATGAAGGTTCCAATAACAACATTAACTTGACCACATTGCATATCTTCTCTATTTTATAAGTAATACATTTTATGACATAACTTCAAAATATTAAGCTACACGTTTAACAAAAAGAAAAAGCCAAGATAATCTTGATTATTTTTTTGTGGTGTTAACTGTGCAATCTTTAATATTGCATTTGCTGATTTTTGCATTTGTGTGTGTGTATAATATATAAATTCATGTGTGTATAATACTGCATTAATGGAGTTTTTGTATGTAATTTCGTAGGCTTTTAAAAAGGAAAAAAATACAATAAAAATGCCCATACCTAATAAAGTTAGTATTTTAAGCGTCTTTGTTTAGAAGTTGCATGTCTTTGTATGACCCAGGTCCTCCATTCCACTATTGCCATCGTTCAACTAACTTTGACTCTGATGTTTTCTCTCTCATATTATAGCCCAATCTTGCAAACACATACTGTACTGTGTGCATATCAGTGATTTCACTTCCATGTCCCATTGATTCCAGAGTCATGTCTTTCAATTGGAGGACCTTTGGAGTCATGTGTACAGGATGGTTCCAAAACCCATTGACTTCAGTGGACCTTGGATCAGATCCTATAAAAAACTGCGACCAGATTTTGGGTGCTGTGTAAATCATAAATAATCATGAGCAAAAATGATCAGGAATGCAGTCTCCTTGAGAATCAAAGCCAACAAACCATTTAGGCCATCAGAGAATAGAGATCACATGCAAATCCAATACTTTAACGGATTCATCTAGTGAAGAAGCATCTAGATCCTGTTGCAGATTTTCAACAGCAGCTATTCAAGCCTCTCCAATTCTTCTAGGGTTCTTATAATAAGAAAACAAAACAAAACAAAAACCCCAAATCCACCCTTCCCTTGAAGCAGTCTAAAATAACCAAGAGTTTACATGTAAAAAAGGATGTTCTTGTGGTAAGGGACTGGGCTGAGAGATCTAGGTTCAAATTGAACTCTGCCACAGCCTCCATATGTGACTTGGGCAAGTTACTTAGCGTAACATGTTCAAAGTGTGTAAGTGATTTAGGAGCTGAAAAACTGTAACCCTTTTCTGGGTCTCAATTCCTCATCTGTAAAGTGGGGATAATCTTACATCCTTTCTCACACCCTCTGTCTGGCTTGTCTTTTTAGATTGTAAACTCTTTGGGGCAGAGACTGTATCAATGTGTATGCAGAGTGCCCAGCGCAATGGGGCCTTGTGTTCAGTTGTGGAATGCTGTATACTACAGTAATATTGCTAATAACAATAATAAAAGCTGGGGGAATTGTGCTGCTTGAGCCGCAGTCTGAGAGAATTTTACTTGAAGAAAATGTAATTATCTTGGCTTGTTTGTTTGGTGAGAGAGACCCAGCTGGAAATGTGTCTGTCTTCCCTTGTAAAATACCTGTTTGTTTACTCTACTACCGACACATGAAAAAGAAAAGGAAGAAAAACTAACTTCACATCTCTGCAGAAGATCTTCCATTCATATCAGTTTGAGGGAAACAGAGGGTTGGGGAGGGGTGTGTTATAGGTATTCTAACGTCATGAATGGCTCAAATTTAAAATCAAGTAACAGCTCAAGCCCCCCCCCCCTTGCATTATGGCTGGGGTTTACCTCAAAGCCCCCTTGTTCACTATAAGTACCTGATCCTGCAATCTTTGGTTGTGGAAAACTTCCATTCAACTAGGTGGGAGTTTGAACAAGGGCCACGGACAAGGGCACTGTATTTGAATGGTGTATTCTTTTGTTATTTTAGTAAGAGCCACACAGTTGTAACTGTGGCTGCAAATGACAGCATTTTACGCATTTAAGCCCAAATCCTACCATCTGATCTGCCTGGGCAGACTCCATGTCCCTACGCAAAGGCCCACCAAGATCACTCTCAGGAGTGTGGCTGTAGTTACTTGATTTTTGGGTGCAATCAGGTTGTGAAACCATATAGGGCCAGATCCTCAGTTGGTGTAAATTGGTGTAGCTCCATTGACTTCAGCAGCGCTATGCTGATATACACCAGCTAAGGATCTAGCCCATAAATGGCACTGACACTTAATTGGGGAAGCAACTATGTGTGGGATCAAAACTGTGCCTGCAATAGTGGGAACTGGGCTTTTGGAGCTAGATTTTTCAAGGCTTTAGCAATCACAGTTGGAGCCAGATTTCCCCAAAGTGCTCAGCAGCTCTGCAACACTTCTGCCCAGTTTCCTAAGCAGCTGTGCACCCAACATCTTGATCTCTTTCGACAATCTGGCCCATTTACAGCTGTGCCTAAAAGGGAGCTGAGCTCTTCCGAAAATCTGGTCACTGGACCACAGCAGAAATGGCTTAGCTACCAACTGCTTCTTCAGATGGGCACATAATGATTTTTGCTAACTAAGGAATTTAACCCCTCGCAACCAAAACAGCGCAGCAAATTTACTGTGTCTAAAGCCTGGAGAAAGTGGGTATTATGTTATCTCATAATGATGATATTGGGCAGCTTTAGTTCCGAGGCCAACCCCACAGCAGTTAACATGATGATAATGTTATTTATCACATCACCTCCACTTCCAGTGGACGCATTGCCGTGAAACTAGATGGAACCTTAAACAATGTTTGCATTAATGAGTTTCATCCCGTAACCAAGCTGAACTGAGGGTTGTTTGGTTTTGGGGGCTTCTCCTATTTTAAAATAATGCATAGAGTTTGTGCAGAGGATGATGCGATATCACTGGTTATTACTTCCTTCCCTTGTGCACCCCATACAATGGGCAACCACAGAATGTTACCAGGATAGCCAGACCTTACATCAAGACAAAGCTTTCCTTGGATATTACCAGGCAGTTTGGATGAAGGATTTGTTCTTGGGAGTTGTGGCCCAAAGGCAAAAGCAAAGTTTAAAAAAAAAAAAAAAAAAAGCCGAGGAGGAAGTTAAAGTAACCTTCCAGTCTTGAGCTAGTTTCCTTTGTTGTGTTTTTTGGCAAGAATTGGTATAGCACTCAAGGGGAAATTTGCTGTAACTTTCCATTCTTGCTACCCATTGTCCTGCCCGTGGACACCAGATAAAAGGGACGAGGTGGGGGTGGAGGGTGGGGAATTGTTGGTAGAAATATCAGGAGATTATACTTCTTTTAACTCTCTGATGCTCACCCCATAACAGCGTCCAATTATGGGCAGATGGATCTTATGTTTGTTGCACACACCGTTTGCTTTTCAGGTTTGTACTGTTTTAAATGAAATTAATTAATTTGCTTTCCCAGGTCATGTTTCTATAAGAAGCAGGGGGCCTAATATCATGATGCTCCCTGTGGGAGGTGTAAAACTGGGGAGAGCTGGATACTCAACACAATCCATCCTTTGCCCTAGGCCCAGAGGGAGCCCATCCAGCAGGGCTACCCCAGAACCCGAGATTTGTAGGTCAGGTGGGGCAGGGTTGGCATCTTCCCTTTCCCTTCAAATCTTTGGGGCAAAACAGCAGAGTCTGCTGTCACTGGTGCAGCTTTCAACTCTATAGTATTAGCCCCCTTCCTGAGGCCAGGGGCCATAGAGAGCCAGTGTGTCGGACAGTTCTGCAGAGGCAATGGGCTTCTCCATGGGTAGGCCTTATCTTGGTAGATCCCTGTGCAGATCTTGGTGGATCCAGGGCTTTAGCAGGCTGAGCCTCTGGTCTGTTCCTCAGATGTAGGAATACCACTCTGCTCCTGAGGAGAGCAGCCCAGGAGCCACAGTGGAATAGAAATCCATTGCTATTTCCACCACACCTGGGCATTTTCAGCTGCTTTCTAGTCCCAGCCCCTGTGTTTCAGCAGCACATGGGGTTAATTTCGTTCAGTAATGAGCCTCTTCTCACCCACCTTAAACTGTCGCTGTGATTTTGGCCCTCTTCCCTTTTGTCTCTCGCCTTTGCCTCCTGGTTGCCTGGCAACCCCATTGCTGTTGATGGGACTTAGTCATTATACGTTACTCTTACTCCCTCTCCCCCACCCTGTACTTCTCAAAAATAGAAAAATGGCCCACGCTGGATTCCAGCTGCCTTGAGGAACACTGCCCCGGGGAATGCCAAGTGCCTGCGTGGCAAGCAGAGGTGACTTATCACATGTCCAGGCCAGCTAGAGGACTTACCTCTTCAGGAGTCACTAGCTAATCTTGGGCCACATGTTACGTCTCTGCAGGGGTTTCCCTCATGGGGCTTTGGAAGTGGCAGGCACTTCGTCTGCCTAAACCTACCAATGTCCTGAGAGCTGGATGGAACTTAGAGCACCTTACAAGGAGAGAAGCATCCACCTCTCCACAGCAACCTTGGCTCTTCCCTGCTCCCTGGGGAACCACGGAGCCATGTGGGGGAGCAGTCACTGGATCTGCCCACACCTGAGATAAGCGTACCACAAAAAAACAGGTGCTTCATGCCTCTTACCCATACTCCCCATGAGGCACGGATCTCCAATTCTGGGACGGGCCTCAGGGAGGTCTGAGATCGAGTGGGAAGAATGCAACAGAGCCAAACCTCTCCCCCGACTTTCAGTGGCACTTGTGGTCCTTCAGCGCATCTAAAGATCCCACCTCGGCCACTGGCTTGGTGCAATTTGTCACCCTCCAATCCCGATAGTGAAGGGTAGCATGCCCCAATCTGGCAGTCCTTGCCTCAAATGGAGTCTGTGGGGAGTTTTTTCTGACTAAGAGGTGTGGAATCAGGCCTAGAGAGGGAGCAAGTGAGAACAAGGTTGCTGCCTGTTCAAAGCCAGTGGGGATGTCTTGTCTGTTTCTGACACTGACTGAGCACACAAAACACACACTACAAACAGTACTCTAGAAGGGGCCTCACCAATGCCGAATAGAGGGGAATGATCATGTCCCGTGATCTGCTGGCAATGCTCCTACTTATACAGCCCAAAATGCCGTTAGCCTTCTTGGCAACAAGGGCATACTGTTGACTCATATCCAGCTTCTTGTCCACTGTAACCCCTAGATCCTTTTCTGCAGAACTGCTGCCTAGCCACTTGGTCCTTAGTTTGTAGCAGTGCATGGGATTCTTCCTTCCTTAGTGCAGGACTCTGCACTTGTCCTTGTTGAACCTCATCAGATTTCTTTTGGCCCAATCCTCTAATTTGTCTAGTTCCCTCTGTATCCTATCCCTACCCTCCAGCGTATCTACCACTCCTCCCAGTTTAGTGTCATCTACAAACTTCCTGAGAGTGCAATCCATGCCATCCTCCAGATCATTAATGAAGATACTGAACAAAACCGGCCCCAGGACCAACCCTTGGGGCACTCCGCTTGATACCGGCTGCCAAATAGACATGGAGCTATTGATCACAACCCATTGAGCCCGACAATCTAGCCACTTTATAGTCCATTCTTCAGTCCATACTTATTTAACTTGCTGGCAAGAATACTGTGGGAGACCATAACAAAAGCTTTGCTAAAGTCAAGGAATGACACATCCACTGCTTTCCCCTCATCCACAGAGCCAGTTATCTCATCATAGAAGGCAATTAGGTTAGTCAGGGATGACTTGCCCTTGGTGAACCATGCTGACTCTGCCTGATCACTTTCCTCTCCTCGAAGTGCTTCTAAATTGATTCCTTGAGAACCTGCTCCATGATTTTTCCAGGGAACGAGGTGAGGCTGACTGGCCTGTAGTTTCTCCTGATCCTCTTCCTCCCTTTTTTAAAGATGGGCACTACGTTAGCTTTTTCCCAGTCATCCAGGACCTCCCACGATCGCCATGAGTTTTCAAAGATAATGGCCAATGGCTCTGCAGTCACATCCGCCAACTTCTTTAGCACCCTTGGATGCAGTGCATCCGGCCCCATGGACTTGTACTCGTCCAGCTTTTCTAAATAGTCCTGAACCACTTCTTTCTCCAGAGAGGGCTGGTCACCTCCTCCCCATACTGTGATACCTACTGCAGTTGTCTGGGAGTTGACCTTGTTCATGAAGACAGAGGCAAAAAAAGCATTGAGTACATTAGCTTTTTCCACATCCTCTGTCACTAGGTTGCCTCCCCAATTCGGTAAGGGGCCCACACTTTCCTTGACTTTCTTCTTGTTGCTAACATACCTGAAGAAACCCTTCTTGTTACCCTTAACATCTCTTGCTAGCTGCAACTCCAAGTGTGATTTGACCTTCCTGATTTCACTCCTGCATGCCTGAGCAATATTTTTATACTCCTCCCTGGTTATTTGTCCAATCTTCCACTTTTTGTAAGGTGCTTTTTTGTGTTTAAAATCAGCAAGGATTTCACTGTTAAGCCAAGCTGGTTGCCTGCCATATTTACTATTCTTTCTACACATCAGGACGGTTTGTTCCTGCAACCTTAGTAAGGCTTCTTTAAAATACATCCAGCTCTCCTGGACTTCTTTCCCCCTCACATTATTCTTCCAGGGGATCCTGCCCATCAGTTCCTTGGGGGAGTCAAAGTCTTCTTTTCTGAAGTCCAGGGTCCGTATTCTGCTGCTCTCCTTTCTTCCTTGTGTCAGGATCCTGAACTCGACCATCTCATGGTCGCTGCCTCCCAGGTTCCCATCCACTTTTGCTTCCCCTACTAATTCTTCCCTGTTTGTGAGCAGCAGGTCAAGAAGAACTCTGCCCCTAGTTTGTTCCTTTAGCGCTTGTACCAGGAAATTGTCCCCTACACTTTCCAAAAACTTCCTGGATTGTCTGTGCACTGCTGTATTGCAGGATTATAACTGGGTGAAGTTCTCTGGCCTGTGTTATGCAGGTGGACAGTGTAGGTGATCTAATGGTGCATTGTCGCCTGAAATTCTAGGAATCTACAAATTGATTAATACCCCTATGATACAGACAAATATGTCATACCCTTCTCACAAGTGGAAACCGAGGCATGGAGAGGTTAAGGGACTTACTCAAGGTCAGAAAGTGTTTTCCACCAGTGGTAAGGCTAGGAACAGAACCTAGGAATAGTTCCTTAATCAAACCAATCAGATCATTTATCTTAAGAATATTTCCTTGAGAGTCATAGGGTTGAATTTAAAAAAATGCATGCTTGCAAAAATGCTTCTAATTGGCCAACTGCATACCCATTCATAGTAACTTTATATGCAGATTAAGTGCCATTTGCATTCATTCTGTACATGCATTGCACAATCTGTCCTGCCAAATACAAACACCACGTGATACCAGCATTAGTCATAAATGAGGGAAAATTGGTTCTCCTGAAGACTGAAAAGTGTTGATCTATTGAAATACACAGGGATGAAAATGAGCCCATTTCTCCATAGGATCTGCATAGTCATGCACTTCCTCCCCATGCAGAAACTCATATATAACTGATGACCTGTGGGAAGAACTGTGACACCCATGAGAGGTCCCCAAATGTTTCTCATTATTTAGGGAATGCAGGTCATTTTGTATTGCGATATGTAAAAGGGAGTCTGGAGGGATAACAGAAGAGGCTCCTCTTAGTCTGTTTTGTTAAGTGGATAATAATTTTTTAATTTATGATCAGAATAAGCATAGGAAACTGCGTAGGTCATGCATGCTTCATCTTAGGCCTCTTTGTTCTACCAAAGGAGGAGCATTTATACATGATTTACTTCCTATGTTATCCAGAACTACTGTTATTGATTTATGCTCCAGAGGTTGACACCAGGTTTAAACTATAATTCTCTGTTTCGACTTTCAGTTCATTGCATCTTGAGGCTTTTCCTTTGTAGGAGTCAGGGCTGCTCTAATGAGCTTTAAAATATTTCCCACCCTCTATTTACCGAATATACCTGCATTTGTATGGAATAATTGATGTTATAGGGCTCATCAGTGATGTCTTGACTGGGCCACAGTTGAATTGTGCAGGTTATCCCAAACAATGCCAACAAAACCTTTCTGCCAACGCTGCGCCATCACACATTATGTGTGTGCCGCTTATTTTACAGAGATCATTTTAGAAACTCGTCAGTGTGTTTGGATTTCTTATTGGTACAATTTCCACTGGGAAAGCCAAAAATCTCTGTAGAACTGTGAGTCCAACTGTACAGGGCTTGGAAGGAAAGGGAAATTATACATTTTGGACACCACTGAAAATTACCTAAAATAGATTTTCTATATATAATGATGATGTGGTTTTTAGGGTTAGGTATCTCGGAATCTGCTAGGGCTGGAAGCTAGTATCCCAGTGGAAAGGCAAAATCCTCAGCTTTCCAGTGATGTCAGTTTCCCATTTTTAATCTTCATGTGTTTAAAGAGCCAGGAAATTCAAACTATTCCGGGGGCAAAGCTTACTGTTTTCTGTTGTCCCTCCTGTCCTTTAGGGCCTGTGTAATTTTGTAAGAGAAAAGTCCATATTCTGGGGAAATCAGGAAACATTTTTTGGCAGGATTCTGTTTTCTTTAACAAAATTAATAGTTGTTTTGAAGTGGCTCAGACATTCTGAATGTTAGAATAAATTCTGGGGGAGATGAGTTAGTGGTCAAAGGGGCATAATAAGTGTACTTATCAAATGGGTCTGCAATTTATCCCCTGGATACATGGAATATATATTTATAAATTAATGGCACAATATCTGTGGTGAAACTGTGACTGCTTCCTACCATGCTGACCAGTTTGGTCTCATTGTTCCTTATGCTTTCCCATCTGCCTATCTGTATCCACCTTGGATTGTAAGCTCTTTGCGGGAGGGACTGTCTTGTGCTGTGTTTTTACAGCACCTGGCACAATGGGTTCCTGGTCTATGATTGGGGCTCCTAGTGCTACTGCAATACAAATAATTATGGTCTGGATCTACAAAGAGACTCAGGCATTGCAGTGCCGAGAGCATGCCTACCTGATCGGGCCATGGAGGCAAGATAGATGGGGCAATGGCTGTTTATCCCTTTATCCCTTGTTTGATGATTGTGTGGGAGCTGAGATGCAGTCTGCCTGAGGAGCAGAAACTTGAGCATCTAGGGGATTTTTACAGCCAAAATGTGGACGCTGAGTGAGTTTAGATGCCCACAGGGTTAGGAGGCAGCTGAACAGGGGTTTTATGGATCGCAGCAGTACCTAAAACTGGGACTTAGGCAGTAAATCCCTTCGTGGATCTGGCCCAATAAAACTACAAATTTTGCAGATCCACGTGAACCAGTTTGGTTTCTTAAACTAACTAGAGTAGGTGGCTTTAATTGTATGTTTCCTACATGCCTTTGGTACAGTAGAACCTCAGAGTTACAAACCCCTCAGGAATGGACGTTGTTCATAACTGAACAAAACATTATAATGGCTCTTTCAAAGGTTTACAACTGGACATTGACTTAATACAGCTTTGAAACTTTACTGTGCAGAAGAAAAATGCTGCTTTTAACCATCTTAATTTAAATGAAACAAGCACAGAAACAGTTTCCTTCCCTTGTCAAATCTTTTTTTAAACTTGTCCTTTATTTTTTTAAATAGTTTACGTTTAGGCCAGAACTGTATTTGCCTTTTTTTTTGGTCTCTGCTGCTGCTTGATTGTGTACTACTGGTTCCAAATGAGGTGTGTGGTTGAGTGGTCAGTTCACAACTGTGGTGTTTGTAACTCTGAGGTTCTACTGTACTGATGAACAAGTGTGGATAGGTGACTGAGATCAGCAGTAATACAATAGTGATATCTGTCTCTGAGCCATGCAATGGCATTTTTGTGATTACCTGTATAGCATTACCTGCACACGCCCTTTGAGCTGATAGCATTTTACTGGAGCGCCACTGGCCACCAATTCTGTGTCTTTGTGAGTGACTGTTTTGTTTAAATTGAGGGAGCACGTCCTGATTCATACAAAGTACTCACAGCAGGGAGGGATATGCCACCAGGTGCCGCTGTGACAGACGTATGGCTTTGGTAGCAATGCAGCAGGGAATCTGTGGAGAGGTTTGGAGAGGATATAAACCCTCATGCTTCAGGGCATGAGCTGACCACTCACTGCAGGATTTAGGAAGGAACTTCACCTATGGGCATGTTATTCCATAATTGCTCATTACAGGGGTTCTTTCATCTTTCTTTGAGACATCTGGTGCCACTGGGGACAGGACACTGGACTAGATGGGTTGGCACTCTGATCCAGGATGCCTGTTCCTAGTTCCCCTATCCTCCTAGAGATGGCAGGGGGGCGGAGTGGGTGGCTAGCCTGTTAAATGCCTGCTTACACTTCCACAAAGATCAGCTCTCCTTGTCCCCGCCACTTGCAATCCCAAGGGCGCCTCTTCCCTAAGAAGAAAAGTGTGTTGTTAACTAACATGAGGTAAAATCCTAGTAGAGACAAGAGACACCTTAACAGGTTGAGGCAAACGCTGTGGGGGAAGCCTGGGGTTTACCTTGACCTGCTAATTTGTTTGGAAACTGCAAAGTGCCTTGTCTTCACTAGGATTTTACCTCATGTTAACTTGTGCTAAGGACACACCTTTTTTCCTAGGGAAGACAAAGAGGAGCAGCCCTGCCTAATCTGAGTGAAAAATCAGAGGGACTTAGGCCAGGTCTACAATATAAACTTACATCGGTATAACTCTGTCACTCGGGGGTGTGAAGAATCCACACCCCCGCGCAACACAGTTACACCGACCTCACCCCCGGTGTAGTCAGCGCTATGTCAATGGGAGGGCTTCTTCTGTCATCATAGCTACCGCCTCTCGTGGAGGTGGATTAACGATGCCATCAGGAGAAGCTCTCCTGTCGGCGTAGTTGCGTCTTCACTGAAGTGCTACAGCGGTGCAGCTGCGTTTTAAGTGTAGGCTCCTAAGCGGCGTTTGAAAATTTTACCCAAAGTGTCTCTGTGCCCTCAGGGTTCCATGTGTAAAATGTGGGTAATAGCGCTCCCTGCCTCCCAGGGAAGTTGGGAGAATAAATACACTAGGCAGAAGACCAGCAAGGCCTGTTGCAGGACAGAAGGGCCCGGAGCCTCCGCTGGGTCCCCTCTGCCATTCCACAGACTTCAGTGGAGCTGCACTGGTTGACCCCCGCTGAGGGCCTGCCTCAGCAGACACCCAGCTGTGCAGAGTGCAGAGCAAGACCTGTGCTGTGGCGGAACAGAGCCCGGGAGTGGATGTGGGGGATCTGACATGATTTCTGTGTTACAGGAAGTTGTCTCTAATTCAGGCTCATAAATAGACTGAATACAGGTGGCTAGTTTTGCTTTGCGTGGTTAATTCTCTGGAAAGGTTTCAAGTCCTAGGTCTGAGCATTGCCACGTGCGTGTGCCTGGGGAGGGGAGCTGTGCAGATAGAGTGACTGCTGTAGCTGGCACTTAGTCATACCCCCTTAGGAGCAACCAAAGGGCTCTTTACACATGAGAGTCAGTCATGGAGCATCACTGCAATACCGGGTAGGTGCCTAGTCCTGTAGCCCTCATTCACATGCATAGTCCCATTGATTTGTGTGCGATGACTCATGAGAACAGGAGCTAAAGGATCAGGCCCTTTGATAAGGGTGCTATTAATCTCTGCTAATGCGAGGTGCACGTTCCACTCAAGGTCGCTGTGACCCAATGTGATCCACTCGCAGGGAAGGGCAGGGGGTGTTTTCACTGCTGTGCTTCCTTGAAGTGTCACACTGAGCGAGGGCAGCTTTATGTTCCACTCCATAGGAACCCCGCTGGTGATGGGCTGCAGCAAGGATGCACTGATTGGAGGCATCTCCAGCTAATTTAGCAGGAGTCCTACCTCTGCCAGTGACCCCAGGGGTTACAGCTGTTGGCCCTTTGCATCTCAGCACCCACTCTCTGCCATGGGACTTGCACACCTGCACAGACTCTAGAATGAATCTGGATCAAGTCAAGATTGGATGTTTTCCTAAAAGATGTGCGCTAGTTTGAACAGGAATTATTTCAGGGAAATCCTCTGGCCTTTGTTATATAGGAGGTCAGACTAGATGATTGCAACAGTCTCTCTTGCTTTTGTAATCTATAAATCTGTCTATGCTGACAACTGATCTTTTTTTAACCAAGAGATTTTGAGATGAAGTGTGGGGAGTAGAGGACCAAGCCATGCTGCTTATGCTCCCTTGTTTGGTTAAAACCGTTTCAGTTTGTTCAGGCCGTTTACCACCCTCATCTTTGTTTCCCACTCCCAAATCCCGTTAGCAAATGAAGAACCTAGTCAGGATTACTTGTAAAAAGAAAAGGAGTACTTGTGGCACCTTAGAGACTAACCAATTTATTTGAGCATGAGCTTTTGTGAGCTACAGCTCACAGTATGCATCCGATGAAGTGAGCTGTAGCTCACGAAAGCTTATGCTCAAATAAATTGGTTAGTCTCTAAGGTGCCACAAGTACTCCTTTTCTTTTTGCGAATACAGACTAACACGGCTGTTACTCTGAAACTAGTCAGGACTGTCTGTCTTGCGGGTTTTTTCTAACTGACTAATTTTAAAAAAAGCAAATGTGTTTGCTTGAGATTCTCTGCCACAATCAGCTTTTGTTTGTTAGTGTTTGTAAAACAGAAATAATCTGGAGGCTGCCTTTTTTTCTTTTTTAAAGGGAAGGCACCTCTCTTGTTTGAGGTGAAGGGGGTGGGGGAGGGGGAACCACACAGTGGGACGATGTCTGTGGCTAAGGCCCAGAAGTGCCTGACATCAGCGCTAGTTTCAGTGCCCCTGACTCCCACTGTCTAGAGGAAGCAACTGACATTTCCTGTATTTTAAACTTTCAGACCAAATAATCACAGAAGCCGTTTTTCGAAACTCACATATAGGGCACAACTCCTCCACGGTGTAAGTCTTGGTGGAATCGCACCAGAGATGAATTTGGCCCATGATATTTGTTGGCATGTCGTTCTCATGCTCTAAAATTCATCCCCTTGTTTAATCTCTTTTGAGCCCTTTTGAATTGCCTTTATGATGAAGCAGGAGTTGCTCAGAATTTGTCTACGAACAGTTGTTTAGTTTTGGTTCCTGTGGGGTCTTCTTTTTAATAACATATGCCATCCCACAGCAATGGAGATTCCGTCTCATTGCGTCTTAAGGTGGGAATGAGTTTCTGTTCTTTCTCTTGCCAGCCTTATGACTCTGAGTTATAAGTAAATTACATCCACATCTAACTCCTGCTTATTATCATGGTTACAATGAGGCCAGAAGGGAGAAGGCCGTGGTAATAAAGGCAAGACCAAGATAATGGGCTAGAGTTATAGCACTGGGGATAGTAAGGCAAAGGTGAGGTTTTGCTTTACAAAGAAGAAGAAAGTGGCAGGCTGGATAGAGGACAGGAAAAGAAAGAGTGGGGTTAAAGAAACAGGAGATGGGGAGAATAGGGGGATGGTAAAGAAGGGAGGAGGCGAAGGAGGATTAGGAAGAAGAATATGAAGTTTGGTTTCGGGGAGGCTGAGTTTGAAGTGGGAGCAAGATGACGTGGGGGAGATGTCTGAGAGACAGCTGGGGTTGCAAGGCTGGGCAGAGGGGCGGAGGCTGTGAGAGGAGAGCTGAATTTGGGAATCATCTGTATAGAAGTGACAGCTGAAACCAAGGGGACAGATGAGGCTAGAAGAACCCTGTCCCCAACAGGTAAGGGAAGAAGAACAGCCACCAATGATGCTGCTGCTGGAGCCATCACCCAGGTGAGAGCAGAGTCAGGAGAACACAGGACCACTGAAGCCAAGGGAAATGGGAGTATACTGCAGCCTACTGTGTCTGGGGCAACAGCGAGACCAGGACCAGTGAGAATAGAGAAGATCTCTGTTGCCTCACCTAGGAAGAGGGCACTGGGGACACTAGAGGGAGGACAGGAGCCAGGCTGCTGGGGAATGAACCAGGAGCTGGAAGAGAGGCTGTGGGAACAGACACGCATTTTAGGATTGTGGAGGCGATAGGAAGTGGGGAATAGGATAATGCCAGGAGACTGAAGGTAGCAAGGTTGTGTCTAGAGGGAAAAGGGGTCGAGCAGATTCAGAGAAACAGATAAGGAGGCAGAGACGGAGCGAAGGAAGTGCAGAAGTGGGAGGGTGTGGAGCCATGGGGACAGGCTGGGCCGGTAAATGCAGATGGTAGTTGAGAGATCTCAGGGTCTGAGACAGGGAGAAGGTGGGACTGAGGGCCAAGGTCAGAAAGGGGAGGCCGAGGAGATTTCATAATGCTTTGTTCTGGATAACCAAGATCTGTGGCAGGGCAGGGTGTGGAGGAGTGGCCTCGCTGGGAGGGAGCTTGCAGGAAGGACAAGAGGATGCTGCCAAAACAATAGACCCGGACCGTCAAACCCCGGAGAGGTGGGGAGCGACTAGTAGCTGTGTGCGCACATAGTATTGGTGAAGCGTGCATCATTGAGCTTCTGACATATTCGTGCTCCAAGGAGAGGTGCGATTGATCCTAGGAGAAGGAGAAAACCACACCCAAATCTGCTTGATGAACCTGCTCTCCCCCCCGCCCCATGATGAATTTGGAATCAGCCACCATTCTCCCATCCTTTCTCCTGCCTCTCCAAAGCAGCGTCATCTTTCAGAGCAAGTCCTCTGGTGGAGACACTGCTGCTCCTGCACGGCAGAGTACTGGCTGCTGCTCCCCTTTTAACCGTCTGATACATGAAGTAGCTGGATGGATTTGTGATTCGCAGGCTGGGTTTTTGAAGCCTGCCATGCCCTGCAGCACTGGTCTCATTGTGAAATACCATCAAAGGGAAGAGCAAGGTGCTGCGCACAGCCGATGCCTTTAGTGTCGGCTAGTTGCCCAGTGGGAGGAGCCTGCAAATATGATGGGGCACATTGTGCCAGCTCCTGTATGGATTTACAAGGAGAGGAGGGTGCAGGAAGCCCTGGCTTCACTTTTACCCCCTGCTTGGCTGCTGGGCACAGTTACAGCCCCTACCTTCCATGTTGCTCCTTCCTAGTTCACCAATCACCACAGAGGATGCCAAGGCCCGGCTTCCCCTCCGTATCAACCATCAGGTCTTGCCGGCTGTACAGCGTGGAGTATGCCAGGGTATAGCTGCAGGTGTGACCCTGCTATGAGACAGTGAGCGCCAGGAAGGAAACTGGATGTCAGGGAGCTCAGGGGGCAGGATCCACCCCAGAATTTCCCCCACTCCCCAAGCTTCCACAATGGAGCCTGATGCCCTACTGACTACCCCAAGCATTCAAAAATGAGTCGCGTCCCTCTCCCCCAAAATTGTAAGATTGGCTTAAAAATCATAAGGTTTAAAACTAATTAATCTTGGCTCCTTTTTGTTTTCTTTCTGGCTTTGGGGCCTTTCAGGGTCATGTTTTCAAGCTTTTCTCTGAAATTACAAGGGCTAGAAACTTTTTTTTTTTCCATGAAAGGTGAGATTCCCTTATCATCCCCAGATTCTAGGAGCTGGGGCTTTAAGCAAGACACTGACTGTTGCAAGAGTTGGCAACCCTGCCCAATGCTCACTGCCACAGCAGAAGGGGAATCTCTTCTCAATGCGGGGCTGCTTCAATGAATGGGGATCCCAGTTACTCGGAGAGCAAGGTCAGCATTATTGGGCCCTGCCTATTTGCTTTTAACTGAGCGTGAAGGGCTTGCATGGCTTGTCCTCTCTGCTGCGGCCACAACTTCTTGCACTGGGAAATCCTGAGGAGCTGGAGATATTTATTGGTCAATAATATGATGAATGTTCATTTACAACTAGAAGAATCAGTGACAATGAGTTCTCGGGGATGATTTCTAACAAAAGGCAACAAGAAGCCGCGCTTTCCTGTGGAGGCCTGGGGGAAGTGTAAAAATATATAACCAGACTCTTGTGCTAACATGAACCTACAGGCACATATTACCAGGTATCCCTCCATCCATGTATGCAGGGGCTGCAGGAGGTAGCTGCATGCAGACTGCATGGGGCCACTGAGCCAGAATAATCCATTTTGGGTTTTGTTTTTCTGGACCCTTTTAATCTTACCCGTTGACAAAAGCAGGCTAGTACGGTAAGTCATTTCCTTTCCAGCAAGCATTCAGCGTGCCACCCCTGGGCTCTGCCTCCCCCACTCCCATGCCCCTCTGCACAGATCGCTCCTTGTTCCATGTTCTGTACCACCCAGGGCTTCCTTTCCAAGTTTTCTCACACCCTTCTATATTTGTGCAGAAGAAATTTTAAACTTTTTTTAGACTTTTAAAGTCACAAAGCCTGGTAGCTGAGCATTCTAAAGGGTCATCTTAAAAACAGGCTCAATTCTCCACTGAGCTCAGGCGTGGTGGAGAGGAGGGTCTGACAGGGCATCCTTAAAATGCTTACTGCAGCAAGGAATTAGGCATAGGGGAGCCTTGCTATAGAATATCAGAGTTGGAAGGGACCTCAGAGGTCATCTAGTCTAACCCCCTGCTCAAAGCAGGACCAATCCCCAATTTTTGCCCTGATCCCTAAATGGCCCCCTCAAGGATTGAACTCACAACCCTGGGTTTAGCAGGCCAGTGCTCAAACCACTGAGCTATCCCTCCCCCCAAAAGGTACATAGCAGAGGATGGTTTCGATCCATCGACCTCTGGGTTATGGGCCCAGCATGCTTCGCAGCGCCACTCTGCTCTACAGTGCAGGGTGCAGTGGTGATCACTCTACCAGGTTTATATCACCAGAAAGTCCCAGGGCAATCTTTGGTTTCACTTAATGCTGGTTATGTGGTACAACGTGAACCTGGTGGGCCAGAGGGAGTTACCAAAATCACTTTGTGACATTGCTGGCCCTAAGGCTGCTGGCATTTCTGTTAGCAAGCCAGTTGGAAGATGGGAACAGGACAGGATTTGTTAGTGCATGCTAGATGAGTTGTTAATTATAGTACAGTAGTGCCTAGAATCTCCAGAGAAGATCAGGGCCCCATTGTGTTGTACGCTGTGTATATACACATCAGAGACAGTCCCTTACCTAAAGAATTTACAATTTAAATAGATAGTCTCATTATCCCCCTTTTACTGACAGGAAATTGAGGGCCATATTTTAAAATGTATTTAGCTGACTAAAGATGCAGATAGGTAACTAATGAAATTTTCAAAGTGCTGAGTTGCCGTACTTTCATTGATTTTAACAGGAGCTAGGTGCTTAGAAGTTTTTGAAAACCCCACTAGGTGCCTAAATAGCTTTGTAAATCTGATCATGAGCAACATGCCCAAGGTCATGCAGGAAGTCTATGGCAGAGCTGGGGCTAACGCTGGGTCTCTCAAGTCCCAGGCTAATGCTCTAACCACTGGACCATCCTTCCACTCTGGGCCCAACTCAGTGGTGACATAAATAAGAACATAAGAACGGCCATACTGGGTCAGACCAAAGGTCCATCCAGCCCAGTATCCTGTCTGCCAACAGTGGCCAATGCCTGGTGCCCCAGAGGGAGCGAACCTAACAGGTAATGATCAAGTGATCTCTCTCCTGCCATTCATCTCCACCCTCTGACAAACAGAGGCTAGGGACACCATTCCTTACCCATCCTGACTAATAGCCGTTAATGGACTTAGTGAGGATGTAACTCATCAGTCTAGTGCCTTAACCGTAAGACCCTCTTCCCATCCACTTTTATTGTACCTCAGTGCTGGCGTTTTTTTGAAATTTAGGGTTTGTGGTATTTTATCCTGTCCTCCTCCTGTTTTATAGGTTTAATTTCTGCCCTTTCCCCATCTTGTGTGTGTGAGAAAGAGAAGGGTGTGAGACTGAGAGCACTGTACACCTAAGGCCTTTGCGTATCCCCAGAACAGATGTGATGCAGACTTCCTCGCCCTGCGTAACAGGAGCTACCTGTTAAGTATGTGGAGATAGTTCAGTTTCCATGGCCCATTCAGACCTTGGTCTATCTCCTAACACTGCCAGGTATAACGGTGGTTTTGCTGTAGACACCTGGCTAGTAAGAATTAGAGAGAAACCTGAATTTCAGAATTCAGATCCTGATTTTGACCCCCATCTGCTCCCCCCAAATTTGGGCTCTTCAGATACAGGGTTTGGCATGGGCACAACTCCAGTGGGAGTGGAACTGAGGCCACCAACTCATTTCACTGAGTTCACCATGGAATATCTTTTGTTCATTACTGACCTAGGCTGGAATTAAACTTAGTGACCTAGAAATGAAAGACTTTTAAATTAAAGTCTGTATCTAATGTGTAATATAATGTAGACTGTTCCAGTGTCTGTCTGAGTCCTTATTACTAATATAGCACTACCGTTATTACTCTTTCTTACTCTTTTATTGCTAGTCATTCTTTAAGTTGTATATTGCATAGATGAAAAGGCACAAGATAATTTCTTCACATCAGATAAAGGCTTATTGCAAACCTCCTTTGCTGAAATCTTTGTGGCCTACACTCCGAATTCCCACTCAAGTTGTAGACCGTGTTATTGTTAAACTGTAATTGGTTACTGAAATATTGAACTGCACAGCTACCTCTACCAGGAACAAAAATGAACACTTAACTAGCAGTTGTCTCAGCTGGGAAACAAATATAGGGCACCGCAAGCCCAATCCCAGAGGCGGAATAATTCTTCAGAGTCTATTTTAAAAGGGTTTATAGTTATTTTGTGAATGGAGAAATCATGCAGTGGAAGGCTTCTACCAGCAATCTATTAACTGCTGCCTTTATAATTTGTAGCTAGACTACCTGAAATTTGTACTTTTTTAGGAAGAGGTAAAATAAATCAATTCTGGGTACCAGAAAACTAAAGCCTGATTATGCTCCTTTGGAAATCAATGGGTGTCTCTTCAATGCAGAGTTAACTTGAGTTGTAACTCAAATGTTGCCCTAACTCAAGTCCCACTCACAAAAAATGATAACTCGAGCGCGGTGGTGCTTTTCACTCAAGTTGGCTGGTCTGAGAGGGGTTGTAGGCTACAGCTTGTCAGCTGCTAATCTGACCATCGCAGAATCATAAAATTATAGGACTGGAAGGGACCTCGAGAGGTCATCTAGTCCAGTCCCCTGCACTCAAGGCAGGACTAAGTATTAACTAGACCATCCTTGATGGATGTTTGTCTAACCTGCTCTTAAAATCTCAGTGATGGAGATCCCCCAGCCTCCCTAGGCAATTTATTCCAGTGTTTAATTACCCTGACAAGAAGTTTTTCCTAATGTCCAACCTAAACCATCCTTGCTGCAATTTAAGATCATTGCTTCTTGTCCTATTTTTAGAGGTTAAAGAGAACAGTTTTTCTCCCTCCTTGTAACAACCTTTTATGTACTTGAAAACTGTATTACATCTTATGTCTTGCTTACAACCCTCCTGCTAATACACCCCAGAATGATGTTTGCTTTTTTTGCAACAGTGTTACACTGTTCACTCATATTTAGCTTGTGATCTACTACGACCACCAGATTCCTTTCAGCAGGACTCCTTTCTAGGCAGTCATTTCCCATTTTGTACATGTGCAACTGATTGTTCCTTCCTAAGTGAAGTACTTGGCATTTATCCTTATTGAATTTCATCCTATTTACTTGAGACAATTTCTCCAGTTTGTCCAGATCATTTTGAATTATAATCCTATCCTCCAAAGCACTTGCAACCCTTCTTAGTTTGGTATCATCCGCAAACTTTATAAGTGTCCTCTCTATGCCATTATCTAAATCATTGATGAAGATATTGAACAGAACCAGACCCCAAACTGATCTCTGTGGGACCCCATTTGATATGCCCTTCCAGTTTGACTATGAACCACTGAAAACTACTCTCTGGGAATGGTTTTCCAACAAGTTATTCATCCACCTTAGTGCAACTCCATCTAGGTTGTATTTCTCTAGTTTGTTTATGAGACGGTCATGTGAGATGGTATCAAAAGCCTTACTAAAGTCAAGATATACGTCTACTGCTTCCCCCCCCCATCCACAAGGCTTGTTACCCTGTCAAAGAAAGCTATTAGGTTGGTTTGACACGATTTGTTCTTGACACATTCTGTCATGTGGATGCAGGCTAGCGCCACTCAAGTGCCACTCCAGTAGCTTCGTAGAATTCCTCCTGTGTGCCCAAAGAGGGCAAGCAAGTTCTCCCGCAGTTTACTAGAAAAGAATTCACAGAGTGGCGCCGTAGCATAACGAACCATGGGATGTGCCCCCAGAAGTCTTAGTGCTGTGACTATAATGACAATGAGGGCACAGTAACTTGAGCGTTATAACTCACTATGGCAGCTCTCCCTTGAGCGAGGCTAGCTTGAGAGGAGTAATTTGAATGTAAATAGCTTAAGTTAATGCTGCAATGAAGACCTTCCCAATGGCAAAATTCTCCTTGACTTAAATGGGAGCCGAATTGTACCATAAACCTTTAGGGGCTGATTTTCAGCTTGGCCTTCACCAGGCCGTTTTAAAGTTGCACCTGCAGTCGTGTGCACATAGGCATCCTACTGACAGAAAAGGCCTCTGCCAAGAATTACAGCTGCAAAACTGCACCCACAGTTATATTTGTCCGCAAGTTGCTGGCACAAAAATCCATCCCTTCAGGTTGAGAGAGAAGTTTTTTCTCATTGGTGAGTACTAGCATTAACTCAGCAATGAGCCGGAACCATCGTTCATTTGGAACCATTTCAGTTCCAACCCTGCTGTGCAGCTTCTTCTGTCCTTCTGGTGTCTCTGTGTGCAGGAGTATCTGAGAACTGCCCTGTGACCCTTCAGGGTTTGCTCTGAACTGGATTGTGAAGTTTTCTCCTCCGGCTGCCGACATACATGACTTGTTGGTGCTGGCTGTGGCATTGGGTCAGTATGAAGTGGCTACACCTCTCAAACAATTCTGCACCGTGCTGTTGACCCTGTTCTCTTTTAATTAAAATGTGAAGATAAATAACTTTGCTCGAGCACTTGGGGAAAAAAGGAAATGAAGGTCATTTGTACATTGGGCTGCTGTCAGCCTCAAGTTAGACTCATGCAAGAGCCATTTATCCTGGATATTGCTTACTCCCAGCTAGGGTGACCAGACAGCAAGTGTGAAAAATCGGGACGGGGGGGTAATAGGAGCCTATATAAGAAAAAGCCCCAAATATCGGGACTGTTCCTGTAAAATCGGGACATGTGGTCACCCTACTCCCAGCTACAGTGCACATGGCAGTTACCTTCAGACAAGAGAGTTTTTCCACATTTGTTTTTTGTTTGTGTTGCTCATAGAAAAATCTAAACACACCCCAGGAAGCTGGCTATGTATTTTAGGGACATACCTGGCCCTCATTACTTTATTATTACTGTTATTGTTATTTTTTACTTGAATTACCATAATGGTCGTGTTGTCCACAGATTGAGAAAGGAGGTGGTGGGGAGGCTTGGAGGAAGAGATTGAGAGCTCTGTTTTAGCCATGTTAAGCTTGAGCTGACACCTAGAAATCCACAAGGAGATGTAGTTCTAATAGTAATGATAATACGTGGGTATCTGAAGAGCCCAGGGCTTGGGGGAATCCCTGGCTGGCACAGATTTAATGTAGCACCCGACTGCAACATCCCCAGACCCACTAACCTAGCCCTTAGTAAGGTCACTGAAAACTAAATTAATGCTCAGTGGAAAGAAGAGTGGTAGTGTTTAATTGTTAGCACTGTCAGTGCTGCTTTGCTTTGCTCCCACCCAAACTCTGTGTGCCAGCAAAGTGAGATTTACTACAGTTCTTTTTCTGAAATGAAGCAAGCCCAATTCTGCTGTCAGTTACTCTGCTGTAACTCCACAGACTGCAGATTTATATAGGTGTAATTGAGAGCAGGATCCAACCCCATGTTATAGAACTTTCCATTTACACCTTTTGTGCAAAATTACTCTTCCTGTGTGGAGTCGGCCGTATGGCAGCTGTGGTTATAAAATCTATCTATCTATCTCTTAAATCTTTCAAATAAACTGCCGAGACCTAGAGCATTCATGACTTCCTGAATGAGTGATATACAAAAAAATCACAATTAACTTCAAAGCACAGAAGAGCAAATTAGTTTGAAGCCACACTTCACTGACACCCGACTTGGGATCAGAAACCAGTGCTTTTCTTCATAGCAATTTAGCTGTGACTTTTAAAACCCTAATAATATTTTTAATCCTAATTTGTAGCATGTAAATTTCAACAGAGATCAAATGTATGTGTAGTGCAAGGAAGTGGGCCCAAAATAATCGTCTGCTCCATGGCATTCTTTTTATCACACCAGTAGGTAAACAAAGTATAACAAAAGATCCAGCCTCCTCGGCACCATGCCTGTTTCCATCACCTGCACTTTTCTGGTGCTATCATAACATGGATGTTTTTACATCATCAATAACACAGTAAAAAGGTATCTTATGCTGGCAGGTTGCCAGGGCTGAAAAGGTTGGTGGCATGACACCCAGGCTTGCTTTCTTAATTCCACCTTGATTGGCTTAGCACTGCATTTTCACTCACTGGATGCCCATATTCTACAGCTGTCCTGAAAAGAGCTGAAATGTTCACACCATTTCTATGTGCATCATGGATACAGACAGCAAAAAGGCTGGTTGAGTGCCAGAAAATGGGGTGATCGTAAGCGTCTATTCTCTCTCCCTCTGCCTGCCTAAGCAGCAAAGCTTTATTGCTGAAATGGATATTGCACCAGATCCTCAGCTGGCGAAGACAATGGAGCAACTCTGATTTCCACCAGCTGAGGATATGGCCTATTATTAAATTGTTGATCTTTGCCTTTCATACTTTACAGACTACTCTCATTTTAATGTGTATTAAAGGACCTGGTATACTTTGACTGAGCTACTTTCCAGCAAAGTAGAAACAAAGCAAAACAAGAAAGAATGATCAAATGAGAGTCTAGAATCTCTGGGCCAGATCCCCAGCTGGTGCAAATCAGCATAACTCTGTAGAAGTCAAGGGAGTTACACCCATTTCCGTAGCTGAAAAGCTGGTTCAGAGATGGAAAAGATGTATTGAGTCATTTAACACATCTTCCTGCAAGCACAGAATTGTTCCCTGCAGTTTTCTTTAATCTGTTCTTTATCTCTAGTTCACTATTCACTATAGGAATTAAGCACTATATTCTCCAGTGCTTTGTCCACTCTAGTTTCCAGTGACCCAAGTGATTGAGCTTCCATGACATCCCTTATAATTCTTTTCCTAGCTGTTGAAAGATGTAGTTTTGTGGTGATATCGTTTAACTGTGTACAAAGACTTCAAGAGTGAGAATGTAATGGGGGGGGCACTTGCCACTGAGCGCCTCGTAGTGGCTGAGTCCTTTTCTCACCCCTGGCATGCCCTGCAAGCTGCTGGCTCAGCTTGGTGGGTCTTCTGTGGATTGGCCCTCTGACAGAGTCACAAAGCCGAATGAACCCCTTGCGGATTTAATGAATTAATTTAATGAATCCAGTAAATTAACTGTCTATTTACCCTCGCTAGAGACTTCAGCTCCAGCTCTAGCTCTGGGCCCTTTAAATTCAGCCCTTTGTTTGGGCTCTCAAATAAACCCTGTCCCTTTTTTGGGGTTATTGCCACTGTGGCTGGTAGGGGAACCTTGGCCCACCAACTACTCCGAGTTCCAACCCAGTGACTCTACACGGCCGCCACACACTGTTCAACTTCAGTTTCTTCCTTGGGCCTCTCCCTACCTGGCCCCTTTTCGCTTCACCCATATCTCAGGTCTTCTCTTCCTGCAAATGGTCTGGGCAAAAATTACATTGGAGAAGAAAACTACTAGAGCCTCCCCTGGGATAGTGCTTGGGGTGTGCTATAGACCCTGGGATCTAATTTGGATATGGATAGAGCCCTCTTTAATGTTTTTAATGAAGTAAATACTAATGGAAACTGCGTGATCATGGGAGACTTTAACTTCCCAGATATAGACTGGAGGACGAGTGCTAGTAATAATAATAGGGCTCAGATTTTCCTAGATACGACAGCTGATGGATTCCTTCATCAAGTAGTTGCTGAACCGACTAGAGGGGATGCCATTTTAGATTTGGTTTTGGTGAGTCGTGAGGACCTCATAGAAGAAATGGTTGTAGGGGACAACCTTGGTTCAAGTGATCATGAGCTAATTCAGTTCAAACTGAACGGAAGGATTAACAAAAATAAATCTACAACTAGGGTTTTTGATTTCAAAAGGGCTGACTTTCAAGAATTAAGGAAATTAGTTAGGGAAGTGGATTGGACTGAAGAACTTATGGATCTAAAGGCAGAGGAGGCCTGGGATTACTTTAAATCAAAAGCTATCGGAAGCCTGCACCCCAAGAAAGGGGAAAAAATTCATAGGCAGGAGTTGTAGACAAAGCTGGATGAGCAAGCATCTCAGAGAGGTGATTAAGAAAAAGCAGAACGCATACAGGGAGTGGAAGATGGGAGGGATCAGTAAGGAAAGCGACCTTGTTGAGGTCAGAACATGTAGGGATAAAGTGAGACAGGCTAAAAGTCAAGTAGAGTTGGACCTTGCAAAGGGAATTAAAACCAATAGTAAAAGGTTCTATAGCCATATAAATAAGAAGAAAACAAAGAAAGAAGAAGTGGGACCGGTAAACACTGAGCATGGAGTGGAGGTCAAGGATAATCTAGGCATGGCCCAATATCTAAACAAATACTTTGCCTCAGTCTTTAATAAGACTAAAGAGGATCTTAGGGATAATGGTAGCATGACAAATGGGAATGAGGATATGGAGGTAGATATTACCATATCTGAGGTAGAAGCGAAACTCGAACAGCTTAATGGGACTAAATCGGGGGGCCCAGATAATCTTCATCCAAGAATATTAAAAGAATGGGCACATGAAATTGCAAGCCCATTAGCAAGAATTTTTAATGACTCTGTAAACTCAGGGTTGTACCATATGATTGGAGAATTGCTAACATAGATCCTATTTTTAAGAAAGGAAAAAAAGTGATCCGGGTAACTACAGACCTGTTAGTTTGACAGCTGTAGTATGCAAGATCTTGGAAAAAATTTTGAAGGAGAAAGTAGTTAAGGCCATTGAGGTCAATGGTAAATGGGACAAAATACAACATGGTTTTACAAAAGGTAGATCGTGCCAAACCAACCTGAGCTCCTTCTTTGAGAAAGTAACAGATTTTTTAGACAAAGGAAACGCAGTGGATCTAATTTACCTAGATTTCAGTAAGGTGTTTGATATCCTGCCACATGGGGAATTATTAGTTAAATTGGAAAAGATGGGGATCAATAGGAAAATTGAAAGGTGGATAAGGAATTGGTTAACAGGGAGACTACAGTGGGTCCTACTGAAAGGTGAACTGTCAGGCTGGAGGGAGGTTATCAGTGGAGTTCCTCAGGGATCAGTTTTGGGACCAATCTTATTTAATCTTTTTATTACTGACCTCGGCACAAAAAGACTGTGCTAATAAAGTTTGTGGATGATACAAAGCTGGGAGGTGTTTCCAATTTAGAGAAGGACCGGGAAATCATACAGGAAGATTTGGATGACCTTGTAAACTGGAGTAATAGTAATAGGATGAAATTTAATAGTGAGAAGTGTAAGGTTATGCATTTAGGGATTAATAACAAGAATTTTAGTTATAAGTTGGGGATGCATCAATTAGAAGTAACGGAGGAGGAGAAGAACCTTGGAGTATTGGTTAATCATAGGATGACTATGAGCCGCCAATGTGATGTGGCCGTGAAAAAAGCTAATGCGGTCTTGGGATGCATCAGGCGAGGTATTTCCAGTAGAGATAAGGAGATTTTAGTACCGTTATACAAGGCACTGGTGAGACCTCACCTGGAATACTGTGTGCAGTTCTGGTCTCCCATGTTTAAGAAGGATGAATTCAAACTGGAACAGGTACAAAGAAGGGCTACTAGGATGATCCAGGGAATGGAAAACCTGTCTTATGAAAGGAGACTCAAGGAGCTTGGCTTGTTTAGCCTAACCAAAAGAAGGTTGAGGGGAGATATGATTGCTCTCTATAAATATATCAGAGGGATAAATACCGGAGAGGGAGAGGAATTATTGAAGCTCAGTACCAATGTGGACACGAACAAATGGATATAAACTGGTCATTGGGAAGTTTAGACTTGAAATTAGACGAAGGTTTGTAACCATCAGAGGAGTGAAGTTTTGGAATAGCCTTCCAAAGGAAGCAGTGGGGGCAAAAGACCTATCTGGCTTTAAAATTAAACTCGATAAGTTTATGGAGGAGATGGTATGATGGGATAACATGATTTTGGTAATTAATTGATCTTTAACTATTCATGGTAAATAGGCCCAATGGCCTGTGATGGGATGTTAGATGGGGTGGGATCTGAGTTACTACAGAAAATTCTTTCCTGGGTATCTGGCTGGTAAATCTTGCTCATATGCTCAGGGTTTAGCTGATCGCCATATTTGGAGTCGGGAAGGAATTTTCCTCCAGGGCAGACTGGAAGAGGCCCTGGAGGTTTTTCGCCTTCCTCTGTAGCATGGGGCATGGGTCACTTGCTGGAGGATTTTTTGCTCCTTGAAGTCTTTAAACCACGATTTGAAGACTTCCAATAGCTCAGACATAGGTGAGAGGTTTATTGCAGGAGTGGGTGAGTGAGATTCTGTGGCCTGCGTTGTGCAGGAGGTCGGACTTGATGATCATAATGGTCCCTTCTGACCTTAGTATGTATGAATCTATGAAACCGAACTAAGCAAATGCAGCCAGAAACAGACTGTGGCTATCCTGTAAGCTCCTAAGGCCAGAGAGGAGCACCCCACCGTACCCCTCTGGCGCCAGTGAGGGACTGACCTGCTCGGGCCCTGCAGCGCCTTTTATCTGAGCCTGTTGGGCTCTGATTGGCCGCTTCTGAGAGGCCTGTAGGCAGGCCTGCAGAACCCACCCTTTTTGTTTCCTGGGACAGGGTGTAGTAGGACCTGGGGCCTCCGGGAGCCGCAAAGGCCAGCTATACCCCTCACAGAGAGATATAGGGCTGGATCCGTACCAGACTCTGCAATAGCTTCTGCCATCGTAGACATTAGTAGTGGGTCTTGGTGTGCCAGAGCCCCCCAGGGGATGCAGTTGCAGTGGCTGCACTCTGGCTTGTACCAGAGAGGAGGAAGTAGCTGCGATCACCCTTGCACCAAAGGGGCAGTTACTGCCCTCAAAATGAGTGACTCAGGCCAGGCAGGATGTGCAGGCAGAGCTCTGTGTCAGGCCTCCCTGCAGCAGCCTCTACCTGTGCCTCAGTGGTAGGAGTTACAGCTGTGCCCTCTCAGAGGAAACCCTGAAAGTAGTAAGCAGAGGCCCTGTGTGTGGCTGATCTCAGGGGGAAGCAGGAAGCAGGGAAGAGTACAGGGCTGTTATCCTCTAGGTGTAGGGTGAACATGAGAGGACTGAACTGGAAGTAGGTAAAGAGTAGGTTGAGCACTTGGAGAAGAACAGTAATATTACCTAAATAGTAATATTTCTCATCGGTAGATCCCGTTGTTGAGGTTGGGGGAGACTAGCTCAGGTGGGCAGAAAGCCCAGGTGCAGCTTGCCCAGGTGGGCAGAACGGGGAAAAGAAATCCCAAGAACAATGGAGTTTGGATAGAACATGGGATGCTGGGATGAGCAAAAAGGAGAGCCCAGGAGTAGTGCTGGATCGTGGGATCTCAGGATGCCAGGGTGAGCTGGTTTGAGACAAAATGATCATGGAAATATGGCATAAAATATGTTTATAAAAACAGAACGCATCAGCCTGCCCTGCTAGCTTAGTATTGCTTATTGTTACCATATTAGTGTTCTGAGTCATAATAATGAGGGCTACCAACCCTCCAGCGTTGTCCTGGAGTCTCCAGGAATTAAAGATTAAACTTTAATTAAAGACTGTCATGTGATGAAAACCCCAGGAATACATCCAACCAAAACTGGCAACCCTAATAATAATAGTAATGCAGCCTTACCATCTTGCCTTAGGCAAGCAGCTTGTTTTGGCAACCGTCGTGGCGGAGCAGGTTCTGTGCCTGGGCTGGCTGCAACCAGAACAATGTTGGACAAATGGGAACTTAGAGTGGATTGCTGAGTTGATGGGGGGAGGAGCAACAAGCAGGCGATGATGGGAGAAAACAGAATGAAGGAATGAAACTGCAAGTGCAGGGGGAGGGATGAAGGGAGTTGGGATATTTTAGATTTAAAAGGTGAATGTTGTGGGCCAACTCCTGGCCGCAGATGAGGCTGACTTGCTGTTCTTAAGCAGCACAAATCAATTGGGAAACCGATCCAGCCAGATACCTGGGGATTCCCCTGCCTTAGGGGAATTCCTGGGTGGTACAGGACTGGTGTAATGACTCCTAGGGCACCTCTACTCCTAGCCCATTGGGTATGGAATCTGGCAAAGGAAAAGGGCATGTGAACATGGTGCCTCTGTGCCTGGTTGATTCCTAGGTGCTGCAAGAACCCCCTCGGGTCCATTGGCAGCTGGCATAAGATAAGTCAGCCCTGAGAGTGCTCCGTGTTGTATTGGAGACCAGGGCAAATGCTTATACTGGTCATGGGATTGGGGCGTGACCAAGGTGGTTTAATGCCCCCTTTGCTGCTCATGTCCATGGACCTGCCCTGAGCGCACCCAGTTTGTGGGTGGGGTAGGGGATTGGGCCTTTGTCTTTAAATCTTATTGGTGACATAACACAGAAAAGCAAGGCATGATAAAAAACCAGTCACTGAGGTTACTCAAAGGCCCATGATGGTTTGTAATAACATAAGAACATATTTAAACCACATTTTGGGTATGTCTTCACTGCAGAGTTAACCCAGGGATTGGCACCCAGGTCTGAGCAGCCAGGTTAGCCTAGCCACACTGCAAAGCCCTACTGGAGTTACGGTGTCCTCACTGGCATAGTGCTCACCCGTGTGTTGCTAGGACTTCTGAGGGCATATCCCACAGTTCTTAGCACTGAAATGAACTGAGGTGCTCTATTATTCTTTTCCCATGAATTGGGGAAGAAATTTTCTGCCCTTCTGGGCATAAGGGAATTGTGGGAAAGCTCTGGAGGACTTCCAGAACTCAAGTGCTTTAGCCTGCATCCTCACTGCAAAGTGGGTGGGTTACCAGTCTGCCTCATTTGGACTTTAGCTTATGCTCTCTGTTGGGCCAGCTAGCCTGGCTGTAAAGTACCTGCAAACTTTGGTGAGAGAGTTTTGTGTGGACAGTAGCTGGGTTAGGGGTAGCACTTGAGTATGAGCCCACGTTAACTTTGCAATGAAATCATTCCCTGCAAGACAAGTCACCTTAAACTCACAAGCCTCAACAGGAACCATGCCAGGTTCTTTACTGTGCATTGCTTGGCACTAGACTCCTGTCTTAATAACTGTAAAGATCAGGGTTGCCAAGGTCTTTCTGTTGCTATAGTGAGATTAGGTAGCACAGGGCTTCTGAATTCCGCCTTCCCCTATGCTGAGGAAAACACAATCAGTTTGCTTTGCTTCACCAATAAGATTTTCCCAAGCAATGACTCCAAACTGCACCCGAAATTCATACTACATGCCTTTCTCTCTCTTAATATTAAAAAAAAAATTACTTATAAAGGCATTTTCCTCTTGAATCAATTTAAAATTCTCTCAGGCTGAAATGAGTTTACAGCTACAAATTGTGAAGTTAAAATATGTATTCATCTTCATATACATGTCAGTCCAGCAAAATGCTTCCTATCTGGGTAATTAGTGAGTGCTGTGTTAGTCCAATCAGCAGGCTGCTCTGGGACACAGCTTTGCCTTTCAAGTATGGGCGTGGTGCGGAGATGATTTATGAAATGAATTTGAGTGCTCTGAATCTGGTGAGACTGCCGAGGGGAATTGCTATTGAAATCAAGAGCTGGAGGGGTTGCATGCAGAAAATCGGGGCACAGTTCTTATTTTATGACATTGCCAGCTGTTCGTTGTCTATTGCACATCATCAATAACAATTTATAGCATCTGGCCCAAGGATCAGTCAAGAGTAAGACACAGTTTTATTTTAGGTTTCAGAGTAGCAGCCGTGTTAGTCTGTATTCGCAAAATTTTATTTTAATTTTCATGGTGGCTCTGACTACTGTCCCCTTTGTGTATTTAACAGTAATTCAAGTGAGGTTCCCCAAATGCAGGATCATGCTGGGTAAGAGGAAATTTTTTTCCCCTGTTTGTGTTTGAGATGTTCTTTACAAAGCAACGAGATTGAACTCTATGTGACCTGGTACTAAGTGGAGTGAGGCACATCCATCCCCACTTCAGTGACTGCAGAGGACCCACTGTGTTTCTGCTGCGTGTGTGCAGGAGGAGGGCGTTTGCATGATGTCTCTGTTCAGTGTGGGGCTTCAGTTCTGTGCACACCATGGATCCCAGCTCTGCAGGGATGTCCTTGCATCTTTGCTTAGTGTGCCTTGGGGGAAGAACAAGGGCTGGAGTAATGCATCTGGTCTCCATTGCCCCCCCAGGGAGAAGAGAAACAATGGGGGCTACTCAGGGCTGCAGTAGTGTCTTCAGGCTGGCTCCACTCCTGGTTTGTGGCCCAAAGAAACAGGCTTCCTTCCTCAAGAGCTTGTGGAGGATCCCCCTATGCAAAGCCCAGCTAGTCAGGCTTGGTAAAGTGGGTGTGGGAGGATTTGCCTGGAAGATAGAGGTCTCTTTACAAGAAGCATTGCTTTGGGTTTGGCAGTCTCCCCATGTCATATGAGGCATAGACGTGGACTAACGGAGAAACACATTCTTGAAATGTTCACTTTAGAGTTGGGATGCTGGTCTAAAGACTTAATTCTCTGACTCGGGTGGAAGGAGCCCGAGAAGTTTATGTCACCAAAAATGTTCTGTACTCACTGAGCAGAGGGAGACGTGTTGGTGAGGGACAAACTAAACACTGAGATAAAGACATCACCATCATTTAAGACACTGGCTCTCAACCTTTCCAGACTGCTGTACCCTTATTATGAATCTGATTTGTCTTGCGGACCCCCAAGTTTCACCTCACTTAAATACTACTTGCTTACAAAATCAGACCTAAAAATACAAAAGTGTCATAGCACACTATTACTCAAAAATTGCTGACTTTCTCTTTTTTACCATATCATTATAAAATAAATCAATTGGAATATAAATCTTGTATTTACATTTCAGTGTGTATCCTATAGAGCAGTATAAACAAGTCATTGTGACATTTTAGTTTGTACTGACTTCATAGTGCTCTTTATGTAGCCTGTTGTAAAACTAGGCAAATATCTAGATGAGTTTATGTACTCCCTGGGAGACCTCTGTGTACCTCCAGGGGTATGCATACCACTGGTTGAGAACCAATGATTTAAGAGACTGATTCAGGGCTGTTCCTTAACTAGCGTAAATGATCCAACAGAGCTTACACCTGCAAAGGATCGACTCCCGAGTTTTTATGTTAGAGAGCCCATTCACACTAATGACACAGACATGGATCCACATAATCATGAGTTTAAAAGCTAGATTAAACATTGCATATGATACAGCCAAGACCATTCCAGTATCATTCACAATATCGCCTACCTTGCGCTCTCAAGACTGTCAATAAAATGGAGCTCCTTGCTGGTGCGCACTTGCGTAAAGTGCTTTGGGGTCTGGAGGTGAAGATGTGCCAGACATTCAGCACATTTCACAGGTGGAAAAATGGAGACACAGAGAACCTGAGCGACTTGACTTTGTAGCATACCGGTTGATCTCTAAGCCAAAAGACCTGGCTTCAAACCTATTCAATAGATAGTTCTATCCTTAGAGCTTGTTGAAAAGTGGAGTTTTTTCTATGAAAAGTTTCAGGTTTTGGTGGAAATTTGAATACTGAAATACTTTGGCTGAAAACTGAAATATTTTGACAGGCCTGATGCATCACAGGAATTGTAGTTTCACTGCCTCCAGCTCCCATGCTCTTCTATAAGGCGAGCTCCCTGATCTGATTACATCTCCCCTAGAATCATATTCATACGGGGCTGGAAGGGACTTGGGAGCTCATCTAGACCATCCTGCTGAAGAAGGGAGGTGGTGTATCATGGGAGATGTAGTCTGATGGGGGAGCCTGTCCCATAAAGGAAAATGGGAACATGAGGCAACCGAACTACAACTCCTATGAAGCACCATGGCAACTGTTATAAAGAGGACAGCGTTTAGTTGCTCTCCATCTCCATGAAGGTAGGACAAGAAATAAAGAGCTGAGCTTAATCTGCAGCAAAAGAGATTTAGGTTAGATTAGCAAAAACTTTCTAACTACAAGTGTAGCTAAGGACTGGAATAAGCTTCCAAGGGAGGTTGTGTAAATCCCATCACGGAACTTTATAGGGATGGGTTGGACAAACATCGGTCAGGGATGGTCTAGGTTTATTTAGTTCTGCCTCAGCACAAGGGGCTGGACCTGATGACCTCTTGAGG
This sequence comes from Natator depressus, assembly GCF_965152275.1. Classification (NCBI taxonomy): domain Eukaryota; kingdom Metazoa; phylum Chordata; order Testudines; family Cheloniidae; genus Natator; species Natator depressus. Next base: position 14,306,637 of record NC_134238.1, on the reverse strand, counting down.
TCCCTTCCAGCCCTACATTTCTATGGTTCTATTATTTCCAAATCAAATCGTACAGTATCTGTTTTCAAGAGTTTGTTTCTTCAACAAAAAATTCCAAAATTTCAATGCAAAACACATTTTTACACATACACAAGAACTGTTTTAGTTGAAAATCCAATTTTCCATCAAAAAACAGTTTTGACAGAAATATTTCAACCATTCCTATTTATTCTGCATCTGACACTTGTCATCTCTGTGGCTATATTTAATCTCTTTGCCTCAGTAACCCCTTCTGTAAAATGGGGCTGTACTTCTGCATTGACCTTTGTTGACATGTGAGATTATCACAGATTTTTTCTTGCATATTGAAAGGGTTTTATTGTAACCACTCTGCATTACATGCATGGCTGCTGGACCACAGAATCCATATAAACACAGATCCCAACCTTATCCTTGATCTCAACACTGCTTTTCTCAGCGCTGCCCTTCCTGACTCATAGTCACTTCAGGGTGGAGCTCTAAACGTACTATGTTAACATATTTTTTGTTGGAACTGACATGACTTAATCTTATCATCATTCGGTGGCAATGGCTAAATGGCACTAAGTATGTTAAACAATTATGGCTTGCATGAGCTCTGTTAAAAGGTTAAGTCCTGTTGGTAAATGTCTTGCCCAGGAAGTCCAATTAAAGCTGATATTTATGCAATTGCACTCTCTGATCCCAAATGATTATTTAAGAAGCGATCGGGGGCCTGTTTCTTCTCCCACTAAAGTCCAGCTATTTTGGTAGCAGCAAGATTAGGCCCCAGACATGTTGACTTTTCAGATTTCTGGGGATTTTTATGAGCATCTTCCCTGTCCTTTTTCTACAGCTGGTTTCCACTGTTCCCTCTTGCGTTGCAGCTGTCATAACAAATGTACTTGGATTAAGAGAACATGGAACTTTTGAGGAAGCAGTTTTTACTTACCCACATTTAAGTCCAAAGAGAAAAGCTTAGTTAAATATTCCCTAGGAGGAGGCGCATGATCTGTCACTGTAGTATCTGAGCACTTCACAGCCATTAATGGACTCTGTTCTCACAACCAATACCCCACAAGGGAGGGAAATATTAGCTCAGCTTTGAGTGAGGAGCAGCTGAAGCACCATGTACAATAAGAGCAACATTTTCCAAAGTGCCTAAATCCCATTTGGAAAAGTGACAAAGGGCCAGGTTTAAAAATGGATGTAGGTGCCTAAAGATGCAGATAGGTCCCTATTAGGAGCAGTGGTGGGAAAGAATGAGGTGACAAAGAGGAAGCCAATACCAGATCCCTGATGGGAATGGGAAGGAGAGTAGAGAAAATGGAGTCCAACTCCAACCAGTGGAGCAATCCCGTATAGAGTTTTCAAAGCAAGGAGAACAGTTCATAACTGGATTGTGAAATGAATGGAGCAAGTGTTTGGATTGTAGTAAGAATCAGGCTAGGAGTCCTTAATCTTGTTTACAATTGATAACCTGCTCTATTATACTAAATATAAGTGCGGTACATCATGCATTTTTCTTACTCTTTGGGAGGGTTGATTTATGGTGTTTACAGGCATATTTGCTTTGAACTGTTAATACCCTAAATGAAACTCTTAGGAATCTTTTAAAGCCTTCCATCCTCACCCTGGCATGATGAAGTTGTTTATTACACAGCTCACAGAGCACTGCAAACAGTTGGAGCACTTGATTGTTTTAATGTTCAAATGTTATTAACCACATCCTACAACATGTCAAGCTTATTCTGCTGGTTGTTAAACTAATGTTATACTTCATAATGAGCACTAACGCCAGGAGGCCTACATTATGCATGGCCACTAATGCTTTCACTTTGTTACTTTGGTGTACAGGAAAGTCACTGATGGAGATTTAGGGGGCCAGTAGCATCCGTGAAACCCTGACGTGAAGAGCAGAATTTGGCTTTTTGGGAGCCACTAAGTTTAGGAAGGCAGCAGTAAAGCTTCAGCCCTGTGGATCCTAGGTATCCAAATCCCGGATTTCATAAAGAACCAATATCTTAAAATTATTTGCGTGTATTTTTAATCCTTTGAGACTTTGACCAGAGCCTATGTTACATTGTTACTTCCTCTGAGCTAGAGTTTAACTAGCCTTTGTGTGCTTTAGCTTGTTCTAGTTGCTTAGAGGAAATATAGAACAATTTCTGAGTTTAGTTTTCTGTGCTGAACCAGACTTCTAGCTCAGCTGAGCTCTTCTGTAATGACAGACAATCGGAATTTAAGATCCCAGAAATTCCAGGCGTGCGCGCGCTCTCTCTCTCTGTGTAATTATCAAAGCTCCTCTGACAGTTTACACCAGCTGAGGATCTAACCTAGGATATCGGTGCAAGTTTGGAGCCCTGCACTACTTTTATACTGGACCTTAAACTGCGGTGCTTCAGCCTTAACAGTGGAGCATCTACCACCGCTCTTGTAGCAAGAGAGATCTTGATTGCAGCAGAAAGAGCTGCTAAGGCTGCACATTTCGGTCACAGTACACATGCAAAATGCCCTAGGGTTTCTAGTAAACGTATTCTCAACACCTTTCTGCTTTACACAGAGCAGGATCATTTCTCTGCTCTTCAGAAACAACTTTCCATAGGACTGAGTATAGGAGTGGGAGTGCTGAGAGCCATTAAACCAAATTGCAAATCCTGTTGGATAAATAAAGGGGGGAATAGTTCCCTTTGATGGACACCCAGCCAGTTACCTGTAAAATTCCTCTTGGTAGCTGTTCTTTACCCTTGCTTTACCTGTAAAGGGTTAAAAAGTCCCCCACGCAAAGAAAAGAAAGGAAAAAAGTGGGCACCTGACCAAAAGAGCCAGTGGGGAGGCTAGATTGTTTTAAAATGGGGAAAGAGAATTTTCCCTTTGTCTGTTGTTCTCTGGGCTGCAGGGAAGGAGTAGTAATGCTATAAGCAGAAATGCTGTGTAAAGTTTGAACCAGGTATGAGAAAATATTTTCCATATCTAGAAGGAATAATTTGGATAGGGAATGTTTAGTTAGATGCTATTAGGTTTATTTCTTATTTCGGCTTGTGGATCTCCTCTGTGCTAACCCCTGATGCTTTTGTTTGCTTGTAACCTTTAAGCTGACCCCCCAAGAAGCTAGTTTGGGTGCTTAATTTTTGGAATTGCTCTTTTAAAAATCTAGCAAGTGCCTAAGTTCCAGATGTATTTTCTTTCTTTTTGTTTTAATAAAATTTACTTTTTTTTAAAGAACCGGATTGGATTTTTGGTCCTAAGAGGTTTGTGCATGTTGTTTGGTTAGCTGATTGCCACAGCTAATCTTTGTTTTCTTTTTCAGCTCTTTCCCGGAGGGGGAGTGAAAGGGCTTGAGGGTACCCCACAGGGAGGAATTCCCAAGTGCTCCTTCCTGGGTTCAAAGGGGTTTTTTTTGCATGTGGGTGGTGGCAGCATTTACCAAGCCAACGTCAGAGAGAAGCTGTAACCGTGGGAGTTTAATGCAAGCCTGGAGTGGCCAGTATTAATTTTTTAAATCCTCGCAGGCCCCCACTTCCTGCACTTGGAGTGACAGAGTGGGGATTCAGCCTTGACACCTGTATATGATGGAAACCCTTTCCAGCCAGTTCTAGCACCTATAACTGTAAAGCTTAGAAACTACTGTTTTGAGAACGTTAAAAAGACACAGATATAGTTAAAAACCCCTCCACCTGATCACTGGATGTATTGTCTGTCTAATTTAGAATGTCAGCTTCTTGGGACAAGGACCGTGTCTTTCTGTTTTGTATAGGAGCAAGCAGGCTGATGATGATCATCTGATGACCATTTGAGTACACTGACAATATTATGATGCTAGAGTGAAACAGCACTAATTCCTGCCTGCACAAGCCCATGAAGATGTTAACGTGTGTCAGTGTGAATGTGACGATGAAACAAGGTGATGTCAGAGTTAACCGGTGGAGCCTGTGGTACAGTGTCAAGACAAAACTGTCTCAGCGCAGCTCTTTGGAGACTGGAGTGGGAGGACATTGTAACATCTGATGTGAAGCAGTGTCAAGAAAGTTCTGCAACAGCAATGAAACAATCACCATCCCTTCCCCTTCTCCCAGCACAGGAAATCTCATACGCACTATATTTCAGCCACAGTATATTGAAGGCATAAATATGGAATAGCAAAGACACTTCCACAGCCCATTAGCAAATGGTAAATCCCACTGGGATACATTCATTATGGAAGGAGCTAGAAGCAAATGGTTTTGTGCACCCCTCTACAGTACATTTTTGATCCTGCTTACCTCTGTAAACAACCCCAGGGACGGGTAACATTTGCTTTGGCTCTTCCTATTGTAACTGTCCCAAACCTGATGTAACTTGATGCCGTGGGCCTGTACTTTATTTCCCAGTATCTGTGTGTGTGTGTGTGTGTGTGTGCGTGCCAGAAGTGTACTTGACAATGTAGTTTGCACAAGGGTAATCCCATCAGTGCAGAACCTAGTGCCATGTTGTTTTGTACTTGATCTCACCCATAGCAGTGGTGCCTGATGACCATTTCCCCTGTGAGCACTCCTATACTCAGTCCTATGGAAAGTTGTTTTTGAAGAGCAGAGAAGTGATTCTGCTCTGTGTGAAGCAGAAAGGTGTTGGGCATACGTTTACTAGAAACCCTAGGGCATTTTGCATGTGTACTGTGACCGAAATGTGCAGCCTTAGCGGTTCTTTCTGCTGCAATCAAGATCTCTCTTGCTACAAGAGCGGTGGTAGATGCCCCACTGTTAAGGCTGAAGCTAGTTCCCCTTTACAGGCCTGACTGAATTCCCGTTGAAGCCGAAAGGCTGCCACTGATTTTGACAGCCATTAGATCAGGTCCTAGAAGCCACATTTTCAAACCACTCCTAACTTGCACCAATGAGAAACCAGTCATCTTGAATCTTTGCATGTGGTCTCTTTTCCCATAGATAGAGGCTTTCTGGGAAATTTTGGTAAAAATCGGACTTTGAGTTTTGAAGTTATGGTGCTCCGAAAATGCAGCTGTAGTCTGCTTTTTAAAAATTAAAACCAAACCCATGATTCTAATGCTCAGATCATGTCTTCAGAGCAGGGTGGATTGATTTAAATCATGATTTAAGTGAAAAGTCTCAATTTTAATCATTGATATGAATCAACTTTTCCATTTGTACTTCAGTTATTTTCAAAGGATAGGTGCATTCTCATTGGTTGACATAACCATTAAATTTTTTGGTTTACAACTAAATAGAGACTTTATGCTAAATTTGGTACATCATTTTGCTACCTGGGAGGGTATACTGTAACTATAGTGCTTAAATAAATGTATATAGCTTAATGTTTTCAGATTCTTGTCAGTTAATTGTAAATTTTAGTATGCTAGAAAATGGTGAGTGATATATTATTTACTAGATAATTGGCTTTTTGCTCATGATTTGTGTCAAGCTTCCTTAGGATGGTAACTGGAATTTAATTAAACACACAACAGTATATAATTTTTATTTTTATTAAACTAAACAAGCCCTTAATGCAGTACGTGACCTATTGTGTCATATTTATAAAGCTTGACCTCAAAAGTTAAATTATCTCTTTTCCCCCTGATTCTGTCATTATCTGGAAAAGCAGCCTTTAACTCGAGTTTTGATAGAGATTCATGGATTCAGCATATTTTTAAGAGATTTTTTTTAAAGAGATTATAATAAATTTAGGACTTAATATATTTCATATTTAAATTCAGATTTCATTTTAAACAGGTTTATGTTTAAAAAGAAAACTAACAAAACAAAAAAACATCCAGCTTTTATTTTGCTGGCTGTGCTGGAAGACCTATTACAATAGTTTTTGGAGAGTTAATAGGAAGGGAGATTAAAAAGCTATGAAAACTTGATGCGTATAAAGAGCAGCGCCTGTGGTGTAAATGTTCATGAATATGAACTGATCTTCTGGCACCAGCTGCTGGACTGAGGTGGGAGGAAAGCAGGGGGAAATGCGGCAGGGCAGGAGTCCAAGATGGGGTATGGGGGAAGGGCAGGAAACCATGAGGGACATGTACTGGAGGGGGTAGCATGAGGCTTCCTGGTCTTGAAATGGGGGCATGAGGTGGAAGAGAGGACTTTAGAGGAGCTAGGAAGAGGGGGCACCAGAAGGATAGCAGAAACTGGTGGGAGGGATGAGGAGACTGCAGGAATTCCAGGTGTACAGAGGAGGGGAAGCACAGAGAGGAGATGGAAGGAGGGAGCAGGGAACTGGGGAAGACCTAAGTACATGGGTGCAGTTGGCATGTGGAAACCCAGAGGGGACAGGGAAAGGCAGAGTGTTTAATACTTCTGCTTTGAAGGCATAATTATTTACTAACATACGAAAGCCTGCTTTGGCAGCTTTTCAGAAGTTCACAGAGCAGGGCTGTCCTCCTTCAGGCCTTTTGCACTAATCAGCCTCACATTTTGTTGATCATTTAAACAACAAACCAACCCAGGGAATTTCATAAATGAGAAACTTTGTTACAAAGAGTTAATGCTCACGGTTGGAGGCAGTGTGGCCTAGTAGGTCAGGTATTGGACTGGATGGATCTGTCATTGACCTTCTGTATGACCTTGGGCAAATCACTTCACCTCTGTCTCCCCCACTTTGTCTTGTCTGCTTTCCTGGTCAGTGCAGGGACTGCTTTTCACAATTTGTTTGTACAGGGCATAGCACAATGGAGCCACAATCTTGGTTGGGCATTACTGTATTACAAACAATTAATAATGTTTTTCAGTAGAGTCCAACTAATGCCCAAAACCAATAGGACACTTCTTTTGTTGTTGCAAAAATTCTGTGCCACCTGAAAGATTTAAATGTCCGGAAGCCACCTCTGCCATATAATCCTTCGTCACCCACTCTCCGCCCATCCAAAGTGCACTTTCCACCCAAATGTCAACGTTCCCTCTTAAGAACCTTTGCAAAAAATATATGCAAAGGGCAAAATAACAAATTGCTGGGGTTTTATCATCTTCTTGTCCTTAGCCAAAGGATCGTAGAAGTTTGTTGTTTTGACCTTTGCATCTATTTTTGCAAATTTTATTGGGAGTTAATGAGAAATTTGGCTGGGTTGTGTAAATCAGCTGGAGTGAAATAAAGTGCTGAGGGACTATATGTAGACTTGGGAGAATTAAATTTTTTTCTTTTATCATTTTGATGGATTATCAGTGTTTTTAAGCATTTTTTTCCCCAATTTTATCAACTGAAATTTTCACAGCTGTGCAAAGTTATGGAGGGTAAAACTATCCGGCAGTCAGACAATAATTAAAGGCAATAGATGTTGAGATTCAAAAAGTTAAAGTTTAATAACTATTAAAACACAAATGATCAACATCACATATCAAAACATATGAAGTAAAGTTAACTCAAACTCTTAAGTTCTCAAGCAGTGTTTTTCTTACTTTGCCTATCTGTAACTTTTGATTATTATTGATGGAAATATTTTTTCGTTGGTCTGTGTGTGTACAGTGAAATCGACATTTACCAGTTAAAAAACCTAATCCTTCCAACTCTAATTATATGGCAACAGGGGACTAGCTGGATCTCTTATTGTAGCAGGCAGGCAGTGTTCTCCTGTTAACACGAACTGTTGCCAAGTAGTTTTGATTCTGCTAGGAGATGTTAATATGATCCTGCTGTGACTCACTGGTGCAAGAGGTTTGTAATTCTGCCTGCATATAAGGGAGATGGGAATGGTGCTTTAGAGCGCAGGGAGGATCTAGGGTGTGGGCTGAGCAGTCATGAGGGAGGAGCCCCCAGAGCCGCCAAGTCTGGGGCAAGGTTTGAGTGAATTTTCGTGATTTCTATTAATAGACACAAATGCCAGGAAGGGGTGAGTTTTCACTGCATAGTAGATGAACTATGTTTAAGAGCCTGGTGGGAAAGGCTCAGACTCAGAAAGGGGGATGACTTTATTTTTTCTTTTTAAACCTAATGCTATCGCTACTTTTCTGCATCTGCAACGTTTGCCTCTTTTTAGTGAGCAGGGTGGTCTTGTGATTAACACACTGGACTGGGACTTAAAGTATGCATTCAATTCATGACTCTGCCACAAACTTTTTGTGTCACCTTGGTACTTAGGCCCTGGTCCTGCAAACTCTTGGGCACATGCTTGACTTTAACCACCTGAGTAGCTCCATGTGGGACTGCTCATATGCTTAAAGTTAAGTATGTGTACAAATATTTGCAGACTTGGGGTCTTGGTTTCTTTGCCCTCACTTCCCTATCTGTAAAATGGAAATAGCAGTTTTGGTGTCTGTTATGTCTATTTTTGCTCATTTGTTCTTTCATTATTGGGATATATGACTACTTTGTAAATTATTGATTGATTTCAGGTCTTGCAGTTTTCATAGATAGAAACATTGACAATCCAAAGAAAGTCAGAGCTTCTGCTGCGGGGCTTTGACAAAGTGCAACAGGCAAATGACCAAACGGAGAGTGGGGAAGGACAAGGTAACTGCAAAAACAAACACGTTTGTATAAACTAGTAGTAATAGTGCTCTGAGGAGACAAAAGTGAATCTCAGAAAACAAAATAATAATTCTAACTCAGAAGTGTGTGGGAACTGCTGAGATGGGGTGCATCTGCAAAGGGAACCAACAATCCTATATACCCCTTCATCGAGGGGCACCAAGCTTTCTGGCATAGGGGTATGAAATAGCCCTCACCTGGGCCTCTGTCCAGCAAAATACTCAAGAATGTGCTTAACTTTAAGTCTGTGAGTAGTCCAGTTGGTTTCATCTGGATCTGGGCCCTGAATCAGGTCCTTGTGAATCACGATGGTAGCAGAGCTCCAGTGCACTGTGGTGTTGCTGGAAATGCCAAGAGGCCATGAGAGCCTTGTTTTAGGCAGTTGCTTATTTTCATTTTTAATAAAAAGAAATACACTTTAATTGAAAAATGAGCCAGCGCTACTCCCCACACACCCTTTACAGTTCTTCCTCTCCTTTCCGTTTCCTCCTCCCACCTCCTGTTTCCTTCTTCCCACCAGAATCCACTCCCTGTTAAATAACTCACCCTGTCCCATTTTTAGCCTTATGGTATATACATTCGCATGGATCCAAGAGTCTCCATTTAAAAATGTTACAGTGGCTGAAAATATTCATTAAAGCAACAGATGTTACTAGCCCAGGAGGTTGGTTGGAGTAATAGGGAAGGAGCTTAAACAGTGGTGTGCAGAAGGGGAGCTATGGGGAACTCCTTGTTAAAACTTTGTTATGCAGCTGAAATGCAGATTGGGATGATTTTCATGTCTCTGATGGGTTCCCCCCTCCCTGCCCTCTCCTTCCATGCATCTTCCCTGGGGACATGGGGTTTGTCTCTCACTAAGGGGACCATTTTTTCTTTTTTTTGTGTGAGTAACCTGTTAAAATGCCCGCCGCACATCCCTTGGTGTTAGTCACTCTTGAAAGTGATCCAGATTCTACTCTCAGTTACAAGGGTGCAACTCCCATTGACTTCAAGAGGCGCTTCACCCATTTATGGTAACCGAGGCGTATCCAGGGGTTTTATCACTTATTCCAAGCATAATTTCCAGGTTGTTCAGTCTCATGTCAAACTTCAAAACAAGATGTTTATCCGCCTTCATGCTGCCGGATTGTGACTTGTAGTAAAAACAGCGTGCATAGATCTCTCTCCTCTCACCCAGCTGCTGTATGACGGTCCTGTTGTACACACACAGTACATGGGAAGAAAAAGGTGTACAAGAAGCCACATGGTAGGGAAAAGAAATGCCATGTGAACCAAAAGATGAATGTTATGCTGAATAGCTAGTTCTCACTGAGAGAAATCACTAGGCCAATTTGTAACCATAACTGAAGACATGCGTCCTATGTGACATTTGAGTTGTGTTGCAATGTGTGGGTCTCTGTATGGAATAATGTAAAGTGTATACAACAAGACCCTGCCAGTCAGTGGAGGAAATATTGCTTCTCAGGAGACTGAATTGAATAGTGTGGCTTAGAAGACATGATGTATACTGGCCTGAAAACATTTCCTCTGAATGTGAAACCATATTGCAGCGTAGAAGAAGCAAGTGCAGATATGTTCTTGTCAGAGGAGAAAGGAGAGGGAAGCAACTCACGTTCTCTTTAATATACATGCGCGCACACATGTTAGAGCTGCTTGGGAAATGGGGTGGGGGGGAAATAGTTGTTGAATTAGGAGATCTATGAAGCCAAGATTCTCTCCTTTGTTTTTGTACAGCACCTTGCACAATGGGGTCCTTATCCTGCTTGGGGATTTGGGGAGCTGCTGTAATACAAATACATTATTGCTGTTAATTATTGTCTTGTGCAAGTATTTCACTGTAGAGTTCCATTGTTGCTTAAAATTTAGACTGTGCAACTAGTCAGTGAAGTCCAGAGAGAGAATAATGGTTTAGGGCTAGGTTCTGATGTCCATCGCCCCAAGATATTTGAAATAATAACCCCTTCAAAGTCAGTGGTGAGATCATTCTTGAAGAGATGCAGAGCAGTTGCTTGATATATGGACAGTAAGTTATAATCGGTTCCCAGGATGGTGTGAAATATTGGGTGCATGTGCATGCGTGATGTTTTTGGCTGGTGAAAAGTGATTTTAAATGTCCTTGTTTCCTGTTTCACTTTTCTTAAGTGAACGGAGCGCCATCCAATGTTGGCATGGACAGAGGATTCAAGGACACTGCCTGCTCCCAAGTGAACAAGGGACTGACTTCAGCTTCATTTCCCTCAGGACAAAGGTTGTAAGAGAGGGGGAAGCATGCCTTTTGGAAGGTTGGCCTCCCCATCGGGGGCGGGGTGGGGGGGAAGAAGGACAGGCTGAACTCCCAATCTCTGCGAGCTTTTGGTTTCCTTTCTGTATGTTAACTTAGTTTGCTTCCAGGTGACAAACACTATGCCTAGAGGAAAGACGTTGCTGTCTGTGTGTCTTCTACAGAGATGTTCCACTAGTTGACAATCCGTCATCTGTGGAGGGGCCCGGGCTGCGAGTTAGTGAGCACCCTCAATTCCTACTGCTCTCAATGGGAGTGGAGGACACTTAGCACCTTGTAGAGTCAGGCTCTTAAACATGCTTATTTAAGCATCACCTCATAACACAGTATAGTCACTATTCAGTGATTTATATTTGTGCGGCCAGAGGTCAAATGGGTTGGAAAATTTGCACTGGGGAGAGGCGGCTTTGCGAAAGAAGTTAGGTTTTGGGTGTGAGTGTGTGTGTGTTTTTGGTGGTAGCTTCTCACCTTTCCTCCTTGCCCTAGTCTCTGAGTATGCATGTATGAATATAAGAATTCCCTCTTCTTTCCTTCTACTCTGGCTGTTGGCTCCTGGACAATACAGCATTTGCATGTGCTTCTCCATGGCTGTGACTGACTTCCCAAGCAGCTGCAATCATGAGAAGCAAGCATACATCATGTCTCCAGTGCCACAGCACGTGCAGTTTTAATCTCCTGCAAGGCAATATTTCTTACGATGAGTGGCAGGTGCCTTCATTATTTGTCAGCTAGATACTGATCAGCACTCTCTGGGTATATCGGCACCGCAACTAAACACCAGTGACTGGCCTGTGTCAGCCGATTCGGGCTCGCAGGCCTCGGGCTAAGGGGCTGTTTAATTGTGGTAATTGTGGTATGGACGTTCGGGCTCGGACTGCACCCTGAGCTTTGGGACCCTTCCGCCTCTCAGGGACCTAGAGCTTGATCTTTGCCAGATGCTACAAATGAGCTACATCTTCCCAGCCAATGAGTACAAATGACAACTGTGTTGTACTCCTAGCTCTAGCCCCCCAAGACAGGGGTCGTGTCCCTGGATTGCCCATGTGATACCATGTCATCCACGACCCACCACATCAGGTCTATAATTCTAAATAAAAGCCCCATATCCATTGCACCTACACTTCGGTTTTTTTCTACCTCAAGATTAGACAGGCTGTGAGTCCTGCGTGAGTGGCCTTTACAACAATGGAAATAGCTGGTAATAGATACAAGTAATAGCAATAGGTCATAAATAAAATAACTGCCAGACAAATATAAAGGTAAAGCCTGTAGGTCCTAATCAGTCTTTTTAAAAACACACAAAACTGGATGGGGCCTCTAAAATATCCTTGGAGACTGGTTCTTGTTCTCTGTAGATCATTTGTGGGGCAGGATACTGGGTGGGTAAAACCTTTAAGTCCTTTTTTTTCCTTTCTTTATAGCCTTGGGACTCAGACAGAGTCACAAAAGAGGGATAGTCCAGTGGTTATGGCACTAGCTGAGGACTTGGGGAAACCTAAATTCAAGTTTCTGCTCTGCAACAAACTTCCTGTGTGACCTTGGCAGATCACTGAGTATCTCTGTGCCTTAGTTCCCAATTTGTGAAATGGGGTTCATCGCACTTCCCTACCTCACAGGGGTGTAGCAGAAGGCTCAGACTTTATGGCAATGGGTGCCATGTAAGTGCCAAAGGTAGGTAGGTAAAGCTACAGTAGAGAGAATGAACTAAAAATTCTTTCTCAACCCCAGGGCCATGTTCTTCTGCCATGCAATCTGTACAACCTTAATGTCATTTCTGAGAAAAATGTGCCTTCCCATCCTGTTGAGGAGACTGAAGGAGGGGGAGATACAGTGTCATTCCTGTCAGTGCGCTAGGGAATGCAGTCACTTTTATTTTGATATTAAAGACATATTTTAAAGAAATGTCAACTTGTGAGTTGTCACTTTTATGATAAAAAAAGATGTTTTCGCCCCCATCCGCTCCCAGGGGGTGTTTCAAGAGTAGCAAGGAAGAATCTGTTGTGGGTTAGCAACTGAGCTTTTAATTAATTTTAATTATTTTGAAAATGATGTGCACTACACTCTGATACTTAATGGTCAGCCTCTAAATTCCCTCTGGATTGGGATCTGCGCTCTTGGCAGTGGAGTTGGGTATTATTGCTGGAAAATATTGTTTAGTTTAATCTTTCTGGTAGATCTAGTCTCCAACTGACACAAGAAGCAGGAAACACTAAAGGCAAAATTCTCTTCCCTAAATCATCTGTGAACCTCTGAGATTTCTAATGAATACTCTGCACTCCCTCCCCAAGGAAATCTTCCATTGCAGTGAGTTGCATAGGGACTGAGTGGTACATGCCATGTCTGAAATAAGACACCATGTCCACAAAGCACTTAAACCCATGCGTAAATCCCACTGAATTCAAAGTTCAGGTTAAGCCTGTGCCTACATGCTTTGCTGAATCAGGGTTTAAGAGGGAGTGTGAGGAGGAGGTTTCCTGAATTTGTCAAGAATCACAAGAGATTTCTCATCCAAAAGTGATGTGATTAGACCTGTGCTTGGCCCTCTGAGAATGGAGAGAGGTGTGGTGTAGAGATCAGCTGCTAGATCAGGAATGGCTGAAACCCCAAACACATTAGGGTAAATTCTCAGCTCATGCAAACTGTCACTGCTCCATCGATGGAGTTTTGACGATTGACAGCAGCTGAAGATCTGCCCTGGTTCCTAGCCCTATCCTGAGTGTGTTGTACTTACCTCTGACACATGCTGGTTTGGGGGGACACGGGTGTGTGTCCCTTTTTTACACTTTGGCAACACTTGTGTGGTTTGTGGTGCCAGTGAAGCTAAATTAAATAGCATGTGGGATATACCATAGAGATCTGCACCATAGTTCCAAGAAGGGAAAACTTGGCTGAAATTTGGCATATGAAGAGAGGATAGTGGATTTGGGACTGAATTCAATGCAGCCAAATTATTGTTTTTGTATTTTGGCAGTGCCTGAAGCTCCCCACCAGCTTGGGGCCCCGTTGTGCTAGGTACTTTACAAACATAGAATATACGGCAGTCCCTACTTTTGGGGAGCTTACATTGTAAAAGACAAGACTGACAAACAGCAAAAAAGCAACTTGATGCAAGTCCAGTTGAGTCCCTTCCTGGTTTTCCCATTCTCATACCAAACCACCTCCCCTGTGCCTGGCTGCCAGTCAAACTTCTTCATAGCCCGTGCTCAGCTGTGCCTGGATTCATACCCGTTTACAGCAGTGAGTAATTGGATCCTTTTATTTTCCTTGCTTTTCATTCAACTATTACTCTCCTAAAAAAAAGTACTACTGTATTGTCAGATTACCCCCTCCAGGTATTTTCCCTAGTTGAATTCTTTGGGGCTGATCCTGTGAGGTGCTGAGTGCCTTCAGCTTCCACTGCCTTCAGTAGGAATTGAGTGCTCAGTACCACAAAAGAGGTACTCAGGATCACACATCATCGGGCCTCTGCACTGATTTTTCTGACTTCCTAATTCTTTCAATTAAGACACAAAGCAAATATTTTCCAATGTCAGTACAGTATTGTTGGTAGCACCAAGGGAGGCTCATAGAAATGTAGGGCTAGAAGGGACCTCAAGAAGCATCAAGTCCAGCCCTTTATGCTGGCATAGGACAAGGTAAAGCTAGAACATCCTTGACAGGTGTCTGTCTAACACAGTGGTGGGCAACCTGCGGGCCGTGGGCCACATGCGGCCTCTCAGGGTAATCCGCTGGCAGGCTGTGAGACAGTTTGTTTACATTGACCATCTGCAGGCACGGCTGCCTGCAGCTTCCAGTAGCCTCGGTTTGCCGTTCCCGGCCAATGGAAGCTGTGGGAAGTGGTGGCCAGCAAGTCCCTGCGGCCCACGCTGCTTTCCGCAGCTCCCATTGTCCGGTAATAGTGAACCGCAGTCACTGGGAGCTGCGGGCAGCCATGCCTGCGGACGGTCAATGTAAACAAACTGTCACACGGCCCGCCACCAGATTACCCTGACAGGCCGCAGGCTGCCCACCACTGGTCTAACATGTTCTTAAGAATTTCCAGTGATGGGGATTCCACAACTTCCATTGGAAGCCTGTTGCAGATCTTAAACTCTCTAACTGTAAGGGTAGTTTTCCTAATATCAAACCTAAAACTCCCTTGCTGCAGATATTAAGCCCATTACTACTTCTCCTACCTTTAGTAGACACTGAGGACAATTGAACACAGTCCTCTTTATAGAATCCCTTAACATATCTGAAGACTAATCAGTAGGGCCCTACCAAATTCATGATCCATTTTGGTCAATTTCAGGGTCATAGGATTTTTAAAATAGTAAATTTCATTATTTCAGCTATTTAAATCTGAAATTTCACGGTGTTGTAATTGTAGGGGTCCTGACCCAAAAAGGAGTTGGGGGAGGGCAGGGGGGTCGCAAGGTTATTGTAGGGGGTGGGTTGCGGTACTGCTACCCTTACTTCTGTGATGCTGCAGTTGGTGGCTGGTAGCTGGAGAGCGGCGGCTACTGGCCAGGAGCCCAGCTCTGAAGGCAGAGCCCCCGCCAGCAGCAGCGCAGAAGTAAGGATGGCCTGGTGTGGCATTGCCAATTTTTACTTCTGCCCTGCTGCCTGCAGAGCTAGGCCCTCGACAGCCACCGCTCTCTGGCTGCCCAGCTCTGAAGGCAGCAGCGCAGAAGTTAGCAAAGCTTTTGACACAGTCTCCCACAGTATTCTTGTCAGCAAGTTAAAGAAATATGGGCTGGATGAATGCACTATAAGGTGGGTAGAAAATTGGCTAGATTGTTGGGCTCAACGGGTAGTGATCAATGGCTCCATGTCTAGTTGGCAGCCAGTATCAAGCGGGGTGCCCCAAGGGTCGGTCCTGGGGCCGGTTTGTTCAATATCTTCATTAATGATCTGGAGGATGGTGTGGATTGCACCCTCAGCAGATGACACTAAACTGGGAGGAGTGGTAGATACGCTGGAGGGTAGGGATAGGATACAGAGGGACCTAGACAAATTGGAGGATTGGGCCAAAAGAAATCTGGTGAGGTTCAACAAGGACAAGTGCAGAGTCCTGCACTTAGGACGGAAGAATCCAATGCACCGCTACAGACTAGGGACCGAATGGCTAGGCAGCAGTTCTGCAGAAAAGGACCTAGGGGTTACAGTGGACGAGAAGCTGGATATGAGTCAACAGTGTGCCCTTGTAGCCAAGAAGGCCAATGGCATTTTGGGATGTATAAGTAGGGGCATTGCCAGCAGATCGAGGGACGTGATCGTTCCCCTCTATTCGACATTGGTGAGGCCTCATCTGGAGTACTGTGTCCAGTTTTGGGCCCCACACTACAAGAAGGATGTGGAAAAATTGGAGAGAGTCCAGCGGAGGGCAACAAAAATGATTAGGGGACTGGAACACATGACTTATGAGGAGAGGCTGAGGGAACTGGGATTGTTTAGTCTACAGAAGAGAAGAATGAGGGGAGATTTGATAGCTGCTTTCAACTACCTGAAAGGTGGTTCCAAAGAGGATGGATCTAGACTATTCTCAGTGGTAGCAGATGACAGAACAAGGAGTAATGGTCTCAAGTTGCAGTGGGGGAGGTTTAGGTTGGATATTAGAAAAACTTTTTCACTAGGAGGGTGGTGAAACACTGGAATGGGTTACCTAGGGAGGTGGTGGAATCTCCTTCCTTAGAAGTTTTTAAGGTCAGGCTTGACAAAGCCCTGGCTGGGATGATTTAGTTGGGGATTGGTCCTGCTTTGAGCAGGGGGTTGGACTAGATGATCTCCTGAGGTCCCTTCCAACCCTGATAGTCTATGATTCTATAAGTAAGGGTGGCATGGTATGGTATTGCCACACTTCTGTGCTGCATTCAGAGCTAGGTGCCCGACCAACAGTCGCTGCTCTCCAGCTGCCCAGCTCTGAGGGCAGTACAGAAATAAGGGTGGCAATACCGTGTTGTGCCTAAAATAACCTTGTGACACCCCCCCCCCCGGAAACTCCCTTTTGGGTCAGGATCCCCAATTTGAGAAATGACAGTTTCCCCGTGAAAGCACACAAAGACCAGATTTTTCAGGGGTAGACCAGATTTCATGGTCCATGATGCGTTTTTCATGGCTATGAATTTGGTATGGCCCTACTAATCAGGTATCCACTCAATCATCTTTGCTCAAGACTAAACATGCCCAGTTTATTTTAAATCTTTCTTCATAGGCCAGGTTTTCTAAACCTTTTATCATATTTGTTGCTCTCCTCTGGACTCTCTCCGATTTCGCCCTTTTTCCTAAAGTGTGGTGTCCACACAGTACTCCAGCCGAGGCCTCATCAGTAACAAGTACAGCATGACAGTTACCTCCAGTGTTTTACACATGACACTCCTGTTAATATACACCAGAATATTAGCCTTTTTTGCAACTGCATCACACTTGTTGACTCATATTCAATTTCTGATCCCTTCAGTGATTTATTTGTAATGAAAGAGGTGCCAGGGCTCAAGCAAATTTTTTACTTTCATAACTGACATGGCAAACCCAGAGGTGCCATGGCTCAGCCGTGGCAAACCCTGGCACACATTAGGCACTGGATCCACTATAACCCCCAGATCCTTTTCAGTAGTACTACCACCTACCCAGTTATTCCCCATGTTGTAGCTGTGCATTTGATTTTTTTTCCTTCCAAAGGATAAGTGCAAAGTACTTCACTTATTGAGTTTCATCTTATTGATTTCAAACCAGTTCTCCAGTTTGTCAAGGTCTTCTTGAATTTGAATGCTGCCCTTCAAAGTGCTTGCAACCTTCCCAACCTGATGTCATCAGCAGATTTTATAAGCATACTCTTTTGCTAGTCTCTAAGGTACCACAAGTACTCCTTTTCTCTTGTCCAAGTCACTAATGAAAATATTGAATAGATTGGACCCAGGACTGACCCCTGTGTGACCCCACTAAATACACCACCTCAGTTGGAACGTGAACCTTTGATAACTGCTCTTTGAGTACGACCTTTCTACCAGTTGTGCACCCATCTTATAATAAGTTTATCTAGACCACATTTCCCTAGTTTGCTTATGAGGGGGATTGTGTCAAAAGCCTTACTAAAGTCAAGATATATTATGTCTACTGTTTTCCCCCATGCACTAGACCAGCAACCCTGTCACAGAAGGAAATTCAGTTGGGGTTTGGCATGATTTGTTCTTGACAGATCCATGCTGGCTATTCCTTAATCCTGTTATCCTCTGGGTGCTTACAAATTGATTAATAATTTGTACCAGTTTCAAAGTTAGGCTGACCAGTCTATAATTCCTGGGGTCGTCTTTGTTCCCCTTATTAAAGGTAGATATTATATTTGCCTGTCTCCAGTCCTCTCACAACTTACCTGTCCTCTGAGTTCTCAAGATAATTGCTAATGGTACCGAGATTGCTTCAGCTAGTTCCTTAAGTACTGTAGGTTGAATTTCATCAGGCCCTGCCAACTTGAATGCATTTAATTTACCTAAACATTCTTTAACCTGTTCTTTCCCTGTTTTGACTTGTATTACTTCCCCCTTGTTGTTAATATTAATTGTTGAGTATCTGGTCACCATTAACCCTTTTAATGAAGGCTCAAGCAAAATAAGTATTAAACACCTCAGCTTTCTTGATGTTATTAGCTCTCCTTCCTTGCTAAGTAGAGGACTACGCTTTCCTTCATCTCTCTTCTAATGTATTTAAAGAACCTCTTCTTATTGCCTTTTATGTCCCTTGCTAGGTGTAACTCACTTTGTGCCTTAGCCTCTCTGATTTTGTCCCCTCATGTTTGTGCTGTTCTTTTGTACTCCTCCTTAGCAATTTTTCCATGTTTCCAGTTTTTGTAGCATTTCTTCCTGATTTTTCAGGGTCATTAAAAAGCTCCTGAGGGAGCCATATTGGCTTCTTCCTATCTTTCCTTTGCATCAGGATAGTTTGCATTTGTGCCTTTAATGTGGTCTCATTGAGAAACTGCCAGCTCTCCTGAATGCCTTTTTCCCTTAGATTTTCTTCAATTCCTCCCTGTTGGTCAGAATCAAGTCTAAAATGGCGGTCTCCCCTCCCCCCCCCCAGACCCCCCTTTACTTCCTAAAAGCGGTCCCCACAGGCTCTACCTTTTTTGCCACCCCAAGCAGCGAAGCAAAAAAATAAAAAAAGCGGCCACTGAAGAAGAAAAAATGAAAAAGCTGCCGCCGAAGTGCCACTGAGGAAGGGAAAACAAAACAAAACAAAGAACGCCGGAGTGCCGCCCCGAGAACGGCCAGAGTGCCGCCCCTTCTGATTTGCCGCCCCAGGCACCAGCTTCGGGTCCCCAATAACTTATTGGGAATTTTAAGTTTTGCCATATTACTTTTGCAACAGATATCTGGGTAGTTACAGCCCCCCATTACTACCAGGCCTTGGGTTTTGTATATTTCTGCTGTTCTAGAAATCTCATTTACTTCCTCTTCCTGATTTGGTGGTAGATATTTACATGACATCACCCCTATTTTTCATCCCTTTTATCTTTAACCTTTACCCAGAGACTTTCAGCTGGCCTGCCTCTCATCTTCTTGTGGACCTCAGAACAAGTGTATATTATGTTGATGTATCATGGAACACATCCTCTGTTTTTATCCTGCCTCTTCTTCCTGGACAAGCTATACCCATCTCTACCACTATTCTGGTCATCAGACTTATCCAACCAAGTCTGACACCAATTAAGTCATAATTAGCTTATGTACTAATAATTCCAGTTCTTCCTGGTTACTCTCCTTCCATACTCCTTGCATTTCTGTATAGACACCTAAGATATCAAGCGTATTCACTGATTTCCCTCTTCTTGCTCGCATGACTATATTGTAATTTTCCATGTCTCCCCACTTCCCCACAATATAAATCCCTCTGTTAAGGTCACCTTTTGGTGCTTACCTGTGAGCTTTTGTCACCCGTGGGCTCATGACACAAACATCCCTGATTTTCAGTTTGATAATGGAAACCCATTATGACCCATGGAAGATATGTTTAGGAAACAAACAGGGAAACACTCCAAGACATGGAAAATTAATGTTCTTTCTGTTACATTTAAGGTTCTGAATAATCTCTCCTTACTGATAGAGGAAGTTCAGCTTGGCTAAAATTGCTTGAAGGAGGTATTAAAATGATATCTTTGTGCAAGTTGCCATTATGCATAGGATACATTCGTTTGGGTGCAGATTACTGTTGACCTTTCATTGATGCTAAGGGGAAAAGGGATTTCATGTGCTTTTCGTCAGCACCACAATTTAGCTGCGGAGTGGATAAATACTAATGCAACTGACAAATACCCTATTAGAGCCCACTGATACTCTGTTATGGTCTGGGACCATTTCCAATTTGGATGAAATCTTAACAGGCGTCATAAGGTAATATTAGTGATGTCATGCATTTATAGTACCTTTAATTTCAAAGTGCTTTACAAACTGTGCATCAAGAATCTCTTCACCCACCACTGAAATAGTCATTTCTGGCGTAGAATACAAGAGCTGCTTAGCAAGTAGATCCTTTAAATCATTACTCATGGAAGTAGTCGCACTGAAGTCAGTAGCTGCCATGGAAACTTCATTACCACAAGTGGTCATGGTCTCCATCTTACATCTCCCCCAAAAGATGGCACCTCCACCAAAGCATAACTTTTTCAGATGCTATGCTGGTGCATTAGTATCTCAACTCATGCTTGTTAAATCAGTGGAATGATTTCCTGCACTACCTTGTGTTTTCTGTTGGAGGGCTATTGGCTAAGTGCCACCCAGGCCTGACCTTGTACAGAAAACAAAATCTGGTGAGTTTTCAGCCTTAACTGAACAGAGGAGAACAGCAGCTGTGCCTAGCATGGTTGTGGCCAGTCAGTGTGTTCCATTCCTGGTCTGCATATCTTGGATCAGGGCCTTATTTTTTCCAGGCATTAATTCTTTACTAGTTGAATGGCCAACTTAGTTTCAAAGTTGTTTCATTTAACAGTGGGAATTGATTTAACCTGTCTCCCACAGTATTTACTGGGAAGCAAGGTTTGGAGGTTATCCATCAGTGGGAGGGCATCAGCCAAAGACAGAAAATACATGGGGAAAAAAGACCCAAAGAGAAGAAATCTGTTCTCTGTCCCCAACCTCCAAAAAGAAGCTGTAGAGAGACCCAAAGAAAGAAGAGAGGCAGAGAGGAGAGGGAAAGGAGACATACATCTACATTCTTTGTAAAGATTCAATTGCATAAATTATTCTTCACTTCCATCTCCTCAAAGCACTGTTGTCAAGTTGCATTATGCCTCACCCATTCCACTCCAGAGGTGGCTGCACATAAATGGTGAATAATGCAATTAGTGTAGACACTGGGCCAAATTCTGAACTAACTTACACCCAGTGTGGCCTCAAGTAAATGGGGATCACAAGATGAGGGAATAAATCAGCAAGGAATGGAGTCCACGGTCTGTGAAGCACCTTGCTATGGAAGCTGCTATATAAACGTGGAAGTTACTCTTAGTCCTCAGTTCTATGCTAAATCCTTAGTTGCACAGTCTGGAGTGGAGAGAGGAGATGAATCAGTGCTTCAGATCTCCTGCAGCCCTGGTCAAGGGCCTCATTGCAGGAGGCAGGCATGTTTTCTTATTGAATCAGACTCTTAATTATAAATCCAGGTGAGTGGACATTCCTGTGGTTGGAATGTCCATTTTTCACAGTTTTATCAATTGGTGCAGTGTGCTTTCATTCGGCGAAAATTACAGTATTAAAAAACAAAACAAACCCGTGGTACTATCCGAGGAACGCTAAAATGGGGAATGGACATTGATAATAGTCAGCGCTCTTTATTTCTATTTCCTGCAATGGGAAAGAGTTAGGATTTTGCTGGGTGTTGTTGGGCCAGATTCTAATACCCGTAGCTCATATTCAGTAGTAGGCCCATTGAAATCATGCCCACATGGTGGAACCCAGAAGACCAACCCTGCAACTCTTCCAGTCTGTTTACAACCTAGCACATGGCATTTGGGTGCTGACTGAGATCACAGGCAAGAGGATTACTCACATGACTAGAGGTTGCTAGATAATACCCTTGATTGTCATTGCTGGATTATTCCCATCACTCAAAAGTCTCACAAATCTGTCAAGGCTTAATATGTTTGCACACGTGTGTTGGGGGGAATTATTGGAAAAACGATATTTATTATATATGATTACTGGCAAATAAATAAGGTTCTGACTTCCTCTGCCGTGCGAATGCTGAGACAGTTTTCTCCTGTGCCTTCAAATCTGGTGATTAATATAACAATTATTCCTCACGAATGACAGCAGTATATTAAGAATGAACCCCATGTCAAAATAAATGGAGAGGTTATTTTCAGGTCATAGGCCAACCCTTCTCTTCGTATATAAATATATTTTTACAGGGCAGAAGTATTTCCAGACTTGAGACATTTCCAGTGTTTGGTGTTTAAGGCATGTACAGAGATAGATCAGATGCACAGCGAAGATTTAAAACACGGGTTCTCAGCCTGGGGGTCATGACCACCCCTACCGTGCCCTTCCTGTGTTGTTAGATGGGAGGGAGATTCCGGCTAGGTAAGGAACAGGTTGAGAACCACTGATTTAAAACATAGCGGGAAGGGGGAGTGGGGTAATCCAGAATAACACTAAGAAGTGAAGATCCTAAAAGTAATATTTTGTGAAAGGGAGATAGACCTAGAAGTAGATTAGATGCAATATATTTCTGCCTCTTCCGATGACCAGGTGTGTAAGGTAGAGATTATGGGCTTGACCCTCCCTGGTGCAGGTGCAGGGTGTTGCATGTATCAGCGCAAGGTGAAAATGGATAAGCAGCCCAGGGAACTTAATCCTGTATTAATGAGATGTGTAGCTGCCCAGTTACTCCCATCTAGTAGCAGGAAGAAGGTCAGAGAGGTAACACAGAGCTAAGCCCCTCTTGCATGCCGAGGACTGCATTTGAGCCCAGACATGCCCATTCTTTACACAGCCTACTACTCTTCTCTACAAACAGACTTGTAAGTATGGGAGAGGGTCCACATAGGGCTTGAGACTCACTCCTGCGTAGTGCAGAGGATAAAGCATAAACTTGCACATTCTCAACCCTAACCCCTGCTCATCTTTACATAGCTGCACAGGTACAGCTTGCCCTTCCAGCAGTGCCTTCCACAGTAACTTGCAGAAACTAGCCTTACAAATTGAGCTGCCTGGAATTTTTTCATCAAAATGGTTTTAAGACCCAAAATGGAGGGTTGGGGTTTTTTCTGGTGAAAGTTGAAACATTTTTTAAAAGTGTCAATTTTGGCAAAAAGGCAGTGTTTTGATAATGTTGAAATGTCATTTTCAGAAGAGAATGTTTCAATTTTTTGTTTCCAAGTGACTTTTTGAGACAATTTTTTTAATATAAAGTAGAAATTGGAGTGGAATGTTTCCATTTTATCAAAATGAAACAACTTGATTGACCCAAAATGGAAAAAAAATCCAAAAC
This sequence comes from Natator depressus, assembly GCF_965152275.1. Classification (NCBI taxonomy): domain Eukaryota; kingdom Metazoa; phylum Chordata; order Testudines; family Cheloniidae; genus Natator; species Natator depressus. The sequence continues at coordinate 14,283,440 of NC_134238.1, read as the reverse complement.
TTTATTTTGCGGGTAATTTTTTCTCTTTGTTCTGTTGTAGAACAGATTTTTTTTTTAAATTGCAGAATTTCCCACAAAATGGAAAACCTGGTTCCTTAATAACTGGTTAGAAAGTAAAGCCTTCATGTGTGATCCAAGCAAAATTCAGCACTTCTTTGATAAGGGTCCATCTTGATTCAGGAAATCTTAAATAATATGCAGAAACACTGAACTTTCCCCTTGTATCTTTCTAAGGTACTTATGACAGGTTTCAGAGTAGCAGCCGTGTTAGTCTGTATTCGCAAAAAGAAAAGGAGGACTTGTTGCACCTTAGAGACTACTACAGAGACTATAAGGTACTTATATGGCCCTATAGACAAGTGGTCACCTCATGAGGCCCCCTGGTGGCCGCAGGGCAGCTGTGCATATAGTCCTTCACCTCAAGTTTCCTTTCTTGGATCCCCAGACTCCACACTGGGTTTCTTCTGTCCAGTCACAACAGCCCTCCTGGGGATCTGATTTAGTAACTTAAAGTTCAAAACTAAACATAAAAGTCTTCCCTTCAGCATAGCCCAAGCTCCCCTGGTCTGGTCTGGTCAGGGTTCCTTACTCCCAGCCCTTCCTAGCTGCAGCAGGTATCCGGGTCTTCCCTGCAGGAGCCTCTCTCAGGCTAGTCTCACTACAGCCTCCTGAGCTTCCCCCCTTACAGCAACAACCTCCTGCTCTTTCCAGGAAATGGGCTGATTCCCCTCAGGTGGGACTCATTCTGTAATCAGGGTTGGCGTGGCCCAAGGCTCTCCAGCCCAAGGTCCACAGTGTCAGGGTATTTGGTACCTCACAGCCTTGAATGTATTTATCTTCCCAGTGCTCCTGTGAGGGAGGGAAGGGCTGTTATCCCCATTTTACAGAAGGGGAACTGAGCCCCAGAGAGACTCAGTCACGTGCCCCTGGTCACACAAGGAGTCTGTGGCAAAGTAAGGAAATTGGGTCTCCTGAATCCTAGCCTAGTGCCCTAAACTCTGTGTGATGCTACCTTTCAATCCTGAGGCAGGAGTTTCCCAGATGACTGCTGCCCGATGGCTCCTCCCAGAGGGAAGGGAGGGAGCCGTATTCTGACAGATCTTGGGAGGGATTCATTCCCCTTTCTTTTATTAACTTGGTTTATTTGCATTAATTCCCCTTGCCGTTTGTTCATGGAGTACCCTGGAAGGGGAGAGACTTTAAAGTGACTTGGCTGGAGTGCCAAGTTGGAGGAAGAGGTGGACCACTGCAGAGGCAGAGCGCCCATTGGCAGAAGACACCCAGCCAGGGGGTGGGGGGAGGAGAAGAGCTGCTACACCACACCTGGCCACAAGGTGGTGCGAGAAGTGTGTCACCCCCTTCACACCTCCCTGCATGCTGTGACTGGGCAAGGCCAGATGGCTATAGAAAAGTAGTGGGTGGGAGATATGTTAGGTCCAAGCTAAACAAATCCCTGGTATCAGGATAAGTTAAATGGCAGCTGCGCCAGGTCAATTAAGACACCTGGGGCCAATTAAGAACTTTCCAGAAGGCAGGGAGAATGTTAGGTTGATTGGGACACCTGAAGCCAATCAGGGGCTGTCTGGAACTAGTTAAAAGCCTCCCAGTAAGTCAGGTGGGGGCGGATGTCAGGAGCTGTGGGAGGAAGTTGTGCTGTTGGAGAGACTGAGCAGTACACACGATATCAGGCACAAGGAAGGAGGCCCTGAGGTAAGGGTGAAGTGGAGCTTGAGGAAGTGGGGGCTGCTGTGGGGAAGTAGCCCAGGGAATTGTACGCGTCATGTTTCTAAAAGGTCAGCTACCATAGCTGATACTATTAGGGTCCCTGGGCTGGAGCCCGGAGTAGAGGGTGGGCCCAGGCTCCCCCTTCCCTCCCCTCCACCCCCCAATTAATCACTGAGACTGGGAGACAACAGAGACTGTGCAAGGGAGGATAGCTTCTCCTCACCTCCCTTTCTGGCTTATGATGAAAATGGCTCAGTAGACTGTGACTCTTGTCTCTAGAGAGAGAAGGGTTAGGTGGAGGGTCACAGTGAGCCTCTGAGGCTAGCAAAATCTGCCAGGAAATGCGGGACCCATGGAGACAAGGACAGAGCTTTGTCACAATGCTTAAAGCATGATTGTAAACGATTCACACTCCTTCCTGTGGATGAAGCTCAGGGGACTGCTAAGTAAAATGAAACATATCATGTGCTTTTCTGTGGCAAGCATTAATTATCTCAGAAAGTTTAGGGCCTGATCCTGCTCTCGCGAAAGTCAATGGCAAAATTCCCATTGATGATAGTGGGAGATGGCCAAGTCCTTAATTACTATTTTGAGAGAGAAAATGCTCGATCTGTTTTTCCAGAGCTTTTGGGGTACAGGATACCTGTTCTGGAAGCCTGGAGTGCAGAATCATAATAGAGATGGGAAAGACCTATCAATCCTTGAGATTCTCCCCTCATCTCCCTGGCTAGTTCCCATCAGTGCATTTCCTGGCACTTTGTCGAGCATCATTTTAAATATCTCAGCTAAGTGATGGGATATGCATGACTTCCCTTGCAAGAATATTCCACTGTGCAATAGAACAGGCTAGGACTTCTTTCCCTTTGATATTCAACCTAAACTTTACTCTGGTTACTTTCATCTGAGTATTCCTGGTTATGCCCTCTGGCTTGAGGTGGGAGAGGTCAGGAACCAGAATCTAAACCAAGTCTCCCACATGAATAAGCTGCTCTTTAGATTCACCAAGAGAACCTGGTGTGAAGCATGCTCTGGTGGAAAAGCCCTGTAAAACTCAATAGGGGTGAAACCTACCCACTCATACAGAAATGTATTAAGGTTCTACAAAATGGCTCTGAAGATTCTTTAGAATTTCTTTAACAAAGCATGGAATCCTTTCTGTTGTGTAATTTTTTTTATAACTGTCTTTTGGAATTGTATTACTGGGACGTAATTCTCTGTTAAATTCTATAGGATGGTCCAAAAACCTGTAGAAAAGAATCATGCTCTAGGAAATTCTATAGAGCTTTTCTATGGGGGGGGGCTGCAGCTTGTGCATCAGCATATGGAGTTGCTGAGCAAGCATGTTTGAGCAAAAGAGGAGATGTCTGTAAATCCTTAATTAATAGGCAAGCTGCAAAGCATCATCCAAAAGGTTGGTATCGAAGTTGGCTAGATAGGGCTGTCCACTAGTCACCCCATCTAATCACCAGAGTCCCAGTGCCTACCGGCAACTCTAGAACTGTCAACACCATGGCATATAAGACAGGCGTCAGGAACCTCTGGATGAATGTTTCTCACAGCTTGGGGCGTCAGCTGTGAGCCAAAGCAGAGGTTTGGGAATAGCCATCTGTGTGGTGGTGGCATCCTATTGCCCTTTTGTTTCTTTAATTGCTAAGGGCTAGATTGTACCGTTTTCGGCACAGCCTTGCATTGGTGACAGCAGCAGGGTCAAAATATTTAATCTTGTTGCCTTGGTTTCCTCATCCGTCAGCTGAGGGCAACAATACTTACCTACCTCCCAAGGCGCTTGTGAGCACTAATTCAATAATGGGGCGCTCTCTTGCTCCCTTTGAATCCAGTGATGGATCTCTCCTTGATACCAGTGGTGTCCAGATTGGGTCTGGTGTTTGTAATGCTTTGGAATCTGAAGATGTCACATTCTAGGAGTTCGATTCAGACCAGTGAGGGGTTGTCACCACCTGCCCTGTAACCCTGGGAGCTTTAAATGCTCTGCTGCTCTGTGTCACAGCCTGGACACCAACAACCAACAAACAAGGATGCAGTTTCTTGAGTGTCATATGTTGGGCTTTACCTACCGCAGCCTGCCGACAACAGAACAGCCTCATCGAGGTCTCCACCAGCCTGGGTTATTAGTTGTAGAGTGACCCTAACACACCTCCAGTCCTGAATTTCCTGAAATCCATCTGCCCTATAATGTGCAGATCTCTCCTGGAACATTCAGAGGAATAATAAGATTTGTTGCTCCTTTTAAAGAGACCAAAGCAGAGCAGCTGGTTGCTTGAACTGGAGTTAACAGTCTCTTCAATTCAAACACAAAACAGGGTTGGTTCAGATTAAAAGTAAAAGAAGTTTAACAACAGAGATTTTAAGTGAGTTCAGGTGCAAGGGATAAAGACAAAATGGTTACAAGCCAATAAAATACACTTTATAATGGCTAAGAAGAACTGCAGCCTTGGTTCAAGGTACATTTCTTACTGATCTTTTTTTTCTCTCCAGCCACGGATGACTTTCGCAGAAGTACAAGGTGCTACTTTCCTTTGTCTTTCTTAGTGAAGGGTCTTTGCCTAAGTAGGTTTCTCACCTATATTCAGTTCCCAGAGACTTTAACCCCCTTGGCTGAAGGACCCATCTTAATCAGCTTGCAAGAGCTGTGTCCCCTTGTCTGTCCAGTGATGGAAGCCAACACGGCTTCTTCTCTCTCTCTCTTCCCTTATGTCTTCCCAAACTCACTGTTTTGTCCCCAGACTCAGGGTGACCTCATGCTGTTCTTTCCTTCCTGTGGGTGGGCTTCCCCTCTCCCTGCTGATGTGTATGTAAATAGGGTTTCCATTGTTTTTGGTCACACTTGGTTAATTTCATTGGCAGTAGGTATGTAGCTGCCTTCCTCTTGTCTGGGTGAGTACTTGTTTCTTCCTTTGTTCGGCCACAGACTTTAAACCATAATATCAGTGAGTATCTATAACTCCTTGTGTAGTGCTAATACTTACCTTTCACAATGATATTTATCACCAGGGTGTCATTAACTTTCATAAGAGACGTTACTTGAAACACTTTTATAATACAGCAATACTATATACAGTCAGTTGATTAAATTACTTATCATTTGAGATTCAGACCTCCTGTCTTTATAGTCCAGTAAGCCATTGAAATGTATTCTCAGATAAAGATCCTTTTCTCCTTCTGGGAAGAGACACCATGCAGTCTGGAGAAGACTTCATGCTGGTTCCTCCCCTACTGGCGATAGTTGAGTCATTACCTCTTCCCCTTGTTAGCTTGATGGCGTTGTCTACCTTTTATGTAAATGAACCTTCATTGTCTCTGCCTGATGACCAGGCTGGTCAGCCAAGCAAACACATTCCCTTGTGTAGGGTGGACTGGGCTTATGCATTGCTTCCCAAGCACTTAATTCTAACACATATTTATAACTCTTTGTATTCACCTTGTGCATACATCACACAAGAATATTAGTGATCAATGATATATTACATGCCACCTCTTGGGTATATATAATGACGACAGTGTGTTAAGTGTAGTGATAAGAGTTGCTGATGGAGTAGTGAACCACAAATGGGCTTCTGTGTCACAGTAAGTGTGATTTTTCCCCCCCCACCTCCCTGCCACGCTCCAAGAGCTCTTCATGCTGTGCTAACTCTGCTTCCACTGAGCTGAATGAGAGTTTTGTCATTGACTTCAGTGGGAGCAGAGCGAGGCCAATGTTGAGTGTCTTTGAAAATCCCACCTGGTAAGTGTTCTGGATTGATAGCTTACTGTGAGTCAAAATAATTACAGCAGGTGCCAAGAAGATACTGAGCCACTTCTGCTATTTCCTCGAATGATCTCAGCCTGAGCACCAGATGGACTTTTAAAAAAACCTGTCTACATTAAAATAAATAAGGCGAAACCGAAACAAGGGCCAACAATACTTGAGTTGGTCGTTTCTCTTCACCTCGCATTTTTGGCTGACTCACTTCTATTTTTCCAGCAGGCTCCTGAGCATTTATGCACTTTCAAAATGGATTTAACAAGCACACAACCAGGACGCTTTAAAACCCGATTTCTTGTCACACGTCTCTTCTTCAAAAGACGCTCTCAGGGCTAGAAGTTACGCAAAGATTTTGGGGTTCTGAAATGTGGCTACTTTTCAAAGAAGACTAAAGGCTAAGTTCTTTCATTTTCCCATTTCTGTCAATAAGGCCTTAACCCTGCAAACACTTAAGCATGTAATTAGTCACATTGACTATTCTCGTGCTTAAGGTTAAGTACATGCCTAAGCGTTTGCAGGATCAGGGCCTAAGATTCCAAACTTCTGCTTAAAAAGTTAAGCACATGCTTAAGTGCTTTGCCGAATCAGAAGAATAGCCCATTTGCATCAGTGGGGCAACTCATGTGCTTAGCTGTATTAAGGGCTAACCGAGGACAGAATTTTCCTAACAGTATTTAAAATGACTGCTCATAAGGGCCACAATTATACATTCTCCTAATTTATACTTTCCAGATATAGCAGTACAGTATTTGTCCCGAACGAATGCAGGCTTGTTTAGCTGAAAAAAATCACTTGTGTCTATTTCAAGTGCCTGTGATTTTTTTCTTTATATAGTGCAGATGGTGTGTGTCATTTAACAGTGCAACTCAGAAAGGAAAATGCTACCAAACATTTGCTTGGTTATTCCTATGTGTTGGCACAGCAGAGTTTTCAGAAGCTTGACTGTATGTGGGGAAACAAGCTTTCTGTTTCTCGTATGCAGGGTAAACAGCTTCACTTTAAAAAAAGTGACTTGCCTTTCTGGGGTGCTGTACGTATGCAGGGCCTGATCCAAAGCTCATTCAAGTCAGTGGTAAAACTCTCAGTATATGCCTACGCAGCATTTTGGAGCAAGCCTCCCAACCCAGGCTGAGAGATCTAGGCTAGAAAAACAGCTGGGTAGACAGATAGCACTTTGAAGTTGCAGCTCAGCCTCTGAAGCCTAGGGAAGGGGGTGGGTTTCAGAGCCCGAGCTCTCGGCTGAGCTACAGCTTCAAAGTACTGTCTACACAGTGATTTTTAGAGTGCGAGCCCGAGTCCCCTCCAGAGCCTGAGTCTGACCTGGGATTGGAGCCTTGCTTCCACTCACTGCAAAATGCTGTGTAGACATAACTGAATTGACTTCAGTGGGCTTTGGTTCAGATCCATATTTAGTGAAATGCTTTGTAATCCTTGGGAAAGAATCGTGTTATAGAAATGTAAGATCCTTACGAGTATTAGCCCTTTTAATGTAGCATAGTATTCAACCCATAATAACAAATAATACAGTATCTTAGATTTCTAAAGCACCCTTTATCCTGAAGTATCCCAAAGCACTGCATAAATTGCATCTATACAAATCACCCTTTCAAATTCCAGCTGTTGAGCTTACTCGTATAATAGTATTTTTGTAGCATTCAGGAGCCCTAGTTGTGGACCAGGATCCCACTGTGCTAGGTGCTGTACAAACACAGAACACAAAGCCTGTCCCTGCCCCCAAAGAGCTGGCAGTCTAAGTATAACTGGGACCAAACTTATGTAACCCACTGGTTAGTGTGTATGGTACTGGGCCCCCTCTGTGCCCAATCCACGAATGGTATGTGCCCAAGATATGAATCTGTTGTGGCTCCAATTACAGAGCCATGGCTTTTTAGCTCAAACCGTAGCAGTTCATACTTTTAGCTCTGGAGGCCCCCAGTTCAGTCTCTGATGAACAACATGCTCACCTCCTCCCCCTGTCTCCTCCCTGGCCAGTGCAACTCCCCAGTAATGGTCTTTGCTCAGAGGATCTACTACGTGGCAGCTGAAGTAGCAACTAGGGGCCCATGCACGACTCATATATCAGTGTTCAGGCCTGTGAAATTGGGCAGTGGCATGTTCCCTGGCCTCTTCCTTTTCCTGCTCCAGCCTACCACCCCTATACTGCTTCTCAGGCCCTTCTTTCTTGCCTGCAGAAGGGATGGCGGGAGAGCTGCGTTAGGCCATAGTGTGACATTTCTGTTTACTAATAACACTGGGCCAGATTCTTTCCCCCTGTTCTGGTCTTCACTACCCAGCTTTTTCCTGGACTGGGGTCTTTGGAGCTGCCATAAAACAGCATAACCAGCCCAGAATAGATGATACGGCAGGAACAGGAAGGGATTTGTCTGGGCCAGGGCCAAGTGTGCCTGAGCGCCACCATTTCTCACTGGGCGTAAGGTCCCATGGAAACCATGGCCAACTGATGCAAGCAAGAGCAGCCCCTAGACTCCTCTAACAGATGCCAGAGTTGGGGTATCTTGAGAATCCGGCATCTGTAACTGTTTCCCTAACTGCCCTGCCTGCCCCTCCCTTGTGCTATGTGGATTATAGCACAGGAGAGAATCCGGGCCCCTGGATCTAAATCTGCCCTCAGACACTGAGGGCGAATCCTGTTGGAGTAGAATGTGAGTCTCTGAGGGCAGAATTTAGCCCTTTGTTTCTTCACCCATGGTAAAGGACTGTTTAGAACTAAAATCTTCTGCAATACAGTGTGGTATTTTACGTTCTATTTTATGTTCCAGGCAACTCTGTCTCGGTGAGCCGCCCAGTAACATCCAGAGCAATAGTGAGAATGAGGCAAGGTATGAAAATGCGGTTCAGGTTCAGCTATAAATTAGCCTCTGCGTTCTGCCTCTCAGCCTGGAGTGATTTCCAGATTCATAATGTACCTCGCCAGGAAGCGCGGAGCCCAGAGGTGTTTTAGCCTTCATTTTGGAATGACCAATCTGGCAGCTTCAGTCACTCTCAAGTGGCAACTCTAGGCTCCTACAGAGATAACGGCTCAGGTAATCACACAGGTCCCAAACTGTGCGCCGCCTTATGTCGTCAGGGCAATTTGAAAATCAATTTGATGTCTCCCACAGGACCAGAGTGACATGCTGGGTCCACTCATTAGAATTCAGGGGGCAGCATTTTGTGCGAGCCAGAGGCTTGTGCAGTATTTTTCTGGGAAAGTCATAAAAATAAAGCATGACAATCATCTCCCCTAACTAAAGGCAACAGTAGCACGGACCACATCCCCGGCCCCAGCCGGTTACACAGCTGGATTCTGTTTGGGCTTTAGAGACGGGTAAAGCGAAGTGCTAACCACAGAAAGTAGTGTGATGAGCAAGTAAGAAAGCAGATGCTGCTACCCCCTCATTTCCAGCACCGGCATGAGGGGGACTCTTTGAACAGTGGTTTAGTCAAGCGGTTAGAAGATTTGAGGTCAGAGTCTGACATGGCTAGTGATGAATTTGAAGGCAATGGAAGAAGAGCAGCAAATGTTATGAGTAGGCTGCATAGACTTTCATGGACTGACTCCTGAGGAAAGATTAAAAGTGTTAAATACCTCTGTTGTGGCTAAGTGACAGTAATAGGGGCATAATTACAGTCCACAAGATACTGGAGGATATAAGAACCAAAGATAAAGAGAGATTTGTTCAGAGTTGGGGAGGATGGTACTATGAGGGGTAAGGGGATGAAACTAAGCAAAGGAAAGTACAAGCTCAATTTGCGGACACTGAGATCTGTGAGGCTTTGTAACCTATACATTATATTAGGCGCCTTCTACATCATCTGCTCTCGTGTCATTCCAGTTTATCACCCTCTGTTTTCAGTATAGCTACAATTACCTAATAAAGGGGTGATTCTCTTCTCATGGATACTGGGGCGAATGCAGAATAATTCCATTAAACTCAAAGAAATCATAGTGTAACTGACATCAGAATTAAAGCCCACAGGAGCAACTCCTTTGGAAAAAAAACAGGGTTGCCTTTTGTAACACTTATTATAAGGGATGGTGTCAAACATATGGCTTGCTCCCTGTATTGATATTCAGGATAGTCAGAATCTCAGTGAGTACATTTCTAGACTTGAAAGTTGAGAGAGACTCTAGAGTTGCAGAGTTAATCTTACAAATGGGAGTGTAGCTGACACAATGTCATCTTCCTGAGTCTGCAGGCAGCCTGAGACAATAATGAAAAGTGTGAACTCACCTGCCCCCTATTCATCTCATTGGGATGCCAGTGATTTAACTCCCTTCTAGATCATCATTAACTCTTTCCATGTTGATTATTTTAGTATGGGAAAGGGAGGCTAAATTTTCAATCGTTCTACTAATTTTGCATGCCTGACTTTCTGAGTTCCCAGCATGAGACAGAGGCATCTGGCTTTGAGAGGTGCTTGCCACTTGCAGCTCACATTGACTTCAGATAGAGTTGTGGGTACTCCACACCTCTGGAAATCAGCTCCTTAAAAGTGTTTCCATATCCCACAGCATGTATGTTACGTCTACTAAGGGCACGTTACACACAGGTTTTTTGCACTGGTTTAAACCCCTAATGTTGATACACTTGAAATGTCCAAACCACCTCTAAACCAGTTTAGCTTAATCCAATAATTTCCTGAATTGAACTGAACACGTATAAACACTGCATTTTTGTTAGGGGTTTGAAATCAATGTAAAATCACTTTAGTTGCACTGGTGCAAGTTTTCTAATAAAGCCCTGAGCCCCCCTTACACACACGTACCTAAATGAAACTTACACAGCATTACACATCGCATCTGGATATGGCCGTTTGACCCACCACTGAAATTAGGTCATCATTCTTATGGAAAATAAAATAAAATGAGCCACTCTGTTTCCTGCTGCACTTTCATTTTCTTCTTGGTGCTGTTGTAGCAATGTTTGCTAGGGCCTGTGCCCACTTTTATTTCAGAGTTCATAACGTGTAATTGTGTTCAGGGCCAAATATAGGGAATGGAATTCTAGGGTGGGCTGCCTGCCTGTCACACAACAAAGCCTCAGAAAGGGTGTTGCCTCCTTTCAACATCCTCCTCCATAACCACTTGATCTGGTTGCGTGGTAACCCAGTGATCGTGCACAATTTACCTCCCCACCCTCCTTCCTTTTAACCCCCAGTCACCGCAACTGGCCTAATTTAGCCACTCGGCCTCTCTGGTTAATGTCAAATCAGCAAATGATATTTGTTGAGTTCTGTATTTCCTTGCCGAGTTTGGGTGGGGTGGGGCAAGAGGAAAAAGTGATCCAAAATATGGAACGATCTGCTGCATCACTGCACTCACTTCTCTGCTGATCTATAGAGGTGTCAAGGAATTAGGAAGAGACCGTGCTAAAGTTCTGCAAGTTCAGAATGCATGGAACTCCTTCTGAAAGGCAAGCAATGAGTTAAGAAGAGTTTAATAACTGCTGTGTTGACACAGAAAGTCATTTTCCATGCAGAAGCAACCTGACTCTCTGAGAGGGAATGCATTTGCAATGCAATTCTGCATTCTCTCTCATTTCTAGAATGCCCATTACCATAGTATGTAAGGCCCTGATCCTGCACATATGCGTGCGAGTAACCTTATTTCTGTAGCAATCCTGTAAATTTTGTGGGAGTAAAGTTACTCATGTGCATGTTGGCAGCATTGGGCCCTAAGTCAGTATGTAACTACACACACAGGCATACCCACAGCTATGTATATCCTGAACAGCTCAGCTAGGAGAATAATCCTTTATATGTGCCCAAGTAAATCTGGGATTTAGGCCTGGGAGTTTCAAAGGACCTAAGGGTGTTAAGTGCCCAACTCCCACTGAAAGTCCATGAGAATTGGGCACTGAATCCTTTCCTAGATCCCTTTTGAAAATCCTTGTCTAGGTGGTGACAGCTGCTCCAACAAATTATGGTAGGTGTAAAGAAGGAAGCTGGGTTTTCCAATTCAGGCCCACTGAAAGCAGCAAACATCCTCCTTTACAATGGGTCCTGCCAATTGATTGTATTCCAATATGTTTGAAATGTACCGGAGGACATAGGCACCGACTCCGTGAGTGCTCCGGGGCTCAAGTACCCTCAGGGCTGGATTCATCTTTTGTGGGCCTTGGTGCCCCTGCTCCTCCCGTGCTCTGCCCTGAGGCCCCACCCCTGCTCGGCCCCTTCCCACCGAGGCCCTGCCAACACTCCGCTCCGAGGCCCCACCCGTCGCTTGCACAGGGGGAGGGGGCGGAGAGGAGCACCCACCAGGAAAAACAAAAGTCGGTGCCTGTCTGGGAATTCTGTGCTGATTAAAAGAGTATAATGTACAACTACAGCCATGATCTAACGTGTCGGAGCAGGAGTCAAGAGATCCGGGTTCTGTGCTGGGCCATGCCACACATCTGCTCCGTGACCTGTGGCACGTTAACTGAATTTCTCTGCAGCTCCGTTTCCCCTTTGGAAAAATGGGGATAATACCCATGGCACAAGGGTGGGCCTTGGTTCATTACTGTTCGTAAAGGTGCCCGAGGGAATAAATAAATTGTTCATTATTAATGATTATATGATATTACTGTTAAGATTTGCCAGGAGCAGAATTTTTCCCCAGCGTGTTGTGTAACTCACAGTGATTGCCGATGGGAATTGTTTGAATAACAAGAGCAGACAAGGAGCCTGCAAAGTGTTTAAAGCCGGGGGGAAAAATAAGACTAAATTGGACCAAACCTGACAAAGCGCCATTAATGAAATTCTACAGCGGGCAGTGGGAGGGCACCCCAACACAGTCAGCAAAAATGAATGTGGGAGCATACGACTGCAGTGTCCTCCTTTAGGGAGCAACTGAGCGTCTTGGGGGGGCCGATCCAAGTTTGAAGCTTCACGTGTTGATGTGCGGGGAGGGGGAGAGAGCTTCCTCAAAGGCCTGTGACGTTGCTGTGATTACCACTACTTTCCACAGTCAAGCGGAGTGACCAGCTAGTCTCTACTACTCAAAGGAAACACATGTCTAGGAGCGCATGGGCGGCGTGTGACCCCCCCCCCAACCTCTTTGGGGAGGCTAGCTCGCTGGCCCCGCCCCTTCCACCCAAGGCCCCGCCCATACCAGTTGCCCGATGGGGGAGCCTGGCTGAACTGCCCTGCTCCCCGGGCTGCTGGCCAGCCCGAGCAGCAGCTGCCCAAGTCTTGGCCTGATTCCTGGGCTGCCGGCCCGACCCGAGCCCCCACTGGCTTTGGGGGAGAGGAGGACCAAGGGCAGGGCCTCAGGGCGGAGCATGGGCAGGGCCATGGCTTGGGTTTGGGGAGGCTTAGCTTCCTCTGGACTATTATACCCGTTGTGCATGCTAGGAGATGGGAGATTCTGCACTCGGAAACCTATTTTGGGAAGAGCTGCTCTTCCCACTAGGAAAACTCTCTGTGCCTCCAAAGTTGTGTGCGCCTTGGGGTTAGTGAACTCATGGGATGGGTACCATGCTACCTGTAGTAGTGCCCTTGCATCCCACTGCTCGGGGCCCTGATTCCTCCATCTGCTTATCACCTGATGTTTCTGAGCTGCCTGAAATGTTGGCCTCCTGGCTCCTGCTTACCTGGCCTCAATTCTCCTATGCCTTTGCCTGCTGCTCCCCTTCTTCGCTGGCTGCTCTGCCTTCTTTTTCCTGCGTACAGGCTGGCTGTTAGCCATTTCCTTGCCTCGAGTGCTATCCCCTTGCTTCCTCTGAGGCTGCTGCTTATTCCTCCTCTTCTGTTTCCCCACCCACCTGACCAACCCCAGAGCCCCCTGTGTTCTGCAAGCAGCAGCAGATGCATTGGTACTGTATTCCTGGGGTTGGAGGAAGATTACAGTTGTTCATTGTATTTATTCAGTGTGTGATAGCTCATGGGCTCAAGCCACAAAATTCAGATCCAGGTTTCAAAAGCCTCAAAGTTCCAGGGTGCTTGGATCTAGGGTTTTGGTTCAGGCCTATATCTCTGATTTAAGGAAACAGTGAGACTTGATGTCTTTCTTCTGTGGACCTCAGCAGGGAGCAAAGGCTGAGAACTAGAACTGTGCAAAATGTTCGCAACACAACCGGAGAACATCCAGAAGTCATGGGGCTCTGTGTTTGCTGGCAACTCGTTTGGATGAGCTTCGTAGAACAGTGCGTGATCCCCACCTGAATGGTGAGGGGTTCCCAAATCTGGGCCTGTCTATGGTTTCTTGCCGAATTCATGCTTTAGATACAAAACCAGGTGGAAGGGGCTGGTTTACCTGAATTTTGCTTTGAATTTTCAGATTCCATCAAATGAGACTCCAAGGTAAACTTGAGGGGCAGAGGGGTGCGTATGCACACACACCTCTGAGCTGGATTCCCTCCTCCTGACTATGCCCAGAACCCCCATTGAGTCACACCCCACACCCTCCTGTGTTGAGATGCCTTTCTGATTAAGGAGATCCTTGGTGCACCAAGGGGCTGCTCTGTATGCCGCTGCTCCTGTTCATTCCCTTACGCTTCAAAGGCTGTCCTATGGGAAATTCCAGAAGACTCCATTCGAATCCTTCAGCTGATCTCTGGGGGTTCTAACTGGCTGACCAGTAGTAGCCCCATAACCAGCAGCCGAACACGCCCATCCATTGATTTGTCCCAAAACCTCGTGGTGACCTGGAGGCAGTTGAAAATGTTGAGCAAGAATTTCCACTAGCAACGACCTTGCTTCTGATGAAGGAGAGATGGACGTAACTGGGTGGAGCCTATCAGAGCCACTCTGCACAGTGTTTCACGGGGGCATGAGTCACTGCTTCTTCCTCCCTCCCGCTGTAGTGAACACGCTCCCTCGTTGGTCCTGCCAGCTGGGCATTTTAAAATTAAGATTGGAACCTGAATTTGCCTCTCCCCACAGGAACACATTGGTGTGCAATCTCTTGGGGTATGTCTACACAGCGGTGTAATTCCCAGCCTGGGTAGATAGGTATGCGTAACTCTGCTTGAGCTAGCACCTAAAAACAGCAGCGTGGGCAGCGGTGCAGACTAGCCGCCTGAGTGCAATCCCACCCGATCCCTTGGCTGTGTACTTGGGGGGCTAGCCCAAGCCACTGCCTCAGGGGCTAGCTCGAGCAGAGCTAGTGGGTGTACGCCTACCCACACCGGAAATCACCTCTCCCAGTTCCTGTACAGAGGTAGCCTTCCTCTTTAGGATTCCCAGCCTCAGACATTCTTCTCATCTCTAAGTCTAGGTCACTGACTGGCACTGCTTATCCTATGCTCTGGCTTTTAATGTCTCCTGTGATTTGTAGTTGATGCGGGTACTCAGCTCCTCCTGTTCCCCATTCTGCACAGCAAACTGGATGACATTCATATTGGGAGCTGAATACCAGCTAACCCCTGAATAAAGTATCACCCAAACCCATACAGTCTCTTTGCTCATCCCCAGTGTTCCGGGCTGGAATGGGCCCCTTCGCTTTCAGGCCTGGGGTTTGTTGATTAAGTTGGTTGGCCAATGGCTATTGGGTGAGGTTTTCAGAAGCACTCAGCACTGCCTTAGATCTCAGGGAAGGCAGCCACCAACTAGGGCCTTCTTCCCTCCCGCCCGCCCCATCCCCTCTTCCACCTCAGTGAGGGCTTTGACTCATCTGGCCTGCAATTTACCCCCAGTTCTAGCAATGGGTGGTGAGTGAGTGAAGACAAAGCTTAGTTGGGTTCAGAGATTCTTACCACTGTGTCTGAGCCCTGTGGCAATGCTCCGCTGCCACTCTTCACCAGCACCCATGGAGCTATAATGCTGACCAATTATGGATTTTGCTTTTGCCAGAAGAGGTGCAGCTGCAGTGCCTTGATGGCCAGCTGCTGTTGTCTTGGGGCCACTGCAGAGAAAGCAAAGGAGAGGGGAAATAAGCCGAAAGGAAAGCCAAAGGACATTTAAATAAAAGAATCAGCCATAGAGTTTCTGTTGCCTGCAATGAATCAGCAGTAGAAGGTTCAGATGGTGGCAACGTCTCGTCTTGCCTGGCCGGTGAACCCTAGGCTGCCCGGCCTCACTAAGTGCATTGCCTGTCAGTGAAAACAGAAACACTGAAAACTGACTGGCAGGGAATGACAGTTAAAAAAAATGCATGTGTCACGGAAAAGAGCTAGGTCAGCTAGAAACTTAGCTTTGCCTTTCCTTCACAAGAGCCTATGAGTTAAATGAGCACTTCTGTTAGAATGTAACGCATGGCTGTCACTGTGCAGCACTCCACGGCCACTAAGAACTTCGCAGACAAACTATGGACTCCAGACCACTTGAGCTAGAGGAGAATCTCCAGTAGCTACCAACAGTATAAGGCTTTTATGACACACGGTAGAAAAGTTCTGATAAGCTTTTCCTCCCACACCCTCCATCTGTCCCCAGGCTTACGGTTGTGTGCCTTTGTGCACCAGGCAGCCAAAATATGGTTTAATTTGTAACCAAATCCAAATGCAGTATTCAATGTGAGGCTGTGCCATTAATGTTTATGGTGGCATTATGGCATTTTCTGTTTTAATCTCTATAGCTTTCTTTCTAGAAGTGAACATCAGAGATGTAACTACACTGATATAGCTGCAAATGCATCAGTGTACGCCATAGCTTGTACTGGTGCAGTTCACCGGCGCACGCACACACACGTATGCTAGCACATGCCCTTCTTTGGGGGATTTTGGACACTGCGGGGAAATAGTTAACATTTGGTTGTTTAAGATATTTCCCTGTTGTCTGGGGAGGTTTCTGTCTGTGCACAGTTAGAACAATTACACTCATAGGTCTGCTCTTGTTATGAGGTCTCTTTTTATGAGTGGAATTGTGTCAAATATGAAATTGCATAACTACTAACTGCGGTATGTAACCTATCAGTTAAATCACCCTCTGTCCCAGGTCCTTGGAGGGTAGTTAATGTAACGGCTATTTTTCAAAAAGGCTCCAGAGGTGATCTTGGCAATTACAGGCCAATAAGCCTAACTTCAGTACCAGGCAAATTGGTTGAAACTATAGTAAAGAGCAAAATTATCAGACATAGATAAATACAATATGTTGGGGAAAGGTCAACACGGCTTTGTAAAGGGAAATCATGCCTCACCAATCTATTAGAGTTCTTTGAGGGTGTCTATAAGCATGTGGACAAGGGTAATCCAGTTGATATGATATACTTGGACTTTCAGGAAGCCTTTGACAAGGTCCCTCATCAAAGGCTCTTATGCAAAGTAAGCAGTCATGAAATAAGAGGGAAGATGCTATCAGTAACTGGTTAAAAGATAGGAAACAAAGGGTAGGAATAAATGGTCAGTTTTCACAATGGAGAGAGGTAAACAGAAGGATCCCCCAAGGACCTTTCATGAATATGTTGAACATCACTGATCTGGAAAAAGGGGTAAACAGTAATGATACAAAGTTATTCAGATATAGGGTGACCAGATGTCCCATTTTTATAGGAACAGATCCGTTTTTGGGGACTTTTTCTTATATAGGTGCCTATTACCACCACCCCCTGTCCCACTTCTTCACAGTTGCTATCTGGTCACCCTATTCAGATAGTTATGGTCAAATCTGACTGCAAAGTGTTACAAGGGGAATCTCACAAAACTGGATGATGGGGCAACGAAAAGGCAGATGAAATTCAATGATAAGTGCATTACTTTGCACGCTGGAAAACATAATCCCAACTATACATATAAAATGATGGGATCTAAATTAGCTGCTACCACTCAAGGAAGACATCTTGGAGTCATTGTGGATAGTTCTCTGAAAACATCCACTCAGTGTGCAGCAACAGTGTAAAAAAAAAAAAAAGCGAACAGAATGTTTGGAACCATTAGGAAAGGGATAGATAATAAGACAGAAAATACCATAATGATGCCATTATATAAATCCATGGTACGCCCACACCTTGAATACAGCATGCAGTTCTGATTGCCTCATCTCAAAAAAAGTTATATTAGAATTGGGAAAGGGGCAGAGAAGGGCAAAGAAAATGATTAGGAGTATGAAACAACTTCCATAAAAAGACCAGGACTGTTCAGCTTAGCAAAGGGACAATGAAGGGGGGACATGACAGAGGTCTATAAAATCATGACTGAGGTGGAGAAAGTGGACAGGGAAGTGTTATTTTCCTCTTCACATAACACGAGAATTAGGGATCACCCCACTGAAATTAATAGGCAGTAGTTTTAAAACAAACATAAGGAAGTACTACTTCGCAGAACGCACAGCCAACCTGTGAAACTTTGGATGTTGTGAAGGCCAAAAGTATAACTGTGTTCAAAAAAGAATCAAATAAGTTCACGGAGGACAGGTCCATCAACAGCTATTAACCAAGATGGTCAGGGATACAACCCCATGCTCCAGGTGTCCCTAAACCTCTGACTACCAGATGTTGCGACTGGACGGCAGGATGGATCACTCGAAATTGCCCTATTCTGTTCATTCCTTCTAAGGCACTCGCCACTGTCAGAGACAGGATATTGGGCTAGATGGAGCATGGGTCTGACCTAATATGGGCCTTCTTATGTAGTTATGTGTCTCTGTTTAATACTGCCAGAGTTAGAGCTTTTATTGTAAGTAACTATAAAGGTTAGAAATACACATGAACAAAGGACATTCCAGGTTAAGGCTGAAACCTGTTCCTTAAAGGGAACCTTTATCTTATTTAGGCCCAAAATTTAGGTATTGTTTAAATAAAAGAGAGGAGGAGGGAGATATTTACAAAAACTAATATTCTCTGAATAGAAAATGTATCAATATATTAAAAAATACATACAAGAAAATAGAGCTGGGGTGATTTAATTATTCTCCTGTAGCATCAGACAACCCAAGAAGAAGAGTGTGTACTAGTGTGCCAGAACCAGAAAGTGAAACCGACTATAAACAGAAAATGAAACTAACCAGTTTAGTTTCAATATCGCCAGTGAGAAAAAGTGCAATAATAAACAAATAAGCAAACGCCAACAATGGTGAGAGGTAAATTTTATGCTTAAAATTATTTCAGCTTTAATCATCTAAGATGTTTTTACCCTTATGGAAAAGGCCTATAGGATTTAGTAAGGATAAAACCAGTGGATTCTAGAGAAATGCAATAGGGATCTGCAGAAGCTACTCTCAAAGTTTAAAGAATGTAGAAGAGAATGATCGCTATGCCATGGGTTTTTGAACCATCCTATTCTTTTTCTCTATTAAATTTTATAGGAAGGTTAAAAAAAACCTGTAGAGAGGTAAAAGAAAAGGAGTACTTGTGGCACCTTAGAGACTAACCAATTTATTTGAGCATAAGCTTTCGTGAGCTACAGCTCACTTCATCGGATGCATTCAGTGGAAAATACGGTGGGGAGATTTATATACACAGAGAACATGAAACAATGGGTGTTATCATATACACTGTAAGGAGAAAAGAAAAGGAGTACTTGTGGTACCTTAGAGACTAACCAATTTATTTGAGCATAAGCTTTCGTGAGCTACAGCTCACTTCATCGGAGGCATAAAAGTGGAAAATGCAGTGAGGATGTTTTTATACACACAGATCATGAAAAAAATGGGTGTTTATCACTTCAAAAGGTTTTCTCTCCCCCCACCCCACTCTCCTGCTGGTAATAGCTTATCTAAAGTGATCACTCTCCTTACAATGTATATGATGATCAAGGTGGGCCATTTCCAGTACAAATCCAGAGTTTAACAAGAACGTCTGAGGATATATCTATTCAGGGGACACCATCATAGGGCTTAATAACATCAGCCACACTATCAGAGGCTCGTTCACCTGCACATCCACCAATGTGATATATGCCATCATGTGCAAGCAATGCCCCTCTGCCGTGTACATTGGTCAAACTGGACAGTCTCTACGTAAAAGAATTAATGGACATAAATCAGATGTCAAGAATTATAACATTCATAAACCAGTTGGAGAACACTTCAATCTCTCTGGTCACGCGATTACAGACATGAAAGTTGCGATATTACAACAGAAAAACTTCAAAACCAGATTCCAGCGAGAGACTGCTGAATTGGAATTCATTTGCAAATTGGATACAATTAATTTAGGCTTGAATAGAGACTGGGAGTGGCTAAGTCATTATGCAAGGTAACCTATTTCCCCTTGTTTTTTCCTACCCCCCCCCACCTCAGACGTTCTTGTTAAACCCTGGATTTGTGCTGGAAATGGCCCACCTTGATTATCATATACATTGTAAGGAGAGTGATCACTTTAGATAAACTATTACCAGCAGGAGAGTGGGGTGGGGGGAGAGAAAACCTTTTGAAGTGATAAACACCCATTTTTTCATGATCTGTGTGTATAAAAACATCCTCACTGCATTTTCCACTTTTATTCATCCGATGAAGTGAGCTGTAGCTCACGAAAGCTTATGCTCAAATAAATTGGTTAGTCTCTAAGGTGCCACAAGTACTCCTTTTCTTTTTGCGAATACAGACTAACACGGCTGCTACTCTGAAACCTGTAGAGAGGTGCCATCGTCTATGAAGTTTTATAAGATTTTCCCATAAAGTTGCTTACAAACAGTATCACTGATTACCCGATTGTGTAGCTGCGCCTACAGTGGCAGAATTGACTCACCACCAGAGCAGGGCTAGACACCATAGTCTTAAAAACACCTGCGCCCTGTCTACACCACAGCTACCCTTGTAGCCAACAGTAGTGCAGCTGCACCAGTGGTGATTTACAAATTCTAATTTTCCTGGGGTAGATACAGCCTTTTCATATCTCTAAACTGCAATACAATATACAGCCCATGCAGTATATAGCATGTGTTATTGAGTTGCAATACTATAGGAGAGGCTGTGTGGTCTAGTGGTGAGGGCATTGGATTAGGACTCAGGACTCATCTCTGTGGTGTGACCTCACACAAGTCACTTCACTTCTTTGTGACTCTCTTTTCCCTCCTACCCTTTGTCTGTTTAGACTGTAAGCTGTCTGGGGCAGGGCTTGTCTCTCTCTATGTGTACACGCAGGGCCTAGCCCAATGGGTCTCAGATCTCATTTGAGGCCTCTAGGTGCTGCTGTAACCCAGACAATAAATAATATTAATTTCAGAATCTCTCTGATTTTGAGGATTTAAGGTGATCCCTAGGTATTGTCTCAACCTGTGGGGGTGTGATTTAAGTGTGATGCTGCTTTCTTTCCTCCACTTAGATTAAAAATGAGACCAATTCCATAGCGCTGGTAACTCAGAGTTGTAGGGACCTGCACTTATTTTAAGAGCCTGTAGGGCTCTCTGATCCATCCCATTCCTTCCAGCTCCTACATGGCTGCTGAAAAGGCAGAACTGGGCAAACAACAGTAGCTTTTTATATTTTGATCTTGTAGTTTTGATGTGATTCAGAGAAAATAAATGCTGCATCTTTAAGGATTGGCCTGCAGCTAAGTATAAGGGTGTATTAACTCCACCCTACTGCTTTTTTTCCCCCTTTGGTGGTTCCCCCCCCCCTTCCTCTCAACCATGAAATAACCAAAGTTTTAAAGCAATGGTCCTTCAGCATGCAGGCAGAGTTATCTGACTACGTGTGACCCACAGAAAGCTAAAAGAGTGGGACCTAGTGGAAACCAAATCTCATCTTCGTGTAAGTATTGTGCTCCCTTATCTGGTGCTTATGCAGTTGTTATAATGAAGAGCTTAACACAATATGTTGCTGTACTGAAGACATCTCTCAGAAAATTCCAGCGTGGTGGTGTGCTGAAGTTAGGTAAATCAGGTACAACTATTCTCTGCTTGCAGGTGAATAGCTCTGAGCAGATAGATCTATGGCAGAGACAGGTTTTTAATTAGAACTATGTGCGTTGGTAAAAGCTGTGGAGCTGGTGTGTCAGTGTATTTTCAATCAGTATGCTTAACGGTTTAGTCAATTCAGTCTTAGTTTAGTCTATAGTTTTCGGCTATTGAAAGACCAATTAATTCCCTCCTCCATCCCATTCTTCTTCAGCAAGAATCTGTTGATTTATCAGCTATCTTTTAAAAGTGATGTTTGCTCTGATGTGCATCCACCTGCTTTTTATATGGTTGGTTAAGGTGTGGGCTCTTGCTCATTTTGTGCAGTTTTTTTTCTCTTGATAAGCCAAAGAAACTGCGGAACTAGAGACTAAAAAGCGCAAAAAACCCCCCACATGCTGTGCTATTTTGGTAGCAGCAAATTATGCGTTCTACAAATTACAGTTGGTTATGAACAAAATGTGTCTGTCTGTTACCATATAACAATGTTCTGCCTTCAGATGGCCACTAA
Source organism: Natator depressus (assembly GCF_965152275.1). NCBI lineage: Eukaryota > Metazoa > Chordata > Testudines > Cheloniidae > Natator > Natator depressus. The sequence continues at coordinate 14,261,746 of NC_134238.1, read as the reverse complement.
TATATTTAAACTTATGATAATACCGATTGAAATCCAGTGCCCTCTTTTTTCTGAGTTCTGATTTATTCCTACCCGCCAATGTCATACTTAATTATACAGCCATAAAACTTATACTTCACAGATTGTTAGGCATTTTATTAGAAAGGACTTGGAGTTTTGGTTGTTTCTTGAATAGCTGGAAAGTTTTAGCTCCCTGGTTATAGCTTTCTTTCTTTCTTTCTTAATTGTGAGACTAGAAAAACAGTTTAAAACTGAGGATATATACAGGCTGTTTATTCTGAAACACACAAATGTCAACCCAGAGATACTGTAAGCATTCAGAAACCACAGTGAGGCATTTGATGTATATACCTTGATAGAAAGAACAGGAGTACTTGTGGCACCTTAGAGACTAACAAATTTATTTGAGCATAAGCTTTCGTGAGCTACAGCTCACTTCATCGGATGCATTCAGTGGAAAATACAGTGGGGAGATTTTATATATACAGAGAACATGAAACAATGGGTGTTACCATACACACCATACATACCATACCTTGATAGACACATTAGATTATATTTGAGAAGTTGCCCCACCTAAAATAGTACAAATTGACTCTAGCATTTGAGGCTTAACAGGTTATCTACCAGCTGTAATAAAAAGTAGTAATTTTCATTTGGTCTTTTTTTTTCTGCAGAAGCTGGATAAAACCCAAGATACACATATTCACTTGCACTCTCTCTCACACACACACTTACAGAAGCATAGCAGATCCATTGCAAATTTCAGTACATTTTCAAGTAGTAATATCGAGATAACTTCAAATTGCAAATTTCTAAATTAATCTTTAATTAAAGAACAGAGGAATTGCCCTTCCTCTCCTCCCCTGCCAACTTTCCTCAGAACAATACTCCATCCAGCCTGGAACCTTGTCCCACTCCCATCACCACCACATAACCAATAGTCATCTAGCTTGGTACCCTGTTCTCACCTGCCTCTCCCATCAGACCAATGGTCCATCTAGGCTGATACCTTATCTTCAACAGAGGCCAGTACAAGATGCTTCAGAAGAATGCCTGCCAGGGATTTGTTGTGAGGCATGAGGCTGAAGGTTAAGACCTACATTTTCCAAAAAGATACTAATCTTAGGTGCCTCCATTTCTGGGTGTCAAACTTGAGACCTGATTTCCAGAGTCACTAAGCAGCTTCCATTGACTTCACATGGAGCTGTGGCTATTCAGCACCTTTGAGAATCAGGCCCAACCTGTGTTAAGTGGCAAACTCAAAAATGGAGACACTCAGAATGAATGGACTCTTGAAATTGCAGCTGTAAATTAAAGCTGGGTGGGAATCTTTTGAGATTTCAAAAGATCTTCCTGTGCCAAATTGGGACACAGGCAAAATCTCAAGAATCTGCGGGGGGGGGGGGGACAGAATGTTTTATTTTGATTTTGACCTTTTTATTTAATTTTCTTTTATTGTAAATGAACTTAAATTTTGAAGTGAAAAAACAGAACTTTTCATAAAAAATGTTACAACATCCCATTGACAATTTCAAAACAATTTTATTCAAAAAAATTTCATCAGAAGTCACCCTTTCCCGAAAAAAATTTGGTTTCAAAGAATCAACATTTTTCCTGATAAAAAATAGTAAGTTGAAAAATTCCTGTCCTACTGTGCCCTAAATGGCTTCATACACCTCTGGGCTTAGCTTACTCCTTACAACAGATCATTGCTTTTATAAATAGAGAAAGGGTAGGTGAAACTATGGTAATATGGTTACTAAATCCTGAGCCAAATGATCATGTTCTCCGGAGCACTCCTTAGCCAGATTTCTTCTTCTGTGAACCTCACTTAATTGATTTAGATTTAAATAGATGCAGATAAAAGAACACTTCTCCTAGTTTCTAGGCACTCCTGCTATCAGAAGACAATACAGTTATCATTCCAGATCCAAAAGAGCAGCAAAACATACTACAAGCCAAAACCCTGCTCCTTCAAATACTTGAACACATGCTTAACTTTACTCATGTGAGGCTAATCCTCCAGTCTAGACCATGCGCTATACATGTACTGAGAATGGTGAATAAACACCTTTAGATGCTCTATACATGTACTGAGAATGGTGAATAAACACATGCTGAAAATGTCACCATACTATTAGCTACTGCCACTGCTGCTATTTGATCATACCAGCTATGAGTCCCCGGAACAGATCTTGTCGTCTTGTTCCACTTTTACACCACTCATGGTTTCCTTTCCAACTTCCCCCGACCCACCTTCTTCACAGACCGCATCACATTTTAAAAAGGAAAACCACACACACTTTGGGGGCAGAGCTGTAACACACGAGAGAGGACAGGGGAGACAGGGTTTATTTGCCCTGACGTTTTCATTCAAATTACAGGTGCCTTTTGCCTTGGCGGATGTGTTTCTCTTACAAGTAAGCGCCTCGTCATCGTTTCCCCAGTGCTCTCCCCCTTATCAGGTCTGGGCTTTTTGCTTTCCCTCGTCTGCTCCCTGCTAGCCCATTATCTGTACTTACTGGAGTGCAGGAGGTCAGCCATTCTGCTGACTGCTTGGAGAGAAACCTGCACAGTGGCCTTGCTTCATTCTGAGCACCCTCACTGTGATCCAGGCTTGGCTCTGCATTTATATGTTAAGGCTGAATTCAAAGTCGAGGGGGAATTCCAGGTCCCTGCCTTTTGTTCAATAAACTCGATGATCCTTCAGTCACTGGGACTCACTCAAAAGATATTATTTACATGGGTGCTTCTGATTTCAAAACTCACGTGCTCAAAGGATTATTGGCTATGGGATTGGGATAATAAATCCAAAACCGGTCCCCAACATTATAACAGTACTAGGAGAAACTATTGTAACTGCAGCTCCTGCCTGTCTTTTTACGTCTTTCTCACTGCTTCCAGCAGAGTTCGGCAACCTCTTTAGAGCTCTGTTTATTTCTTCCAGTGGTTTCCATAAATGCTCTGAAAATGGGTAATGTCTACTGCACTTCACAGGGTTTTGAAGCATTTCAAGATCCTCAGATGATAAATGCTGTACAGATCTGTCTATCTCACCCCTCACCGTTGCGTCCTCATCCATGTTTGATGATGGTGATTTAACATTTATATTGCAGCAGCACCTAGAAGTCAACCAGACAGGGCCCCATTGTGCTAGGCGTTTCCTGCGCTAAAGGTCCTACAGGCTAAAAGACAGGACGTAACAGGGGGATGAGACAGGCACATGGTGGATGGGGGATATGGGTTGTTGAAGCTGAGGTATTACTCTTATTCCATTCAGAAACATGTGAATTTGATTTTTTATGTCTGATGCATCTTTTTAATACTGATGAATAGACTACAAGTTAGATCCTGCCAGTGCAGACCAGCCCTAATACCAGCAGATCCAGCCACAGGGTCTCTCTCCTGTGCAGGGGGATCTTTGGGTGGAGTAGAGCTGGTGCAGAGGCTCCTAAACCATCCCCATTCCTGTGGCTGGGGTATTTGCAGTCAGCGAATAGCAAGGGATTCCCTAATCCCCAGCTGCTGCAGTGGCCTCTTGAGGCTCATGCAGTTTAAAGCAGCTCTCAGGCTGCTCCAGCATATGCTGGAGAACCAGCCCAGAAACCGACAGGCTCAGAATTGGAAAGGTCCAAATGAGGCATGAAGCCACTGTGACAAGGGGGCATTCGCCTCTTGAGTGCTTCCTAGCAGCTGTGTGTGGTACTGCAATCTTTTTTTCCCATTCCTGGCACCCCCTGTAGGTTGCTGATCTCATGAGGCGGGTCTCCAGTGGCTCAGCCCTGCAACCAAGTCACACAATCAAAAATGGATCCCTTCTACCATGGCAAAGATTTCCCCAATTGGCCTGTCCTCGCCAGGGACTTCAGCCCCATCTCCGGGCCCTTTAAATCCAGCTCTTCGCTTGGTCAGCTAAAGGAGCCATGTCTCCTTGGGGCTAGGGTGCCTTTGCCAATGCCTGGTGGGGAACCCAACCAGGGACCCTATAAACAGCAGCCACATCCTGCCTCCTTTAATTAGTTGCTGCTGCATTCTTGGGGCCTCTTCTCACCTAGCCCCTTTACCTTCACCTATTACCTTAGGATTACAGTTCTCAGGGCCTCTTTCTCAGGTCAGTAAATGCAGTCCCGTCAAGCTCTTCTGATCAGAGAGGAGCCCCCTTCCTCACTCCTCTGCTTCCAGCCAGGGACTGACTTGCTAAGGTCCTGCAGCTATTTGAGCCGGCTGGGCTCTGTTCGGCTGCTTCTGTGCAATCATTCTAAGCAAGCCGGGGAGACCCATCTTGCTGCTTCTCCCTGGGGCAAGGTGTGGTGGGACCGCAGGGTCTCCAGCAGGGGGCCACGAAGGGCTAGGTGCACTCCGTCACAGTTACTTTGCACACACCCCTCCTCAGCTGTGCTTGTAGCTGAAGAGCTGGCCCACCATTTTTAAACAAGCTCTCCCATACCACTGTGGTTTGTTCCGTATCAGCGTCCAAGGCCAGCTTCTCAGGTGCCGTGTGGCCACTTTGCATGTGATTTGTAGCCATGGAAACGCAGCATTTTGCCCTGGGAGGATCCCTCCAGAGATGGCCAATCCCCTTGAAGCAGAGAGTCTCCTTCTGCTGGGACACCCCTATGCTATGCTGGGACACCCCTGTCCGTGGCTGTGGTTTTGGCTCTGTGGTGGCATGGCATGTACCATTTGTAGGGTTAGGGGAGTGCAAAGATTAGTAGTAGTATTTATTTGTACTGCAGTAGCACCTAGGAGCCCTAGTCACGGGCCAGGACCCCAGTGTGCTAGGTGCTGTACAAACAGAACAAAAAGACACTCCCTGCCCCAAAGAGTTTACAATGTCAATGTAAGACAAGAGACAACAGATGGATACAGAGAGAGGAGGGAGTGCAAGGAAACAGTGAAACAATATTGATCAGCATTATGAAAAGGAGTACTTGTGGCACCTTAGAGACTAACCAATTTATTTGAGCATAAGCTTTCGTGAGCTACAGCTTGCTACATCGGATGCATACTGTGGAAAGTGTGGGTGGGGGGAGGTATTTTTTCATGCTTTGTGTGTATAAAAAGATCTTCTCCACTTTCCACAGTATGCATCCGATGAAGTGAGCTGTAGCTCACGAAAGCTTATGCTCAAATAAATTGGTTAGTCTCTAAGGTGCCACAAGTACTCCTTTTCTTTTTGCGAATACAGACTAACATGGCTGTTACTCTGAAACCGATCAGCATTATGCCACCATTGTCCACTCCCACCTGCATAACTTGCCCAGAGTTCTCATTGGTTGTGATTTACAGCTGGTAAAAAAAAAAATTGAATTCCCATCCCACGGGAAATTCTGGGAATCTCAGAATGTTTCATGAACTGAAATACTCCAAAATATTTCATTTCAACCTTATTGAAATGTTTCATTTTGACTTTATCGTTTCCACACAGATTAAATCAGAGTAGATTCAAAATGATACAGTCAAAATGAAACAGTCTGACATTCTCTAAATAAAATGTTTGGATAATTTCCCACCGAAAATCTTGATGAAATCTGTATGTTTCCACAACACATACAAATTTAATCGAATAAGCATTTTCAAATGTTTCATGGAAACCTATTGTTTTCGGGGAAAATTTTGACCAGCTGTAGCTATAATCACGGATTTGGCCTTTAGAGAGCTAGATTAGAGAGAAACAGGAGTAAAACAAGATGCCTAGCTGTCTTACAGTCGGAGCTGGTGAAATATTTTTTGAACGAAACATTTCAAACAAATGAAAAATGGCCTTTTTTCAACAACAAAATGTTTTTCAGAAAATTTTGCTTTTCTTAAAAAAATAATCAAAATACCCCCCCGCCCACTTTTCCCATAAAAGAGAAAGATGGAAATTAAAAAATGTGGTGTTTTTTTAAACCAAAAATCTTTGCCACTGAAATAGGAAATAAAAATCCAAACTGATTTTTTTTAAGAGTAACAGCTGTGTTAGTCTGTATTCGCAAAAAGAAAAGGAGTACTTGTGGCACCTTAGAGACTAACCAATTTATTTGAGCATAAGCTTTCGTGAGCTACAGCTCACTTCATCGGATGCATACTGTGGAAAATGCAGAAAATGTTTTTATACACACAGGTGTTTATCACTACAAAAGATTTTCTCTTCCCCCACCCCACTCTCCTGCTGGTAATAGCTTATTTAAAGTGATCACTCTCCTTACAATGTGTATGATAATCAAGGTGGGCCATTTCCAGCACAAATCCAGGTTTTCTCCCCCCCCCCCCCAAAAAACCCACTCTCCTGTTGGTAATAGCTTATCTAAAGTGATCACTCTCCTTACAATGTGTATGATAATCAAGGTGGGCCATTTCCAGCACAAATCCAGGGTTTAACAAGAACGTCTGAGGAACAGTGCGGGGGGGAAGGAATAAACAAGGGGAAATAGGTTGCTTTTTATAATGAATCAACCATTCCCAGTCTCTATTCAAGCCTAAGTTAATTGTATCCAATTTGCTATTACCAACAGGAGAGTGGGGTGGGGGGTGGGGGGAGAAAACCTGGATTTGTGCTGGAAATGGCCCACCTTGATTATCATACACATTGTAAGGAGAGTGATCACTTTAGATAAGCTATTACCAACAGGAGAGTGGAGGGGGGGAGAGAAAACCTTTTGTAGTGATAAACACCCATTTTTTCATGGTCTGTGTGTATAAAAACATCTCCTGTATTTTCCACAGTATGCATCCGATGAAGTGAGCTGTAGCTCATGAAAGCTTATGCCCAAATAAATTGGTTAGTTTCTAAGGTGCCACAAGTACTCCTTTTCTTTTTGTGATTTTTTTTTTAGTTTTCATTAAAAAAATATTTTTTTTGAAGTTTTCACAAAACATCCTTACAATTTTTCTACCCATTCTGCTTATAACAAGACCTAGTGGTGGTGATGTCGGGGTTATTGCTAGTGGGCCTGATTCTGATTTCACACACAGCAGTATAAATTAAGAGTAACTCTACTGAAAAGCCAGGTGCTGCAGAAATCACAATCAGGCCCAATTTCTTTCCTCCTGAGGGTCTCAAAGTGCACTGGGCTGTGTACTTAGGGAACACTGATATACCACTGGAAAGCCACCACACAACAATAAAACTACAGTTTAAGAACAGGAAGAAAGGAATATTTTTCCACTGGAAGTGCAGGTGGAGCTGTAGGCATTGTGATGAGCATTATTTATGAAGTGGTGGTTGTTCCTCAAACCTATAAAACGATAAAGGATGGTACAGTGGTTAGGACGCTAGCCCGGGACTTACTGTGTGGGTTCAATTTCTTGCTCTGTCACAGACTTCCTGTTTGGCCTTGGGCATGTCACTTAGTCTCTTTGTGTCTCAGTTCCACATAATTCCCTACCTCCCAGGGATGCTGTGAGGATAAATACATTTAAGATTGTGAGGTGCTCAGATATGACAGTAAAGGGGGCCATATATGTGTCTTAGATAGATGGCCTCTGCCCATGATACTTACAAAAAGTAGCCAATCTAAAACCGTTTAGATGCACAGAATGTACCAAGTGATAATGCTGGCTCAAGCTGGGCAAGTAATCTTGCAGTGATCATTATTGCTTTGCTTTGCAGAAAGACTGTGTTTCAAGTAGGCATGAGAAGGAAAGCTATCCATTGTCTTAAATAGACTGTGGATCATAGTTTCATAGAGATTAAGGCCAGAAGAGTCCATTAGATCGTCTAGTCTGACTTCCTATATAACACAGGCTATTAAATGTCACCCAGATAGCCCTGTATGGATTCCAATAGCTTGAGTTAGACCAAAGCATTTCAGTCCTGAGGAGACGAAATTGTTGTGTGCTGCAGGCAAAATCTAGGAGAGAATGAGGGGCCACCAACAGCCAATACCCCTGCAATGGGCAGGAATTGATTACATAAGACGTGTCCAGGTACTCCTAGCAGGTGACCCAGGCCCCATGCCAAAGAAGAAGGTGAAAACTCCCCAAGGTCCCTGCCAATCTGACCGGGGGAAAATTCCTTCCTGATCATACCCATAATGCATGGGTGCACATGTAATGCCGACAGATCCTGATCGTCGGCAGGTGGTATCGAACCTGGGACCTCTGAAGCTTAGCATATGAGCCTCTACTGCATGACTTATCTGTCTCTAGCTGGCCTAGGTGCCACGAGAGGGGGACAGAGCGCCACAGTAAGCAGGCATGGGTTACACACACGCACCCAGGAGGCCGGCGGCAGAGGTGTGAGAGAACGGGATGGCTTGGAAGAAGTTGTCAAATGAGATTGGGAGAAGCCTGCAAAGGGAGAAGCTTGGTCAAAGTGAAAGAGGTGAGAGTGTGTGATTCAGTCATGTCTAGCAGAGAACAGCACCACCTACTGAACTACCAGCATCACTCCCTGAAGCACCTACGTCTTCCTTGCCTTCATGTGACAAGACCACAGCCCCAGGTGAAATGCAGTCCTGACATCACAAGAAAGCAGAGTGAGAATTAAAGAGAACTACTAGGATACAGAGCATGGGGAGAATGGTCAGACAAAACTCCAGGGCATTTAACTTCCCGATCAGATTTCCACTTCTTCATGGACCTGATTCTTTAGTCATTTTTTCACCTTGGTAAATCGAGAGTGAGTCCACTGAAGTCCGTATAGTCACAGCAGTGAACCACTGGGCTAAGTGTCAGGAGAATCAGGCCCAATAGTTAAGACCTGGGTTCAATGTCCCAGTGTGGCACAGCCTTCCTGTGTGACCTTGGTAATCAGTGAGACTTACGTGCTTTTGCAAATGTTACCCTTAGTTGTTCCAGTTGTTATTTGTGTTACCCTAGTACCCAGGACCCCACTGTGCTAGGTGCTGCACAAACACAGAATAAAACAATGGTCCGTGTCCCAAGGATCTTACAATCTAAGTATGGGATAAAAGACTACAGACTGACCGACGGAGTAGAAGGGAACAAGGACAGTAGTGCCAGCCTGATCGGCTGTGGTCTCAGTGTGGCCTAATGGGGTGTTGTGAGGATGGATACCTTAGAGATTGTGAGGTACTCGAGTACTACGATGATGGAGGCCCTGGCAGCAGCTGGAATAGATTATCTGTGTTGCGGCATTGGCAAAATCCACATTCTCCCTCCAGCAGCACTCAGGCATGGTTTGTGAGGCTGGTGGGCCAGGCTCTCTAACGCAAAGCTCTGTTATATAGATTTCACGGGGTTACAATATCACACTCCTGTTTTTGTGACTCCATGACAAGCCTCCCAACACTGTCCGTTGCAGCTTTTATCGTTCACGCCGCAAGGCCCTGCCTAGCGTCTGGAAGTGCACGTGTGAGTCAGGGGAAGAGAGAGGCGCCCAAATTCTGCTCTCAGTATCCCCCAGTTTATCCCCATTGCCTTAATTTGACAGGTGAGGTGTAAAAAATTGAAGATGTGCCTTTTGCATGGCAGCCTGGAGAGGCCGTTGGCATCCCGCTGCAGTGCTAGGGGCTTGGCTCATGGGGGTGGTGGAGAGGAACGCCAGGGAGATTGTGCCTCAGGCAGCCTCTTCTGTTGAGGCGCACGATCTGTTCCCCTTCACGGGTCAGTGCAAAGCAGGGCCACGACTCTGCCTCCTTTAGCCCCCCAAGGTGCAGTGTGTGCAGGGATTGCTGCACACACTGGATGCAGAAGACCCAGGTGCAGACAGACTGCAACTGGGGAGTGGCTTCCCACTTGCCCTGGCAGGGCCCTCAGAGCAGAGCAGGCTGAATGGGCTCCGTTGCTGTGCAGCTGTACCTCAAGCCTAGAGTGACGCTAATGGCCAGGCTGTTTAGAGGCTTGAATTGAAGCGAGCTGGTAAAACCTGAAAGAAAAAGCCAAGTCACAGAGACAAGAGCACGTAACACTGGTCTCCTTCAGATCAGCAGTTAACACAGCACAGATAGGCCCTGGAGAGAACGAAGTGTAGACAGTGTTGCCAACCCCAAATGTTCAAAAATCATGAGTCAGGCTCACCAAAAACCATGAGATTGGCTTTAAAATCTTGAGATTTTGTAAAAATAATAGCGTTCTTTTTGTTTGCCTTCTGCTTTTTGAGCCTTTAGGGTGCACCGGGATCACATTTTAAAGCTTTTTCCACAGCCACGAGGGCTAAAAACTTGCTTTTTCCTTAAGAATGAAGGCTGAAATCATCACCTATCCACCTGACTCCAGGAGCTGTGGCTTTAAGGAAAACAGTAATTATCATGAGATTAATAACAAAGTCATGAGTTGGCAACACTGCATAGAGCAGAGGAGGGCAGGCCGGTGAGCTGCAGACTGGAGCGCGGGTTTCAATCCCCTGGGCAGAGGGAACATAACATACGCACACTCGCAGCGGATCCTAACAGCTGGCAATATCTGCTCAGAACAGCCATTTCGAGACCACATTGAAGCAGAGAGCAAAGCACTTTGGGGCAACAGTCCCATGACTGAGTGGCAAACAGGGACGCTTTATTCAGCAGCTAAGGAGATGGCGTGGCACACGCTGGGGACTGCAATGGACCTACCACTAAGGCTACTTAAGAGCTTGCTTTTCCATGGTAGCCACAGCAAAGGGAGAGAATTCTCCATTGCAGTGCGTTGGTTTGGCAAGGGCAGATTCATCTGAGCTGCCCTTGTGGTAGCCAGCCAGCCAAGAAATGAAAGAGTGGAGGAGGGAAACCCAGGCTGCCACGTCACAGGACCCAGGGAAATTTCTATCTTTCGTCAGGAATCTGCAGCCTTGCAGAGCAAATCTTTCAGGGGACTCTGAAAGGAGTCACAGGGCCAGATCGTCGGCTGGTGTAAATCGCCCTAGCTCTGTTTCATCAGTGGGGCGAAGCTGCTTTACACCGGACAGGGATCTGGCCCAAACTGACTTTAGTATTTATCAGTCCGTCCAACATTGCCAGAAAATATGAGAGATTTCCTAGGGCACTGCAGACAGCTATTGTAGCAACACTGAGGGTGGTTGTGTTTGCTGTAATCCTCCCCCAGGGTCTACCCGTGGAGGTGACTTCCATGCATGCATCTCCCCATTCCTCTGCGGGTGTTTCCGTGGCACTGTTCTCCCTTCCCGGGAGCCATCTGAGATCTCTCTACCATCTGAAGAGCTACATGTGGGGAGTGGACTGCAGGAGCAGTGTGAGGGGGATCAAGGGCTGTAGGTGAGGGAAGCTCAGAGTTCCCATTCCCAATGAACCCCCCGGGTAATCCACGGAATTGTCCAATTGAGTCTGCCTTAGTATTGTTACTGAGCCCTTTCCATTTTGGGGAGCCAACTCCCTTTGTAGAAGCTCAGGGGGCAGCTATGCTGGGGCAGCATAGTTTATTTGGAGCTGGTGTGGAGGATCGTAGCCACGCTGTGGGTAGCCCTGGGCTTCCTGGACATACCTGTGGATCTAGAATAATCTGGGGGTGTTTTGGCTCAACCCCCTGCTTCTTCCAGATGGCAGAAATGGGGCAACCCTCCCCCTTCAGATGATTTAGGAGGAATCTGTGCAGGTGGAACAACTGTCCTTCATCTGCTCAGTTTCTGGGATGTGTGTACACAAATTGGTCTCTGTCCATTGTTTGAACTTGGTGTGGTACAAACATTTCAGGGAGATTCTTGTTGGTTTAGGGTTAGCTGCAGTAGATGTTGTTAAAATGGAAGGTTACTGCCTCCTAATGAAACCAAAGCAGCATCTGCTTGCAAATTTCAGCACATATTCAATAGCAAGCCAAAAAGGGTGTGTATGCGTGTGTGTGTGAGAGAGAGAGAGAGAGCGCGAGAGCGCTACCTGGAATGGCAAATCTCATTTAGAAACCCAAGTGAGCCCTACTCTTCCATGGTTGCACAGTATGAAATTAACTTGGTTCTGCCCTGCCTGTTGTTCCTAGCCATCATATTAAGTGCTGTGAAGACCCTTATATAGGCGGCTTCTTTCTGTTCCCAATTAATAATCCCAGATGCATGAGCTTGTTCATTTGTACAGCATTTGCTCTAACAGCTATCAGCATTCACCAATCTGTGGAGCAGCTACTTTACAGAACAATAGGACAATCAGCACCCCTGCAGTCTCAAGTGCTCATATGCTGGCCTTGAAGTGGCAGAAAAGAATTAACTGGAATAATAGTTTGACCATTTAGGTTAATTGATTCCAGGGAAAAGCCTTGATGGAAGATCAGGGCTACATGGGGTGTGAATCATAGAAACAGAGGTAACCTCAGCTTGCAAAATTTGGATGTTGATTTTAATTGCCCGAGAGTTGGGGCGCGTTCAGAGCGGGGGTTTTGGTTTCACATTATTCTGGAGGTGGGGATCAGCAGAGACATTCAGAGTCAGGTGTGCGTTTGGGTTCTGTGCCCCACCAAAGTCTGGAAGAGTTTGGCTGCAGGGGCACATCTCTAGGGGGAAGGAATGCTGTGTCTATGGGCCAGTGCTAATCCAGTGTGTAACACTGGCTAGTGAAGGCACTGCCACTAGGTCCAGGAGAGCGGGGTGCAAATCAGGAGGTAACTTGACTATGTCAGGGGTCTAGGCCCCAGAATAAGACTTTGAACAAAGGCCAGTCATTATGATAGCAGATTGTGGCTAGTCCTCGTATGTGAGCACATCTAGGCCTTCCTTCTCCTTGGACAGCTTGTGTAAGGGCCAGCCTCATACTTGGCCTTTGGGGAAGTTAGGGGATGGGTCCACTCCCTCTGCATCTTGGGACATCTGGGAAGCAATTCACATGGAATAAGGATGAAGTTTTAATGACCAATGTCCTGGGGAATTCCAGGGCTAGAAGCTAGGCCTGTGTGTCTCTGAAAAACTGGGAAACTCCTTTTTCCAGTGGGATAATACTCCTCTTTGTGGCCCTGAGATACAAGAGTGTAATCCTTTTCCTGGTCCAGGAGGGAATATTGCCCATCTCATGCCTCTGGCCATTTTTGAGGGCTCACAGGCCTCAACCATGGGCTCACAAGTTAGGCCATGACCATCATCCGGCAGCTCACCCAAACTACAGGAGAAGGGGGCTAGCCGAGCGCTAGCTCAGAAAGAGCCCCGCCCACAAAGCTCCTGATTGGGGGAGACATCCAGTCCCACTGATTGGCTGGGACGTACTATTTAAGCCAGAAAGAGGCACTGGAAGGTGTCTGAGCAACTAGGTGAATTTCTGGTTGGCTGCTACTATGGTCCCTGCCATCGTGCCAGACTCCAGAGCCCGGCCTTCCCTTCTGATCCCAGACCCCTGTCTGTTCCTGGATCCTGCTTTGCTGCCTAAGTCCGTGTCCCTGCTCCTATGCCTTGCTTCTGACTCCAGCTTCGACGCTGGCTTGGTACCTGCCTCTGACCCCTGCTCCAGTTCCCGGCTCCTGACTCTAACCATTAGGCATGGCTGCCCATGCCCCAGTCCCTGCACCAGGTCAGTTTTGGGAAAACAACAACACATGGGTGAGAATGAGGAACTGTTTATAAGTCTAGTAAGTAATATGAGCCTAACAATGGCTTTGAAGTGGCTGTTAGTTCTGGTTTCTTATTCTCCTTTCCATCATTTTGCTCTCACCCTGTTCTGTAATGGCAGCATGGGCTCTTCTGAGAGTTCACCCTTTGGGCTACTAGGCTGGTCCCCACTTAATTAATTAAGCCTCTGCCCTGGTCCCTAATGACATCATTGATCAAATGTAAGGCCTTTTGCTCCTCCTCCTCCTCTGATCCCAACTCCAGCTTCAAATGTGTTCCCCCTTCTCACTGCTCTTCCAGTCCTTAATGAAACTGCATGACATTTACAAGTCCCTGCGCTATGTTACTTGCTTCAGCCTTTCCCTATCAATCATGTGCTCTGCCCCGTTTTCTGAGTCACATGTCAGTCTGCCTTCAAAGTTGCCATTGCCTGTTGGCTGGCCGGAGCTAAAACCGGCCGGAAGCTACCCAAATGACACCGTACTGTGTGTGCCAGCAATCTCTGCCGTTTATTAAAACTATAAAGCTTTTGTGACTTAGGTCAAAAGGGAAAACTAAAATCCCATTTACTTGGATGGAAAAGCAGGAGATGCTCCTTGACATGAAGGCTTGAAGCTGCTGTGAAATTAGCACAGTGCATCTGGAGCAGAGAGGAGCATTCGCTTTCCTGTTCCATGGCTCTGGTAAAGCTAGTGTTAGAGATTTGGATAGCACAAGTGCATCCTTTGTTTCTCTGTAGGGGCGACACTTGTCCAGGGGAATTGTAGGAGCATATTTCCAGCAAAAGGGTTGCTGTCTGATGGGTTCTGGAGAGAAGCATCAGGTGTGTGGTTAATATGATTGTTCTGTTCCTCCATCTTTGTATAAGCCTTTTCAGCCCACATTACATTCTGGCAAGGAAGAGTGTGGGGGAGGCAGAGGAAAGGAAATGCCTTACAAAGTTGTTGCTCTAAGTAAAGATGGAACTGTATAGAGAAACTTACAAGCAGGCCTCTAGTCTGTACATCCTTTCATTAGGAAAGATCTGTAAAGACAGGGCATGGTTGATGGCTCTTCCTGACTGATATTCTGTTTTCAGCATGCACTGATGGGAACACTTTGGTGCCAGTCACATAAATTACAGGCGTGCAGAACATAGACAAGAAAGGACCCGGCTCCACCAAGGCTCACCTTCTAGAGAGTCTGGGTTGGGCTATATTCTCCTGATTCTAACTGATGATCCCTGTTTGATGCTCCAGAGAAGGGTGAACAAGCCCCTGAGATTTGCACCAATGGGGACAGTCCTTCTTGCCCCCTGGAGAGGAGATTCTGCTGTGCAGGAGTGAGGGCAGGATGAACCATGGCGCTGTGCTTTGCTGGAACATTAAGGGTATAGGAGTCCTGGATGATCAATGGGGCTGCGGCTGCACAGATCCCCCAGCCAAACCTCCCTCTGTGCAGGAGCTCCAGGCTAGCAGCCTGGAGAATGCAGTGACTGCTGCAGCCTTCAACGGAAGATTCCATTCCCCTGCAGTTGAGCTCTCCTCCGCATGGTCTGTTTACTCTGGCTCAGTACAGGGAGCAGGACGGGGCCCAGTATTCCAGAGGGAAATTCCTTCTTGCTCCCAGATTTGGTGATCAGTTGACTCCCCCTGTTCATGTGAGCTGGAATCACGAAGGCTAAGTATCTCAGAGCAGAAAGACAGGTTTCAGAGTAACAGCCGTGTTAGTCTGTATTCGCAAAAAGAAAAGGAGTACTTGTGGCACCTTAGAGACTAACCAGTTTATTTGAGCATGAGCTTTCGTGAGCATCCGATGAAGTGAGCTGTAGCTCACGAAAGCTCATGCTCAGATAAATTGGTTAGTCTCTAAGGTGCCACAAGTACTCCTTTTCTTTCAGAGCAGAAAGTTACTTTCTCCATGTGCTTATTGTGCTTGGTAGAAAATAATGGCCTCTTAAATATCCATTTGTGCTATTACGAAGATGCCAGCTAAAGTGTAAAGAAAGTCAGCTATTGCCATGGGAACTATTGGTTAACCTTCTAAAGTATATACATAACAAAGAAGAAAACCTTTTATTTATTGGCAAGTCTCTTTTAAAAATAGATTCAGATTTTTATTTTAACTTCCCAATATTCATTTGGAAGCTGATTTCTTAGGAACATAGGACTGGCTGTAGCTGATCAGATTAGGGTCCATCTATCCAGAATCTTGTCTCTGATAGTGACCGGTACTGGATGCTTCAAAGAAACCCCATAATGGACAACTGTGTAATAACCTTCCCAAAGAGGAAGTTTTCTTCTTATCGCCATCATTTGGTTATGTCCTGAAGCTTGAGGGCCTATATCTGTTATTTTTTTAAAAATTCTGTCTGAAGTAACTATTAGAGCAGTCCAGGGAACTGAATTACACTTCTGCAGAAAATGTCAAGGTTTTGGAAAAGTTTTCATCCCAAAAGGGGATAAAAAGCCAAAACCTCCACATGTGCCATGGAAATGAAATTCCACAATGTTTCATTTTGGAAATGCCGAAACATGCCAACTGCAGGGGTGTTCTGGTGTTTTCCAAAAAGAAAGATGCTCTGCAGGACCCTGGAAGCTTTGGAATCCCCCACTCCATGGCAGCCCATCAGGCAGGCTGCTGAGGAAACCAGCCGGGATTGCATCAGGAATTTTGTTGAAATCTACACATGCCCATGGAACGTTTAGATTTTGAGGAATCAGTATTTTCCTACGGAGAAATGTTTCATTAGAAACTTTCCTACTAGCTGAAGTATCTGTGGATATTCTCATGAGCCTTAAAAATAGCCAAGCCTTTTATGAAACCTATTAAGCTCTTAGCTTCAGTGTCTTGTGGCAATGAGTTCCATTGGTTATAATTATGCATTGTGTTTAAAAAAAAAAAGGATTTCCTTTTATCAGGTTTAAATGTTGCCTTTCAGTTTCATGGGATATTCTCTTTGTTCTTGTCCTTAGAATTGCCTGATTTACCTTTTCGAGACGATTAATTATTTTATATATCCTCTTATTTGTCACCTGTCTAAACTAAACTCACTCTGTGTGTGTGCGTGCGTGCGTGTGTGTGTGTGAAAGTCTTTTCCTGACCCTACTCATTTTTCTTACTCTCCTGTGAAGAAAATCTCCTATATCTGCTGTATCTTTTTCTGAGATGGGGCCACCAGAACTATGTACTCTATTCCAGGTGAGGCTGTGCAATTGATTTACATAAGGACACTTGCCGTGTCTTCTCTCTTATTCCTTAATTCTTTATTTGCTCTTTTGACTGCATTGAGCGCGGTTTTTCACTGTACTGTCTGCAACAGTATTTTTTTTCTGAGTGGTTGCGGATAGTTTAGAAAGCAGCAGTGTGTAGGCAGGGTTCAAGGGATCCATTCCCCTGGGAATTGCCTGGCCTTGGTCAACCATAAATTTACTCGGGCATACTGCTGCCCAGTTGCTTAGCTTTTTTGGGTCCCCCTGGAGCTGTTCACAGCCTTCCCTAGCCTTGAAGACTGGAACATTATTAAACACTGTGCTAGGCACCAATTTCAGTTAGGGATAGAAAAAAGAAAGCTAACATGCAAAGGAGCTGTTTGTTTAAGCTGCTTTTCTTCACAAGGGTTGTGGTCACCTTGCCAGCACCCAGAAATAAGTCTGGGCTAGATCACTCCATCCCACAGAAAAGTCTCTGGGGTAAGGTCAGAGGGAGGAAAAATCTTCAAAGTGTTCTTCATTGCCAGATCGTTCTACCGGGGGAGAGGGGTTGCATCCTTTGATTCATCTCCCACAGCCTACAACCTGTGAAACCCCAGAGTCCGTTTGGATCTTTTGTGCCTCCTGACACGTCCCCGACCTACTGTTGGCCTCCCTAGCCGCATGACTCCACTGGAGTTGTGCTATCAGGGAATGCCCCACTGCCTCTGGGAGAACAGGTCCAGTGGGGTCACACTGCCCCTGGGGACCTGGGTGGGGTGTAGTGGTTCTGCAGTATAGAGGGAGCTCAGTTCAAAGCTTGTGGAGCTTCTGGCAATATCAGCTCTCTCCTGGAATTTCTGTGGGGTGGCTGGGAGTGAAGTGGGTCCCACTAACTCTGCTCCCTTTTGCCTTGTCCCTTTTCCCCTCTCCATGCGTGGGTCCCAGCCCCTGCAGACCTAGCTCCTGGGAAAGGGAAAAGCTGATGCTGTGGAGCTGGCTGAGACCTCCCTGCTCCCTCTGCTCAGAAACAGGGAGATCCCTGCATGAAATTTCTCCTTTGCATGTGAATCACGGGGACATCATCTAGCCCATTATAAATCATTAATACGACTTTGAGGAATGTAGATTAGATCAGAAGTGCAACAATTTGCCCTCTCGGTAACTGAGAAATGTTTCTTTCCTTGCCCATTTCATCATTTCCTGTTTGATAAGAATTCCCTTTCCTTATGTTTCCTCTGGGGCACAAAACAAGCCACTCGTTCGCTTCCTTGTGTGTCAAATAGGACATGGGCAAAGATGCCAGTGGTGATAAGGTTGGTAGATAATTTGTGCTTCCTTTGCTGGCTGGAGTTCTAGCTCTGTAGATGTGGACACAAATTGTAGCTGCTACAAAAAGAATGACTATTTTTTTCTCACTGAAGCGTGAAAGAATATCTACATATTTCGGGCAAGGTTTTTGAAAGTGACTAGTGATTTTTGGGTGCCAAGCTAGAAGGGGCCTAATTTTTCAGAGGACAGGTTTCTAAGCCCTTTCTGGAAACCAGGCATCTTTAAGGTTCTCAGGTTGGACACTCCCAAAATTGAGGCACCCAAAATCACTAGTCCCTTTTGAAAATCTTAGCCATAGATGCTGGAGTAGTAACATGGTTATCAAGAAGAAAAGGAGGACTTGTGGCACCTTAGAGACTAACAAATTTATTTGAGCATAAGCTTTCGTGAGCTACAGCTCACTTCATCGGATGCATTCAGTGGAAAATACAGTGGGGAGATTTATATACATAGAGAACATGAAACAATGGGTGTTACCATACACACTGTAACCAGAGTGATCACGTAAGGTGAGCTATACCAGCAGGAGAGCGGGGGGGGGGGGGAACCTTTTGTAGTGATAATCAAGGTGGGCCATTTCCAGCAGTTGACAAGAACATCTGAGGAACAGTGGGGGGTGGGGGAGGATAAACATGGGGAAATAGTTTTACTTTGTGTAATGACCCATCCACTCCCAGTCTCTATTCAAGCCTAAGTTAATTGTATCCAGTTTGCAAATTAATCCAATTCAGCAGTCGCTCGTTGGAGTCTGTTTTTGAAGTTTTTTTGTTGAAGTATTGCCACTTTTAGGTCTGTAATCGAGTGATCAGAGAGATTGAAGTTTTCTCCAACTCGTTTTTGAATGTTTTAATTCTTGACGTCTGATTTGTGTCCATTTATTCTTTTACGTAGAGACTGTCCAGTTTGACCAATGTACATGGCAGAGGGGCATTGCTGGCACATGATGGCATATATCACATTGGTAGATGTGCAGGTGAACGAGCCTCTGATAGTGTGGCTGATGTGATTAGGCCCTGTGATGGTGTCCCCTGAATAGATATGTGGGGACACCACAGTTGACAACGGGCTCTGTTGCAAGGATAGGTTCCTGGGTTAGTGTTTTTGTTGTGTGGTGTGTGGTTGCTGGTAAGTATTTGCTTCAGGTTGGGAGGCTGTCTGTAAGCAAGGACTGACCTGTCTCCCAAGATCTGTGAGAGTGATGGGTCGTCCTTCAGGATAGGTTGTATATCCTTGATGATGCTTTGGAGGGGTTTTAGTTGGGGGCTGAAGGTGACGGCTAGTGGCGTTCTGTTGTTTTCTTTGTTGGGCCTGTCCTGTAGTAGGTGACTTCTGGGTACTCTTCTGGCTCTGTCAATCTGTTTCTTCACTTCTGTAGGTGGGTATTGTAGTTGTAAGAATGCTTGATAAAGATCTTGTAGGTGTTTGTCTCTGTCTGAGGGGTTGGAGCAAATGTGGTTGTATCGTAGAGCTTGGCTGTAGACAATGGATCATGTGGTGTGGTCTGGATGAAAGCTGGAGGCATGTAGGTAGGCATAGCCGTCAGTAGGTTTCCGGTATAGGGTGGTGTTTATGTGACCATCGCTTATTAGCACCATAGTGTCCAGGAAGTGGATCTCTTGTGTGGACTGGTCCAGGCTGAGGTTGATGGTGGGATCAGTGTGTAAGGTAACACCCATTGTTTCATGTTCTCTATGTATATAAATCTCCCCACTGTATTTTCCACTGAATGCATCCGATGAAGTGAGCTGTAGCTCATGAAAACTTATGCTCAGATAAATTTGTTCATCTCTAAGGTACCACAAGTCCTCTTTTTCTTTTTGCAAATACAGACTAACAGGGCTGCTACACTGAAACCTGTGGTTATCAAGATGTCAGCTGCGTTGCTCAATATGATGGGTTTGAGCCATGGTCCACCCCTCTCTTCCTTCCCGTTTAGTTAGTGTGTTTTCCCCAACTCTGTCATGTAGTTGAATAAAGCAGCATGTTCCCAGCCTGCAGTCTTGTAAGGAAAGTGTGTTTCTTACGCACTGAGCGGTCCCCTCACAAAAACTGGAAAATGTTTCCCTCCTGGTGCCAATCATTTTGAAGAAGATCAGTACAGGAGCTTAAACTAGAGGGTGGGACTTTGCAAGGCACTCAGCATTGCCCTAACTCTGCTCCCATTGAACTCAGTGGGGGTTTAACCTTTACTTCGATTGTAAGCTCTTTGGAGCAGGGACTGTCTCTGTGTTCTGTGTCTGTACAGTGCCTAGCACAACTGGTCCATGACTGGGGCTCCTAGGGAATACAAATAATGAATCATGTATTGCAATACAAATAATGAATCATGCTAATTAATAATGCCATTGACTTCAAGAGGGGGCATGGGCGTAGTGAGGTCGATACTAAGTGCTTTGGATAAATCCTGCCACCAGTGTCTCTTTAAAATTTGTGAAAGATAAAATGGCTGGTGATCACCTTGCTTGACCCCAGCATCACCAGCTCTTGTGGGATGGTTTGAGTCTTGCAAGATTTGGTGTTTTTCTTAAAGCCCCAGCTCCTGGAATCATGTGCAAACCTGAGAATCTCAGCTTTCTTTCTTTCACCCTTCAGCTTTTCTGCCTATGCAGGAAAGGCGAATTGTTTTTCTGCAATGAAATTTTATATTGAAAAATTGAATGCTTCCTTGGTGTGCCTGGATGGGGGGAGCCCTGAAAAGCAGAGCGTGCACTGGTTCTAATTACATGTCTGGAGAGGCTAAGTGCTACAGTCCGTCAGGAATTTGTACCTTTCCAGATATACTTGAAAAGAAATAGCCTTCTTAACAAATTCAAAGCAGGAGCCCAGCCTGACAAGCTTTCTTTGATTTGTGCTTATGTTAATGCTTCATCTTTGAAAATGTTCAGAATGGAGAAAATGAGCCAGGCTGTTTTTAAATTGGGAGTCGACAAAATGTGGGTGTACCCCAGTTGTACTTGCCAACTCCCCTTTCCCGTGCTGGATGTATGCAAGCTGGCATTGATGGGTGCACCATTATTAGTGGCATTCATTAGTAGTAGTGTGCGTATTATGGTAGTGTTCAGAGGCTCCAATTAGGACTCGGGTCTCATAGTGAGGAAGGATGGGTTTGTAGGTAAGCCATGGGGCTGGGACTCAAGAGATTTGGGTTCAGTTCCCTGTTCTGTTGCAGACTCCCTGGATACATCTATACATCCCCCCCCCCAAAAAAAACAAAAACAAAAACAAAAAAAACCCAACAACCCCGTACGGTAGTGAGTCTCAGAGCCCAAGCTGCCGACTTGGGTTTGTGCTACAGTGCTAAAAATAGCCGTGTAGACGTCCGACCTGAGCTGGAGTTCAGGCTCTGGAGCCTGGGGATGCAGGTGGGATTCAGAGCCCAAGCTCCAGTCCGAGCTGGAACATCTACATGGGTATTTTTAGCAGTGTAGTGTGAGCCGGAGCCTGTAGACCCAGGCTCTGAGACTCACTGCCACAGGGTTGGAGGGCTTTTTCCTGTGTAGATGTACCCCTTGTGTAAGATCATCTTTATCTTGCTGTGCCTCACTTCCCCACTTGTAATGTGGAGATAATAACCCTTCCTTTCTCCCACTCATTATGCGTCTCATCTATTTAAATGGAAACTCTTTGGGGTGGGGGCTCTTTTACTGTGTGTGTTTGTACATCACCTAGCACAATGGAGGCGGATCTTAGCTGGGGCCACGAGGTGCCACAAACACATAAATAACCATCCTTCTTCTGCTGAGGGGTGTACCGACAAGTAGTGAGAGACCATTCCTGCCCTGACGCGCTTCCAATCTAATTTAAGCCTAGTGGCTTTTACAAAATAGTGGAGGGAATGGGGGAGGGAGAACAATGATAACAGTGATAGGAAAATGTGATTCCATAGACTATTTGCACAGTTAGTCAGTTTAGGAATGACCAGAAGGAGCAGCCTAGCCATTATCAGCTGGCAGCTGATTCTAGGCATTGCAGTAGAAGTGAGTCAAGGTAAGTGACTGTGAAGGAGGACACGGTGGCTTTGTGGACTAGCCCAAGGAGGGCATTCAGTGTGTAAGGAGCAGTATGGGAAGGGAGTGTGGAGACATTTTGGGGTACGAGAGGTAACCTGGTAATGTGGGCTGGCATTGTTGGGAGAAGGGAAGGAGCAGAGATGGCACGATGTACCAGAGCAGGCCTTTGCACACACACATACATATGCATATGGTGCATGTGCCATTCAGCTTGCCAGTTTGGGTAATTTGGCCCCATCCTATAAGCTATATCACGTGACATTTTCATTTCCTGGGATATAAAATTAAGTATGAGAGCTCCAACCTGCTGGATCCAGCTGCTAAGATGGGCTGAAATCACAGAGCTGCCATGTGGGCCCCATTTTGAAATCTGCATGCTAATGAAATACAGTTCAGCGACCTCCTTTATTTATATCGGGGACTTGCCGTGGTTGAAGCCAGGGTGCAGCTGCACCAGTGCAAAGCCCTAGTTTAGAAAGACAAAGCCACTGGATAAACTCCACTGGTGCAAACAGTGGCTTTGCCAGTGTATGCTAGGGCAGCAGTTCTCAAACTTTAGCAACCCAAGGATCCCCATTTTGATTTAAAAAAATTGCGGACCCCCTAAGCTCCCCACTCCACCTCTTCCCCCAAGGCCCCACCCACCCCACCTCTTCCGCCCCCGCTCCACCCCTACGCCTCCTCCTCCCCGCCTCTTTCTGCCCCCTCCCCCGAGCGCACCCCGTCCCCACTCCTCCCCTGCTCCCCTAGCACCTCCAGTTCCCCAGCATGCAGAAGGTACTCCAGGGGGTCCGCCGGCCCCGTTGATCAACTCTTCCCCCTCCCTCCCTCAACTTCTCCCCCTGCTGTTCCCCATCATGCAGGGGGTGCTGGGAGGAAGGGGGAGGAGTTTATCAGCGGGGCCGGCGGACCCCCTGGAGTGCCCTTGTGGGCTCCCAGCAGCCTGTGGAGCCCGGTTTGAGAAATGCTGTGCTAGGGGGATGTACCAGTGCACTGACACTTGTTTCTGTCCAATGGCTGTAACAGATACTCATCCCAAGTGTAGACAAGTCACTGCTAATGTAATAATAATGCTACTCACAGGAACTCTACTGTGGAGGGAATGATGAGTTACCTACTCCCTCGGAAGAGGGAATGCCCCCACTTGAACTGGTTCTCGGGGGTATCACCCCATCCTTTGAGCTGCGTTTCGAGAAAGGCACCACTGGAATCATTGTAGAGATTTTAAGGGCTTCGCCAAGGAGTCGAGGAGGAGTCTTTGCAACTACTGAACCCTTCAGCAAAGGTTGGCTGTTCTGACACACACGGCAGATGTTAGTCATGCTGCTTCATGCTCTTGCAGAAGGTGCTTCGATACCATGGTGATGAGGAGGGTGGCATAAGAACCCAAACAGAAGAGAATAGCCAGGGAAGGAATTTTGACACACTCACTGTGTAGCTTGTGAGTGTGTAATGTGCCATATACAGTTCACAATGTGTAAACCCCATTGTAGTGTACAAAAGTGCCCATGGTCCATTGCACACATTATACAGTGGGCACTGAATAATAATACTGTTGCTTTCTAACACCTTGTAAGGTGCAAAAATTGTATGGGGATTGCTATTAGGATTGCAGTATCATCTTGGGACCCTTGTCCTAGACCAGGGCCCCATTGTGCTAGGTGCTCTACAAACCCATAACAAAGAGAAAATCCCTGCCCCAAGGAGTTTACAATCTAAGACAAAGGAGAACAGTTGGATACAGCAAAAAGACATAGCACAAAGAAACAACGAGACAAAACTAGTCAATATGAAAAGCAGTGGTCACAGAGCACATACACAGTAGCACACAGTACTGCAAGATGCTACATATGTATATCTAAGGGAATAGAGAAAATGCATCATATTCTATTGTATTATTGAGAAATAGTGTGTAATCATGTAAGTAAAGGGTTGTGTTGCAACGGATACACCCCAGGGGAGAGTTAAGATTGCTTATAAACAACCTTAACTCTGGCATTTCCTAGCTCTGGATGGCTCCATCATGCAATTTTAATGTTGTTCTAATGTAGCTTTTTATGGATATGTTGTAGTAATTGCCAAATAATTGATAATTAAAAACAAATATATTTTAAATTATAAATCCCAGAAGAAAGAGTTAAAGCTGAACTTTGCACTATAACTCTGCATTCTGTTTTTCAAACCTACCTACGTACTTGTACTCTCATCCTCATGTTGTCTGTGTGTTTGCTTTCTCATTCCTAAGACTGCTAAAATGCAATATTTTTTGCATGGAAGAAATAGCACATACACTGTATGTTCGCCACTAGAGTTATGTTTTCTTAGCCCAATCAAGGGTGAAAGAGCATATTTAATAGACACAAGCTAGAAGTAGTTTACAGCTCCTCAGCTGCATAGATCAAGGATTCTGTAAGGAGTGGTGCTGAATTACCTTTTGAGAGGATTAAGCTGTGGATTAATGAGAATAGGGGGAAGAGTTGGTACAGTCAATATTTTGATTTTGAAGGACAGCTGAAAAGCACAGACTTGTTCACTGTTAACATCAAAGGTGTAGGTGGGAGGCTATGAATGGTTGTGATCTAAAGGCTGAATATTTTACTTTAATAACCAAGTGTATCTGAGTTTTTCTCAACTGTAACCTTGGATGAGCGTCTTTTAGCATGACTTCGGCATCTGGAGGATTTCATTCAGCACATGAGAACTGCGAGCACAGGGATGTTATGACATGATAGGAATAAGAGCAGAAATGGTTTTATAGTATATGGTTTATTGAAATTCAGCCTGGGGGAGGAATAGAAACACATTTTGGGCCATATCCTGTTCCAGTGTCACTCCACTGTCAGGGATGCATTTGGCCCATGATATGTTGCACTAAGAGGTAAGGTTGGGATTTCCAAAGGAGCCAAAGGGAAGTGGGTGCCCAAATCCCACTGAATTTCAATGGGCGTGGGTGCCTAGCTCCCTTGGGCTCTTTTGAAAATCCCAGCTTTAATCTTGTCCCTGTGCCAAGGGAAATCTGTGTCCTGACAGCTAGGCTTGCCAAAAGGGATCATCCTGGGACGAAGAATTCCCAGACTGCTGGGCAGCCACTAAGACTCCAGTAGCCCGATTGCCCCCGGCCAATGTAAGAGGCAAGCTGCCAAATGGATCCACACAGCAGTCGATCCACCATGCCCTTCTTTGTCCCCTATCCCATTATGAGGCTTGCATGAGGATTCCCCATATAGCGGAGCTTTGAGTTCTCCTCCCCAGTCAGCTTCCCCAGATCCTGCCCCCCTGCTCAGCTGGGCTGCATTGTTTCCTGTGGTATCTCACTAGGTGCACCTAGCTCCCTCAGTTTGGGTTTGTAAGTTTATTCCTAAGCGTTCCTAAGGTTCCTGTGGCGAATAGTCCAGACAGTTCCCAGAATGCACATGGGGAGGGAGTGGCAAAGGAAAGGAAGAATGTGAGCTCTGCCAAAGAATAAGGGGAATTTACTTTACCTTTGAGTCTTCCTCAGAAGGGTTCAGGTACAACGCAAACCGGCAACGAGCCTAAAAGAACCACAGAGGTGCAGAAATCTAACTTAGCGAAATGCCTCACGACTGCTGCTGCTGTGATCTGCTGTTGCTGCTCCCAGGGAAACTCCCCAGGCCTAACGCAGCTTGTTGAGGAGAGCAATTTACAGGGGCAATTCTTATTTTTTCATAATGCTCCTTTTCCCCAGCTGGCACGTTCCTCTGCAATTCTGAGTACCCCAGCTTGGAGAAAACCATAGAAACCACCCGCCAAGTGGAAAGTGCCATCCACTGTGCTAAGTCACTTTTCACGACACCAGCCCGCACAGGCGAAGGCAGTCCAATACAAGATTGCAACCCGCAAAGCTCCTAAGTCTACATCCTCGGTGCCTTGACTCTCCCACACACCACGTTGCTCCAGTGCTACGGATGTGGTGACAGAAGACAGACTTTCAAGGGTGTCCTTCCAAGAAATCAGTAAGCAAGAAGAGTAACAAAAAAGGATATTTTGCTGGAGTCTGTAAGTCTGCCATCAACGTTGTATCTGGAGTTCTCAGAGATGAGGAGGATGGCCAACTGAATCCTGAGGGTGTTCTGAAGGTGACAGGAGATCACTGAGCACTCCACGCTGCCAAGTGCATGTCAGCGGCCAGAAGATGAGGCTGTTAGCAAATTCTGGTTCATCTTACACTATAATTCTTAACCAGCTCCACACTGTGCTATTTGCCAGTTCCCAACCTGAGGTATGTCCTCCAGAGTTATACCCTGAAAGGTACAGGCGCCGACTTACTCAGATCCCAGGGGGTGCTTGACCCCTGCTCCACCCCAGGCCCCACTCCACCCCTTCCCCCAAGCCCCCACCTCCCCCCTGCTTCTTCCCACCCCCTCCCCCTGCCTCTTCCTGCCCCCGCTGCTCCTCCTACCCCCCCCCCCGTGCCTCCTGTACACCGCTGAGCAGCTGATTGCAGCAGGTGGGAGGTGCTGGGAGGGAGAGGGAGGAGCTCATCAGTGGGGCTCCCAGAAGGCATGAGGTGCTGGGAGGAGGGAGAGGTGCTGATTGGGGGTGCTTCCGGTGCGTGCTGAGCACCCACAGTTTTTTTCGGTGGTTGCTCCACGGAGCCAGCGCCTATGCTGGAGGGAATGGTGGATCTCCCCTCCCCATAAATGTCTATTTTACAGCTACCCTTAAGTACAGAGACTGTAATGCTCCAGGGAAAATCTGTGTAGTCCAAAACAGAGTTTCTATTTCAGGGTGGAATCATCAAAGGAATCTTCAGATAGTATTAGATATGAATAGTACAGAACCTGTCTTGTAAACTGAAGATGGGATACAAGCAGGAATCGTCTCTGACTTTCTAATACCACAGGTGTTGCAAAAAAGTTCAAGCACAAGATCCACCTAAAAACAGTGTGGTGTCTGTACAGCATAAAGTGCAAAATGTATCAATTGCACTGAGACCACTGCTTAAGGAGGAGATTCTGAAATTATGCAAAGCAGATATCATTGAACCGACTGATTCATCAGAATGGGTTTCTCCTGTTCTCAGCAGGAAGCCTACTGGTGCTACCAGCATGTGTTTGGACTTGAGAGATCTAAACTCCAACATTGTGGTGGATTGTCGTGCTCTAGCCAACATCAGTGAAATACTGCTCACCTTGAAGGAGGCAAGAGTCTTGATGACCCTTCGTTTATCCTCCACTTACCACCAGATCCCCTTAATGGAAGAATCCCACAAGTACACAGCTTTCATCATTCCAGAAGGTTTGTTCCAATTCAAAGAGATGCCATTTGGGTTAGCCTCTGCAGCATCTGTATTCCAGAGAATGATGCATGGGATCTTTAGAAAGACATGGGGGTGTTACTTACAAGATGACATTGCAATCTATGGCAAAGATGAGTCCAAACATGATATCATCCTTAAAAAAAGTTCAAGAAAAACTTCAATGAAATGGACTTACCGCAGCAAGAAGAAATGTCAATTCCATACCAACTCAGTGACCTATGTAGGACATACGATCTCTCAGAATGGCATAAGCCAAAACCAGACCTAGTGAAAGCCACACCAAAGCCTGACAACAAGGACAAACATTGATCATTTTTGGGATTGTGCGAATACAATTCCAAGTTTGTACAGCAATTTGCTATGAAAGTAATTCCTTTGCATCATCTCCAAAAAAGGATGTGAGGTTTGAATGGGATGAAGCATGCACGCACAGCTTTAATGAGATAAAACATGCATTTTCCACCAGCCCAGCTCTTGCCCTTTTGATTCTGAGAAGTATACAGTTGTCACAACAGATGCTTGTGAGTATGATCTTAGTGCTGTCTTGACTCAGCTAAAAAATGGATGAGAAGTCACCATTGCATTCACCTCCAGAGCCCTTACTGATCCATAAAAATCCTATTGTGTCACTGAGAAAGAATCTCTGGCATGTTTCTGAGCAGTAAGATGCTTCAGAACCTACCTGTGGGGTAGGAGATTTATCTTAAGATCTGATCACAAAACTCCTTCAGCTTTATTCACCACATGAGGTTCTAGATGAGCAATACCAAGAATTGCTGAATGGGCCACCAAACTAATGGACTTTGTCAGGAAATCAATGTAACTGCCATGTGCCAAGAACAACTCTGCAAATTGTCCTTCTCACCTACCCATACCTTATCACGAGGGTGCAATAAAGATGGTGAAGAGACTGTCATTGCACAGATCTCTGCTACAAATCAAGGAATGATCACAGTCTCAGAGTGGGCAACAGCCACGAGCGAAGATAAGGTATGTCAGGACCTAAAGACTTACATACTCAATGGATGGCTTTACAAGATAACACCAGAATACTTGCAGCCATATAGATAGTGTGACAGAGTCAGGCCAGATGGCTACTGAAGAGTGATAGAAGGCAGATATATAAGTCCAAGATTAAGTAGATCCCTTTCCCCTGAGTAAGGTAACGGGCAGTTCCAGAACAAGCAGGAACTTGCTGGAACCAGTTAAGGCAGTCAGGCTAATTAGGACACCTGGAGCCAATTAAGAAGAAGTTGCTAGAATCAATTAGGACAGGCTGGCTACTCAGGGCACTTGGGCTTAAAAAGGACCTCACCTCAATTAGGGAGAGGCTCGTAAGGAGCTGGGAGTGAGAAGACGGGCTGCTGGAGGACTGAGGAGTATAAGCGTTATCAGACACCAGGAGGAAGGTCCTGTGGTGAGGAGAAAGAAGGTGTTGGGAGGAGGCCACGGGAAGTAGCCTAGGGAGTTGTAGCTGTCACCCAGGTGTTACACGAAACACTGTAGACTGCTGCAATCCACAGTGCCCTGGGCTGGGACCCGGAGTAGAGGGCGGGCCTGGGTTCCCCCCAAGCCTCCCAACTCCTGATCAGACACAGGAGGAGTTGACCTGGACTGTGGGTTCCACCAGAGGGGAAGGTCTCTGGGCTGTTCCCCGACCCACATGGTGGATCAGCAGAGACTGTGGGGGTTGTTCTTCTCTTTTCCCCCATGCTGGCTAGTGATGAGGTTATCTGAGTGAACGGCAGATCTGAGTCATGAAAGTGGCCAAACTGAGGGCTGCCGTGAATCTCTGAGGCGAGCAAATCTGCCAATAAGGACCCACCAAGGCAGAGGAGGAACTTTGTCACAATACACATCATATGAATGGTCCCTTGTAAATTAATGGATTTTGAGAATTGACCATCTTGTTGTGCCTACACTTCTGAGAGAATGATTCATTCACCTGAACATGAAGGACATCTGGGGAAGAGTCTAATGAAAAGACAACTGCGACAAGACTTTTTGTGGCCAGGGATGGAGAAGCAGGTTGAGGAAATAAGAATTTCCTGGCTGGTGCTAGTAGTAATAAGTCAGAGAAAACCTTCAGCATCTGTCGCACACCTGTTAACTATTCCACTGTCCATGGGAGAAACTGACTCTCGACATAATGGGACCATTTTAAAAGCAGCCTGTTGCGCAAAGGCTTGCCATAGTTATGGTAGACTATCCTTCAAAGTGGCCAGAAGTCACATTCCCTGGAAAGGTTATCACTGAAATAGTGATTAAGTTCATGTCTAAGCCTTCACTTGAGAAGGATTTCCTAAGGAATTGGTACCTGACAATGAAATGCAATTGACCTCCGCTGAAATGCCACACTACCTTAGTAGCAATGGTATCAAGCACGAAAGGGTTTCTTTATACCATCTGGGAGCTAATGGTCTACTTGAGAGAATGAACAGATTAGTGAAAGAAAGTTTGCAATTTACCAGGTTGCAAGTGAGATCAGCTTTATATGAAACACTGTTTGCTTACGGGACCTCTCACCACTCAACAACAGGAGTATCACCTTTTGAACTGTTAAGAGGACGCACGGCCAATATATGACTTGCTACCTGTCAAGGGCTTACACATTTTCCTTTTTAAACCAAAACTTCTAATGGAACTATTTGCAAATGTGTTAAGAACAAGCAGGAGAAATACAGGTAGTGTGTAGATTGTAAGAAAGGTGATAAACCTCAAGTTTCAAATTGGAGATTTTGCTTATGTGAAGCTGCCATACAGAGTCAAAAAAGGATGTTAAAAATATTCATGTCCTTTTCAGATAAGCGAAATCCAAGGTGATTCTGCTGTATTAATAGTAGGAAAGAAGTGGAATATTTCAAGCTCATCAGCTAGCAGCTGAAAAAGAGAATGCTGAACTCCACCTTGGACCAGAGAACGTCAATGACGCTGATAGTGATGATGGACAATCTATGGTAGCAGGAATTGCTCCACCACCTAGTCTCGTTCCTGCCTCTCCAGGTATCAGGAGACATGTGAGACAAAGGATATGGCCTAAAAGATTGGAAGATTTTGTTACTGGAGTCAAGTGACAGCGGGAAATGATTGTTTAAAGTTTTACAATGATTATTCTAAAGGGAAAGGGTGTGTTGTATTTAGCTAAGTGCAGATGGCTACTCCAGTTTGTCTGTTTCTAGGTGGTTCCTGTACCTTAGAGTCCAGGGACTACAATTCCCAGGATGCACCAGGGGAGAGAGAGGAGGAGAAAAAGGAAGAACGTGAGCTGTGTGAATGAGGGGAATAAACCTTACCTTTGCTGTTATCAAGCCACCCGAGTCTTCCTGTAAGGGGTTCAGGTATGCAAGTTCTTTTGCATTTGGGGCCCTCTAGTGGATTTGCAACAACCAGAAATGAAGGTGGCACCCGAGTAGCTTGATGTATCAATCTGGTTAATCACCTGGCGAGAAGCGAATTGGATTGGAAGGTGAAATCCACAGTGCTGGTTGGTGGTTCTGTGCCTGCTACGGGAGGTGGCCATCTTGCTAAACTGAATCAAAATCATGATCTCTCTCTGCTGGATCGCGTTGCCTCCCATCCAGTCACAGGCCTATAGTAAGATTCCCGTGGTGTGTAAGTCCCCATTCAGAACAGGAAAAGATTATGGAGCACTGCACTGATGGAGGTCGTGCAATTGTCCTTTTGTCGTGTGCTTGCTTTTTAAAATACCAGTCTGAAATTAGGAGTATGGAGACTGCAGCATCATAACTCACTGCAGAGCTACAGTATAGAGCCCTGATCCAAAGGCCATTGGAGGAGATGGGATTCTTTCCATTGACTTCAGTGGGCTTTGGATCAAACCCTAGCTTCTTCTCTGTTCATTAAAATAGCTCAGGATCCAGACAGGCTGTTATTTAGATCCAGCAAAGCCAAAGTCTCCCCTCCGTATAATGCATCTGTATTTAACTTAAAGCTCCTTGATAAGTAGGTCTGGCAACTCTTCCTACAGATAAAACCTCACTGGCCTCACAGCATCCTCTCCTGAGAATCCCATGCCTGCCTCCCTCCCCTCTCCCCCCCCAGCTTAGGTTAGTCTGTTGGAGCAATAAAGGGAGCAGGTAGGATGCTTTTCCCCTTTTCTGCTCTGTATTGTGTTGTTGGGTGCACTTCACAAGAACGTGGACAGCTTCCTTTCTTATCCTCTGTTTCCAACAGGACAAATACATCAACCCCGGCCAACCCAGAGTAGTGGTTGTAGCAAACAATGAGTGTGGCTTATCTGTATTCCAGTAGCGCCCCCAGGTGTGATTACAAATGGTCAGTTAGTATGATGGCAGAGGTGTTAGGCTGCATCTGCGCTAAGATGCTAAGGGGGGTTTCAAGTCATGTTAGCTAACTTGATTTGCAAAAGTGCCTCTTTTCCTCGTCTAGACAGACCCTTAGCCCACAGGGGAGATTTCTGAAGGCAGAAATGGCAGCGAGGTGCCTAACTCCTGTTGAAAGTCTGAAAACCTACCCACTTGTCTAGACTATTTTTAAGGTGTCTTGATAGAAAGTATTAGGGTTCAGTCAACCAGTTTAGCACGTTAGTCTACTCTGCCTTGTCTACCCCTGACACTAGGACCTGTTCGGTGGAAAGTGTTAGCTACCTTCTGATGATCCCCTACTCAAGAAAAGGCCTAAAAGGGACTCCAGCAAGACCTGATTCTCAGGGGTTGTGCATGTGTATCCCCACAGCAGGCCTTAATGTTTGGCCTGGTTTAGCCTCAAAAGACTCCAGCCATGGGGCTCTCACTGCTTCTGTCCTGAGTGCTGCTTTTCCTCTGGAATGAGGGAGCAGGGAGAATTCCGTGTTTCCTTTTTTGCTTTGTCTCCCCCTTCTTTCCCAGGCGTGTCTCAAGCCGTCCCCTGGCATTCCTTTTCCCGCCCACCCTCCTGCAGAGCAGAGCCCTGCTCAAACCCTAACTCCTGCAAGTGGTGGAGGAAGCTGAACGGTCTGAACTGCTCCCCCTGAGTCACTCCCTCCCAGCTCGCCCTCAGCACTTTTCAAGGCCTAGCACATTTGTTGCGAACTCCAGTCCCGCTGCCATAAATTTCAAATGCAGCTGGAGTTGACACTGTGCGATTGTCTGGCAGAGTCAATCCAGCATGAGGGGCCAATGTTTTCTAACAGCTGAAAAGAAGAAAAAAGACTTTCCAGTCTATAATTGCCGGTGCCCTGAGGAATCAAGAGCTCTGTGTGCCCAGTTCCCTCCCACTATGGCTTTTCACTTCCCTCCTGGCAGGCGCCCACCAGCCACAAACCCTGTCAGGGTTTCTGTTTGTTTGTTTCACAGCCTGCTTTATTTCCTGCTTAGGAAAAAGAAGCAACTCTAGGTTTTAATTTCTCTTTCAAGGCCTGCTCCTGCTCCCCTGAAGTCCATAAGAACAGGATAGGGCCCACCAGTCTGTAATCAGTGTGGTTGCTCAGAGACAAATGTCTTTTGCAGGGCTCACTGTTCCTTCCAATGCCAGTTACTTCTCATGTTCAGTGTTAGCAGTATTGCCAACTCCACGTGTTCAAAAATCAAGCCCCTAACCAAATCATGAGATTGCTTTAAAAATCATGATAGTTATAGTCAATAGTAAGTTTGGGGTTCTTTTCATTTGCCTGCTCTTGTCGAAACATTTGGGGTTCAAGTTTTCAAGTTTTCCTCTGCAAGGGCTAAAAACGTACTTTAAAAAAGAAAATGTAAGCTGAGATTCTCAGGTAATAAGATAATTCCAGCAGCTGCAGTTCTAACCAAAATCACGAATATCAAAAGACTCAGGATAAAATCGTGAGCATTGACAACACTGCTAGGGATTTTTGTCTTGGGTTTTTGGAATTGCTTACTAGTGGGGCTGAGCTACAAAAGAATTTGCACTGTGCCCAGTTCTGTAGCCCTTTCTCACACTTAGAACTGCTCAAATTATTAACTCTCAGCAGATGATTCTGCAAACACAGCTTTTTGTGTTGTTTTTTGTGACTCATCCACAAGTGGGTCATGACGTTTTCTGCTTTGTTCGTCATTCTCAGCAGATAGTTTGTGTTAACAAATTCCAACCTCTGGATTGTTCACCAGCTGTTTTTCTTATTCATTGCATGGCCTGATTGGTCACCTCAGTCACGTGGTGTCGCCTCTGTTTCCTGGTTGGATGACCGTTGCTTTATAAGCAGGAGGTGTCTGCCTTTGTGTTTGCAAGCATTTGTAGTTATCTGACAAACCTGTTGCACAAATAATAATAGCTTTTCAAATGCTCTTACAACTGAAGTCAGAGGGAGTTGAGGACATCTAGAATCTTCCAGCAGGCATGGAGGGCTCTGTACAGAATTAGGCTCTGTGTCACTGGAGATGATGCACCAATAATTTATCGTACATGTTATTGGTGCAGTGCTGTCCAATGGCTGAAGAGCCTGATGCAAGGCTGATGCTAAGGCTAGACTTGAGGCTGGATTTCTTGCAAGATAGTATGCTGTCTGGCCGGACACAGCATAGAGCCACGTGCAGTTGGATGCTACATACCCAGTTGTGGTTTCAAATATGATTTTGAGTATTTTCTTTCTGAATATGCTTTAAAATGCATCTCTCCAGAGGAGCAATCCAGCACACTGTGGGGCTAGATCCTTAGCTGGACGCTATGCCAATTTAGACCAGCTGAGGATCTGGCCCATTGTTCTGCCTTGTAGATAAAGCAGGATTTTGTGAATAAAAACAAATCTAAAACTTTGCAGAACAGTTTTGTGCAACTTGTAGTTTCCCAAACCATGGTCCTTGCTCCACCAGGGCTCTCTAGAATGCTTCCTGTGGTTTACAGGATTGACCATGCTGAGACCCAAACCATGGACGGATAGAGAAGAGATGGGTGGGAGAGAGTGGAGAGACAGAGAAGAGAGCAGTGGTGGCTGGAGAAGAGAGACGGGTCCATGAGAAGATCTCTCTCACTTAGTTATCCGCTGAATGTAAACTCTGGACAACCCTGGGTGTAACTCATTCCTTTGTGTGGACCAGATCCTCAGGTGGGGTAAATCCATTGATGTAAACAGCTGATGGTCTGTCTCATTATTTTAGAAGGTTTTTTTTATGTTCATATAACCATATCTATAAATGTAAACCGTATATTTTTTAAAGCTATAGGGACAAACTCGTTCTCAAATTAAACTGTTTCTACATCTGTAGAAACACTATTGACTTCAGCGGAGTTACACCGGATTGATACACTTTTGTTCATTTTTCAGTGCACGTTAAGTTGCTAATCACTGTTGATTAACCTTTTGAACACTACAGGCCAGGTTCTCAGCTGGTATGAATCTCAACACAGTTCAAAGGAGCTCTGCTGATTCACACCAGCCAAGGCCTACCTCTCTAGCATAATCATGACCTTCCTTTTTGTCAAATGTCCATCAGG
The DNA here is from genome assembly GCF_965152275.1 of Natator depressus. Classification (NCBI taxonomy): domain Eukaryota; kingdom Metazoa; phylum Chordata; order Testudines; family Cheloniidae; genus Natator; species Natator depressus. The sequence goes on along the minus strand of NC_134238.1, from coordinate 14,227,141 downwards.
ATTTGGAGCATGTACCACAGTTTGTATGGACCCCAGGTTCTGTTAGTGCCCCTTCAAGATATGTAGGCTGTACTCACTGGATCACCCAAGGAGGATAGTTAAATAGGTGAGAAGAGCCATTCCTGATCAGGAGCTCAGCATGTATTCCTCTTTAATAAAATCAATTATATTAGTTTGGAATCCGTAGCCTTATTAAAATATTAAAACTATTCTAATATCCCAGCACATGGCAGTATTGCAGTAGGAATCTGCAGGATTTTGAAGTTTTTTCTGTAGTAATATTTTTTGTGATTTCCCCATCCTCTTTTTATAAAGCTAGTGGTGGTGAAAATTCGGATAGTGGAGCTGGAAAAACACCACGGCAACCAATAAAAACTCATCAGCCTTACTAAAGAGAAATAGATTTAGGACACTTCATTATTGGTAGTATTCCTTTGTACTCTCTATACTTAGCCTAGCACATATCTTGAATATTCCAAATCCTCAGGTTTATTACCACAATTATTTATTCAGTTATCAAGCCAATTGAGCAAGTTTTAAGGGCTCTCCTTGTGCTGTACTTTGCCCCTTTTGGGTAAGTTTGTTAAAATGTCCTAGCTCTCTGCATTGTGCATGAAAGCTCCCGTATTAACCCGAATGCAAATAAACCTTCCAAGTTTGCCAGTATAAAAATATGCGACTACAAGGATCCCTAACGGGTTATTCCATAGAGCTGAGCCATCACTTTGGAACACTGCAATGTTTCTTTAAATTAAAGAAATAATTTAAACAGACAAACAGAGTTTCTGGAAATTAGAGCACAGTAAGAATGAGGAAATTTCTTAGGCTTCTGTTTAGAGCAATAGCAGAAGAGCTAGGAACTGCACTAACCAGTCAAGGGGTGGAGGGCAGGGAAGAGGGAGAAGTTTGCCTCCAAACAGGTATTAAAACTCCATTTCCATGGCTACTGGGTGATGGGACCTTTCTCTGAGCAAACAGCAACAAAATGGGCCTGATTCTGGTTTCTCACACAAAATGGGCCTGATTCTATTACACAACAATGTAAGTGGGAACAGAATCAGGCTCTGCATCTCTGGGGATGGGAAGGCCATCCGGAACTGGTTTTGTCCTAGGCACTGTAAGTAGAAAATCCAAGCCGGTAACCGTAGTTGAGTGAGTGCCCAGACACAAATTCAGAGTGAGGTTCCCTACTATCTCCCCACATGCAGTGCTGCAATGCCATGGTTCCCTTTCCATGCTCTTCCTTTTATGTCCACCACCCAAAACGTCATTCTCGTTATGTCACCGTTTACTGCACCCTGGGTGACTCTCCGTCCACCTAGCCCTATCTCTCCCCACCCTGGAGGTGGCTTCTTCTCCTGTCCCTTCCGTGCCACATCACTAATTCCAGTAGTTTCCACCTCTCCCCGTAACTGTCTTCACTCCTTCCACTCCCTTGCATACCATATCCATTGCTGGCTCTGTGAAGGTGGTCTTTGGAAGAAGCTCTGGCAATGCTCCTTAGACTCACAGCTCTCCCCTCCACTCCCTAGCTTCACAGAGGTGCAGGAGTGGGAGTTATGCCAGGGAATAAGTCAACGAAAGAAGCACTGTATGAGCTGCTTCCACCCCTACACACCTAACCCCACCTTTTCACTGTGGGGGACAGGCTGCGGCTTGATCAAGAAGGTTATGGCTCTGAATCTAGGATGCTCTCATGATGAGAATTTTCCCTTGCTGTCCTGTGTAATCCATGGGTATCCTAACACCTGTTGCAACTTGTAGTTGGTACCCGGCCAGAGGCAGAGGTGTGAAGCGGCAGGGGGAGAATGGTGAGGAAACCTGCCCTCTGGTTTAGTCACTTCACCAAGAATCTGGGTAGCACAAGAGATCCAAGGCTGATTTCTTCACATCGGGGAGGGGAAGGGAGAGAGTGGGGGCACTCATGCTTTTATCGTGCATGGGTGAGATGGTTTGTTTGACGCTCGCCCCGTGGCATAGACTGTATCCCCCACGTATGGAGGTGAACGTTTCTGTAACAGGGTCCAGGGGTGCAAACCCATTTCACATCAATCACAGCCAGTTGAGCTGACCTGTCTTTTCACCCCCTGTAGCAGAGGGATTAGCCCACGGCAAAGGTTCAGAGCACCAGCCTTTGAGCAATAGTACAATGTGTGTGTATTGTACTGCTTTGTGTGGCAAAGAGACACAGGGACAATCCAAACCTGTGTTGGTGGAGCAGGAAGTAGAATAAGGGGAAAACAGGATGTGGTAGCCTGGCAAGCTCAGTGTTCATCTGAATGTTGCTAGGGCACAGATATAAGGATAGTGGGACACTGCCAGGTTAAACATCCTATGTTAAAAAGGTATTGTGCCCGATCAGCCCCTTCTGTGGAAATAGCTGGGGCAGGAAGCCTGTGAGGAGGGAGGCAATCACCGTCAGGATAGTCTTCTTGCAGAGTTTTTTCTCCAAGTCCTTCCAGGGGTAGGGATGGGAGGTGAGAAGAAAGGATTGTTTGCTTCTCAAATCCCTTCCCCTTTGAGAAAGAGAAGGGGGACTGGCCACTCAGAGCCCTGGGGTTATCCAGGCCACCCATGCAGAAACACCAGCACAAAAGCCCCCTCAAGCTCTCCCTCTGTTTAAAGTGTGCTGGGCTTCCCTACCCATGATGGTTCCCTTCAGTGGTGCTTTGCTAACTGAGTCTTCCTATCTGTGTAAGGTACTAGTATGGCCCCCATCACCACAGGATCTGAGTGCTTCACAATCTTCACTGGATTTATCTGCACAACACCCCGGGGAGGTCAGGCAGGGCTGTTATTTCCATTGTACAGCTGGGGAACTGAGGCACAGAGAGGCTGAGTGACTTGCTCCAGGTCACACAAGCAGTCTAACGGAGAAGACAATTGAATCCAGGTCCTGTGCCATAACCACTGGCTCATTCTTCGTCTCATGGCCCGTCTAAAGGTTTCTTAGCTTCTTTTTAGACACTCAAAGAGGCACCGTCTATACTGAGTAATTTTCTTTCATATTCTTTGTGGAACAGCCATGGACATTTGACTCTGTTAGGTCCTGTGGAAACAAAACATTCTTGTATTAGTGTTATTTATATAGTATGAATTCAGCACTCATAAGAGGTGCCAGCGTGGCAGCTCTGAAGACAGAAAATAGCATCTGTACAGCATGAGCAGTTCCGTGAAAGTTTTCCTAATGTTATCCCTCTCCCCCATTTCTCCAATGCCATTGGGTCTCAACCCTGAGCTAGAGAGATCACCTCAAGGACTAAGAAGCTACTTTAATCTCTATGGCCTATTTGATTCCAGGCCTCTCTTCTCAGATGACCAGCGAAGGAACAACTGATGTTGCTATTAATGTGTGGGTTTTTTTTTGTCATATCACTTCTCTGTTAGGGACTGGACTGAGACCACCAACTTGCTTTGCCTAGGCCATGAAGGCTAATCCTGCAAATGGTTTAGTGCTTCCAGAGATACTGAAACCAATGGAAATTGAGAGCTCTCAACCCCACTTAGGAGGCACTCAGTGTCTCTCAGGATCAGGTCCTCAGCAATTATTCTATTCTATTCTATTCTATTCTAATTCACTGCATGAATTATTGGGTGAAATTCTATGCTTTATGTTATGCAGGAAGTCAGATTAGATGATCATAGTAGTCCATTTTGGCTTTAAAACCTGTGAATCTATTCTATTTAGGTTCATATAGTCCAACCAGCCACTATGGGAAATTAGTGCCTCGGTTACTACTGACTTGAGTTGTTTCAGACCTATTGACCTAGAGGTGAAAAACTCCAGAATTCGTCTTACCAGGACCCTGAGATGGCTGCCACATGGCATTAGAAATTTTGCATCTAATATTTAGATCCAAGGGCTGGATCCTGATTCTAATCTGAGCTGGTTACTCACTGTAATCTTCAGTATAACATATCCTTCTGCCTGCTAATCCGCCTGGAAATTGGTCAAGTTTAGGCCCTCACTAAAAACCAGATGCAGTCCGAGAATGGAACTTTCCTGGCTAAATTCATTTCTTTTTCTCAATGTTGTCACACTGTAGATCAGTGATTTGATGCTGTAATAAAAACTAGTGTTCCAAATTACAGCCTCAACGCCATCCAAAAGAATAAAATTAAATCCTTTACTTCCAGAGTGGGAATTTCTTGATCACTAGTCTGGCTGTGTTTTCGATGTGTCCTGTTTAGGAAAGAGCACTCCTGAACTTAACTTTCAGAAAGCTGTAAAAACATTTTTAATAAAACCATTTCACACCATCAAAAATAATCCCAAACTCAATGTGTCGGCTTTCTCTGGAGAAAAACCCCACAAGATTCAGAATTTTCAGAAGAGCTCAGTACAATCAGGGACCAGATTTTCAAAATAAAACTGATTCCATTTAGGCACCAGAATGTGGCTAGATCCTTAAAAGGGATCTTTATGTTGGGGGCTGAGCCTATGTTTGGGTGCCTAAATGGGAGCTTATCTGTCTTGAAAATCTGGCCCCAGATAAGGGTGTTGAACACTTACTCTGATTTCTTCTTAAAAATCTGCTCTAAGCTGCATAATTGGACACCAGAACATATAGGGACCAATTCCGCCCTGCTTTGCACCATGTGCAGCTCCACTATTATCAGATTACTCCTGGGGGAATTCTGCGCAAAAAATTAAAAACTCTGCACACAATATTTTAAAATTCTGCATATTTTATTTGTCAAAGTAACACAATATAATCATGCCAGCTTCAATTATTTTGGTAATTTATTTCAAAATACCTGTCAGCAAGTATGTCTGTAGCAATGCAGACAACAAAAAAGATTCAGGAAATGTTTTTTGACAGATTCCTTACTAGGCATATTAATACAGAACTCTGAGTAATAATTAATTTAAACTACTATACAGAAATGTATTTCCCGCACCCCTCAGAAGCAGTGTAACGGCTTGGGGAAGTCAGGGGTAATGGAGGAGCAGAGGGAGAGGAAAGTAATTACTGGGAAGGAGCCTGGGTGTGAACTTGGAGGGTTGTTGGGTGTGGGTGGAAGAAGTATGGAACAGGTTTTTTGGGGACAGGGAGGGATTGTTAGGGAGCCTCCACCATGCAGACCCTGGTTGACCTCTAGCCCCTCTCATTCAGTCAGGCACATCTGCCCCCATCCCCATGTGTCCCTGCACTCGCCCATCCCCATGTGGCCTTGCACCCCCTATCACCATGTGGCCCTTCACCCCACTCAGTCACCCCCCCACCCCATGTGTCCCTGCATCCCCACTCCCATTCAGACCCCACTCCAGTCTGCCCCCCCACTAGCCCTTCTGAACCCCACTCTGTGATCCCCCAGCAGCCCCATGTACCCCATGCTGTCCATTCCCCCTTATCCCATGTCTCCTGACCTGGCCCCACAAGCAGGGCGCTGTGAGGAAGTCAGCCTCTTTCTCTTCCCTATCTGCAGCTGGGGCTACTGCTGCCTGGGAGTGGCTACTCTGTCCTGGTGCCACAATGGCCACTGGTGGGCGAAAGAAGTAACTGCAGTACCTTTCTGGAAGAATGTATTTTCTGTGAGAAAATTTTTTGCATGGCACATGAATTCTGTTCGTGCTCAGTGAGACACAATTCCCCCAGGAGTAATATCAGTAGGGCTGTATGGGTTATGAGCATGGATAGAATTTGGTCCAGACTTTTTTCCATTTGAAGGGCCAGATTCTGCCTTCCACCTCAATAATCCCAAAATAAAAAGCCCACTGTAAACTGGAGCTAACTCTAAGGGCCTGATTCTGAAAAGTGCTGACCCTTTATGGAAAAGTCCAGCTGAATTTAATAGGGATGGAGCCAACAGACTGCTACAGAAGTTGCTCTGAACCCCAATCAAATTTAAGAGAAAATGAACTTCTTTCTGTAGGGCTTTTAGGTTTCAAACATCCAACAGAATTGTATAGCAGGTGTATCTGTCTCTCTTAAATTCTATATGATGGTTAATTTAAAAAAAATCTGTAGAAGGTTATCATTTCTATTACATTCTGTAGGATTTTTCCACAATAGGAGGATTAATAACAGCAACTTCCCTTTGACTTCAGTAGGACTTGCTGATGCTCAGCACCTGTCGGGATCAGCCCTTATTTTAGGAGACCAGGAATAATAGTGTTACAGCGGAATGAAACTGATGATGATGAAACTGGCTTCACAGTCCTGGAGTGGCATCCATCAGTACCACAAGACTGGTCCTATTCTAATTCTGGTGCAACAATGTACAGTGACATTTCCAGGATCAGGGTCGGAGGGTTTTGACTGGGCTGTGTCCTGTTTTGACAGTCTTCGTTACAGCTGTTATGCCCTGCGCTGTTTTTAAAAAAGAAATTACAGCTCACTGCCTTGTAAATCGTAGTGGGGAGTGGGGATGTAGCTTCCTGCTCAGGAGCCTTGTTAGTTTCCTGTGTGAAGAGAAAAGAGATGAAAGTAGGTTGAAAAGGACCAAGCAGGGAAAGAGGAAGGGGCGAGGAGCAAGAAAGGGAGTGAGTCTTTGTTAAGCAACAGCACTGCAATTAGCTATTCTTTCACATCCCCTTTTGGGCTTCGTGTTTTTCTTGAATTAAACGAGCGGCTAAATTCATTCGCTCTGTGTTTTTAATGGCTCCTCTCAAAGCTTTGAACGTAATTGACGCAAAGATGTCGTAGGTCAGATGGTGGTTTTTCAATTGCTTGCTTTATTAGGATGTTGCAACAGAAACCTGTGGGAATAAACCACTGAGCATCCCCTCCCCAACCATGCACACACAGACTATTGGTCTGCATGCTGTCAGCTGTGCAGGTGTGAGTCAGGAATAGCTGTACAGCAATACTCAGGTAAAGCCCCTGCAAGGACTGGTTACACACCATGTGAGCACTGAATTAAGCTATAGGGCACTCTGAATTTGAAATGAGTGTCCACATAAAAGATTTGTACCAATTTAACGAAATCGGTTTCTCATCCAGTTTAGCTCAAAAGGTGCAACTTTTGTGTGGAGCCTTCAATGAGATCAGAACCAGGCCCCATATATTCAGGATGAAGGGATAAGAAAATCAGCTCCATGTTGAGGTAGACTGGATGTGAATCGGATCATACACTATGTAACTCCACTAGACCCCGTTCTGATCTCATTTACACGGGCATAAATCCAGAGTATGTACACCAATATAAAAGCAATCAAAACTGGGGCCTGTGCCTGGAAATGGGTTCTTATGACTCAGAGTTTCTTAGCTATGGGCCATATCCCCAGCTGGTATACACTGGCTACAGCTCCACTGACGAGCTGAGGATCTGGCCCTGTCTTTCCAGCACTTCCAAAACAATCAACAATACCTCCAGTTAAATGAGAACTCATTTGGGCCTTATGGTCACAGCTCTACACTGTAGGAACACTAGGAGGCACAATACCTCCAGGAGATTTGGCAGGGGCATACCTGCTGTTACACCCCTTAAGCAGGTACAGTTTGCATTCCACTCCACAACTGGCTGTGGCCCCTCCCTTTTTAATGCTAGCCTCATATTCGGATACCAGAACTAGCATTAAATTGTAGGACGCGTCTGAGAAGGGGGGGAAAGGGGAAGAATCAACTTGTCTCCTTCCCCCTGCAGTGGTAGAAGACCAGACCACACCCTGGTCCTAATTTAGTTATAAAAGCAAAAGTGACTACATTTACACAGCATCAGCAGAGCTGGTGGCTAGCTACACATTGATTCATGTACCTTCAGGGCTTTTAATGAGCTGTGAGACGTGACAAGACATTAAAAAAACACCTGATGAGTGGAAACTGAACAGAAGGTGCTATTCAATCTTCTCCTACCCTCACACCTATGGATTCTCTCTCTCTCTCTCACACACCCACCCACCAAGCGTTCTGAGAGACTATCAAGGTAACTGGACCTCCAACTCCACTTCTCAGGATTCTTCATGAATTGTCTTCAAGATTTCAACACAGCTGATTATTCCTCAATTTGTTATAACCTGAAAATAAAGACAGATAAAGGCAAAATGTTCTGGGAAGAATGCCAAGCCAAAGGCATTAAATTATTAAGTGATCTGTATCCAGATAATGGATTTATGGCCTTTAACAACTTTTAGGAAAAAATATGATGTTTTTCAAGACCAGTTTGGGAATTTCTTTAAAAAACAGGCTCTTCCTTTTTATTTTATTGCTATTAATAATAACCCCCCCTCCCAATGAAACCATATAGGAGAATATAGTCTGCAGATTTCTATATAGGAATTGGAAATTAACAATGGGAAATGATCAACATATTTTTAAAGGCACTTTACAAGTCTCTCTGTATTGGAAAAGGTACAACTATCCATCAAAGCAAGGCTGGGGATAAAATAATTAGAAATCACACAACCATAGCAAGAGAAGATTAGTGCTAAAATTAGAAGGCATAACGTTGTTTTTAGATGATATTGGAATCTGAGCAGTGTTTTATTATGTGGCATTAGTTAAGGAAAAGCACAGCAAGAGGTGTGAATTGTCCAGATTTGGTTGTGTTAGAATAAAAGTGCTATTGCCACTTTTGCTTAAGATGATCTACGAGACAATATTGATTGAAATCCTGGGTTGTCACCTAACGTAACTCTACTTTTCCAACACTTGGGCTTGAAGAGAGGTAGAATGGTCTGGCAGTTAAGGAATTGGTTTTGGCCTCAGGAGAACTAGGGTCAATGTTTAGCTCTGCCACTGATTTTCTGTGTAACCTTGGGCAAGTCACCTAATCTTTTTGTGCCAAAGTTTCCTGTCTGTAAAGGGGAATGATTCTTTCTCCCACCCTTTGTGTATCTTTGGGCAAGAACTGCCTCTTGCTGTATTTGAAGGGTGCCTAACACAATGAGGTCCCTGATCCTAGTTGAGGTTTCTGGATGCTTCTGTAAATACTACTAATAATAATGATGGTGCTCTCACTTACATTGGTTTTATACCCATGTTACGCCATTGACTTCAATGGAGCTACTTCTGATTGACACCAGCGCCAGTGGGATCAAGATGAGGTCTATTGGCTGGTCTTGTGGACAGCTGTATAGAATGTTTCCAGTTTCAGAGAGTCCCTAGCTTCTCCCAGCTGAGTCCTGTAGGAGGAGCCTTTGTTTTTTTGGTAATATAAAACTTTTCATAGATTCTAAAGCCTGAAAGGACCATTGTGATCATCTACTCTGACCTCCTACAAAACACAATGCATAGAACTTCTCCAAAACAATTCCTAGAGCAGATCTTTTAGAAAAAGCATCCAATCTTGATTTAAAAGTTGCCAGTGATAGAGAATCCACCATGACCCTTGGTAAATTGTTCTAATGGTTAATAGCCCTCACTCTTAAAAATGTATGCCTGACTTCCAGTCTGAATTTGTCTAGCTTCAGACAGGAAATCAGACGTAAATTTTAACAGGAGGATAGATACCGTGCATTGGGATCTGTATTTTAAATGGATCTTTGCTATTCAGGATCATGTCAGGTAAAGGCTGTTTGAGTAGCTATAAGGTGAAAAGTCCCTCTCCACTCCTTTCCAGTGTAATTGCTTTTAATCTTTAGACACTGTACTGCTCCTTGATGTTGACACACTGGGGAGTGGCACTGGCTTGCTAGTGCTGGGTGGGGAGCATAGCTTGGGAGGGGTGCTAGAAAGTGAGGAAAAGCTGCCTGGATAAATGCTGCCAACTGGCATAATGCAGAAGCTAAAATCGTAGCCTTCCAGTTCCAAGGTTAAAAAAAAAAATCAGCAAAGAAATGCATGAAATCTGAATCTCCAGAAATGGTTACTCATGGTTTGTTTTTCAGAGAGCCGAGGCCTGATGTTCCTGTGCATGTCCACACACGTTTGTGTGCCTACTTTGCATGCACAGTTACTGCAACTGCATGGGCAGTCTAGGCATTTGAGCTTACAGCTGGGGATGTTGGACTCATTCGTGTATGCCAGTGGCTGCTTTGCAGGCCCACTCATCATTCATCAGCACATCACTTTTAAGTATGTGAATAGTCCCACTGACTTCAGAATTCAGTAAAAACCGTTAAGGAGACGTCCCACTCATTGGCTTCAATGGGACTGCTCGCCTGTCTAAATGTGTCTTCGTGCTTTGCTAGATCAGGCCCTTACACGCTAAAAGGTGGACACTTACAAGGTAGGATGCAATGCGAAAAACCAGAGGTGGGGGAAAATTAATTGACTGTTTTGAGGTAGAAGAAGATTAAAAAAAATTAGAGCCTTATGCTCCTCTGGGCTACTTCAGACGAGTGTAACTGAGTGGAGTAACTCTTGATTGACACCAGCACAGGTGAGAAGAGAACCAACCCAATAATCTCACTCCTTAGGGGCCCTGTGGTAACTGTGAATGCAGAGCTGGCTTGCACATGTCAGCAGATCTTGGGCATCGACCTTCTCAAGATCAAGCCCTCAGTCGGAGCACAAGACACGTTATTACTTACTGAGCACAGACAGAGTGCTTGGCACTGAACATACAGGGGAAGAGAGAGCCCTTCCCCCAGTGGCTTTCGGACCCTGACAGCACAATTCGGACCCACGTAATGCATTGGGTGATGGAGTCTTGCAAAGGTTGTTGTTGAAAGGCTTGGTGGAAATCTCCAGTGAAACATCTTGATTTTGAATAAAAACGACGAGGATCAAATCCAGCCGAGGTGTCAGCCGTAGATTCCAGTGAAAGCAGCATGTGGGCCTCAGAGGGCACAACTGGGGTTTAAACGTTGTTCTGAAAGTCAGAATGAGTTAGCACGAGGCCTACTCCTGCATTCCCCGTACCCAAAAAGAAAAAATTCCTGTTGGCCTTGTTTCTCCATTGACCTGCACCTTGTATAGTCATTTACACTAGTGCAATATAAGTGTAAAACAGGGATAAAGTGATACCATTTTACACTCATTTTGCACTGCAGCGGGCAATGGAAAATCAAGCCCATTGTGTTCAGTGGCTGTTTAGAACTGCGCTGCAGGATTGGGCCCATTGTTAGCCCTGTGTCTTAGTTTAGTTTACATTATTGTGTGTGACTCATTAATGTACACACTAGCTATACATTTGTAGGTAAAATGGAGAACGGGTAAGGTGCCCATGCTCTATGGCTTGGGAATGTTGCACAGTGAATAAACCCCTGACCTGATGCTAATGTCCACTGTGGTGGGCGTATTATTTCTTTTGTGTATAGTCTCTAATGGGGAGGGAGGGAGGGCGGGGTAACATATTAGCTAGATGGTCACTAAGCACAAAGCAGTTGCTCTTGGCAATGAGATCGTAAAGCGAGATCCAAAACACAGATGGGTTTGGAACAAGGGGTTGTGTAATGCATGGCTGCTGGTCTGCGAGTTTGTTAGAGAGACATAAGGGGACTTCCTACATCAACGGAGAGGGTTTTGTCCGGTCTGGCTGTGTTAAAGCCGTGTACACCCGGGTTGTGATTTATTTATTTATTTTGGTTCAGAAGAACTTGCTTCTCTCCAGAATCAGGCCCTCGGACTGTATGTTTCTCTTACAAAAATCGTCCAATTTCAAATTGGGACTAATAGCTGCTGTCAGACACTCCCAACCCAGCTAGTCCATCGGCACTAATAACTCACCCATTCTGAGGCTCCACAACCCACCCTCTAATCAAAAGCCTGGGAAAACAAATAAACCTTTCCTGGAAATGAACAAACTCTGGTCCTGCCAGACCAAGGTGGGGATGCAAGTTCCAGAATCTAGGGCTCTCCGCTGACTATGCCCTTACACTGGCCTCCTCCCATTTAAAACTGGGGACAGTTAACTGGAGCATCCCAGCTTGATCCAGTGACCCAAGAGGACAGAAGCAGCCCTCTCTAAGGTACCCAGGACCCAGCATTCTGAGGGTGCTTTAGATTAAAACCAGCACCTTGAATTGCAGTGGACTGTGCAGAATGTGGGGTGTTGGTGTGATGTGTTTCATGGGAGATACCATGAGAAGCCAGTGCACTGTGCACCAGCCACAGTCCCCGCATGGTGGTGTTACCAACATTACTATTCATTTTATTTGTTGGGTCTGCACTGACTGTCTTGACCCATGGGTCTTGGACGTGGGTCCGCAGGGTGCCTGGGGGTCATCATGCTCCAACCCTCTACCTGATGGCTGATTGTCATCAGCTACAAGTGGGGCGCCTTGAAGCCCAGCTCAGCTAGAAGGCTCCATCCCTGGGTCCTGATTGGTGGAACACTAGAGCTCCTGACTAGCCTGCTCCCCTTATTAAAGCCAGAAGGGGGAACAGGAAGCTGTCTGTACATATGGGCTCCACCCTACTTCTGGTTGCTCGCCCAGCACTACCTGCTACTGTCTCCTGGCCCTGACCTCTGGGTTTGCTGACTTGGTCTGATTCCTGGTATCTCACTCTTGGTTCCTGACCTCAGCTCCTGGTTCTGAACCCTGGCTGCTGTGGGGCCCCCGCCTGTGCCCTACACTAACCATTAGGCCCAGCCTATGCCCTGGCCCTGACACTGAACATGTGCTTGTCGCTGTATGGGACATGGCTCTAATGACACCCCCTGCTGTTGAAGGGCCAGATGGTGGCTGTCCCCTAAGCAACTCTACAAGGGGAAGGGAGGTAAGGGCACAGCAGAAGTCAGCTATCCGCTTCAGTGGAGTTACACAGAAGAATCAGGTCCTATCTGATAGTGCCACTGGACCATGCAAAGCTGTGGTCACTTGTTTTAATGAGTTAGGATGCAGTCACATACCTTTTAAGTGGCTTGCCACCATGTAGGCACAGCAACCCGTGACGTACCTCACTACCAGTCATCATAGTGCTCTTTAACCCATCCTGCTTTGTTCTGACTGCACTTGCAAAGGCGGTGGTGCTGGTTCTAAGCCAAGTAGCTTTTCCCTGGGGTGGAAGAGGGGAGAAGGTGCTATGTGCAGAGCAAGTATACACTAATAACCATTAGGGATGGGCTGAAGAGATGGACGATTCAGAGATGGGAGTTGGGTTTGAAAACCGAGAGTAGAGTCAAGGTCATCTGGGACCAAAATCTTGTAATGGCACCTGCTAGCTCAACATACTGACTGGGTCCAAAGCAGAACTGCAAAATAGTCACATTCCAGCTGTAGCTCTCACTTGGACCACAGTCATCAAAGCCCAATATGTGTGTATCAAGTGGTGACTTGATTATGGTGTATAAGTATCTTCACAGCGAGAAAACACGGGGTGCTAAAGGGCTCTTTAATGTAGCAGACAAAGGCTTAACAAGAACCCATGGCTGGAAGTTTAAAGCTAGACAAATTCAAACTGGAAATAAGGCATCATTTATCTTTTTTAACACTGAGGGTGATTAAATCTTGGAACAACGATCAAGGGAAGTGGTGGTTTCTCCATGTCTTGATGTCTTCAAATCAAGACTGGATGCTTTCTGGAAGATGTGCTTTATCCAAACACCAATTATGGGGCTCCATAAAGGACTAACTGGGTGACATTATTGGGTGCCTGCGATATACAGGAAGTCTAATTAGATGATCTAATGGCCCCTTTGGGCCTTAAAGTCTATGTATCTATGTATATTCAAATGCGCACCCATTTTGTCATAGTGTGGTTCTCTCTCACTCACTTGCATTGAGAGAGTTAAGTTTGACAAAATTGAGTCATTACCCCTCAAACACACTTCAAAGAGTTTTTCTACTAAGTGATGGCAAAAGTACTAAAATTGACTCTGTGGCCTTAGAATGTGGACTTTAAAAAGTGGATGTGGCAGAATTTTGCTAATTCAAACTAATGACTCCCTGCAAAATACTGAATTATGGTACAGTTGGGTGCCTTTAAGAGATACAGACAAAAGATGCATGACAAAACACACTGTGTTGTAATATCAAACAGAACAGAACTTGGTCTTATGGAACACGTTTCATATTCAGTGTATTTCAAAGCACTTCACAAATGGAGCATTCATTGTGTGCTTAACAATAGCTCACACACAGCCCTATAGAGGAAAACCTGTTTCACTGAGAGAGGGAATATTGGCCAGGACACTGCGGTTATCCGGAACTCCTGTTCTGAAAAATACCATTAGATCCTTAGCATGCATTTGGACAGCTACCAGAGATGGTCAGAAGGGGCCTCAATTTAATGCATGCCTTGACGGCGCTATATACAGAGATAGGTATATGCATGCATATCACTGAACACAAGTGGATCACTGTGAGCATCCTGGTGTGAGAGGGACTGAGCTGTGAATTTTACAAGGCTGTACCTTCTATAAAAGGATGGGGATGAAGGTAAGGAGTTTGTGCTTGAGTGGATGTGGCTGAGAGACTGTTGTTGATGCGTGTAATATAAATACTTAAATAGGCAGATGAGATGCTGGGAGTGGACGATGATTTTTGCCAGAAGCTGGGAGTGGACGACAGGGATGGATCACTCAATGAGTGCCTGTTCCATTCGTTCCCCCTGAAGCACTTGGCATTGGCCACTGTTGGAAGACAAGATATTGGGCTAGATGGACCATTGGTCTGACCCACTATGGCCGTTCTTATGTTGTTATGTTCTTTGGGTTAACCCCTTGTTCTCTGTGTCCCGTTTTGCCACATATTGCGGACGCCCTGCTTTGGAGGCTGCTGGACGCTGGCTGTGTAATAATGCACAAACGCACATCTCCCTGTTTTTATTCTCCTGCCAGTTTGCATGACAGCTTCATTGGCTTAACTCATGACTATTCATTGTCTGTTCTCATTTACGGTCAGCCTTGCAAACCAGATCTCTGTATTGGAGTTCAGTGGTGTAGCTCACCCTTCGAAGGGAGGGACATTAGCTCTGTGCTCTGCAATCCTAAATGGAACCAGTTGGACAAGATCAGACTCCTGTCATCGGCTTCTTAAATTGCCATACACTCAGTATCAGGCACCTCACAAACAGGCCTTTTTTTGGTTTTAGTCTGGGAAGCACGGCGTTGACATGGGCTAGCTGTCAGTGAACAGACCTCATATCTGGAGCGGGGAGGTGTCTGTTGCTCCCAGGAAGGGGAAGAAAAGGTTAATTCACTTCCCTGGAAGGGAGGAAAGGTACCTGCCACACCCTGAAGGGACTGTACAAATCTGTCAGTCCAGGAGGGTGGGGGCTGGCGGAGGGGCCTCATTAAGGAAGTAGCCCTTTGAAAGGGAAGAATCTGGGGCATGGGGAAAACCCTTGATCTCTGGGAGGGAACCTGCTAGATCCCTTCCTACAGTCCTCGTGCTAAACAGGGGGAGGGTGAGACCCTTTACTTAGACTGTATTTGGAATCAAAGGTAAATCTGTAATGTTCTCTGAAGTCCCAGGGTCACGTGTAAGAAACTAATCCCTCCAGGGGATTGGAATAAATCCATGCAAATAGGGGTTTTCTTTGCTGTGGTTATTTGTATTGTGGTAGTGCCAAGAAACACTAACCAGGATGAGGACCCATGGAGGGAGGCTCCATAGAGGCACCGAGGAGGATCCAGTGCTAGGAGAGAGGAAGTATTATTGTTCCCATTTTACAGGTGGGGAACTGAGATGCAGATAGGTCAGGTGACTTGCCCAAGGTCACACAGGGAGTGTGTGACAGAGCTGGGAATAGACACTAATCTCTTTGGTCCTCGTAGTCCCATGCCTTAGCCAAAAGACCTATGTTCATCTGCGCAGCTTCTTGTTTGAACCCTGGTATTGGCTGAAGCCTGGGGACCTTACAGCTTCATTTGAGGATCATATAGTTGCTGGGATGGATTGTTGTCGTATTCACTGTGTTACAAACCTCTAAGCAGGAGGAGAAGCAGGAACCAGACAAACTGCTCCGAAGCGTGCATTTCCGTCACCTCTGTCTCCATTTTCATGCAGCCAGTGTTCACAGACAGGTGGAGACGATGCAGTAATAAGAGTTCGCCTCGTAGCCAGTGCTGTCTGCTGTGCTGTCATCTTGGAGTAGGATTTTGATGATGTGCAGACTCTTTCCTTTCCTGTCTGCCTCCTGTTCGGTCAGGTCAGGTCTGCTTTCCAAGCGGAGGTGTCTTAAACCGCTGACGTGAGCAGCAACAGTAGCAAATGCAAATTGGCTGCCAGCCCCAAGCTCGTGTAGGTATTTATTGGACACCACTTGTAAATTAACTATTTCAGAAAAAAGGGTGGTAACCCTCTTAGCTTTCGCTGTGAGCCAATTACCCTGCATTTAAGAAAAAGAAACCCCTGCACAATGGCACCGTAATGGATTGAAGCCAACTCCAGACAATTTACGGGGGTTGAAGGTCATGCATCGAAATTCAAAGCCGTGGCATGTGCATTGACAGAGGGCATCACGTTGCATGCATGTTCATATCAGTTCAAAGCTTTGTCCCTCCTTACTTCAGCAGGGGCTAGGTTCTGCTAATATTTGCTCATGGGAATGACCCTTACTCATCTTAGCAGCTGCTTTGAGCTTCATGGGACTTCTCGTGCGAGGAAGGAATGCTCTGGTGTGGAAGGGTTCGCAGGATTGGGAGCCCTGTTTGGGAGACAAGGATGTTATAAAGGTTTAAAGAGAGATGATGTTAAAGTGTTACAACACTCCCAGTGACTGCGCTGGGAGAAGGTTTGGGATAATTTAAGTCCTGGTGGTTGAGGGAATAGCCCCTTCCCACCGCTCGTCTATGGGCAGAATCTCTGCATGTGGATCTCATGCCTCCATGGCACTGTTTCTATATCGCCCCCCTACCTACTATGAACTCTGCACTATGCATCCAGGGTTTGCCCAGGGAAAGAATTGGGCCAGTTATTTGGCTTCATGGGGATTCTCTGGAAAGCCTAGCTGTGCTATCTTTTCTGTGGTCTCCAGGGTAGCCAGTGCTGGAGGGCTCTCTGTTAGTCTGGCTCCACTGGAGCTATGCCACTAAGGAGCAGCGTGGGAGGTGGTATCTCTAAGGAGTGGTGATCCTACCTCCTGTGAGATGGAATAACATGGTTTTGGTAATTAAATATTCATGGTAAATAGGCCGAATGGCCTGTGGTGGGATGTTAAATGGAGTGGGATCTGAGTTACCCAGGAAAGAATTTTCTGTAGTATCTAGCTGGTGAATCTTGCCCATATGCTCAGAGTTTAGCTGATCGCCAAATTTGGAGTCGGGAAGGAATTTTCCTCCAGGGCAGATTGGAAGAGGCCCTGGAGGTTTTTTGCCTTCCTCTGTAGCATGGGGCATGGGTCACTTGCTGGAGGATTCTCTGCTCCTTGAAGTCTTTAAACCACGATTTGAGGACTTCAATAGCTCAGACATAGGTGAGAGGTTTTTCACAGGAGTGGGTGGGTGAAATTCTGTGGCCTGCGTTGTGCAGGAAGTCAGACTAGATGATCATAATGGTCCCTTCTGACCTTAGTATCTATGAGATGCTAAGTAAACTCCGCTCCCATTGACTGACTGGCCATTTGGGGTGGACAGCATTAGGTCTCCAATAGAGTTCCTGGTCATGGAATTGCAGAGAAGGGCTTGCAGCGAGCCTGGAGAATGTGTGCCACACTCTGTCATGACTGATCTCAGCGCAGGGCACAAAGGGGAGATGTAAATGGCTCCTTCTGGGAGCAGGACAGACGCTAGTCAAACCAAACCAGAAAGGTTTCGGATGTAGGAAAACGCCCGTTAATACAGTGACCAAAAGCTAGTTTCAGGAATTGGTCAGGGAACAAGAGATGAATAGAAATGTACGGAGAGGGGTCACTCAGATGTGCATCCTGCACAGAACTTAGGCCACGACTGCAGCATCTTGGACAGGCCTGCGCTGTCTGCCTTGCAATCCGAGGGTAAACCTCCTGCGGCGTGAATACAGCCGTGGATAACCTGCGCTGTAATTATACGCATCCAAGACAAAGAGACAATCACCATGAAATCCTCACACTGCAGAAATAAGAACAATGATATTCATATCACTGTCCACACCTTCATATATTAGGCCTTCCCACAGCCCTGTGTTATTATTCTTCAGGCTGTAAGAAAAATTGAGGGCTGCAGTTTTGTTGTGGAACGCCACTTTTACCACACGCCACAACTTTTGATACTTGTCGCAAATTTGAGCGAGTGGCATTCCGACCTGATCCTCAGGGTCACGATGCCACTGAAATTTGGCCCAGCCGTCCCTTCATCTTGCTTGCCTTCAAGGGCAATGTCTCTTCTATGCTGCTGCCCTGCTTTGGAAAGCAGGCTGCATACCGTGGAAGAAGGTGCTGGAGCTTAGGTGTGGGTGAGTACCAAGGGCTGGTGCTCCTTGTAGAGGTACCCAGAGTTTCCATTTCTCATCAGGAAGCAGGTAATGGCCCATGGACCTGTAAAGTACCAGAAAGATTGAAAAAGTTCTGCTCTCTACACAGGTTTCAGAGTAACAGCCGTGTTAGTCTGTATTCGCAAAAAGAAAAGGAGGACTTGTGGCACCTTAGAGACTAACCAATTTATTTGAGCATGAGCTTTCGTGAGCTACAGCTCACTTCATCCGATGAAGTGAGCTGTAGCTCACGAAAGCTCATGCTCAAATAAATTGGTTAGTCTCTAAGGTGCCACAAGTCCTCCTTTTCTTTTTGCTCTCCACACAGTATTTTCTTATTGGTTTCCTTTGTATATAAATGAATCGTGTGTGTTTGTTTTGGATTTTTTATGGTACTTGAACAGACCTCACCAAAACGGCAACTTTAACAAACTGTGGCCACAACTTTTAAACTTAAAATAATCACGACTTTCTCACAGCCTTAATTATTCCCATTTTACAGCTGGGGAAGAGAAACACAGAGGGGCAAAGTGATTTGCTCAAGGTTTCATAGTGAGTCAGTGGCAGAGCGGGGATTAGCATTGGTACTGTACTGATTCCTAGTTCCCTTCTTCCAACCACTGTCCAGCACTCCAGAGAGACCAAAACATAATGGGAAGCAATCAGCCAAAGTATTAATGATGCATATTGTAAGATTCTGTGTAAATGACCCTTTTCAGCAGAATACTGAACAGGGACACCAGGGGACAGTGTACCAGATCTTTGAACATGTACAAGAGGAGATAGAGTATCAGATCTTTTGTCAGCAGGGTCTCAGAAGGAATGGATTTATTGGGCCAGGTCCTCAGCTGGTGTAAATCAGTGTCCCTTGACATCAGTGATGGTACACTGAGAATCTTGGTCCATTGTGTACATGTTAGCACCTCTCACTAATCCTTTGTAAGGAAATGCAGTACCTTGAGATTAGCCTTCTCATTGGGAGAATGCACTGTTCTTTCTTTACACTGCTCCTGGTATTTTAGGGACTATCATTCCCTCTGCAAATTGTTTTCCTTGGGACTTCAGCAATGTATTTCCTCATATACTAATTGGAATTTCTCATGTCTTTAGTTTTTTAATACTGATTTCATTCTTCCTCTCTGACTCTTCCTCTGCAATATCTGAAGCGCAGAAATATTTTTTCAACTGGATTTGGTTAACTTACATTTTCCTGTTTGTGAAAGGTTTCTCGGGGTCTTGATAACTGTTTCTGTTCTGCAACAGTTGTCATGGACATGTGTCTCTTTCCTGTGGACTGACTTCAATCCTGCTGTGTTTTCTAACATCCCATAAACACATGGCTTCCATGCAAGCATTACTATTACATACGCACAACTGATTATTAGGTGAGACTTTCCTGATTCCTGCCTATGTAAAGAACATATCTCTGTCTATCAGGAGACAGAGAGAGCAAGCTAAAGGGAGCGTAAGTGATGGTTTAGATTTGATAGATTTATCTTCACGAGTGACAAGACAGATAATTTATGAGTGGCGTATTTACAGGTGAGTTATCCTTCTGGTGTCCCTTCAAGAGTGAAGGTTAATGCCAGGCCACTGCTGATCCATCATTATTTTACCTATAGAATTTATACTTCTTCTCATACCTTTTCAGCAACCCTTTTGAGCTTTTTGGATAAGGTCTCTTCGTCTATTTTCTTGTGATGAACAACTGTGCAGTTGTTCACCTGTGCTCTTGTTTTGTTTGCTTTAAAACTAGAAATGGAGAATCATCTATCAAACCCTTAAGGGTTTTTTACTGCCACCCGTCACTGTATTATCTGAACACCTTCCATGGAAAATGGATTAGCAGGAGTGAAATCCCTAGTGGGATTCATGGGGTCTCTAGTTCTTTTCCCTGTTTGGAGTATAGAAGCATTGCTTGGGGTAGGGTTAGTTTGTTTCTTAAAGTCTGTGAAGGCTCATAAAGGCTCCTGGGCAGTGCTGGTGGTAGCCAGAGTCCCTGTGACCTGGCTGGGGGGCAGGTGCAGGGGTGTAGCTGGTGCAGAGAAAATATCCTCAAATCGCAACATGCAGAAGCACTGGGCAGGTGGAAAACAAAACCAACCCCAGCCCAGGCTTCCAGAAATTCTACCCAACAGATATGACTGGACTGGAGGAGAGGAAGTGAATCTGAAAGCAAAATGACTAACAGTAAAAAAAATAAAAATTGAAATCAATAAATCTCACATTTTAAAATAAAAAGGCAACTAACACAAGGGACAATTATACAGTATCAGATAGCGATACAACCTGAATTCCAGCAGGATAGGAAATATGAAGCAAAAACCACTCAGGTGCTTCTAGATACAGATAAGGAAAGCAATTCCCATTTACCCATAGAAATAAAAAAGAGGTCCTGATAAAACACTCCAGGACTGGACTGGATTAGGATTCTTGCTGTGAAAATTCATTACCGGCATGCAAAAGAATGAATATCTCGCAGCAGAGCTAAACTGACTACAAAACAACATTCATCTGGGAAATAGCCGATTCGTTCAGAATAAATAGATTTCTTTCAAAAGGAGGAGGGAGAGTGAATCTGTGGGAAACCTGTATCTCTGCCCTGACATTTATTATGCAAACAAGTGTACACCTCTCCAAAACCGGAAAGATAAGTACGTTTCCAAATACCGAATGTAACTGCTCAAACTAACTTCGGGCCAGATTGTGATATGACTCGTGCTTTATTCCACAAGTACTTAGTTGACTTTAGTGAGACTTCTTGTGGAGTGAGGTACTACTCAACATGAACATGCGTACTGCAAGCTTTAAAGCAAATCCAGGCCAGCAGAGGGCTAGAATTTTCGTATATATAAAAAGCTTATATTTGGTAATCTTTTGGGGGCCCATAACCTAGCATTTTTACTTTGGGCCAGATTTTAAAAGGTATTTAGGTGCCTAAATATGCAGACAGGCACCTAGGCTCTTTTGAAAATACCAGTAGGTGCCTAACTACCTTAAAAAATCTGACCCTTAGTCCTTACTAAGGCAAAATTGCCATTGAGGTGAATGGGGAATTTTGCTTCAGCAAGAGCTTTCCACCCCAGAGTGGCAGGATGTGACCCTTAAACTGAATTTAGTGCTCAGCACAGAGAACTAAGGAACTGATCCTGTACTCTTGATGCACTTAGGCAGACACCTGTGTCTGCATGGAGCCCCATTGAAGACAATGGGGATCTGCCCACTGCAACAAATTTCAGGACTGGGGCTCCAGGCACAATAATGAGAGGCTGACAAATTAGTGTATGAACAGCTAATGGTCTTACTGTAATTACCATGGGATAAGCTTGGGGAGGGGGAGAACGTAGAGGGGGAAAAGGGATATGTATGTAAATAAAAACAACTTATTTTACTTTGTCTTTATATTTATCTATTTGCATGAACAAAAATTCTGGCCCCACTGAAGCCAATGGTGAAACTCCCGTTGACTTCAATGGACCAAGGTTGCACTGAAGATTTTGAGCACACAGCTTGGAGCAAACAAGCTTTCCCAACAGCTCTGACCCAAACAAACAAAAAATCAGCCTTGTACCTGCAATAAGGTCATTTGAATGGCTGAATGGGACAGTTTGCGTGTGCAAAAGGAGGTTTTGAGATACATAAAAACTTATTTGCCCCCAGAATATGGGGTGGGCACATCTTGGGCATCTTCTTTACCTTTAAGAGCTAACCTGAGAGATATCTGCACTAGTCTCTGGCCAGAACTTGGTGGTGGTTATTATTATTTATTAATCTTGTTTATTATGGTAGTGCATAAGGCCCAGTCAAGAATGGCACCCCGTTGTTCTAGGTGCTGTACAGACACACAGTAGTAGACGGGCTCTGCCCCGAAGAGCTTAGCAAGCTTGTCTAGCTTTGCCCTTCCAGCCCCTGTGACAGGGTTACACAAATATCTCCAGTTCATTAAGTGAAAGAATAGGTTTGAATGATGAGTGGCAGGGGACTGTGGGTGTCTGAGGCTGGTTACAGGCCATGGGAAGGGAACAGCTTTGCATGTTCTCTTTGGCTAATACAGGAGCCCTCTCTGATTTGTTTGGGGGCAGTCTGTGTTTGTTTTTCATCTGCTATGTTTATGCAGTGCATGAGAGTGCTGCCCTCTTGTACTTCTCCAGCATGGCTCTGCTAATGGGATGTGACCTGATGGCTTTGCATGTTTAAATGAATTAAACACAGCTGCTAGGAAAATACAGTAACCTGTCGGTACCATGGCTCCATAGTCAACATTATAATTACAGCAGCACTGGCCTGAGAGTTCCACGCTCTCTGGTTTGTTTTGAAAATAACTCGAAACCTTCCCTTTGATCAATTGCTTCATCCCCTTTTTCTCCCTTCTCCTCTTCCTCATTTGGTGTTTAACCCTTATCCCACTCTCACTCCTCTGCCACCTCGTTCAAGCGCTTGTCTCCCCACTGCTTCTTAATCAGGCACATAGGCGGGTGGGTTAGCTATCCTGACTGGTCACAAAGAGTGAAACATGGCAAGCCCCCTCTCACAATCTGGAGCTGACCTGGTACCGTGGATCTCCCCTGTTAGTGCTGAGTGTTGCCCTCTAGTTTATATAATACAACAATAATAACAATACCTATCTCTTCCACAGGACTTTTCATCAGTAGATCTCACAGCCCATCACAGTCTTTCATGTATTTATCCTCACAATACCCCTGTGAAGTAGGAAGTGCTATTATCAGCATATCCTTCCTCTTTATTGTACGTATGGTAGTTTGAAGCTGACAGCAACCCCGTTGAGAATTGAAGGATTAAATATACTGTCCCCAAAGCCAAATCCTATACAGTGTTGCATCTATCATGTAGACATTTCAGAAACTATACATTACTTTCAGACTGCTAGAGAGAGGCATCTCAAAACATGCTGCTTCACCTCTCATTTCAGCCCAAATACCTTTACACTAGTTCACAGATTTACATGCTTTGCTCTGGTGACATTTCAACAGGAAGCATTTACATAGGAAGTAATGCTAGCAGCCCAATTGATTTTTCCTTAATCAGTCGCAATGTTGCATCCCTGTTTGTAAGGACAGACAATGCCCATTAAGGATCAGAGGTGTTACATTTCCACAAGAACCAAGCAAAAAAGCCCCAAGTCAAGCAACACACGTCTGGTTTCATTATAAACTTGCACCAGGTTCACTGAAAGATCCACTCAAGTTTGAAATTTTGGAGCAGACCTAGGCCCAGTGAGATAAATTGTGGTTGCATATCAGAACCCAGAGAGGAGCTCAAGCTGCAGAATTTCAAACAGCTCCACACCTGGGTCTGGGGTTGGGGGGGAGGGAGTGTTGGTGTTTGGATCCAGGATTTTTGTTCAGCCCCACACGCAATGTGCAGTTTCAGTCCAAAAGTCCTGAGTGTGTGCTCACTTCTCCAGTTACATCCCACTGCAGCTCCACTGAGTTGATGTCCCAGAACGGTGCTCAAGGCCTGCTGGACAGGTATTCTGGAATTCTGACTTAATGGACGTTACTGTCCTGCAGAGAACTATGGTTGATGCATAGTGCGGATGTACTCGTCCAATTCTGAGGATGCTTCTCATATCCATACGACTGTCATTGCACTAGTGTGGGTGGAGATTGCAGCGGGCAGATCTCTGGTTGTAATGATCACATCTCAGGTCCCATATGTTGTCTGCAGCACTTTTGTCATATATCTGTTTTGAGTTGCTAAACAAATGTCTATGCATTCAGTCTGAACCAATGAACTGAGTGAGTGTGATTGGAGTTGTAAACTTTATGAGATCCTGCAGTTTACGGTGAATTTTAAATTGGCTTGCCAATCAGGGTACTTTTTTAAAGGAAAGTCATTTCGATGTGTTGCAGAATGCAATGTGGCAATTTCCACTATTATGTAGATGCTATCAACATTATGGAACAAAGCAGGTGCTCCTTGGTGGACTGGTTTTAATGCATTCAGTTTATATAGTTCATACATATTTATCTATTGTGGAAAACCTGTAACTTTTTTCCCATTGGCTGTCCCCTTCCTTAAATTATTCTTGTTTGATTATTTCTGTTGTGGGAGTGCTGAGCTGTCCCATGCAGGTTTAGGGCTCCATTGTTCTAAGTGCTGTGCAAAAACACAGGAAGACATGATCTCTTACAGCCCATGGCTCCAGTCCTGCAATTGATAGCATGCAGCAGACTGCTACGCCAGCATGGAGCCCCTATCACTTCAGTAGGGCTCTGCCTGGATGCAGCAATTGCAGGATCAAAGCCTAAGAAATAAATCACTAATAAATCCCCATAAATGCCTGGGGGAAAATGTAGAGATATGTTATAATAATAAATAATAATACCTAAGGTAATTAAAAACCAGTGACCAAGTAACAGTGCATATTAAAAATTAATTTTCAGAACTATTTTTGAGGGTTGGATTTTGAGAAGTTTATTTAGTGCTCAGCGGCCATCCTGTGCCTTAAACTGTGTCACTGGCCTGTCTGGATGGTGACTTCCTATTTTGGTGCTAATTATTATTCATTGCTGCTAATCCTTTGCTATTGTTACCTATAATGATAGGATTCTCCATTTCTGTTGTAGGGAGTAAGTGTTGGCAGAGGGCTGGTATATATGACATAGTGGGTCTTTTTCAATCAGTGTGCAGCAGCAGTCAAAAAAGTTAACAGATTGTTAGGAACCTTTCGGAAGGGGATAGATAATAAGACTGCAAATATCATAATGCCACTATATGAATCCATGGTACGCCCACACCTTGAATACTGTGCACATTTCTGGTCACCCCATCTCAAAAAAGATACATTAGAAATGGAACAAGTACAGAGAAGGGAAACAAAAATTATTAGGGGTCTGGAACAGCTTCCATATGAGGAGAGATTAAAAAGACTGGGACTATTCAGCTTGGAAAAGAGACGACGAAGGGAGGAATCTGATGGAGGTCTATAAAACCATGAGTGGAGAAAGTGACTAAGGAAGTGTTATTTACCCCTTCACATAACACAAGAACCAGGCGTCCCCCAATGAAATGAATAGGCAGCAGGTTACAAACAAACCAAAGGAAGTATTTCTTCACACAACGCACAGCCAACCTATGGAACTCTTTGCTAGGGAATGTGGTGAAGGTCAAAACTACACCTGGGTTAAAAAAAGAGTAAGATAAGTTCATGGTGGATAGGTCTATCAACAGCTATTAGCCAAGATGGTCAGGGATGCAACCCAACCCATGCTCCGGGTGTCCCTGAGCCTCTGACTGCCAGATGTTGGGACTGGATGACAGAGGATGGATCACTTGATAATTGTCCCGGTTCTTTTCATTCCCTTTGAAGCATCTGGCACTGGCCACTGTCGGAAGACAGGATACTGGGCTAGATGGACCATTAGTCTGACCCAGTATGGCCATTATTATGTTTTTAGGATGTTCATCACTCTAGTAGCTGAATGACTATTCTGAGCATGAAATCTTGACCCTGAAAAGGTCAATTGGGCTTTTCCTGTTGTGTTCACTTGGGGCAGGATTTCACCCTGTGTGGCTGATTTCTCTCTGTAACAGTCTTGCTGTGTTTGCCTTTAACATCCTACCTTGTTAGCAGGTGTGAAACCTGTCGGGAAAGGGTTAAGTGGGTTCTGCTGACTTACAGGTGATGGTGATTCCTTCTGCCACCTGGCTATGAGGGAGATGGCAGTGTCTCTACAGAGAGCAAGGATCTGGGACATGAGCAGAGTAGGGCTGAGGAAGGGACCCCAGGAACAAGCTGTGCCTGAGGGAAAAGTTTGAGCTGAATTCTGTTACCCTGGAGATTTCTTGGCTAATGAAGCAAAACCCCAAGAAAGTGCCTTTGTGTTTGTTGGCTTTAAGACAGCAATTCCCATTACTGGTGATGTTAGTGAAGATTAAAAAAACCTGATTTTAAAAGTGTTGAGCAACTAAAACGAATAGATGATAGTAACGTTAATGAGCAGAATAGAGACGCTGCTTAGCCAGCCTGTACCAGCATCTGCTTTCCAGTGCAACGAAGGGTGTTAATACACAGCTGATCAGTAACGCTGTCTAACCAGGAGAGGTTTACTTAAAAGATGGGGAAGATATCTCTGTCAGGGAGTGATTTGTGAAGTTTGTTTGGATGGCAGTAAGTCCCCAGCCTCTCATTGTCAGAGCTGCTTTTTTATGATATTAGCTAACGCACACACACATTGCAATAATGCTCCGTGTGTTTGTGTATGAGTGCTGTTCCCCTTTGCTACATCAATCAGAATTGCTTGTTTGTGTGTCATAGGCCTTTTCCTGAAAATAGCTGAAGGGGATCCTTCTTTAATTCAAGTAGGCGTCTTTGTCTCTGGAGCCGGGGAAATCTGAGTTTTATTCCTTGTGGCACCAGGGGGCTGCAGATTGGCCGGGTACTACAGCACACCAGCAGGCATGACACCATACACGGCCGTCGACTTTTCAGTGTATTAAAACAGAGTCTCTCCTCTCCTTCCCAGTTCTTACATCAATGAGCTAAAGTTCTGTGTCCTATCACACTCATCAGATAGTCAAGTAACACAGAGTCCTGGAAACTGCCCCATACTTTACCTTGTGGCTCAGAGAGGGTCCCAGTGTCTTTGCAGGCTTCATGTAATAGCAGCGCCTTCCAGCTATTCAAGTCATACCAGGTGTCATGGATCCACAGGTCCAGTGCTCTTGAAAAGGTCCCTGGGAAGAGCCCTGCAGTGTGCCAGCCCCTTAGGGTTCCACTCTTTCACTAGGGTAAGCCACTTGGCTTCACCGCCTCCTGGGTCCGAATCCTGGAGCCTTCAGCACCCCTGCTTCATGCTGTGAGTTCCCATCAGTGAGTCCACCTGAGTTGGATGCCTGAGAGAGAGACTTCCACACCCAAAGGGAGCAATGCACCCCCATCCCCCCTTAAACTGCAGTGACTCTCAGCCAGTGGTGTAAAAGCAGCAGGGTTTATTAGATGTCTGGAACACAGCGGAGAAAGTCCTTGGTTATCACAGAGAACAGAAAGTTACAGCATAGTCCATCTCAGTCAACGCAGAGCCCAGCGCCCTCTGGTCCGTCTTTTCCCAGACCATGAGAGTCTTCTCCCTTCCAGCAGCCCCACACTAACTGCAGCCCCCCCTCAGTCCTTTGATTTTGTCACCTGGCCCTCCTCTTCAGTCCTTTGTTCTCCAGCTGGTCAAACACAGCTGCCTTCGTAAGGAGCATGGGTCATCCATGGTTGTTAGATGCTAGGTGCCAAATGTCCAGGCACTTGGAGAGGCCATTGTCTTCTTGGACTCCCCATGGGCATGGGGCCAAGGCCCCAGATAGTTAGGCGTCAGTCACACCTGTATCTCTGGGTCTCTGCCAAGAGTAAACAACCTTTTCCCACCACCTAGTTAGCCATGCGGCACATAGGAGAAACTGAGGCACACACAGTATTCATCAAGAAAAGGAGTACTTGTGGCACCTTAGAGACTAACCAATTTATCTGAGCATAAGCTTTCGTGAGCTACAGCTCACTTCATCAGATGCATACTGTGGAAAATACAGAAGACGTTTTTATACACACAAACCATGAAAAAATGGGTGATTGTCACTACAAAAGGTTTTCTCTCCGCCCACCCCACTCTCCTGCTGGTAATAGCTTATCTAAAGTGATCATTCTCCTTACAATGTGTATGATAATCAAGGTGGGCCATTTCCAGCACAAATCCAGGTTTTCTTCTCCCCCCCCCAAAAACCCACTCTGCTGTTGGTAATAGCCTATGTAAAGTGATCACTCTCCTTACAATGTGTATGATAATCAAGGTGGGCCATTTGCAACCCCACCCCCCCTTCCTCAGATGTTCTTGTTAAACCCTGGATTTGTGCTGGAAAGGGCCCACCTTGATTATCATACACATTGTAAGGAGAGTGGTCACTTTACATAAGCTATTACCAACAGGAGAGTGGGTTTTTTGCGGGGGGGTGGGGTGGGGGGAGAAAACCTGGATTTGTGCTGGAAATGGCCCACCTTGATTATCATACACATTGTAAGGAGAGTGGTCACTTTACATAAGCTATTACCAGCAGGAGAGTGGGATGGGGGGAGAGAAAACCTTTTGTAGTGATAATCACCCATTTTTTCATGGTCTGTGTGTATAAAAACGTCTTCTGTATTTTCCACAGTATGCATCCGATGAAGTGAGCTGTAGCTCACAAAAGCTTATGCTCAAATAAATTGGCTAGTCGCTAAGGTGCCACAAGTACTCCTTTTCTTTTTGCAAATACAGACTAACACGGCTGTTACTCTGAAACAGTATTCATCCAAAATGTTACAGATGATTCCCACTCTGTCACCCCAGGCAGCAAGAGTACAGAGTTCGGTGTGCTAATGAGAGGCAAAGTCTTCCCTTATAGTAATTCTGTGGTAGGAGGAATAGGTTCATGGGAGATCCGATGTGGCATGTTAATGATGCATTCAGAGTCAAAGAGATGAATTAGAAACCTGACACGATATCCAGTAGGGTGTGTTTGGTTCATCCAGCCCAAGTAGCTAAAAGGGACATTGTGGCTACAAGAAAAGCCACAATAGAGCCTGTTTACTTTACGTCTTATCTCGTTCAGGCTCCAAGAACGTTTTACTGGGCTGGCTCAAAGCAAATGGCGTCTGTCACAAACCATCCCATTTTGGAAGAGCAGCAGGAAGCTGCCCCTCTTTTGTCCAGCAGGCTGAGCTCTAGTTTGGTATTTACACGAAGTGGTTGCTTTGTTTACGATCTTCAGAAAACTTTCAGATCTACTCTTGAACTGTAGGTAGCTCGCCACACCTATTTAGAATTGAACTGTAATGCACCACAGCCCCTTGTATATCCCAATACATTTCAGATACTCTCTTAGGAGAGTAACAGCTGTGTTAGTCTGTATTGCCAGAGCAGCCCATTCCATGGGCTGGGTCACTGCTTCTTAGAGGCCCCGCTGCCTCCAGCCGGAGCCTGCTTGGGCGGCGCTCCACTGTCATCTTTCACCTTCTTCAGCTGGGCCTTCCCCTTGATAGGGGTGGAGAAGGTGAGGGACGCTTTGCTGAACTCCAGGGGGAAGACCCCCACGTCCCCATCAAAGCGGTTCTTTGACACCTGCAGGTACCGCTTCCCTGGCCCCGTCACCAGCTTCCTGTCCTGGAGGATCAGCACGTTGTCGGCCTCCTGGCTGGCCTTCGCAGACCCAAATATAGAGGCCGTCTGAAGCTCTCGCTCTTCCTCCTCCTTCCGAGGGTGGATGACCAGGCTCACGTGACAACTGTTGTCCGTGGCAAACTTCCGGAAGGCACCCACGATGTAGTCTTGGACCGCAAGCCTGTCCACAGTGAGCTGCTCCTGCCCCATCATGAACTGGAGATTGTCAGTGACCACGTGGCTGATATCATACATGTACACTGCGTGCAGCATGGTCTCTATCACCGTCTTGATGCTTTGGTGCCCGTGGAAGGTCATGAAGTAGAGCGGCAGGTCCTCAAACTTGTCTGCCCACTCGTCGAACTGGTCCAGCTTATGCTCAAATAAATTGGTTAGTCTCTAAGGTGCCACAAGTCCTCCTTTTCTCTTAGGAGACTCCTTTTGGTGTACAAACAATGAACCTAGACCTTATGTTGCGAGCCATTTTGTCTGTGGGGATTGTACCTGGGACCTTCATCAGCAAAAATCGAGGCCTCTGTCTCTTGAGCTAAAGGAGAATTCCTTTAAGAGTGATTGTCAGGGTGTTATAGTTGCTGTTGTCAGCCACTAGAGGAAAACCTGACGTGAAATCCTGACCTTGTTGAAACCAATGGGAATTTTCACATTGTTTTTAACGGGGCTAAGCTTTCACCCAGTGATCTCATGCACCAAACCAATCCATTGCAGGTACCCAGTGACTTCAATGGAAGTTTTGCCTGAATATGGCCGCAGTAATAAGCCCTGTGGTTATGTTCACAATGGACCATATTAAACTCTTTGCCCTTTTGTTGTTGACTTTCTGCTATTTAGCACCAAATGAGCCATTAGTCCTGAGCAGAGTGCTTACTCATCAGCTAATGATCTGAATTGGGGATGGGGCTAGGACAGGAGGTCAGGCTTAAGTGCACAAGGTCAGAACAGCTCCAGATTCTCAAAAGCAAACAGCATCATTAGTGGCAGAGAAGGCTCGCTCTTGCTGTCCGATTATACCACGGGCTTTACAGTCTTTACTGTTAGATCACTGAACAGAGTGCAGCCAGGGGGCTGTTGCAGAAACCACTGTGCGATATAAAAGTTACCTGTGACTCCAGACATTGCTTACTACATAAATAAATATGCAGTTATTATTTAAGACCTCAGCTGCATGACAAGGGAAAATACAGAGCATTGAAGAGATTACTGGGGTTCTGTTCCCTTTTCACTACTTGAACTTGTGTAAACTATAGGTTTCAGAGTAACAGCCGTGTTAGTCTGTATTCGCAAAAAGAAGAGGAGTGCCACAAGTACTCCTTTTCTTTTTGTGTAAACTATAATTATCTCACACATTTAATAAAATAGTTAAAATGCTCAAAGCCCCTTATTATTCTATTCTGGGACATGAACCTACTTGTAGATCCAAAGAGAAAATGGAATTTGCACCATCCCATAAGATAGTGTCTCATAGATGCTGGTCCAGGATTTCAGTAGAAGAGGAAGGAAGACTGTTTGAATCATTGAAATCAACCAGGAAATGTACATAAGCAGTCTCAGTAGTTTATTGTCTCAACACCTTAGTCTGAGTTTCCAGCTCTAAATGACTAATTATAACCATCATCTTTTATATTTTGTTGACATCTTCTAATTTAAAATTTAGAAAATATAAAAAATCAAATTTGATCTGCCCCTGTCAAATGTAAACAATTAGATTAAGCACAATACATGACTGTTTTCTCTATTATTTGAGTGACTCCAGCGTGGTTGCACTCGTGGTTTCCCAGAGAAACTGTAATTGTGTTGTATCTTCATTGATTGTTGAAGATCCACTGATATAAAAAAAGAATCTTCCTTTTTAAATCCAAATTTTAGGCCATGTTTGGGCTCAAATCTTAAACCTAATCTGGAACTGGGTTCTTAATCCACTTCTAATGTCTCATCAGTTTTGCTTTCACTGCTGCCACAGTGCTGCTGTGTTTGGGTTTCACAAAACCGTGCAGGAAGTAGTACTCTCAAAAGGATTTTACCATGAAAAAAATGTGTTTGGTTTGTTTTAGTTAAGATGGTTTTATTCTTACCAGGCCACATTTTGAAAAGGATCAACCCTGCGAGAAAAAATGTGCGTACAAAAGTGCACCTGTGGTTGTGCACGCAAATCCGGTGACTGCATGCGCAATATGCCAGTTGGGAAACAAACTAGGGCCCTGATTCAGGAAAACGCTTAAGCATGTCAAAGCAATGGGATTTCATCATATAACTTCAAGTGAAGACGATAACATTACCTACACTCTGTTCCAGCTGCTGTGTTGTGGTGGTTTGCTCATTCCAGTGCTACATTTCCACTTCAGCACAGCTACTGTCCACTTAGCATCCCTTGAATTAAAGTGTTCCACATTTTAGCCTTTCTATATTTCATTAGTTAATCTAGCAGTTTGGTTACCTGTCTAATCTGATCCAATCACCCCATCCCTATGGCATGTAGGTGTTTTGTTCCCTGTTTTGAAATAGAGAGTCTATATCCTGATGACGTAGGAGTGCAACGTTTGCAAGTTATTTGTTGAGCTGTTAGCTGCTATTCAGCCATTTTTTTGCCTTTCTCTTATTGTCACCACTGTATTATTAAACCAAAGACAATCACCAACGTAAGCGACCTGGCTTATCCCAACACCACGGTAATTATATTCACTGATGAACTACTACATTTAAATAGGTTTCAGAGTAGCAGCCATGTTAGTCTGTATCTGCAAAAAGAAAAGGAGGACTTGTGGCACCTTAGAGACTAACCAATTTATTTGAGCATAAGCTTTCGTGAGCTACAGCTCACTTCATCGGATGCATACTGTGGAAATTGCAGAAGACATTATTATATACACAGACACCATGAACCAATACCTCCTCCCACCCCACTCTCCTGCTGGTAATAGCTTATCTAAAGTGATCATCAAGATGGGCCATTTCCAGCACAGATGATCACTTTACATTAGCTATTACCAGCAGGAGAGTGGGGTGGGAGGAGGTATTGGTTCATGGTGTCTGTGTATATAATAATGTCTTCTGCAATTTCCACAGTATGCATCCGATGAAGTGAGCTGTAGCTCACGAAAGCTCATGCTCAAATAAATTGGTTAGTCTCTAAGGTGCCACAAGTACTCCTTTTCTTTTTGCGAATACAGACTAACACGGCTGTTACTCTGAAACCTACCATTTATTTGAGCATAAGCTATCGTGAGCTACAGCTCACCTCATCAGATGGAATCCACTGAATGCATCCGATGAAGTGAGCTGTAGCTCACGAAAGCTTATGCTCAAATAAATTTGTTAGTCTCTAAGGTGCCACAAGTCCTCCTTTTCTTTTTACATTTAAATAATGTCAAGCAACATTGAATTTAGCAACAGCCAGAGTATTCAAAGCTAAGTGGGACTTAAGGGGTGGGTGGGCCTTTTGCTAATGTAACCCACTGGTGAGTGTGTGATTTAACCCGCTGGTAAGTGTGTGTTACAGGGCCCTTGTGTGCCTGACCTGTAGAGGATATGAGTCTTTTACAGCCCCAGGTAGGGTGTGTTAGCTGAAATTGTAGCAGCTCTTGCATTTAGTTCTGGAGGCCCTCTTCACAGAGGTGGATTTCACCCTGATAACATGTTGGATACGCCCACTTTAATTCAAGTCCTTGCCTTTTCTTATTTCACAACAGGATGGAGCATCCCACTTTTAAGACTTCCTGGCATTTGCTGCTGTTGGTTTTATTTTATTTATATTGTAGTAGTGCCCAGAGACTCCAATCAGCCCATCGTACTAGGCACTGTATACACACGTAGGAAGACATGGCCCTGGCCTCCCACAGTTTAGAGTCCAAGAATGACCTTTTACATGCATCACAATCTTATCATTTAAGTGAATGTAGTTCCTGGTATGTGACTGTATTTGTTACACGGTGTTGCACTTGTTTTGATATTATCTGTTGCCACACTGTTAAGATTCAGGCTGATGTTGAAGGAGATGCCAGACCAGTTTAGGTAGCACCTCGGAGTCCATTATGTGATGCTGCTAGGTAATTTCATGCTACAGAACTACAGGCTTAGTTGTTGAGCACAAAGAGGGATAAGATGCAGGGAATCAGCTGATCTGGACATTGTAAGCATGATCCATCAGGCTATGGGTATGAAATTGTACTATACCTTTACAATAAAAAAGTGATTTCATGAGGCTGGGGTGAGTGTTGTGAGGGTCGTAGGGCCTGATTCTGGTTGTCAGGCCCAGTATGCTGGTGTAAATCAGGAGTAACTCCGCTGTGGCCAATAGAGCTAAACCAGTTTACATCATCCTTAGCCTTCACCCTTAGCCAGATTCCCAGACTACTTGCAGAGTGAAGTGCTACTCAAGGGGACCAAGGGAAAGCAGAATGTGGCCATCAGGGTGAGATCTTCTCGACAGGTTGATAAATCAGGTCTGATTTTTTCCCCCTTTTTTTAATTTTCCAGGAGATGGTCAAGGCTGCAAAGGGAACGTCTGCCTGAGATTTGAAGCCGAGACAAGGGTAATTGTGAGTATAAAGTCCTGCTACTTTGAGGTTGTTTATCTGCCGGAAGAGTGAGGGGCTTTTGGAAACAGGGCTAGTGGGTTTCCCAGAGAGACGTTAATGTCCTGACCTTTTAGCCACCTGAGGGATACATTCTTGGGGCCTGATCTTGCAAGGTGCTAAGCATCTTCTATGAGATGCTGAGTACCATCAGCCACTATGGACCTCAATGGGAGTTGAAGGTATGCAGTGACTGCCAGTCTGGGACACTGATGAGTCAGTAGAAGCCCAAAACCCCTCCAAAAAAGAACAAATTATTTTTAAAAAAAGTAAAGTGACAGAACTGCAACATGTTGCTTTCCATCAATCTGTTGAGAATATTATTGTGCTTTATACATGCATATATTTCCTTGTACGTTGTAACCCTACCTGTAAGAAGCAGAAACAGATATTTTACCATCTACCCAGATCTATGATATGCCAAAGGATTTTTGTTGAACACTTTGATGAATGGCTTGCAGTTTCCTTATGCCTTGTCCTAATGCAGACCTCCCTGGTGACAAAGGACTCATGGATCAGATGGTTGCCCAACATTCATTGATAGAAAGAAAGGATTTCAGATTTTTATGATTTAAATGAGCAGAAGAGTAGGGGCCAGATCCTCCAGTGGTGTAAGTTGGTGTTGCTCCATTGACCTGAGCTACACCGATTTGCACCAGCTAGGGCTCTGGCCCCATATGTCACCACACAGCTGGATTGGTGGCCCTGTTGCTCACAACAGCTGAATCCTGAGAAGTACTGTGACCTTTCTGAGCATCTTAATAACAGTGGGTCAGGTCCTAATGTCCTTTGTCCAGGCCTCGTTCTGCCAGCCTTACACATGTTGAGAAGTGCCTTCGCTCCTGGAGTAGTCCCACTGGATTAGATTGGTTCTTGTACTGCATGCCTGTACGGGGGCATACGAGGGAGTAAGAATTCCCCTAGCATGCCTGCAGGCGCTGCTTGGACCTTAGGTCTGGGTGCGGAGGAGTAAGTGGGTGATGTATGCAGAAATGAGAATGCATTGCATGCATGAAACTCCCCCTCCATCCAAGCACAGGTAGGTGGGGAGGGGTATGGAACGGGGGCAGGACAGGTTGCAGTGAGCTGGTGCAGAGAGCATAGTGGTATAGGCCAGGAGCAAATTCTGACCCACCCATCTCCACTCCGCCGAGCAGTCTCTGGGATGCTCCTGGGACAGTGCAGCAACGTGGGTGTGGTATAATCTAGCCCACGGAAAGGAATGATGCTACCCATGGAGTAAAGAATTAATGGTCACGAGTCGGGGGGCAGAACTGGGGCCTTGGCTTTTCTCAGCCTTTACTCAGGCAATCTCCATATTGAAGAAAATGGGAGAGTGCCTAATGCCAAGAGCCCCGCAGGTCCTGTCTGTGGAAATACCTGTGAGGAGTGAGTCTGGGGGGGTGGAGGGAGAAAGCACTGCCAGGATCCTGCTCTGTGTTCTCTGGGTTGCTCTGTCCGGGGTGGAGTTTGCCCACTCAACTCAGAATGGGTTAGAGGCTTTGCCCCTAGTCTCATGAATTCCCTGAGACCCGATCTGCAGGTGCCCAGCTCCGTCCGTGAGGAAGGGCTCAGGATCTGGCCGATTGACATGAACGAGAGTTGCAGATGATGATTAGAACCTGTCAGGATTCGGCCCAGTTTGTCCTCTGTTGCACATACTTGGATGGTCTCTAAATCGTTTTTGCATTTTTCCTCTCTCCTCGTGGTTGTTCTCAACTCCTCCCTAGTTGCCTTATGGTGTGTGACAAGCTGTTTCCTCCCTCTCCTGTATTGTTAATAAAGATACTAAAATAAGGTTTAACTCAGATTCTTGTGCTCCCTCCACCATTCCACACCTCCCACTAGCTTAGTACATTGCGTTCATTCTATCCCTTTGCTCCAGGTTCTCCAGTCCCCATTCATAGCCAGGCCAACGAGAATTGAATCTGAGCACTACGTTTTGTGAAGGACTGGATGGAATGATTTAATAAAATCCAAATAGATCCAGCTACCACTTGCCCTTCATCCACAACATGACAATTTCTACTAAAAGAAAGCAGCCCTGAAGCTTGTCTGGCAAGCTGTGTTCTTCAATGCCATGTCTTCTGTTGTTGGTGGCTACAGATGGTGACGCCCAATTCCCATTTCCACCAGCTATGGCTGATTTGGAGATGAGAAGTAGAACAACACCATCCACCTCTTGGTGCACGTCCTCTCACTAATCTGAGCACTAGTCTGATATAGGAGTAATGGTCTCAAGTTGCAGTGGGGGAGGTTTAGGTTGGATATTAAGAAAAAATTTTTCACTAGGAGGGTGTTGAAACACTGGAATGCGTTACCTCGGGAGATGGTGGAATCTCCTTCCTTAGAGGTTTTTAAGGTCAGGCTTGACAAAGCCCTAGCTGGGATGATTTAGTTGGGGATTGGTCCTGCTTTGAGCAGGGGGTTGGACTAGATGACCTCCTGAGGTCCCTTCCAACCCTGATATTCTATGATTCTATACCAAATCCTGATGCTGCAAGCTCCCGAATTCTTACTGACAGAAAATAATATAGCATTGCTTCTTTTGCCAGTTTTTCTAACACCGCGTACCATTCCGAAACCAGTGTCACCCCTCTGCCAAGCAGTAGCAGATGGTGTCCAGCGTGAGTCCACTTCCCAGGGTGGAGAAATCAGTGATGTGGAGTCTGGGTATAGTCTAAGCGTAACTTGCTTTATTTATACACAGACAATGGGCTGTGGCATAGTCTAGCCCACGGGCAGGAACGATGCTGCCCATGGAGTAAAGAATTGATCATCGTAAGTGGACTAAGAGTTCAAATAGCATGCCTGGCAATCCCAGTCTCAGCCCAGTGCCAATGCCTGGTCCGGGGACCAATTCTGTTTCAAGAACAGACTCCAATCAGAGCCCAAGGTAGAGAGCAAATTCTCCTGCTGAAACACAGCTCCCTCTCTCCCACAGCTGTCTCTAAACAAACCTTTGCACAAACCAAAATTAATAACAACATACCATATCTTCCCAAGTGTCAAAACTTGCTCACACGCTAAGCAACGGAACTCAGAAGAGTATATGTAAGTGCCATCTGGTGCCACCTACCATAACAACAGTGTGTGTGCTCTTGAGATCTGTGCACTTTGGCGCTTTGGTGCATAGACCTCTGCCTCCACATGAGAAGAGTCTCAATTAGGGAGCTGTGGGCTCAGCGCCTCCCAGGATCAGTCTCTATTAATCTCTCTGTGTCTCAGCCCTTCTCTTTAAGGTGGGGATGGTGATGGTTCCCACTGTCACAGGCATGTGATGGTCAATGAATGAATAGATGTGAGGCACTCACATACCACTGTGGGGGCATTATATGAGAACCTAGATAGAGATGCAAGATCCTCAGTGGCACTAAACTGATTTACTCCAGATGAGGCTCTGTCCCTTAGCTCAGGGTGGCCAACCTGAGCCCGAGAAGGAGCCAGAATTTACCAGTGTACATTTCCAAAGAGCCACAGTAATACGTCAGCAGCACCCATCAGCTCCCCCACCCCAATCCCAGCACCTCCTACCCACCGATCAGTGCCTCCCCCTTCCCTCCCCGTACCTCCCCATCAGCTGTTTCGTGGCGTGCAGGAGGCTCTGGGTGCGGGGGGAGAAGCGAGGACATGGCAGGCTCAGGGGAGGGGGCAGGAAGGGGTGGAGTGGGGGCAGGGCCTGTGGCAGAGTCAGGGGTTGAGCAGTGAGCACCCCCCGGTACATTAGAAAGATGGTGCCTGTCGCTCCAGCCCCGGAGTCGGTGCCTCTACAAGGAGCCGCATATTAACTTCTGAAGAGCCACATGGGGCTCCGGAGCCACAGGTTGGCCACCCCTGCCTTAGCTGAAACAGGCAACCAGAAATCATAAACCCTAAAAGCAGGTTCAGCCTATTAAACTATGTTTATTCTATAGTTAGTGTTAAATAATTGGCATTTGTTGGCATATTTGACTTGGATACTGTTTAGTGATTTACCGAACTATCCATCAGTCTTTATAATCATCTCATGATCCTTTCTTGGGTTTCCAGGTATTTACTTTGTCCGGGGTCTGCAAATCTCTCCAAATAGATTTTTCTCCTGCAACCTTGTTCATATTTTTTTCCCTCTCAAAGGAGCCATTTCAGTCTCCTTACAATTTGCACAGACATTTCAGTAAGCTGCGACACAATCTTTCTGCTGACGGGGATGTGATCTGTCCTGTCTCAGCTCCCGCTATTCTTTTTTGGTGGACTCCCCATGAGAAGTAAAACTCTAATTTGCTGCGAAGAAATAGAATCGTTATCTAGATTGAAATAATTTCTTTTTCCAACCCACCAACTGATAAAACATCAAATTGGTGGAGTTTTCTTATCAGCCCATAGAATTTGTAGGACACAAAATAATGACCTGTCAACTTGCCTCGAGCAGGCCAGTTCTGTAGCTCTGCACCAATCACGCGAACCCTACCACAAAATGTAGGACAAAATCTAGGGCTGTCTTGATGGTATTTTAATAAGGATATTTAAGAGGACTTCTGAAAAGCCTCACAACTGGATGGGTAATGTGAGAGCTGAGATTTTATTACAACCCCTTATTATTTTTGGTAGCTTTAGGTTATTGTTTTTACAGTAGAATCTACACTTATGCTAAGTTTAAGGCAGTTGCATATCTTGTATGTTCAGGATCTGTTAACTAGAAAGAAATATGCTGGCTTGAGTTACTGGAGCTGTTACTTTTCAATTTGGTGAAAAACTGGCTGCTGGTAACCCGAGTTGCAGTTTGACCAATATTAGCGCCTGATCCTACAAAGTTCCAGTACAAAATTTTGTCCACTCATTTAGACTACATCTATTTTGGGGAGCCCAGCACAATGGTGCTATTTTCCATGGGTGCAGAGGTCCCACAACTTCATTTGAAGTTAATAGACGCTTCAGATGCTCAGCCAGATCCAGGGTGTGTCTAGTTTGAGCCCTTAGAAACTGAAGGAGCCTAAATTAACAGATGTGTCTGAAAACCCTGTCTCTGCTCATTAAAGCTGCCCTTATAGAAGCAGTCCCATTGAAGTCAGACTCTCACATGAGTAAGGACCACTTACACATGAGAGAGTTTGCAGGATCAGTCCTTCCTGATGTGTGTTTTGATGCCATTGTGAAAGACAGGCTTGGATACTGCTCACTGGTAGGCTGGTGCAAAACAGCTCATCCGCTTTTGCACAGACACATTTGAAATGGGACTACGTTAATGTGAACCTGGTATCATTTAATTTGCTCTAGCAGGGTCTCCACTGGGGAATTACAGTGCAACACTTCAGTGCACGCTGGAGCTCACACCCCCGTAGTCCACATTGCAGGGCCGTGTAGACATGCCTTAAGGAATCCTCTCCCTGGGAAAACAGGTGAAATCGCTCAACCGCTAATGGAAAGGAGTACTTGTGGCACCTTAGAGACTAACCAATTTATTTGAGCATGAGCTTTCGTGAGCTACAGCTCACTTCATCGGATGCATACTGTGGAAACTGCAGAAGACATTATATACACACAGAGACCATGAAACAATACCTCCTCCCACCCCACTCTCCTGCTGGTAATAGCTTATCTAAAGTGATCATCAAGTTGGGCCATTTCCAGCACAAATCCAGGTTTTCTCACCCTCCGCCCCCCCCACACAAACTCACTCTCCTGCTGGTAATAGCTTATCCAAAGTGACCACTCTCCCTACATGCACATTGTAGGGAGAGTGGTCACTTTGGATAAGCTATTACCAGCAGGAGAGTGAGTTTGTGTGTGTGTTTTTTTTGGAAAAAAAAGGGGTGTGTGTGAGAAAACCTGTATTTGTGCTGGAAATGTCCCACCTTGATTTTCATGCACGTTGTAAGGAGAGTGGTCACTTTGGATAGGCTATTACCAGCAGGAGAGTGAGTTTGTGTGTGTGGTTTTTGGAGGGGGGTGAGGGGGTGAGAGAACCTGGATTTGTGCAGGAAATGGCCCACCTTGATTATCATACACATTGTGAAGAGAGTGGTCACTTTGGATGGGCTATTACCAGCAGGAGAGTGAGTTTGTGTGTGTGTGGGGGGGGGGCGGAGGGTGAGAAAACCTGGATTTGTGCTGGAAATGGCCCAACTTGATGATCACTTTAGATAAGCTATTACCAGCAGGAGAGTGGGGTGGGAGGAGGTATTGTTTCATGGTCTCTGTGTGTATATAATGTCTTCTGCAGTTTCCACAGTATGCATCGGATGAAGTGAGTTGTAGCTCACGAAAGCTCATGCTCAAATAAATTGGTTAGTCTCTAAGGTGCCACAAGTACTCCTTTTCTTTTTGCGAATACAGACTAACACGGCTGTTACTCTGAAACCTGTCAACCACCAATGGTTTCAAGACCTCCGACTTCATTTATGTGAGTCTGAAGGTATGTCCGAGATGGATTGACATACCTACATTAGCTTTTCCTGTGCTAGCATGGCTAAAAATATCACTGACGTACCCAGGGAAGGTGAGATCCTGCATAGGATAGCTCCAGGGGAGTGATATGACCTTGTTGTAAATGTCAATGGAGGGGGGGCGGTTCTGGAATACCCTCTTCGTGAAACTCCTGTGGAATTCTAGAGCCATTAGAAAGTGATTTCTGCGGAGGGCCTGGGAACTGACGTCATTGGGAGGGGAGAGCTCTCTCCAGTCCCCAGGATCAAGCTCCCACCACCCTTCAGGGTTAGTTCCTAACTGAGCTGCTCCCCTCTTTAATTAGACTTGTTCAGACAAGTCACTCTGCCTTGGGCTGGAATTTACCCCTCCACTTCAAGATTTTCTTTTTAAAGAAAAATTTCTAGTCTTGATCTTCAAATATCGGGTACTCCCAGCCTTTCATTTGGCATTCAGATACATTTTTGTATTTCCCTTGAAGTACTTGTTGTATCATGGTAGCACCTAGAGCCCCATCATGCTGAGCACTGTTCATTGCATAGTGAGAGACTGTCCCTGCCCCAGTGAGCTTACAAGGTAAACAGACAAGACTGAGGAAGTATTATTATCCCCATTTCACAAATACAGGTGCTCAAGGTATGTCTACTCTGCAAAAGACCCCCACGGCATTGAGTCTCAGAGCCGGCTCAACTGACTCGGGTTCATGGAGCTCATGGGGCAGTGTAGATGAGCCCACTGGGGCACTGAAACCCAGCGTGGGGGAGGGTCTCAGAGCCCAAGCGGGACCTCTACATTGCTATATTTAGTTCCGTAGCATAAGCCCTGAAAGCCCAAGTCAGTTGTTGTGGGCTCTGAGACAAACTTCAGTGAGTTTGTTTTATTTGCTGTGTAGACGTTCCCTGAGTCAGAGAGTGATTAAGTAACTTGCCCCACACAGCCTGCAGCAGAGGTCTTCTGCTGTCCCAGGTCTTCTAAGTCCCAGGCCTGTGCCTTAACCGCAAGGCCATCCTTCCCCTTACACTGTTCTATCTGAGATTAAGGAACTGGTCTTGCTCCCATTGAATATAATGGTAGAGCTCCCATTGACCTCCATGATTATGCCCCAATGTAGCTACAGAAGGGAAACATGCAAAAATCTAGTTTAAAAAAAGAAAACAAATCTAGGTTGGACAGGGCTCTCGCCTCCTGCTGTGAATTACTCCAGCTCCCAACCAGCACAAGGCAAAGCAAAAAAGAAAAGCAACTCTGGAAAGGGTCAGTTCTTACTGCTCAATTGGTCAGCTGTCTGTAGAGCCAATTTCTGCAGCTTTCTGTGGCATGGCAGGCCCCTAGGTAATATTTGACTGAATAGAACTGTAAGTGTTTAAACTGTATTGATGGAAACAGCTGTTTTATCCTATGTGCCTGAGATTTCAGCCCATCAGACATGAAGCAGGTCAAGATTCTTATGTCGTGTGTATTATAGAAAAGAGAACAGAATACGCTTGATAAAAGTGGGGACTTAAAAGAGACTCTTCTTTAGGTATGAAGCTTTCAAGTCGCACAATGCATCAAAGAGCCATAGTCCGTACATTGAAAGGAGCGAAAGACATTACCTAATATTTTTACAGAATGAATAATAAGCATCCTGCATGCCTGGAAGCTAATTTAGAAGTACAGCTTGCACTGTGTCTCCCCGGTCTGAATTGCTCCCCAAAAGAGTCCCTAGCAAAAGAAAATGCATTTGGAGACCAATTTTTCTCCATTTAAATGCCCCCTTTTTGAATGTCTCCTGGTAAGATTTACTTATGAAAAGATGAAATAAAGTCTGTGCTAGAAGCAGCATGTCTCAAAAGAAACTCGGGAGCCAGTAGGGATTCCACAGCTCCCCTCCCCTACACACACATTTTTGTTCCTTAAATATTGAAAGCGTTGCGTGCAATGTACTGTAATACGGTCCTTAGGATGCAGGGGCCATATATTAGCATCGGGGGGCGGGGGGTTCTTATTCTTCTCAGGCCCTACATTCTTAGGGGATGGGGAGGTGTCTTAGGGGGAAACCACCCTACAAGCGTGGTCTTTGCTTTTGTTCCAGCAGAGGCTCCATTGTTTTGTTCGGACGCAGTACAGGATAACCTGTTGCTCTTTGCAGCAGGAGTTGGAAATCTTGCACACAGCTGAAGGTACCAATTATGTTTCAGGTGTTGCTGTCATGCAAAAAATGCCTTTTTAAACAGTAAACT
Source organism: Natator depressus (assembly GCF_965152275.1). Classification (NCBI taxonomy): domain Eukaryota; kingdom Metazoa; phylum Chordata; order Testudines; family Cheloniidae; genus Natator; species Natator depressus. The sequence goes on along the minus strand of NC_134238.1, from coordinate 14,184,621 downwards.
GTTCCAGGGATCCCTTGATTTATTAGAGGGAGCATTCTGTACCTGCTGTACCCAGCAATATAATGGAACTGTGCATGATAGGTGAGATTGGCCCCTGTGCAATGGCCCAACCAACCCATGGGGGCTGAGTGGGATTTGAGTGGTGTTCGTGTAGGCCTGAATTTCACCGTATGTCAGGAGACTTAGGGCCCAATCCAGCTCTCACTGAAGTCAATGAGAGTCTCTCCAGTGACATCGGTGGGGTTTGGATTTAGCCTTAAGCGCCCAAGCTTGAAGTCATTGAGAGTTTTGTCAGGGGCACTGAAGGAAGCAGGACCTAAAAATGAGGAGAGTGGAGCCCATCTTTTCTAGACCCTTAAAAATAGTTTACTTCCTGTGTGGTGTTGAGTCCCTGAGAGCTAAATCCTATGAGATGCTGAATTTTCTCAGCCTCCATAATAGTAATGGGAGACGAACGAGTTCAGTGACTCTCTGGGGTCACCTATGCCTCACGGGGTCGATGCTTGTGAGAAGAAGTGTGGATGGAACCTCCAGAATCACCAACCAGAATGTTATGTTAACATCGAGACACGAGCTAGGTGATCTGGATGGGTTGGGGCTTGCTGATGGGATTAGGGAGTTTATGACATTAGGGCTGCCAGTTGGAAACGGGATGAGATTGGTAATGAGTGGAAGTTGCTACCTGCAGGCTCTTTTGGCCTCTGTGAAATAAGCTGGTGGCCTCCCACCACATTCCACTGGACATCACAGAACCGCCCCAAGTGCCTCACCCTTGTTGACAGCAGAGAGACACGGATTGAAAAGGCCCCAGAGACTGAACTAACCTTTCACCTCTGCAGGTTGGAGTTGAGATGCATTAGGGCTGCAACATGGGGGAAGCTTGCATTCCTGCATTGAGCAGGGGGCATCCATCTCCAGGATTGTCAATGAGGCATCTTACATGAGCCTTTAAAAAATATACCATGGAAAGTGTCTGGGGAAGCGGAACAGAACAAAACGGGAAAGTGTGGCAGGAAGGATCACTATCTCACCATCAGCAAACGGGCAGCACAACAAGGCTGCAAAATTGTCCGACCTGGACAAGCCACAAAAATATCAAGGAAAGTGGAATCTACAGGTCAGCTGGATTTCTTTTCCCCCTTTGCCTTGCAGAATGAGCGGCTGCTCCAAGCCAGCTCTATTTCCTGCTGCCCTCACTTGTCACATCAAACTTTATTTTTACCATCTGTGGAGACATAGTTAAATTTTAGTGCTCACTTATCTCCTTCTCCCCCAGGCCACAATTAATTGAGGCCAGGAGGCAGGCAGGGCTGCTCAGGCAATATTTACAAGAAGAAGGGAATGTTAATGGGTCACTTGGGCCGAGCCCTGTGGATGGGGGAGATGCTATAGGTGGGAGGTGACAGTTGGCAAGGGAGGAAATCTTTGGAACCTCGCACAGGCCCCCAGAGTGATTAAAATTGCTGAGAATTAGGCTTTTTATAGCAATGAATTAAAATCCGCTCCCCACATTAAAATGCTAGTGCTGGGTCTCTTGTTTCTCTGGAACTCTTCTGGTGGCTGGGTAGCAGCGAGGCTGTGATGTGAAAGAGAACAAGGAGCCCGGAGGGAGAAAGGCATAGAAGCTAAAGGAGCCTTTCGGAGTTATAAACTCCTCTGATGCTGCAAAACTTGAACGTGGGAGCTCATGAAAAAATGACAGCTGCTCCTCTCTCAGCTCAGCCTGGCAGCAGCATTCAGCTGATTATTATTATTTGAAGAGACAAGGTGGGTGAAGTAAAATGTTGTATTGGACCAACTTCTGCTGGTGCAAGAGACAAGCTTTTGAGCTACACGGAGCTCTTCTTCAGGTCTGGGAAAGGTACTCAGAGTGTCACAGCTAAATACAAGGTGAAACAGATTATGAAACATAAGGAGTTAACAGATGTTGCAAGAAACCATTCAAAATGAAGTGGGAAAGTAACACCCCTCCAGTATTAGGACAAAGGAGATTTACAGTTAGTGCTTTATAGACTGTTGTAATGAGACACAAAACCAGGATCTTTTGAAGGTGGTGTGCAGATTTCCTTTGAGGATGAAGACAGAGAGGTCATATATGGAGTGCTCGTTCTGTGAAAAGTGTTTGCTCCCAGGTAATAGGGTGTCTTTGCCTTTTATCATTTTTCTGTGTGAGTTCAGATGAGAGTGAGGTAACTGTCTTGTTTCATCTACATTGCTGTTCTAGGGGCATTGGATGCACTGGATGAGGTACGTCACACGTTGTGATGCAGCATGTTTAGAACCCAGGGATCTTGAAAGGTGTGTTGTGTGGGATGTTGATCATCATAGCCGCGGAGATATATCTGCAGGTTTTGCATCTCTTGTTTGGGCAGGGTCTGGTGGTGCTCTGAGTTGGTGTCTCCTGGTCTATGGGCAGCTTGCTTCTGGTGATGAGCTTGATGAGGTTGCGGGGGAGGGGTGTTGGGCCAGAAGATGGGGTTCAGGAAAGATCTCTTTTAGGATGGGGTCCCCATCAAGTAAGGGTTGTAATTGTTTGATGATACCTTGTTATAGATTCCAGCGGGTGGTGGTAGGTACCACCTTGGGGTGTGTGGCCTCTGGATTTTATTTTTCTGTATTGAAGCAGTTTCTCTCAGGGTACATGTATGTCCTGTTCCAGGATACAATCTATTTCTCTAGTTCTTGTTTGGTGAAGGCAATTTTAAATGTGCTAAGGTGAGACTCAGCAGGCCAGGGTCCCACCACCATACTATGTGCTGTTCATACACAGAGTAAATGGTAGTCACTGCCCCAAAGAGCTTATGATATGAAATACAAGACCCAGTAGGTGGATATGAGAAACAAATTGGCAAGGTGGGTGCTGGCGGGGACCAGGGGAATACAAATAATAAGAGGTTGCACATTTCTTAGCTAAGCAGGAGCAGTATCCCAACACGCTACCTGCCGAGCTGTTACCAGTTGGGTTTCCTCTGCAAAATCTAAGGGATAAGGGAGTTCAGGAGAGCAAGCAGTCTCTCCTGGAGCCCATATTAAAGGCACAACTGCAAACCATCCCAATGTGAAGAAAAGATAGGAAGAAAATAAGAGGCTAATATGGCTCAATCAGGAGCTCTTTATGACCTGCAGATCAAAAGGGAATCCTACAAAAAGTGGAAACATGGATGAATTGCTAAGGTGCAGTACAGAAGAATATTATAAGCATATAGGGACAAAATGAGAAGGCTAAGACACAAAATGAGTTACATCTAGCAAGGGACATAAAAGGCAAAAAGAAGAGGTTCTTTAAATACATAAGGAGCAAAAGAAAGATAACGGAAAGCATAGGTCCTCTACTTAGCAGGGAAGGAGAGCTAATAACTGATGACATCAAGAAGGCTGAGGTGTATAATGCCTGTTTTGTTTCAGTCTTCACTGAAAAGCTTAATGGTGACCAGATACTGAACACAATTAATATTAACAACAAGAGGGAAGGAATTCAAGTCAAAATAGGGAAAGGACAGGGTAAAGAATATTTAGATAAGTTAGCTGTATTCATGTTTCAGGGCCTGATGAAATTCATCCTAGGATACTTAAGGTACTCACTGAAGCAATCTTGAAACCATTAGCAATTATCATTGAGAACTCATGGAGGATGGGTGAGGTCCTAGAGGACTGGGGAAAGGCAAACATAGTACCTATCTTTAAAAAGGCTAATAAAGAGGATCCTTGGAACTATAGATCAGTCAGCCTGACTTCAATACCTGGAAGGATATTGGAACAAATTATTAATCAGTTTGTAAGCTCCTAGAGGATAATAGGGTTATACAGAATAGCCAGCATGGATTTGTGAAGAATAAATCATGCCAAACCAACCTAATTTTCTTCTTTGAGAGGGTTACTGGCCTAACAGATGGGGGAAAGCAGTAGATGTGATATATCTTGATTTTGGTAAAGCTTATGACAGAGTCTCACATGACATTCTCATAAGCAAACAAGGGAAGTGCGGTCTAGATGAATTTATTATAAGGAGGGTGCCCAACTGGTTTAAAGACCATACTCAAAGAGTAGTTATCAATGGCTCGCTCTCAAACTGGGAGGGTGTATTTAGTGTGGTCCCACAGGGATCAATCCTGAGTCTGGTACTATTCAATATTTTCATTAATGACTTGGATAATAGAGTGGAGAGTATGCTTATAAAACTTGCAGATAACACCAGGCTGGGTGGAGTTGCAGGCATTCCACTGGACAGGATTAGAATTCAAAAGGACCTTGACAAATTGGAGAATTGGTTTCAAATCAACAAGATGAAATTCAATGAAGATAAGTGTAAAGTAATTCACTTAGGAAGGAAAAATCAAATGCACAACTACAAAATGGAGAATAACCGGCTAGGTGATAGTATTAGTAAAAGGGACTTGGCGGTTATAATGAAGCACAAATTGAATATAAGCCAACAATGTGATGGAGTTGCAAAAAAGGGCAATGTCATTCTGGAGTGTAGTGACAGCAGTGTCAGATGGAAGACACAGAAGGTAATTGTAACACTCTGCTCGGCACTGGTGAGGTCTCAGCTGGAGTACTGTGTCCAATTCTGGGTGCCACATTTAAGAAAGATGTGGACAAATTGGATTGAGCAACAAAAATGATAAAAGCTTTTGAAAACCTGACTTATAAGAAAAGGTTAAAAAAATAGACATGTTTATTCTTGAGAAAAGAAGGCTATCAGTCTTAAAATATGTTAAGGGCTGTTATAAAGAAGACTGTGATCAATTGTTCTCCCCGTCCGCTGAAGGTAGAACAAGAAGTAATGGGCTTAATCTGCAGCAAGGGCGATTTAGATTAGAAATTAGGGAAAACGTTCTAACTATAAGGATAGTTAAGCTCTGGAACGTGGAATCCCATTGGAGGTTTTTAAGAACAGGTTGGACAAACATCTGTCAGAGATGGTTTAGCTTTACTTGGTGCTGCTTCAGCACAGGAGGCTGGACTTGATGACTTCTCAAGGTCCCTCCCAGCCCTACATTTCTATGGTTCTGTGCACATGATAGAAGACGTGAGTTTGGAGGAGTGACTAGAAGGAAGATAGAGGTGGTGGCCTTACAGATTTTGACAGGGAACTTTTCCCAATCTCTCATCCTCTCTTTGCAGAGGGCCAGTGTGAAGCCAACATTCCACTCACGTCCCACTTTAAGCCCTCCAGACGTGGCTTACATGGCACTTGTGTGGTGCCTGGGCCTCATGCCATCCCAATACACAAGGTGAATTTCACCCTTAATGTGTGTAGCGAAAGTACAGTTAAGAAGGTCAGTGGAAAGTGGTCTCCAAATTAAAGATCCCTTTAAAGTTAACCATCTGTGAGTCAATCCCTTTAAAAACAAATGAAGGAAGAAGAAAAAAAAACAGAGCTAGCAGGAGATCAGTTGGAAAACAGACATCTGGCCTATCTTTGGGGGCTGGTCAGTAATAATAAATGGGGCGGGGGGAGGGGAATATGGCAGCACAGATTACAGGACAGGAGGCAGAGATCCACACCCTGCCTCAATGCTACTGCAGTTTCTGGCTTTTGAGCATTGTGCTTGATTTTTATACCCTGCATTAATTATATTTTAATTATTATTATTATGCCTCTTTAATTGTCTGTGCAGTGCCCTGAGCACCTTCGAGGGTAGGGATGCTTCATAAACGCTGACTGTTTTATTAAGGTCTGGTCTATACGTTAAAAACAGAGTAGAGAGAAGACATACTTAGGCTCACACATGTCAAAGTGGTTTCTCTTCTATTGTCAGGTTCAGATGCCAGCTTTCCTTGTCTCCCTTGCCTTCCCATGCTGCCCAAAGAGGAAAACCTGGTTCTGCCAGTATCTTACCTTGGGCCAGTACTGTGCCTTAAAGGGAAATTTCACCCAGATGGCACAACCCATGTGGCAGCTTCCAGGGCGTGGAGTGCTTGTTGCCACAAATGAACCATGCAATGTTTGTTGTGAATTTTGGGGGAAGTTTCTCATTCTAACTGGCGTTTCTGAGCCTGCTGCCAGAGGCAGCATCGGCTGTAAAGCAAGGTCATTCGTGACACTGGGAACGAAAGACCCCTGCCCACGAGAGACTGTAAAGCAGTTTGCTATAGAGAGGATCCCAGCTGCAAAGTTTGGATCCAGATAGGTATTCATGGTGGGGACTGGGCCAGCCCCTTCTCCAGTTTCCAGCCTGCTTTTGTAATGATGTGAAGGGGTTCAGACTCAGATTTTCCAAGAAGCGTAAGGGAGTTAGAAGCCCCAGTTGGGTCTTGGGTGACTAACTCCTTTATGGTCCTTTGTCCTTGCTCTGTCTCCAAGATAGCGCATGAACCCTGCATTGGGGGAAATTCACCCTTGTGCAAAGAGTCAGCCTGAAGCCCGTGCTCTTCTGAATCGAGACTTGGGAATTCCACCCCTCGTGGCCAAACTCTGCCTCCTGGGGATTAGCTTTACTGGAAACTTGAAACCAATAGCATAAAACCTTTCCAAGGATTTCCCTCCAGAACCTCCCTGTCTCTGCTCCCTGATTCCCTCTTCCTCAATATGCACTCCTCCCCTAAGTTCCCTGTAAGCTGCGCAGCGGCCTGTTAAGCGCCGTGCAGGTGCTCAGGGAACCTGCCGTGCCGGGACCTGCCGTGGCCTCCCCCCACCCAAACCCTCAGCCCCGGCCCAGACCTGCCGCAGCTGGAGTGCCCCTCCCCCAGCCTATACCCTCCCCCAGCCCAAACCCAGCCCCAGCCCGGACCTGCCGCAGCCTGGGGAGGGGCACCTACCCACAGCCCCAGCCCCAGAACTACCACGGCAGGGAGAGGCACCTCACGCCCCCCTCCTCCCCCAGCCCAGGTGCTGCTGTGGGTAGAGAGAGCTGGGGGGAGTACTCTCTCCCTGCTGTAGCCCCAGGGCAGCCTGCACCCCAAGCCCCTCATCCCTGGCCCCACCCCAGAGCCTGCACCCCAACCCTCTGCCCCAGCCCTGAGCCCCTCATCCCCAGCCCCACCCCCGAGCCCACACTCCCAGCCAGAGTCCTCACACCCCTGCATCCCAACCCTCTGCCCCAGCTCTGAGCCCCCTCCCACACTCGGAACCCTACATGTCACAGTTTATTCGTGATGACACGTGAACTGTACCCTCTGAACTTTCAGACTTCTGGGCTGAGCAAAAGGGGTGCCCTTTCCCTCTGAGGCTGGCCAGCAGCACAGTTGTCATTACCCAGGATTTTGCATGCTGTGAAGAGGAATCCGCATTTAAGTACGTTGGGGGCTCAGTGCTAGCTCCAAAGGTTGATAAACACTGTCAGCTCCTGTTTGGGCCTGGTGCTCTGAAGAAAGACCCTGTGAAGAGGGTCACAGTCTGAAGCAAGCTGGGGTCTGAAGTAATTGTGTTTTGTAATGGTCTGCCAGGTCGGTCAACCCAGTTAAGATTTTATTCTCCAAAAGCTCTTTTGATCACTCAGTATTAAGCACAGGATGTGAAATAGCAGCCTCCAGGAGAGACCCGCAGCATCCTGGGGTCTGTGTGTGATTACAGGTCCGGTAGCCGCATTAACTTGGCTAGTGCCCATGCTGGCTTTGTGGACAGGACTGCAGTTTATTACCTCTGTTTGTCTTGACACAGGTAGGCGAAGAGGAGTTTAATTAGCCTGCGGTGACAAAATAAATCAGTTTTCTAATGTGTGCAGCTGAGGAAGGGGACCTTATGGCAAAGGGGAAGGGCCACCAGGAAACAGGCCTGTCTATTATTACTAGAAATAGTCCACAGAGGTTTAGGCTCGGTTTTGAATTTGAGGCTGAGTTGCGTGCTATGGCTTGAATATCAGCAGTACTGAGTGCCCACAGATCCCACTGAAATCAGTGGGAGCTGCAGGAGTTCAGCACTTTTGAATATCAGGCCAATATGATATATTGGCCCTTTACAATCCCGCCTAAGTAAAAGGCATCTGGGCTGACTCAAGAGCAGGGTAGGTTCTGAACTGTGACTCAGTCACAATTAAAGTCCTGGCTTTTCCATCTGTGCCAACTCAGCTGTGCTAGCTGATGCTCTGAGGATTGGGCTGTACACTCCCCCCATTCCCCACCCTTGTCTGCACACAACTGGGCCTCTTGTGCATATCTCTCTATCAGCTCTCTATAAATCATCCTGGATAAATATACACACAAGAAGTCTCTGGATCTGTGTGAGCGTGGGTATGTCCGTCTCCCTCTAGTCTATCTTCTGGTCCGACGTCCACTGATGTAAATGGCAAAGCTTCTATTGACTTCCATAGTGCAGGATCAAGCCCCATGTGTATGCCTGCTGCCTGCGTTTTATTTAAAATGTAGCTAACTCGTTAGCAGAACTGGCCAAATTTTCGTCATCAAAATAGGTTTTTAACCAAAAATGCTTCCAAACTAAAACGAAATTTTTTTACCAAAATGTGGGGGGAGGGGTTTGACCAAAAACAAAGGCTGAAATTTTTTCAGTTTTCAATAAAATATTTCAGTTCTTGATAAAAATTTACTTTTTCAAAATCAAAACTTTTTACTGAAAACTGATTTTATTTTTTGTTACTGAAAATGTTTTTTAGAAATCTGACTTTTTTGTGGTTTTGTTTTTTTGTTGATATTTTTGCCCATGCCCTGTCGATGGAAAACCATGTGTCAGGAATGGTTTGGAAATGTGGCTTTCATCTAGGCAATCTGTGTTGGTTGTGCCCTTATTTATCTTGTGATGATCCGGTGACAGCAATGCACACCTTGTGACCTTGAGGCTTGGTTATTGTAATTCCTTCTTCTCTGGGTTATCGCGGAGGCTGATCCACCACTTACATTCAGAATGCAGCCGCTCCTGGGTCACTCTTCAGCCCACTATGCGTTCTTTACGCTGGCTGCCTATTAAGTGGCAGATTCTGTTTTAATTAGCCTCACTGGTTTATAAAGGTCTGAATGGGACTGGCTCCAGTTATATCTGAGACCTCCCCCTTGAGCCTCCATCTGGCGGGTTTCTGCATTCACATACTACCTGATATTTAGGGGATCCACCATTAGACCTGAAGTCAGAGACAATCAAGCTTCTGCTTCAACAGGGCAGATAGCAAGGAACTCCTGAAATTCGGCTCATTCCATTTCTCCCCACTTTTATAAAACACCTACAAACTTTTTTTCCCCGGGGAGTTTTAAAATGATGATTGCTGTTGCTGTTTTATTGTTTGGGATTTTGGGGGTTTTTTTTGTTTATCCACCTTGTTTGTAATTTGGTAATGTGCTTTTATTAGTTAATGAGAAATTGTTTTATGCTTGTCATTCAGTTTCCGGAGTGCTTTTGGGGAGTGGATGCTTCATAAATATATTATTTTATTATTATTTATTATTTATTAAAATGATTTTTTTTAAATCCTGTGAAAAATAATTGGCCTTTTTTGAGTAGCTTTGCTCTTTAGCGTTTTGTTTGGTGAGGTTTGATTATTCCAGAATAAATACAGACTTTGGGAGCGCCAGTCTCCATTTTGCTACACAGCGGAAGCTCCATTTCAAAATGGGAGGGGAATATTCCTCTTTTTCTTAACAAAATTATTAATTTTGATCTATGATGAAGAGTATTCATGTCCTGGTGTGAATGCTAGTAATTATCTTGTGGGTTTTACAAGCCCATACTGATTTGTCTTGGTGGTGCAGGAGATGTAAATATCTCTATGCTGTTGCCTATTATAAGTGAGTTTTGGAAGATGGTTTCAGTCTCATAGTCCATATAAAACTGTGGGGAACTGCCATTTGAAAGGCTGTTGAAATACAATTGCTCACTGTTTTACACACTCAGGAAAGTGCCCCTTTGCTTGGAGCTGTGTGCTTAATAAAAGCTTTTCAAGTGGTGCTTTTACTAAATAGATAATGGAATGGCATTTTATTTTCTGCTTTAATCCATTATGCTAGTGTACGGAGGCATATCTATCTGATAGATTGTAAGATACCAGAACCAGAGAGTCAAACCACGTCCTTTTTTATTTCTCTGAAGCAAATTTTGTATTTTGGACAGGCACCAGGCTCATGGCACTGGAAACTCAAATCTTCTGCAGCAAAATGGCGACAGCATGTGCAACTCTGAATAACAGTGCAATGGTGTGTCCCAGTCCTCATTTGGAGCGGTCACAGCTACTGGTGAAAAAGCAGTTTGCACTGTGTGGCCCATTCAGTCTGTGTTCTCTCTGCAGACACTGCCAATAAAGGAGCCAGTTGCAATCTCTCCACCGTGGAACTGGGCTGAGAACTTCCTGCTTATGTCACAGGAGATGTAGAACAGCCATCTGTTGGCGATATTGCTCGGTAGAGAAGAAGGGTGGTTTGGATTAAGACATGGGCATCTGGGTTCAATTCCCATCTATGCCTGAGCCTTCCAGTGTGATCTTGTATAAGTCTCTTAAGCCCTGATCTAGCAAAGTGCTTAAAGTTAAGTATGTATTTTAGTGCTTTGTTGGGTTGGCCCTTAGCCTCTCCATGCCTCAGTTCCCCGGCTGTAAAATGGGGATACTACTCAACTAGCTCACAGGGATGTTGCGAGAATATATTCCTTCATGATTTTGAACTGCTCAGTTACTATGGTAATGGGGCCATGCAAGCAGATAGGCCGATGCTAGTCAGCCATCACGAACCTCATTTGGAGTTGAACTGGTGAGAAAAGGCTTCCCGTTGTATTTACCCATCCCCCGAGCCACTCGCTCTCCCACTTTTGTTCTGTAACATCTGTTATTTTTTCCTCCAGGCATTATTATCGCTGGTTTCTGTGAATTGCATTTCATGCTGGGCACCTAGGACAAGTCATCAAGGCCATAAGCGTGACATATCTAGGCACTGGAGTTACATTTTCCCCCCCCAAGCGAGTTTTTATTGTAGGAGCAATGCTGTGCAGGTAGCATCTAACCCATGGTAAGGTGGGCGGGCTCATTCCCTCGCCTTAGTGTTGCAGCTTTTCCGAGAAACTGTAAACTGTGGAGAACAGAGAGAATGATCTTTTCTAACGTGCCATTCAGGATCGCCTGTAATTGTTAGCTGGAATGCCTGCTCAGAGAGCAGTTGGCTGCTGGGTTAGGAAAGAAACAAGAAACTTTGGGAACCAGAAAAGGGGCATTAATCCTGTTGAGACTCATCCTTACTAATTCTTTGTTTCCGTCAAAAACCCAGCACTTAGCTGCTTTCTTGAATGAACCCAGTGTCTGTGCCTCCAAAAACAACTTGGTCCAGTGAAAAATAAGAGCTGCTACTGTCTCGTGTCTGGTCTGAAATGCTTTTTTCTTTAACTTGCATCTGTGACCCATCTCTACAGTAAAATCCTATTTGTATATATATACACATGTACATAATCCCTGCTAAGCACAATTGTCCAAGGGTCTGATCCTGCAGCCCTTTGGGCTATTGAAGTCAGCTGGACTGGTCATGTGAGAAACAGCTACTTAGTGTGTAAGGTTTTCAGGATTGGGCCCAGAGAGCTGTACAGAGAGAGCTGATCAGAAGCCAAAGAGAATAGGAAAGTTTTAAGGAGAGATTTAAAGAGGGGAAGTGACTCAGTAGCTTGGAGGGAAGTAAAGAGGGAGGAAGGGAGGGTGGAGGAAGAGAACTCCAGATAGACGGGGTGGTGGGGATGGGTGGGCAGCATGAATGAAAGGGTGACCCCTCCCTCAGTTCCAGGGAGCTGCTGGAAGGGGACAGACAGGCGGCCAGGACTGGAGGATCAGAGTGCGTGGGAAGTGGGGGAGGTGGATGTGACATTGGGGAGGCTCCCCATAACAAACTTTTCATAGTGTGGACCACATTTTAATAGGGAGATTGTCTTGCAGGCCACCTCCCCTCCCATTCACAATCGCATAGCATCTCCGGGCCAGCCCCAGCAATTGCTTGGATGGAAAAGCAGTATTAGGAAAGCACTTAATGTATTTTAGCTGTCTTCTAATACAGTTAAGCAGCTGGAAATGAGGAGAGCTGGCACCATGTCAGTAACCAGCTCTGCAAGGACTGTCCGCAGATGAAGGGCAAGAAGAATAATTATGGGCCTGGAAAAACTCTCGCATGAAAAAAGACTGAAAAGCTTGGGGTCGTTTACCTTAGAAAGGAAATGAATAAGAGAGGATGTAAGTGTGTATAAAATAAAAAATGGTCTAGACAAGGTAGGTCAGGAGCTTCTGTTCTTCCTGTCTCATAAACAGAAAAGGCAGCAAATTCAATACTCATAACAGAAAATACTTCTCCACTCAACATGTAATCAGACTGGGGAACTCACTGCCACAGGATGTCATTGAAGAAAGAACTTAGTAAGATTCAAATAGGGATTGGATGCTTATAAGTCAAATATCCAGAGTTGTTAATTACTGCAGAGAGAGAGTTTTGGAAGGGGTATTAAACTCATGCTTCAGGATTTAAACCGATCTCTAACTGTTAAGGATTAGGATCAGACCTTTATGGGGGCAGATTATGCCACATCCACTATGAGGTTTCTTGTGTCTTTCTCTGAAGCATGTGGTGCTGGCAAAGATGCTGGAGTAGGTGGACTAAGGGTCTGATACATGTATAGCAATTCCTATTTTTCCTCTCTCTGCAAGCCGCCAGCTGGCTGCAGACCAGAATGTGAAAACCTCTGCAACAGAGAATTCTGAAAACTAGGAGGGCAGTTTTGAAGTGGACTCTGGGATGGATAGGAAGCCAAGAAAAAGGGAACAAGAGATAACTCCTGCACTGAGAGAGTAATCTGGCCAAAGCAGTTGGGACACCCTGAAGATTAGACAGAAGAAAATGTACAGCAGGAAGGCCATATAATGAGGAATTGTAGTAATCAAGGTGGAAGAAGATTAAAGCACAAGCAGAGTTACAGCTGAGACAGGCTCAAGGGAAGGAGAAAGTCTGGCAGTGCTCCAGAGGTGATAATAGGCAGATTTACTGACCAAAGAGAGGTGGGAGGCTAAAATAAAGTAATGTTGGAGGTCAAGAATGACTCCAAGTGTTTGGGCTTTGAAGCAAAGTTAAAATCTGAGCTAAAGAGGTAGGACCGTGGGACATAAAATGTGATTTTTACTAAATACATAGATTTTTTAAAAATATCTGAAAATGTTACATTTGTTACCCCAAAATCTGGATGTTAGATCCGCAGCTGAGCTCTACCAGGTTGTACATTGGCAGATATGAGTGGGGTGTTTTTGGTTTAGAGATGACCCTGAACCAAAAACCTTTCATCTGGAGACCACTGAACATTAGGACAAAAAGAAAAGGAGTACTTGTGGCACCTTAGAGACTAACCAATTTATTTGAGCATAAGCTTTCGTGAGCTACAGCTCATTTCATCGGATGCATAAAAGTGGAAAATGTGGATGTTTTTATACACACAGACCATGAAAAAATGGGTGTTTATCACTTCAAAAGGTTTTCTCTCCCCCCACCCCACTCTCCTGCTGGTAATAGCTTATCTAACGTGATCACTCTCCTTACAATGTGTATGATAATCAAGGTGGGCCATTTCCAGCACAAATCCAGGTTTTCTCTCCCCCCACCCCACTCTCCTGCTGGTAATAGCTTATCTAAAGTGATCACTCTCCTTACAATGTGTGTGATAATCAAGGTGGGTCATTTCCAGCACAAATCCAGGGTTTAAGAAGAACGTCTGAGGAACGGGGAGGGGGGAGATAGGAAAAAACAAGGGGAAATAGGTTACCTTGCATAATGACTTAGCCACTCCCAGTCTCTATTCAAGCCTGTGCTGGAAATGGCCCACCTTGATTATCATACACATTGTAAGGAGAGTGATCACGTTAGATAAGCTATTACCAGCAGGAGAGTGGGGTGGGGGGAGAGAAAACCTTTTGAAGTGATAAACACCCATTTTTTCATGGTCTGTGTGTATAAAAACATCCTCACTGCATTTTCCACTCTTATGCATCCGATGAAGTGAGCTGTAGCTCACGAAAGCTTATGCTCAAATAAATTGGTTAGTCTCTAAGGTGCCACTTAGTACTCCTTTCCTTTTTGCGAATACAGACTAACACGGCTGCTACTCTGAAACCTAACATTAGGACAGTTCTGATCCAGATCTGAATTGAGCAACTAGGTCTTAGCTGTATCATGGACCTGAACCAGAACCTGGAACCCATGATGTTCAGATCCACGGATGCAAATGTTGTGATTTGGACTAGTTCCCATGGTTAGCAGAGAGGACACTTCAGGCCATTCCCCTGTGTGTCCCATCTTGTCTGGGGGATAGTTTGGGAGATTTTTTTTCTTTCTCTTTTCCTACAGCAGAACAACAAACTGTTAAAGCTTGCCACAAGCAAGCACGAGGGACACTAGAGTTTATTGGAGCAAAGCTTCCTCCTTTTGGGGCAGTCCTACCAATGCAGCTCTCTGCCTGGCAAACAGTGTGCCGCCATCCTCAAACAACACGAGTGCCCTCTTTTGAAGAAATGGACATGCCAGCTGCAAGGCAAAGAGATGCAGTAGGAACAAGGTGAAGTTGGGTGGGAGGCAGCAATCACTGATGGCCTGATGGTATGACAATACATGTGGGCTGTTGTCTCCATCAATTTCTATTGGAATCACTAGGAACTGAAGATAAAGGTTGTTTTATTTTTATACTTTAAAGGGATTTACTTTCTCCGGTTTAAATTTAGATTTCTCTCCTCTCATTAGCAACCCCTTTTAGGAATAGATTATGCTAGAAAGAAAGGAAGTTTAGGACACTAGTCTAGTATTTAGGAGACCTGCACTCTAGTCCCTGCTTTGCTACAGACTTCCTTTGTGACCTTGGGCAAGTCCCTTAGCCTCTGTAATGCTTTCCTACCTCGTAGGAGTGGTGTGGGGATAAACTACATTGTGAGGTGCTTCAATACTGTGGTAATGAGAGCCATGTATGTATCTTAGATATATTTGGTGGCCTTATCCCAAATGCCCCAAATTAAGCCTATCAAGGCCTTGGATGGGGCAGCATGCCCCTTAAACAGCTGGTCTTCCTCCCAGACTGAGCCCTCATAAAAACCTCTCCCTCTATCTGCATCCCAAGTGCAGTTGCAAAGGTTACAGAACGATAAAAGAAAGTAGCTCCCTTTAATGAGACTCCTTAGGCTAATGTAATTTTGAAATAGCAAACTGATCCAGCACACTCATTTCCAATAGCTGCAGTTTAAAAAGGTGGATGGAGATTTGATCCAAATATAGCCTCTGCCTTCTGGGTGCTCATTCGGTGTGAAATGTTAGCCCCTTCTGGACCTTATCATTCAAAATCAAATCTGTGGTTCATAGAGCGCTGACAGCCGTGCTATGATCAGACCGTTGGCCATCACACTTGGTATTCTGCTTACAGAAACTGACAACTCCTAATGTGTCAGAACAACTGACACCCTCCTTCTCCTACCATTCCTATTGAATACTCCCTACCAACCGTAAAAAGAAAAGGAGGACTTGTGGTGCCTTAGAGACTAACAACTTTATTTGAGCATAAGCTTTCATGAGCTACAGCTCACTTCATCGGATGCAAGTGAGCTGTAGCTCACGAAAGCTTACGCTCAAATAAATTTGTTAGTCTCTAAGGTGCCACAGGTCCTCCTGTTCTTTTTGCGGATACAGACTAACACGGCTGCTACTCTGAAAGCTACCAACAGTGCGGAGGATAGGTGAAGAAAACGATTAGCTCACTCACTGACACGTGAGACTGGATCATCCTTGCTTAGTCTCCATAAGTAAAAATTTTATTGGTCATAAAATGATCCAGACCTTCGGAAAATCTAAAATCCACAGTACTGGTGAGTAGATGTTTGGTGAAGAAGTGTTTCCCTGTATTTGGTTTATATTGACCAGTCATTAGTTTCATTGACTGACCGCTTATTCTTTTGTTATGGATAACTGCAAGGGGCCATCACTATGCCCCTCGTAACTTTGAATTGCTTAGTGAAGTCCCCACTAATTTTTATTCCTACCTCAGTTTTTTTCATCATCCTTTCATTGTGCAACTCTGGAAATCTTTATTTCCCTTCTCTAAACCTTCACAGTCCTTGCTATCTCTTTCTTAAGATGAGACAGAACTGGATCCAGTGTTCCAGATGAGGATGTGGCATGACGGGCTGCAGTGTCATCTTAACCCTCCTTTAAATGGATTCTCTTTATATCCATTTTCTTCAAAGCATTACAGGCTATTTAATGTTGATAATACCCAGCACTTACATGCAACTTCATGGGTTAAAAGCAATGTACAGCGAACTCTTAACTAATCAGTGACATCCAGCTCTCAAACCCTTATGGCAGTAGCTATGTAAGCTATCTAAGGTACTTTTAGATAGCGCCCATCACTGTACTATCTTAGCTCCCCACAGTCTTTAATCGATTCATCCTTCCAACACCCCTGTGAGGTCGGGAATTGCTTTTACCACCATTTTACAGAGAAGGAACAGAGTGACTAAGGCCCTGAAATCAACGGGAGTTAGGTCCCTAAATACCTTTGAGCAGTGGTTCTCAACCATGGGTCTGGGGCCCCCTGGGGGGCTGCGAGCAGGTTTCAGGGGGTCCTCCAAGCAGGACCAGTGTTAGACTTGCTGGGGCCCAGGGCAGAAAGCTGATGTCCCACTGCATGGGGCTGAAGTCTGGGGCCCAGAGCAACTTAGCTTCATGGTGTCCCCTGTGGCATGGGGCCTGGGCAATTGCCCTGCTTGCTACCCCTTAATGCCGGCCCTGGATTTTATATGCAGAAAACCAGTTATTGTGGCACAGGTGGGCCGTGGAGTTTTCATAGCATGTTTGGGGGGCCTCAGAAAGAAAAAGGTTGAGAACCCCTGCCTTTGAGGATCTGGGTCTAAGTGACTTGTCCAAGGTCTCACAAGAAGTCTGTAGCAGAGCAGAGAACTGGTCCCAGGTCTCCACAGTCCCACTGAAGTGCACTAACTACTTGGCAATCCTTCCTCCTGATTTCACAAATGGAAAAACTGAAGTGCACAGAGATTAAGGGACTTGCTTATGGTTGCACAGTGAGCAAGGGGCAGAGTCAGAAATAGAATCTAAGTTGAGTCCCTTGTTGTACCTACTAGACTATTCTGCTCCCCTGTATGAAGTAGGAGACTTTCTTCAGCAGTTCCATAATAATAATACTTTGCCTTATATAGCTTTTTCCATCCAAGGGTCTCAGTGCACTTTACAAACATAATGAACTTAAACCTCCAAACATATCTCTGAGGTTGTAGATAAGTATTATTCCAATTTTAAGGGTGGAGGCAGGGAAGCTGAGGCACAAAGGAGCAAGTGATTTGCCCAAGGCCACATTATAAGTTATTGGTGATACCACCCAGATGTTCTCACTTCCTCTCTGCTTTACCCGCAGGACCTTCCTTCCTCTCTCTATGGTAAAGGCAGATTTGCAGCGTTTTCATGCCACCAAGCTGCTTTTTGTAAAGCTCAGGACAATAACAAGAGATCTGTGTCATTATAGTGGAATTGGTGCAAAAAGCTCTGTGAACGTTTGTCTGAATCCAGTGGGACAGGAAATTTGAAAGAATCATCCCTCCAACAGATTGGCTGGATTGACAGAGCCAAACTACTGCAGTGGTTATAGTGATGGAGGATGCTGAAGATCTGCTCTATCGCAAGCTGAATCAGGAATCCTGTCAAAACAGGGAGAAGCCCAGATCGTTATGCGTGCTGTAAAGTAATTAAATACATCAAAGAGATATATCCTATTCTTCTCTCTAATGACCAGGCATTAGAATTGACTTCTGTGGTTTGTAAGATCTTGACCCGAAGACATCTCACAACAGTGTGGGGAATGGATGGGAAATGTAGCAATAACGTGCATCTATAATGCATCTGGTTGTCCTCTAGTTTCTCTCCTTGCCATTGCTATGCCCATTAGCTCATCAGTGGAGGAGTTTTGTATAAGTTAGATTGGAGCAGCAGGGCTGGGATGATAAGAGCCGGCATATGTGCAGCACGATACTGTTACCTTCTGCTGCGTATGCCAGTAAAGGAATGCGGGCTGCTGCTTCTTTGAATAAAAATGGTAAATTGGGAATTTAAAAATCAAATTAGTGAACAGAGGAGCTCAATAAATTGTTGGGGCTATAGACAAGTGCAGGAGTGAAATGGATTCATTAAAATACAAATTATTTAAGAGACCAACCTGAAATGCTATTATGCGGCGTGTCAGTGACTCATTTTCATTTCACTGAGACTCAGCTACAGTTTGCCTGCACATGATGAATGAGCACTTTTTACTTCTTTTTTTGAAACGTGGCACAATATATGCAGTTAGCGCCATAGTGTCTTTCACCCTGTTAAAATCAGGCCCTCGAGGAGCAATCAGAGTGAAATCTTCAAGGTGCACCTCACATGGACTACAAAGTTCAGCATAGTGAAGAAGTAACTGCAGTCTAGCTACCCCGGCCTGTTTGGTCTGCCTCGCTACTATGCAGTACGTTCCCACACAGCTTTAAAGCAGTGCAGCTCTGCTTCCTCTCACCACACTCTGGCTTCCCCTATTTGGGATTTAGCTGAAGTGAGGCTTACGCTTTGTGGGCCAGATTCTGCGCTCAGTGACAACTGTGTAAATCTAGCCATTCCACAGAAGTCAAGGGATTTACCTCAGAATTAGACCCTGCTTAAGCATACGCCTAACCTTAGTCACATAAAACCAGTGGCACCACTCCTGTGCTTTAAGTAAGGCATCTGCTTAAGTACCTAAAATATGCTTTAGTCAAACACAGGTTATTGGGCTCAGTATAGGAGTAATGTGCTGATGTTCTGTGACCTGTGCCATGCAGGAGGTCAGACCACATGAGTTAATGGTCCTGACTGGCCTTAGTCTATGACTCTACTGTGCTGAACTGGGGCCTTACACAGCAGCTTCTGACTGTACTATAAATCCAGTACTCTCTGAGCCTGATCTTCCAGTCACTGGGTGTGTTGTCTGGGTAAGGACTGTAAGATAAAGGGCCCTTGTCTCTGCAGATATTTTTCTCTCCTCTATATAGTTTGCTCTGGTTCTGGTCGTTCAATCCTTGCCTAGAACAGAGACGAAAATGTTCTGTCTCCTCAAGTGTTAATTGCAGCTGAATAAAGTTGCAGCTGACTCCCCTGTAACAAGGCTTGGTTAGGAGATTGGCGCTTTAGCTGTGTGAAATTGTGTAGGAGAGGCTAAGAAAACCATTCCGGCCTAAGCAGAGAGATTGGGGTGGGGGTGCGGGGCAGGTCGGAGTGGGAGGGCTGAAGCAGAGAGTTGAGGTAATCTCTTTTTTAGAGAGACAGAGTGTTTGTGGTTATATCGCATTCCTAAATCTGCCTTCTCATGAATTAGGCTATGGGACTGGCAGAGAAAGAAGAGGTGGGGTGAGCCAGTCCAAACCGGCCTGGCAGTAAAAGGGGCGTTTTCTTGGCATGGTTTTCACCAAGCGTCCTGGCACTGCAAACCCTCTGAGAACCTCAAACAAAGCTCAAGCATTTAAAGGGACACCATCGGGTTAATGTTGGCCAAAAATCTGAAAAGAAAAAAAAAATCCTGAAAATCATTAATAATGTTTCCATGTATTTAAATAGCAAGGGCAACCACTTTTTAAAATTGGTTTGGATTTGCAGTGTTTGCAAACAAGCCTGCATTGTGCTAGTGCATGAGAACCAGCAAGATGGGATGCTAAAGGGGGAACTGACTAGTTAATTTTCCTTGGCCAAGCTGAGAGAAATGCACAATTGGATTTTTAACCTGATTTTCAATGTCAAAAATATTTAAGGACCAGAGCATTTTTCACCAGTACACCTCAAAAGGCTAGATTTTGCCACCATAACCCATGCTGAGTAGAACCTTCCTTACTCCGTAACTTCTCCCATTGGCACCCAAGAGACAACTCATGAAATTAGGTATTTTTCGGCATGAGTATGGATATTGTAGTGGCACCCAGTGTGCTTCACAGCAGTTGGAAAGCATGATCACCCTCACTTTGCGGGTGAGGAAATGGAGGCACAGAGGGGTTAAGGCCAAAATTTTCAAAAGCGGCCACTGATTTTTCGGGTGCCTCTGTTTTGGCGGCTTTCAATCTTTGGGGCATCGAAAACAAGAGACAACCAACATCAGCAGCCACTTTGGAAGATGTGGGTCTCTGTGACTTGCTCAAGGCTCGACAGAGTTTAGGGACAGGGTGATGAAACATGTCTGGCAGAATGGAGTCATCTGACTTCTTTTCTCTGAGGATGAGATGGGTTTCTGTAATGTCCTGGCATTAGATAAGACTTTGATTTAATGCCTTATCATCACCTGAATTCACCTTCAGTGCTAACAGTATGTTCTAATGCTGTGCTCCAGTGTGGAGGATAGATGGGGCCTTTTTGGGTTAAACATCTGGGCGTTGAATGGCTGACCGCGCTTTGTCCCTGAAGCAAAAAGCCCTCCAAGGAGTCCTTGAGCATGATTTTGAACAGAGAGTTTTCAGTCATTGTTTAGTAGCAAAGTCACATGTAAATGCAAGGTAAGAAGAGTGTGATGCTATTAGCCAGAGTTCATATCCAGAGCATCAAAGAGTTGCATAGAGTCCTTGTTGAACTCATAATGCTCGAGGACACATCTCAGGGAGCACATACAATTCTGAACAGCCCTTTAAAAATGTCAGCACATAAAAAATACATTTGAGGCCAGATTCATCCGTGATGTAACTTCATTGGCTTCAGTGGATGAACTGGAATGATGAATGAACATAGGAATAATTAATGTTTTGCATTTCTGCAGAGCTTTTCTTCCAGGCCTTTGCTAGCATCAACTAATTAAGTGACACAGCCTGAGCTGGGCACAGCCTGAGCTGGGCAAACCCTGCAGGGTTCAGTTTGTGAACCAAACCTACAAGTCACTGTACAAGGGTTGCAAGTGAATTCATCCCTACACTGAGTCCTCCATGAGAACATCCCATCCACCTTTCTCCTCCCCTCTGGCACATACTGGCCCTGGGGTACCTGGCATTGGCCACTGTTGGAAGACAGGATACTGGGCTAGATGGACCTTTGGTCTGATCCAGTATGGCCATTCTTATGTTCTTGGTACCAATCTCCCTTCCAAGATCCTGGGCATAGTAGCCTTCTTATTAAATGGAGGGGGTGCCATCTGGCTGCCTGCTATCTTTGTGGTGAGAGGATTCACAGCCAGGGCCACTGTCTGTGCGCACACACACACACACACACACACACATGCACACATGCAATCCAAGGGTCCTCTGGTGACACGAACGTGCCTGACGCCTCCAAGATAAAATCCTCCATCTCCCGCTGCAGCAGCGCTGTACTGAGCAACAGGGCCAGGTAGTGTCCCATGAGGTCTATTGATGTAGCTGAGGAACCATCAGGAGCTGAGAAAAGAAGACTGAGGTGGGTTTTAAGTCTTCAAATATGTAAAAGGTTGTCATAAAGAGGGCAGCGATCAATTGTTCTCCATGTCCACCGAGTACAGGACAAAAAGTAATCAGCTTAGTTTGCACCCAGGGAGATTTAAGTTAGATATTAGGAAAAACTTTCTAACTATAAGGATACGTAAGCACTGGAACAGGTTACCAAGCGAGGTTGCGAAACCCTCCCCATTGGAAGTTTGAAGAGCAGGCTACACAAACACTTGTCCGGGATGGTCTTGGCTAAAGCTACATCTACACTACAAGCTAGGGGTGTGATTCCATTGCTTGTGTACACATACTCGGACTAGCTGGAGTAAAAATAGCAGTGTAGCCACAGTAGCACAGGATGGTGTCTTTCCTTTGCTTGGTGGGTGGGGATTCTTGTGGCTGCTGGAGGCTAGGGTTGAGGGAATTTAGTCCGGGGAGGGGCGGGGGGGAGAAAGCAGGATGGAGCCCACTATTCTCATGGTTAAAGAAAAAGGAATTTCACAAACTATTTGAAATCCCTATTGAAATACCCTATCTGCCAAGCTCAATCTAATGGCCTATGTATCGTCACTCGGTGTAGATGAGATTTTTGGGGTGTGGGGAAAGTCCTCAAGCAAGTGGAATACATGGCAGCAGCAAACATATGCTCTTCAGAGCCTGCTCACCATTGGTCTAGCATTGTACACCGACGTTGTAGCTTATAGAATAAAGCCTCATGCTGGTGGTTCAGGGTTCAAACCCTGCTGTCAGTCCATGTGGGTTTGTTTATATTCAGATCCCTGCCAGCCTCCTGCTGCAGAAGGGGAGCCTGGCAGCTTGTTCCTTTCAACCCTAATGCTTGGCTTATGTTTTCAAGGCTGTCTTTGCAAGGAAAAAGGGCTAGGAACTTACTCTTTAGAAAACTGAACTTCTCCTTCCCTTTCGGGGGTCCATGGGCCCCAAAAGCCAGCTCTGGGCACAATATAAATAACAATAATCAAATGAAATGAGACGTCATTCAGAAAGCTGGGAAGTGAATGTAAAGTCTTTGTAGCATCTCTGTGAGCCTGCAGGAACTGAGCGGAATTTCTCCAGGAGACGACTTGAACTTTTAATTGCATTTTGACTTTCCAGCTTGCTTCCCTTTAATCACCACTGTGCAGTTCAGTGGCTCCCACCCATCCTGGGAAGGTGAAACTGGAGCAAGACTGGAGACAGAGTGTGAACGAAGTCACACAAAGGGCTGCCAGGGTTGGTTGTCCAATGTTTAGACTGCGCTTATAAATTATGACCTCTGTGAGCACTAAATATGAACAATGCCTTAAATGAGATGGAACATGCACAGCCCATAGGAAACAATATTGTATGAGCCAGTCTACACCCAGGGATAAAGATAAAATAAATGATCTGTGTTTATATTGTAAATAGAGTACACTTCATGCGTGCTGTGCTAATATGGCACATCCAAACAGTATTCCCACATTTCCATCCATTATCAAACCATGCTGGGAGGAATTTTAAGGCTTATACTAATTTTGTTAGAAACTCTTCATAATGCATTACAGAAAAATGAAGGTCTGGAAAACATGCCTTATAATGAGACAGTAAAGAAGCTCAAACTATTTCATTTACCCAAGAGAAGGTTAAGAGGTGACTTGATCATAGTCTACAAGAACCTACATGGAGAAGAGATCTAGCAGGAAAAGACAAAATGAGATACTGTGGTTGGAAACTGAAGCTAGACAAATTCAGACTAGAAATAAGATGCAAATGTTTACAAGTGAGGGTCATTAACCATTAGAGCAATTTATCATTCTCCATCATTTGAAGTCTTTAAATCTAGACTGGATTATTATTATTTAATTGTATTATTGTAGTGCCAAGGAGCCCCAGTCACGGATCAGGACCCCACTGTGCTAACTACTGTACAAACACAGGACAGGAGGATTATATGTTAGATAAAATAGATGCTCTAGTTCAAACAGAAGTTGTGAGCTTGATGCAGAAACTACGGGGTAGGGTTCTTTGGCCTGTGTTATGCAGGATTAGATGATTATTATGGTCCCTTCTGACCTTAAAATCTGCATATGCAAGAATAAAATAACCCTTTGTTTTGTATAGAAGATTTCCTGCAAACTGGATCCCAAAGCACTGTGTAGACTTAACTAACAATACAAGTTAAAGAGTTAAATACTAAATAACAGAGGGATATTAAGAGCTATGGACAAGGGAGGAAAAATATTTTCAATGACATTTGAAAAAATGTGGAGGGTTTTTGAGGCAAAGGAAGACAAACATTGCAGAGGAGAATGCTTTTGTACCAACAGAAGGAAGCTATCTGGTATACTGAATATTGTTAGGCTTTGAAGGATTAGATTTTTATGGGTAATTATTGGTAAATGTTGATTTTACTGTACACACACAAACCAACAACAAAAATTTCCATTGATGATGATGATGATGATGATGAATTTTACAGATAGGCACAATAAGAAAAATACTACTTGAGTTTGAGTTACGGATATTTGCTTTGTATATTTTGACGTGATGTGAAGAATTTGTGTTTGAATGGTTATAAAGCTTTAACTTTTTGAACCTCTGAATGTCATCTACAGTCATTAAGTAATTATTGTCTGGCCCCCTATTTTCTGAGTCCCCCTCTAAGCTTCCACATGTGTGAAAATTAAAATTGATAAAAAAAAAATGTAAAATGCTTAAAACCAATAATTTGTTGCAATTGTGAAAATTTAGATTGATAAATAAAAAAGCTTAAAAATAAGCATTGTTATTAGCCATTGAAATGATAAAAGAATAACAATAGGACAGCTATTCCTATTATATAATGCAGTTGGAAGAAGAGGAGATAAAAGTCTGGATGTTTCCAAGGGAAAAAGAAATGACCCAAGATGTCAATTTCAACTGAAAGATCATACAAGTTCAACATTTTCATTTTTCACATTGTATGTTGTAGCAGTTTGCTGGGCAGGGTCAGGGAACAGATAATGAATCTGCAGAAATGCAGGTTTCAGAGTAGCAGCCGTGTTCGTCTGTATTTGCAAAAAGAAAAGGAGTACTTGTGGCACCTTAGAGACTAACAAATTTATTTGAGCATAAGCTTTCATGAGCTACAGCTCACTTCATCGGAATGCATCCGATGAAGTGAGCTGTAGCTCACGATAGCTTATGCTCAAATAAATTTGTTAGTCTCTAAGGTGCCACAAGTACTCCTTTTCTTTTTGCAGAAATGCAGTTATTTGTATAGCTGAGCCCATTAGAGCTAAGATTCTGTCAGCTTTTCCATATGAAAGGACATTTTTTACCAGGTTGCGGCTGGGACATAAATAGTTTCATTTCAGACTGAAACACAGTCAGTAAGTTCTCAGCCTGAGAGCACTTTTTAAACATGATATTGGGAAGGAAATCAGGTCTATCACATTTTTAATGTGGGAGAAGCAAAATGACATGTTTGCCTCTAACCATTAACATGAAATTCTGCAGGCATCTATGGCCTAGTCCAAAACCCATGGAAGTCAGGGGGAGTCTTTCCATGTATTCCGGTGAGTTTGGATGAGGTCCTTATTCCATAATAGGGAATAGCTGCTTGTGTACTGAGTCACAGTCTAGGCCTGAGCATAGGAGTAGTAGTTAGGGACTCCTGAGTTCTGATTTGAACTCTGATACTGATTCCCCTCTGTAGCTTTGGGGAAATCACTTAAAGCTGGATTGTCCTTGAGTCCTTGCATGGAGAGGGTGGAGTGGGGAGTAAGCAAAGAGCTGCGCTCTCATCTTGTGCAAGGGTCAGAGACAATTTGCTGTCCTCTGCACTCAGGGGAGTCGTGATTCATGAGGCATGCCATATTCCAAAACTGCGTATAACAGTTCATTGGGAAGAGGAGGGCTCAGGGGCCATGACAGAAGCAACAGTATTATGTAGTCCATTGGCAGGAAGGAAGGTCTTTTGGTTAAAGCACTAGCCGTGGGATTTGGGAGATTGGAGTTCAATTCCTGGCACTACTGCAGCTTTACTAATCTAACTGATCACCAGATGTGGGCGTGGGAAGGGATTTTCCCCCAGGTCAGATTGGAAGTGATCTGGGGTGTGGGGCAGGAATTCACCTTCCTCTGCAGCGTGGTGTGTGGGTCACTTGCCAGGATTATCTGGATATATCTCACTTAATCAGAACCGGTGCTAGGCATAATCAGACTAAGCAATTGCGTAGGGCCCCAGGCAGCTCAAGGGGGCCCCCTATTAATTATTAGCACGTGTTGTGGGGTGTGTGGTAAATATTCCTGTGTAGGGCTCCCAGTCTGCTAGCATTTGGTACTGCAGGGGCCTTGGGCCGAGGTGTACCTCTGTTCCTGGTAGTCTCTGCCAGTGGCACACGATAGTCTAGTCTCCTGTGGGCTTTAATACGTGGGTCCAGCTTCAGTAGTTGAGTTTAGTGTGCAGGTGCTGGGTAGTGTTGGTGGCCAGTGCTGTACAGAAGGCCAGACTAGATGACCTGGTGATTCCTTCTGGCCTTAAACTCTAACTCTGTGACTTCCTGTGTGACCTTGGGCAAATCACTTAACCTTTCTGTGCTGTGGTCCCCATCTGTAAAGCGGGGTAGTAATACATTCTTTCTCCTACCCTTGGTCGGTCCAGTCCTTTTAGAGCATAAACACTTTGGCAGGGACTATGTCTGACTATGGGTATGAACAGTGCCTGTCACTACGGGGCCCCGATATTGGCTGGGGCCTCTAAATGCTGCTGTCATGCAAGTTATGAATAACACTAATAATGAATGCTCTCATTTAAAATTAATCTGTATTAACATTCATTTTCAGTAGCGCCCACGCTCTCCTGGGGTAACTAACTGTTAACTAAGGCTGTAGAGCAGACTCATTTAACTCTCTCTCTAAGAGGTCTTGCTGCCAGTGGATGGGACAGAACACCACACCCAGAATGTGTGTGGGTTACACTGGCACCGTGTAAACACAAATGGAAGTGGACTCCCTGCCTTAAAGCTCTGACCCTCTAAAAACGAAAAAAGTACTTTAAGCTTTAAAAACAAGCAGAAAGAACTGGCTGCTGCCTAAGGAATTTATACTCTAGCAGAGTGATCTAGCAATATATCCAGTATTTATATAGGTATTCATTCAAGCAGCTATATATGCATTCATTTGATTTATACGGTGAATCGGTGGGAGCAGCAGTTGTGACCACTCTTCTCTCAGACACAGCCCTCACACTGTTTGTTATCCATCGGCTTTCTGGGCTCTGACTGCAATTCAGCACAGTGAAATGAGCGCAATCTTCAGTGCAGGGATTCACAAT
This sequence comes from Natator depressus, assembly GCF_965152275.1. Lineage (NCBI taxonomy): Eukaryota > Metazoa > Chordata > Testudines > Cheloniidae > Natator > Natator depressus. The sequence goes on along the minus strand of NC_134238.1, from coordinate 14,157,999 downwards.
TCTTTCATACCTGCTTGGTGGTTGGTGGAGACGGGAAAAGGGTGAAACAGAAGGATGAATTTAATTTGTGATACTCAGACTTTGTGACTTATCAAAGCCCAGAGCTGCTCATGCTGCCACGTTGGGCATCCTTTTAGGTGTATGGCACACAGTTTGACTGCGGAATAGTGAAAATGCATCCGTGTCCTTGTAAGTGGGGATGCGCCAGCCTCAGACAGTTCAGAGGTTCTCTTTGAATAAGCACTCCAACCCTGGTTTAGGAAAGCACTTAAGCTCATATTTAACTGTAAGCACATGTTTAAGTCCTTTCCTGAAGCAGGGTCTCAAACTTTTGAAAACTTCTCAGACCTTTGAACTAGTTGGGTCTGCAGAATTCCCTCTCTCTCTAATGGCCTTATCTGGCCCCCCTCTCCGAAGTAGCTGAGCGCCTCACAATATCCTCACAGCACCTGTGAGGGAGGGCCAGAGCTATTATCCCCATTATACAGATAGGGAAATGAGGGGCAGAGAACTTTGTTACTTGTCCAAGGTCCCATAGGAAGCCTGTGGCACATCAGGAAATTGAGCCCAGGTCTCCCAAGTCCTAGCCTAGTTCCCTGGCCTCTGATTATCCTTCCTCTCAAATTGGATGGTCAATCTCACCAGAAAATGTCTCCTGCTTTTCCTGCGCTCATTTATCCTAGAAATAGGGAAGGTGGGGAAAGTTATCAAAACATTTTCCAAGCAACAGTAAAGGTTTAATTCAAAGTTTGGGCAGAGGCTCTGCTCGGGTCTTATTTCACCAGCCCTCCTTAAATCCTATTTGATACTTAAGTGATGTGTCTCATTTCCAATGTGCAATGTCTTTATGCTAGACAGAGGTATGGGCTGTGATCCTGTTGTCCCTTACAAGCTAAGCACAGTTGAGCTAGCTCAGTACTGTGAATGATTGTACTAGGAGCGCTGTCATTTGTATAACGTGCACTAAAGGCCTCACCTCTTGTGATCACTGAAGAACCCATGACACCATTTTAGTAAGAGTGGAGGAGATAACCCCAGTAACCTGAGTGGATTCCAGTTTCAGTGATATTCTGCCTAGCCAACACTTTCTCTCAAGTTTTACTTGGCTAGACCATTCTTCTTCACTCTGTCTTAAACAGATCCAATGTGTTGCTTTACACTGTTGAACAGCTGGTGTGCTTCAGGCCAGAGGTGGCTGCATTTTGGTGGTTGTTGAAGTGGTACCCTCTATAGAGTTTATACTGTGTATTAATTTGAGGCAGATACTCAGCAAATGTAAACGACTGTAGTTCCAGTGAAGAAAGTGGGGTTTTACTGATTTACACCTGAGATTCTGCAAAAAGAAAGGGAGTACTTGTGGCACCTTAGAGACTAACAAATTTATTTGAGCATAAGCTTTCGTGAGCTACAGCTCACTTCATCGGATGCATGAAGTGTAAAATACAGTGGGGAGATTTTATGTACACAGAGAACATGAAACAATAGGTGTTACCATACAGACCTTAACGAGAGTGATCAGGTAAGGTGAGCTATTACCAGCAGGAGGGGGGAGGGGGAACAAAAACCTTTTGTAGTGATAATCAAGGTGGGCCAGTTCCAGCAGTTGACAAGAACATGTGAGGAAAAGTGGGGGTGGGAATAAACATGGGGAAATAGTTTTACTTTGTGTAATGACACATCCACTCCCAGTCTTTATTCAAGTCTAATGTAATGGTGTCCAGTTTGCAAATTAATTCCAATTCAGCAGTCTCTCGCTGAAGTCTGTTTCTGAAGTATTTTTGTTGAAGAATTGCCACTTTTAGGTCTGTAATTGAGTGACCAGAGAGATTGAAGTGTTCTCCAACTGGTTTTTGAATGTTATAATTCTTGACGTCTGATTTGTGTCCATTTATTCTTTTACGTAGAGACTGTCCAATTTGGCCAATGTACATGGCAGAGGGGCATTGCTGGCACATGATGGCATATATCACATTGGTAGATGTGCAGGTAGTGTGGCTGATGTGATTAGGCCCTATGATGGTGTCCCCTGAATAGAGATGTGGACACAGTTGGCAACGGGCTTTGTTGCAAGGATAGGTTCCTGGGTTAGTGTTTTTGTTTTGTGGTGTGTGGTTGATGGTGAGTATTTGCTTCAGGTTGGGGGGCTGTCTGTAAGCAAGGACTGCCCTCTCCCAAGATCCGTGAGAGTGGTGGGTCATCCTTCAGGATAGGTTGTAGATCCTTGATGATGCGCTGGAGAGGTTTTATTTGGGGGCTGAAGGTGATGGCTAGTGGCGTTCTGTTACTTTCTTTGTTGGACCTGTCCTGTAGTAGGTGACTTCTGGGTACTCTTCTGGCTCTGTCAATCTGTTTCTTCAGTTCAGCAGGTGGGTATTGTAGTTGTAAGAACGCTTGATAGAGATATTGTAGGTGTTTGTCTCTGTCTGAGGGGTTGAAGCAAATGTGTTTGTATTGTAGAGCTTGGTTGTAGACAATGGATCGTGTGGTGTGATCTGGATGAAAGCTGGAGGCATGTAGGTAGGAATAGCGGTCAGTAGGTTTCCGGTATAGGGTGGTGTTTATGTGACCATCGCTTATTAGCACTGTAGTGTCCAGGAAGTGGATCTCTTGTGTGGACTGGTCCAGGCTGAGGTTGATGGTGGGATGGAAATTGTTGAAATCATGGTGGAATTCCTCAAGGGCTTCTTTTCCCTGGGTCCAGATGATGAAGATGTCATCAATGTAGTGCAAGTAGAGTAGGGGCATTAGGGGATGAGAGCTGAGGAAGCATTGTTCTAAGTCAGTCATAAAAATGTTGGCATACTGTGGGGCCATGCGGGTACCCATAGCAGTGCCTCTGATTTGAAGGTATACATTGTCCCCAAATGTGAAATAGTTATGGGTGAAGACAAAGTCACAAAGTTCAGCCACCAGGTTTACCGTGACATTATCGGGGATACAGTTCCTGATGGCTTGTAGTCCATCTTTGTGTGGAATGTTGGTGTAGAGGGCTTCTACATCCATAGTGGCCAGGCTGGTGTTTTCAGGAAGATCACCGATGGATTGTAGTTTCCTCAGGAAGTCAGTGGTGTCTCGAAGATAGCTGGGAGTGCTGGTAGAGTAGGGCCTGAGGAGGGAGTCTACATAGCCAGACAATCCTGCTGTCAGGACTTTTTTTTTTTCCTCTCCTGCTGGTAATAGCTCACCTTACCTGATCACTCTCGTTACGGTGTGTATGGTAACACCCATTGTTTCATGTTCTCTGTGTATATAAAATCTCCCCACTGTATTTTCCACTGCATGCATCCGATGAAGTGAGCTGTGGCTCACGAAAGCTTATGCTCAAATAAATTTGTTAGTCTCTAAGGTGCCACAAGTACTCCTTTTCTTTTTGTGGATACAGACTAAGACAGCTGCTACTCTGAAATCTGAGATTCTGGCATTCAGTAAAGTCCTTAGGAATCCCTTAGGATAAATCTGGCTTACAACTATTACAATTTTGAATAATATACTCTGTAAAATCTTTTGAACTCCAGATAGATTATTTTAAAAAGGACTTAATTGCCTTAATAAGGATTTTTGCTGGTTTGTTATAGTCCTGGCTTTTTGGTTAAGAATGTTTTGGCAGCACGTAACTCATGTTTTGAGTCAGATTCTGCATATAAACATAATATGGATGCCACAAAGAGTAATCTTCCATGACTCGGAATAGATAGCTTCTAATTCTGGCACTAGCTGGAAATGGCTCCTGACTCTGCAAAACAAATGGTTATTAGAAATTAAATTTTTCCTTAAGACTCATCCCTTCCCCAATGCCCACAAGAAAGGAGCCAATAATAATGATTTTTATTAAAATAAAAGACAAAAATCAGCTACTGTCAATTGAATTGCCAGTATATGGAATCCCTAAACTATGATCACTCTGTTATCTGTATGATCACTCTGTTATAGACTTTGTCCATTCTCTCCTCCACTTCTCCTCCCTCCTGCTGTTTCCTTTCACTTATTGCATCACATCTAAAATTAAGCCCAGCTCCTTCAAACACTTGTGCATCTGCTTGACTTTATTACCGTGAGTCCCACTGCTCACAGTAGTGAAGTTGAGTCTGTGCATAAAGTGTTCACAGGTCAGGGACTTAAGACTGTAAACATTTTGGGGACGGGAAACTTATATTTTCATTTCAGTAACAGTTTCAATAGCATTTTTTATTAAAAAAAAAGTCACCAAAATTAGTGAAAAAATGAAATTAAAATAAAAAGTTCATCAGATTTTCACACACACAAAAAAAAGGTCTTGAAAAAAGGCCTCTTTTGGACAAATTACATTTTTCTTTGAAAAATTTCAACCAGATGTGGGGAAGTGTTACATTTAAAATTGAAAGCATTACTTTCTCTCTGCAAGTAACACTTTCAATACTTTGTTACTGTTTTCCAACTGGCAAAAGTTGGAGAATATTCAGGAAGTGGGGAAAACCCCTCAATTGTGAAACAAAAAATTGCAAAAATTAAAAAAATCACCTTTTTCCTCTGAAATGTTTTGTTTTGAAAAATTTGTGAAAACAAAATGTTTCATCTTTAGTCACAACAAATAATTTCCAAACACAAATTTCACAAAACAACACCAAACAAAATTGTGGAAAACCAAAAACTTCAGAAAGCAATTTTTTTTGTTTTTCCCCTTCCCCGAAATTTTTTTTTCTTAATTTCCAGAAAACAAAAATGTTGTTGAAAAAAGAATTTAATTTTCAATCAACTCTAATCTGCTGCTGATGTGCAGGGGAGTGCAAATAAACTTAAACTCTAGGACTTCATAGGACTGCAGCTCCTGTTACCAAGAATGTCAGCCTTTTATATTACCTCTCTAGTTTTAGTAGACTATATTACTTTCCTAACTGTTGTTTCTTATACAAATGAACTACCTGTAGATAGGATCTGGCAGTGCATTTCTCTTCTTACTTCTGCTGCTATGTTTCATGCTATGTTAGAAGTATTTAGTCTCTTGTAAAAGTCCTTTATAGATTGGAAGACCAGTTCATCCTGAGTAGGGCTGATTGCAAAAATGAGAAATGGATTTCATGAAAAAATTCAAAGTAGTTCCCATTTTTCAGGGTTCAAAATTGACCCATTTTCTATTTTACATGACATTTTTTGCAATATCTTTTATCATAATCATTTTTGAGATTTTTCATTTACCAAAATCCCTGTTTTCAGTAAGAAAACATGGGTTTCTGCAAATGAAAGAATTTGGAAATGATTCTGATAAAAGTGTTGGTAAAATATTCATAAAATATCAATTAAAAATATAATGGAAAAAGTCTTGAAAAACAGAAATTGCAGTAAAGATAGTAATTTTTTTATTAACAGGTCAGAGGAAAAGGCCATTTTTTGACAAAAAGGCCTTTTGTGCAAAAAATATTGACCAACTCTAATTTGGAGCATACCTACTCTGGCCCTGTGTTGCTCCACCCACTCTGATTCCTCCCCTTCAGCCCCCATTGCTCAATTTTGTCTAGCAAATGACCCTCAGTCCAGCCCTCTTTGGCCACAGCTGCCAGTACTAAGAGAAAGGTGGGAATGGCCTCCTCTTCATTCTGCTTTGGTCTGTCCAGAGAAGAACTGACAACACTGTGCCCGGAAGGGCTCACATTCTTTGCTCATGCAACTCCATTGGGACTATGCCAAAAGGGAAATTGGTTCAGTGAGTTTGATACTGCATTGTTTGCACACCCCACACTCCCATTAGAAATCAGTGGGGGCGTGGGGTGTGTGAGGGAGTGTTGTGTTGGGTTTGGTGTGCAGGTGCTGGGTGGTGGTGATGGCCTGTGATACAGGGGAGGTCAGACTAGATGAGCTGGTGGTCCCTTCTGGCCTTAAACTCTAAGCCCTATGACTCTGCAGGAAAAGCGGTGGTTGGCGATTTCTGTTCCTCTCCATTGCAGCATCGGGCTGGCATTTATTGGATAATGCCCAAGTTTTGCTTTTGCCTTATCTGGGGCCGCGTATATTGCTAGCACCGACTTCACTTATTAATTTACCCAGACACTCCCTAGAAACCGAGTAGTCAGAGAAATTGCAGATAGTAGCTTGGGTGTGGGGATGGGAGCCGTCTCATTTTCTGTCTAAATACAGAGGGCGTACAGTAAGTGTTTCAAAAGTCAACTTGTTCTAAGCAACGACCTCCTCAAATCAATGCCTTGAAAGCACTGTGTTGCCATCTGGGTATTTGACACTTGGTTTCACCTCTTATGTTAGAAGACTCACCCTGTATGAAATTTTTAATTCGACTAAAGCTGTGATTTGGGTTTTTTTTAATGTAATGTTATAGTGTAAACCAGCAATCCAAAGCTTTGGAAAGCTCCTCTGTTTTAAAAATATCTTCATAATACCTTAGGACAGACAGAAAAAAAGCTTGATTATCTATGTCTGTAGTATTTGGCTTGATGCACTGAAACTCACACAACTTACAGCTGTCAGGGAATGAAAGAATTTCAAGAATCAGAGTATAAAGGATACAGGTAGCTATGTAGATGGCAAGGGTTGTGACCTGAAAAGCCTGGCTCAAGTGAGCAGCAAGTAGTTCCACTCTAGCCACCAGAGGCAATGTGGTCTAGTGGCTAAGGCACTGGCTTGGGAGCCAGGAGATAAGGGTTTTACTCCTGACGCTGCCACTGATCTGTTGTGTGCCTTTGTGCAAGCTGATTTACCTTTGCTTTCCTCCCCAAATCTTTGTCTTGTCTTGTTTATTTAGATTGTTAGCTGTCCAGTGCAGACATGTCTCTTATTACATATTTGTATAGCGCCTGGGACAATGGGGTCTGGTCTCAGCTGAGGCCTCTAGGTGCTACTGTGATACTGTGTGTTGGGTTTAGTGTGCAGGAGCTAGTGGACTATGATATATAGGAGGTCAGACCAGGTGGTCCCTTCTAGCCTTAAATCCTATGACTCTGTGACACAAATAAATAATAATGGGCCTGGTTCTCCTCTCATACTGGTGTAAATCAAGAGTGATGCTAGTGAGATGGAAGTCAGACCCATGGGTAGGTTTGCCAACATTATATTTCAAAATAATGGACTGTTTTCTTAACACCCCTGCCCCACTCTTCCTCCCAATATTATTATTACCATCATCATTATTATTGCTATTGATGATGATAATTAAATATAATAATCAGTGCTCACTTACATTTGCCAGGGGTATTTATTGCTGCTTTTTGCAGCACTCTGCAACTCCTCATCTTGTTGTACAGATATGAAAAATATAAGAGCCGTCCCATGGGCCTGCTCACGTAAGTCTACCTCACCTGAGGAAAACGATGCTGGATTGGCCCCTGATTCATCAGAACGGAACTGATGCAGCACAGCCCTCTGCATGAAGGCATATTATTCCGAGGTGGCTTTTGAACCCTCAACACAAACGTGGATTTCTGATTGTCTGTCGGTGATGTCATTCCTTTATTAATAGTGCCTGGAAATGCATGTGCCTAATTGTTCTCTCTCTCTCTGTCTCTCGCTTTACTATATGTAAATTCCATTAATGGCTCAGAGGAACTCCAGGCAGTGCATTTCGAGGGGATTACTGTACCTGTTGATGGTTAAAGTCACTCAGTCTTCCACCTCATGCCTTACCCACCACCTGAGGTTGTGAGATAATCACCCAGACCAGTACCTCCTGTTGGGTCTTATTGGCTAAATAAAACCGCATTTATGTGCTCCTTGCCTCTGTTTTCCTTCCTGCTCAGCAGATTAATGCACAATACCTGATGCTTTGTTAAATTATACCCAAATCCTTTTAAAAAGAGGTGAAAACATCTAATCCCACCAGTTTTCCTTAGTTTCAGCAAGTTTCATGTTTAAAAATGAAGCAAAAAAACAACCACCACCCCCACCTTCCCCTGAGAACTCTGATTTTAAACTGGTGTAAATGAGCACAGTTCCATTAACTCCACTGGAGGAGCTATGTCAGATTACAACAGGTGAGGATCTGGTCCAAAGGGTGTCAGGCATTAAGTGTATGCTATATCTATAAACATCACCTTTTAAAAAACAGAATCTTTCAAAGGAACTTAATTTACTTGTTTTGAAAACAAAGCATGAAAAGCTATTGGTAAAATTGGTCCATGTCCCACACACTGGTTAGATCTTAATAGTACAGGTGGACAGCTAGGGCTCTGTGCCAAATACTTTTGGTTTAGAGGGAGTGGTGGGAGTGAATTCTCATAACCGCTCCTTGAAAGGCTTAACTTTCCTCACACAAATCAATGACAATCTCCACTCTACTGCAGACACCCTCGGAGCAACGTTGCCAGTTTCCCATTAAAACAAAGCGGCGAGTTTTATGATAGACCACGCACGGTGGGGACAAAAGGGGGAATACAAGAGGTGAAAAGGTGGGTTGGATGCTGCACTTTTCCACACTGTGGTGGGTTTCCAAAAGATCTGATTTTCCTTACAGTGTTTGTGGCTTATTTAATCAAGGGGAAGCAGCCTGAATTCCATGTGCCGAGGCTTATCTAGTTCATTTCTAAAAGATCTCCAGTGTGCCTAGAGCTCTGTAGCATGCTTCGGTTGCTGTCCTCTGTTATGATCTATCATGGCTTACATGAATTTTAATTGCTATTCAAACCAGAACCTGCGATTCTCTTTCTGATTTACTTGTGCAGCTCCTTGACTCTTTACCAGGCATGTAATGCAGCGTCTCAATTGGTGTGGTTTTTGCAAGTCCGGTTCAGATTTTTTGTATCTGTGTTTAAAAGAATCTGTTAGCTTCTCCTGTTGATTAGGCAGGTGGGTTCTGAGCACAGGCAAAATGTGTAAAATGATTGACGATTTTATTTTATTTTTAATAATTTTTGTTTCAACTTTTGCTTGTTTGAAAATTCTAAGAGAAAAAAATCCTTTAAATGTCTTAGTAGACTGAATTCTTATGGAATAATTGTCATCAAGAACTCGTTTGGAATGTAATTCTTATTATACAGCTGCTTGAACTGATCTGCTTTATGTTGTCTGTGCAGAAAGCAGTAATTGTGTGGAGGAAACAAGAAGTACTTTATCCTAAAACCTTGAGTCATCCCTATTTGGAAACTCAGGTTAAAATACGAGTGAGTGTCTCTGTAGATCTTCTTGCTTCTTTGTTAGCAAGTCCGATGCTGATATGCTTCCAATGCAGTGTTACAGAGTTAACTTTTGTTGTTGTTTATTTTCTAAGTGCAAGTCAAAGTGCTGTTTTGATGGTTCAAAATCTCTCCCAAATCCTGGTAACAGGGATAGCTATACCAGAGAATGTGATGAGGGTAATTCCCATAGCCATGTGCTACATAACATTCCATATATTTGCATGATTTCTTGCTTATGATATTTGAGATGTTCTTATTAAAAGCCAGACTTGGCTATTTAAAGATTTTGCAGCCGGAAAAGGATTTTCAGTGCTCAGTGATCTTTGAGTTATTTGTCTGTTTTGTATGAAGTGTGCTTGTATAGACAAAAACCACTTCAGAAATTTCTTAGTTATATGATTGTGCAGAGAAATAGAATTCGTTCTGCTCTTGTATAAGCACAATACCACTATGGTCTAATCCCTCTAGTTACATTATTATGGGGGAGTGCAAATGGTTGCGATAATTTTTTTTCTTCATTGGATTATGGGGCTGTTAGTGAATTGTAGCATAGTTAGGGGGCTACAAAAGCATCCTTATACATATGTGCCAGTACACCTCAGGCCAATCCATCACAGTCCTTTTTTAAGCAGAGCCACTTGTGTGTGGTTTTGTGAAGTGAATGAATGCCCACTAGGGGATAGTTGTGAAACTGACGTTGATGGTCCACATATTACCAAGTCAAATTTGAATCCAGGTCCCTGGAAATGAAGTTTGTGAGGGTGCTCTAGGTGATGAAACTCACTGTTGAAAACCTTTCTTGAGTTCTAATCCCAGACTCATTGCACCACGGGGCAAATCCTCAACTGGGATAAATTGGCATAATTCTGTATGATCCTATCAGAATTTACCCCAGCTGAAGATCTGCCACGGTCTGTCCCGGGCTAGTCACTTAACTTCTCTGTGCATCAGTTTCCCCTCCTGTGAAATGTAGATAATAATAAGTACTGACCTATTTCACAGTGAAGTTGTGAGGATGAATTAATATTTATGTTTGTGTTGAGCATTACTATTGAAAAGTCAGTGCATTTGGGACATCCAGCTCCCTCCGCACATGCAAGCTGCTCTCAGATTTCATTTTGAAAGATGGTTGCTTACTTGCACAGCAATGACTTATCCTGAGTTGAACTGTGCATATCCAAACGCCAGGTATGGATTTACTTACTACAAGAGACTGAAGCCATTAGAGTCTAGTATATACAAATTAGCACACGCAATTATATTTGCATATTAGCTAATGCTGTTCAGATTGAGCAGGTCAGTTTTTTCCAGTTGTCCTGGGCCTGAACCATATGAAACCCAACACCTAAAACTAGATGCAGTTGGCCTAGTTCAAAGCAGAATAGCTCCTTACCTTTGTGCCTGTGTCACAAATATATACGCCATTCAGGGACACATGAAACAGTACTAACACTTAGCACTCAACACCTGATCCTGCAAACTCTTTTTCATGTAAGTAGTCTTTATCAATGAAAGTAGACTTATTGAAATAAATGGGACTAAGCCCCTTGGGGCAGGGACCATCTTTTGTGTGCACAGCGGGGTCCTGGCCCATGACTGGGGCTCATAGGTGCTACAGTAATACAGATAATAACAATAATACTCGCACAAGTAAGGGACTGCTTCGGTGAATAAGGGTTTGCAGGATCAGGCCTTTATCTTTTGCTTTACATGCCTGTTTCTTTTCTTAGGGCAAGTCTACAATACAGAACTAAGTTGACCTAAGTTACTAAGTTATTAAGCCACTGCAGTAATTAAATTGCTTTTCCATGTCCACACTACATTCCTTGTGCCGGCGGTACACGTCCTCACCAGGAGTGCGTGCACCGATTGAACTATCAGTGGGGGGCATTGTGGGATGGCTTCTGAAAGGCAGAAACAGTTGATGTCAGCAACTTGGTGTCTACACTGACACTGTGTCGACCTAGCTACAATGACCTGAGCACAACGCCTCTCGCAGAGGTGGAGTTATTAAGTTGGTGTAGTCAGTGAGAGCTACATTTTAGTGTACATTTTACAGAGTTAGGTTGATGTGAGCTGCCTTATGTCGATCTAATTCTGCAGTGTAGACCAAGCCTCACTTGCACCACATTTAGTCACTTATGCCAGTGCAAAATGTGTGCAAAATGCTGCCATTCTCACTGAGCAGGGTTTGGCATCCACTTTGCATTTCCTTTGCCCAGATGGAAATGACTAATCAAGGTGCCAGGCAGTGAAGAATCTGGCCCTACATGTTTAAGCACTTTATGAACATGTAATCATGTAAGGGTGGGATTTTCAATGGTGCTTATAGGAGTTAGACGCCATCTAACCGTCTAACTCCCATAGGCCCCTTTGAAAATCCTACCCTACATAAATAACTAAAAGATAGATTTCACATATATATATATAATAAAATCATTTGTATATATATATATAAAATATAATAAATGGAAAGGCATTCAACTATTTTTAAAGCAAAGAACGTCCTTTTTTCAGATTTTGAAGCCTCTGTGCTATTCCTAAAATATGTCACCAATGTAAAGATTTTTATAATACATGGCTCTCACAAATCAGATAACATAACAGTTTAAGATAACAAAGAGAGGGTCATAAACTAGTTCTAGCCTTAATAAATCCGGGGGTGTGATGATTTTAGTAAGCATTGTCAGGTCTGGTGTACTGAAATCTCCTGAGATTCTAACCTCTCTCGGTTTCGCTGGACTCTCAGCTCCGTTCTAGCAAAGGGAACTCAGGCTGATTAAAATAATTACTAGCAATAAATATTGTGGATTGTTTTGCTTGATAACCTTCTCCTAGAATCACAAAGCGTTTTACATGTTCCACTGAATCTGTCTCTAAAATGAATTGAAGTAGTAGAATGGTCAATCTTGGCTTTAATTTTAAAGGTCTAATCCCTGCAAGCCTAGTTCACGAGAGAAGCCCCGTTCACTTAGCTGAGTAAGGATCACTCATGTGTTACAGAATGAGGCCTTAATACCATGCTGAATAATAAATACAGGCTTTGTTTTGCATGGACAAGTCAACTCCTGTTATGATGGCAGTTTTAGCCAGCACATCGGAGGTCAGTAGATCAGGTTGCACTTCATTTTAAATTCAGTGATGGCAAAAAAGTTTGATTCTTTCCCCCTTTCCTTTTAAATATAAAGATTAATACAGGGGAAAGGTTAGGCTGCATATAGCAGGGTCCCGGAATCACGCCGGTGTAGAATTGTATGGAAATGTTTGCTGTGTTCTGATCCAGCTCTGCGACAGGACAGGTTTAGTCAGTGAGACATCTGGATGGTTTATTTTCTTTTGGCTGTGAGCTTTAGAGATGAATATAGGAAGGGGATCTGGTGCTGGGTATTTCTGCCTAGAGCGATATGGAGGCTCTTTCACATGAGTTAGAGCTCTTTTATTTCTCGCTGTGTGCTCGATAATAACTTTCATTTAAAAAAAAAAAATTAACTCCCGTGCACAACTTGCTTAAAAATGTATTTTTCTCCTCATCTCTACTGATTGGTTCCTGGCAATTGTAAGCTCTGTCCCAGGGCAAGTCCCTCTCTCACTTGTGCCACTTGAGAGGGGAATGGTCCTGTGCCCTCAGCTCAGCTCTGTGAGCCAGAGACCAGAAGAATCATAGAATCATAGAATATCAGGGTTGGAAGGGACCTCAGGAGGTCATCTAGTCCAACCCCCTGCTCAAAGCAGGACCAATCCCCAATTAAATCATCCCAGCCAGGGCTTTGTCAAGCCTGACCTTAAAAGCATCAGGAGGGATGGAGAGCGTCAGTGCTGCAAGGTTTGGTTCACACTGGTGTTTGCAGGGGCAGAGAACAAACACCTTCAGCTCTGTGTGAACTCACATCCCCACCTCACTCCTTTGTCAACCCCCAGCCTGGCACCAACAATGCTTGGGATCTCTGTCTCCTGATCGTTGCTGCCTGTCGGGGGCATTCCCTTTCTTGCTGCTTCCTGCTTGGGAGTGAATTTTGGGAGGGGGGCTCCCCTGAAGTCCCCCCAGCTGCCACGCTACACATACTTGAAGGCCCCTTTACACTGTCAGAGCTCTAAAAAGTCAGGCCCTAAGAGTTACGGCTGTATCTGTCCTGGTGCTTGGCAGGTGCTGAAGAGGAAGAGGGGATGTTTCCCTTCATGGTGGCCCTAAACAATGTGTTTGTGTGTAAGAGTGGAGGGTCAAAATATATTCTAGACTCCTCAGAAGACCCTGAGGATTTGGCCAGGAGTCAGTGGCTCTTTCTAATGGACTATCCTCCTCTCCCTCCCCCCTCCCCAGATATACAAGTTTGGGGAGTTGCCACCTATTGCCCACTGATGGCCCAACCCCAGGAGAGGGAGGAGACCATGGGGCTGGCCCAAAGACAATAAGCATAGAAATACTGGCGTTTACTGGGAGGAGACAGGGTGGAGGGATGGAGATTTGCCAGCTTTCCAGCTATGCAAACAGCCAACACCCATGTTAGCTGAACTTTCTGTTTATCCTCGCTAAGCCCATCACCATGGTATCTGGCACCTGTTGCAAAAGTGGGTTGAGGTTCCGAGAATATGTCTCACCTGGACCCCGGACTCCATTTGAATGGGGCTTTTAGCTCTGCTAGGAGCTCCTGAGTTCTAATCTTGACTCTGATGATGCCTTTATGGCATGGGAGAAGTCACTTAGCCTCCCTGCCTTCAAGTCCTGACAAGAGCTACGTAGTCCGTGTACTATGACAGCTGCTTATTATGGTAATTCTAATCATCTCACTTCAGGGTGGATAAAAATTGATGATTTTTTTGGAAAAATAAAAATTTAATGGATTTTTAAAATATAAATTGCTTGTTTTATTTAAATCAGATTTTTTGATGTTGTTTAAATTATAATGACAGGTTTCAGAGTAGCCGCCGTGTTAGTCTGTATTCACAAAAAGAAAAGGAGGACTTGTGGCACCTCAGAGACTAACCAGTTTCTTTGAGCATAAGCTTTCGTGAGCTACAGCATCCGATGAAGTGAGCTGTAGCTCACGAAAGCTTATCGTTAAATTATGATGTTTTTCTTTTTAAAAATAAACCTGTTTGAAATGAAATCTGAGTTTACTACAAAATATATTAAGCTAAAATTTATTATACTTTCTTAAAATGCTTAAAAAAAATAAATGTGCTGAATCCGTGAGCCTCTTTTAAAAACTTTGAGTTAAAGTCTTCTTTTCTGTATAAAGAAAGAATCAGGGGGGAAACATCGAACTCTTAAGGTCAAGCTCTATAAATATGGCACAATAGGTCACATACTGTATTAAGAGCTTGATCCTGTGGGGGACCCTACCACTGGGTACAAGAGACTGGCAAAGTCATTGAGGCGATCATGTGTCTCATCAGGATCATCCACTGAGCCCAACTGGGTGGTCTCACACTCCTATTTAATATCTTCTCCCTACCTGAGCTCTGATTGGCTCAGTTCTCAAATTATGAATATTTATGACTCCTCATTCACCATGGAAACTTACTTTCTAGTTCATGGAAGAGCACTGATCTGCCCAACAGCTACCAGGGCTTGCTTCTGGATGGTGGAGAAAGTAAATAAGGAAGTGTTATTTACTCCTTCTCATAACACAAGAACTCGGGGTCACCAAATGAAATTAATAGGCAACAGGTTTAAACAAACAAAAGGAAGTATTTCTTCACACAAAGCACAGTCAACCTATGCAACTCTTTGCCAGAGGATGTTATGTAGGTCAAGATTATAAAAGGATTCAAAAATGAACTAGATAAATTCATGGAGGATGGTCCATCAATGGCTATGAGCCAAGATTGGAAGGGATGGTGTCCTTAGCCTCTGTTTGCCAGAGGCTGGGAGTGGGCGACAGGGGATGGATCACTTGATGATTACGTGTTCTGTTCATTCCCTCTGGGCACCTGGCATTGGCCACTGTCGGAAGACAGGATACTGGGCTAGATGGTCCTTTGGTCTGACCCAGTATGGCCAATCTTATTGTTCTGGGCACTTCCGGTAAATGAACTTGCTCTGCCTCATTGCACATACACAGGCAAAGGACAAACAGAAAGAAATCCATGAGTTTCTCAATTGCCTTTCTCTGTCTCTAAATAAATAAAATACTGCAAAAGGCTACACAAGCATAAATCTTGGATTGTTGGTAATTCTTTTGTTTTACTGGGGATGGGGTGGGGTTGGGGATTTATGTAACAAGGGAGAATGAGCCGAGTGTGCAATGCTGGTGTCAACGCAGGACACTGTGGGAAGAAGGAGAAGCATTCTTCAGGGTGCAGCCTCTAGTACTGATTTCAACGCCTGGGATCTGGAGGAAAAAACCCTGCCATGGCTACAAGTCATAAAAAAGACCCTATTTGGGAATATTTTCAACAAATTCCTGTACCTCTGGGCAAAAAAAGGAACACGTGCCAAATGTAACAGTGCAACAAAGAGATGCAAGGTCTGGTTATCAGAATGAAACAACATTATGAAAAATTCTGCTCAGAAGGCAATGGCTTTGAAGATGATGATGTGGACATATCTGAAAAATCTGGATCAGCTGGTTAGTAAACTTATTTTTGCACCATTCTTATGGACTGCCTGCTATATCTTACTAGGCTAGTCAATGATAATTTATATTATTGTAATAAATTTATGTTTCGAGTGGATTGCTTATGAATTTCAAAGTGTTTGTGTTAAAATGTAATTAGAACGTTAGTTTGTTGTGGGAGTATTTATCAATTAAATTTTTACTGCTGGACTTCTGAAATGATTTTTTATTGCTCAATATAATCAAACATCCTAGGTGAAGATTTCCTATTTAAAAGTAAAGTTTTATTAGGCATTTATGAATTTTAACATTTAAAAAAAATTTCAAGCTGTTTAGTATGTTGCTAGAGATAACATTTTAAATACATTTACACAGTCCTTATGATTTATTATTTTCCCTAGAAAACTGGCTTTAGAATAAATTGTCATTTAATCAGTGGTACAAACAGCTGCAGTAGAAGGAATCTTTCATTTACAATCTCATTTTTTTAAAGCAGTGCGCTGAGTAATACTTTGTGAGTGAAAGTGACTTCTTTTACCATTTTGTTTCAGAGTCCAGTGCAGACATAAGGGGTTCTGAACATCCATCTGCAGTGTCCACCAGCAGTGCTGCAACTAAACATATGTCAGATAGTAAATTATCTGTATTAAAAAAAAAAGATTTTCTTCATCATCCAGTAAAACCATGGATGAGATTGTAATCAAGACCAGCAAATTCCTGGAAGACTCCATAGACGAAAAGATTTCTGAGTTCATTTATGCAACAAATTCTCCTTTTCGTCTTGTTCAGAACAAACATTTCATTGACATTGTTCAGTCATTACGACCAGACTACACTCCACCCAGCAGAGCAGACATTCCTGGATACAGTGTATGAAAATGAAATTGAACCGTGTGCAAAAGACATTGACGGAAAATTCGGTAATCTGAGTCTTGATGAGTGGAGCAATATACACAAGGATCCAGTAATATGTGCTTGTGTGACAACAGAAAATGGGGTTGGCTGTCTTACAGAAACGATACGTCAGGAGATGCCCATACAGCTGAATACTGAAAAGAAGTAGCAGTAAAAGCTACAACAAACTGTGAACAAAAATCCAAGTGTAAAGTGCATTAAGCTTTGTCACAAACCATGCTGGAAATGTATAAGATGAAAAAAATGTAGAAGAAGATAATGAAGGGAACTTGAAATGTATAACATATGGGCGTGATGCTCATTCGCTGCATCTTTTAGCCAAAGACTTAAGTACAACTCCAGGAATAAAGGAAAATGTTGAAATTGCAAAATACTTCTGTAACAACTGCTTTGCTTCACATTCACTGAAGAAAGCGGGAGGACACCAACTAATTCTCCCCCAAGATATACAGTGGAATTCGGTGGTTGACTGTTTTGAGCTGTTTATTAAGAACTTGCCTATTCTGATGAAAATTTGTGAAGAAAGTTGTGACAAAAATAGATAGAACTATGACAGCCAAAGTAGTCAACATTGGACTAAAGAGAAATGTAGAACTTACGTTGGATATACTGAAATCTATTTCCATCGCCTGGGACAAACAGCAGAAAGATTGCTGCTGCATTGCTGATACTGGTAAAATTCGGAAAGAACTTCAAGAGACAGTGAAGAAAGAAACACCCAACAACAAAGTGAAGTTGCAGGCAGTAAAGAAGCGGATGGATCAAGCACTTACTCCATCTCATTTTCTTGCCAATATTCTCAACTCAGAGTACCAGTGTAGATGCCTAACTGCTGAAGAAGAACATGCTACTATGACATGGGGATCTAATAATCACCCATCAAGCATACCAACTATAATACATTTCAGTGCTGGAGGCGAACCATTCAAGCAGTACATGTTTGTTGATGATGGTTTAAAGAAAGTCACGCCACTGAACTGATGGAAGTCACTAGCTAAGCAGGCTGGAACCATAGTTTGTTGAAGTGTTAAACCAGCTTTTCACAGCAGTAGCCTCTTCTGCAGGCCCAGAAGGAATATTTTCTTCATTTGGACTAAGTCATTCAAAGTTGAGAAGTCGATTGGGAGTTGAAAAAGCAGGATAACTTGTCTTTCTCCTCCAGTCAATGAATAAAAATGAGGAGAGAAGGGATGAGACTGACTAGATTTAAAAGTCTGAAGGACAGCCTGAGTAATTTAGGAGACTATTGTCTCATTTTCAAGAGACTTAGGTGAGTAGGAACTTGAGCTCTGGTCACTTTCACTATAGGCATATTTGAACATTTTTCCTGGCTGATCTGAAATATCGATTTACTTCACTGACTACAGTTAATCCCTCAGTTCCTTTAATAAATCGTTTAGTTGTAAATGTGAGACATGTTTTGATAAGAGATGTTTATGTATTTTTAATATTTAATGTTGTTTTGTTTAATAAAAATAAATGTTTTGTGTGCTTAATTAAATTACAGTTACGATCTTAATGAAGCTTGACACAAATCACGAGCAATAAGCTAGTTGTCTAGTAAATAAGCAATGTATCATTCACCATTTTTGAACATATCAAAATGTACAATTAATATAAGAAACTGAAAATATTAAACTATATCATTGCTTAAATATATATAGTTATATGTACCCTCCTAGGCAGCAAAAAGATGAACCAAATCTAGTGTAACAGTTATAAATCAATGTGTTTTAATAGTTATATCAATCAATGAGAATGCACCCTTCTTTAGAAAATAACTGAAGTACAATCAGAAAAATTGATCAAAATTGATTATTTAAATGATTATTTAATCAAGCTTTGTACATGGTGATTTAAATCACTGATTTAGATTGTCTTGGTTTAAATCAGCCCACCCTGTCTCGCTGTCACCTTGTGCCACCCGTGTCAACCCACCGGAGAGTGGGTAGTGCTGCAGAGCTTTCAGTGGCCTGCAGTCACCATCCTGTTCCCAGTGGACAAATTGTGAAACCCTCACCTCATCTGGCGTAAATGGGCAGTTACAACAGAGGGCCCAAGGACTGGATGGACATAAGGACCTAATGATCCCCTCGCCCTTCAAAGTGGTCCGTCTGGCTTGTCTGTGTGGTCAACAGCCTGCCGATCCTTCAGCAGGAGTAGAGGTTGCTCAGAACCCTGCAGGAGGCACTCAGGACCTTGCATGATTGGATCCAAAGAGTCCCAGAAAGACATAAGAAACAACCAGATGGGAGCTTTTTGAATGGATTTCTTTAAGCGGAGATCAGTTATAAATACATTCCCCTCGAGCTTTATCAACAATGTTTTGAACAGTGGTCTTTGTTCTGCCACCCTCGCTCACGCTGAGTAACAAACCGCCTTACTGTGGGAATATTTACAGATTAAAGACTACTCAACATGAGTTTGTGTAGCAGAACCTGGGCCCTGTCTTTATTGATATCAAAGGGCAGTATAGTCAAGTGATTAGAGTTGGAAATCCTAGAGTCTGTTCCTAACTTGCCACTGGCTTATTGCGTGACCTTGGGCAAACTCCTAGATTTTAAGGCCAGAAGGGATCACTGTGACCATCTGGTCTGTTGGCGTGCACAACACAGACCACAGAATTTCACCCAGTGGTTCCTGCATCATGCCCAGCATATCTGGCTGAGCTAGAGCATGTCTTTTAGAAAGAGATATCTCATCATGATTTAAAACCTTCAAGTGGTGGGGGAGCCTCGATACTCTTTGGTAGCTAGTTCCAATGGTTAATTATCCTTACTGTTAAAAACTTGCACCTCTTTTCTAGTCTGAATATGCCTAGCATTGGCTTCCAGCGAACAGATCACGTTAGCTCTTTTAGAGCCTTCGTCTAGATTTTTTTAAAAACCCTATCTGTGCCTCAGTTTACCTTGCCTGTAAAACCCACTTGAGATTCTTTTGAAGAAAAGTGGTAAAACAAATGCCAGTGTGATGATATTAAAATATAGCTGTAAATTTCCTGCAGATATTATTTTTTATTATGTTTACTACAGTGGAGAAGCAGGATCGTTTTTAATATTCTAGCCTTTCAGCTGTGCGCAACACTTTCAGAACACTTTTGTTGCAATTAATTATAGTGTAATTAAAGCAGAGTGACTGTGCTAACTGGGGGGCAAAATCTTGTGAAACAAAATAGTGCTTAGGTTGATTTTGTAATTGCTCCGGGTTCCCCAGATACAAATTAGAGTGTCAGGCTTTTTAATTTACAGAAGAATCACATACACAAGTAAATTAGGGTGAGGCTGCTGCTTGCTCTACATGCCTCTGCAAGGGAGCAGTGGGTGCAGGGCACCTCCTTTTCCCTGCAAGAGCTACCCATATTGGTCCCTGGGCTAGGTTGCTGCTGCTTCTTCTGTGCAAATCAGCAGGAAGCTGGGGGAAGGGGGACAGGGAACAACTAAGATTTGACCCCACCCTCCCAGCCCACAATGCACTGGACAGTGCAGCTGAGCTGGCACAGAGTGGGAAGTAATCTGTGACCAGGAGTGGATTGCTTCCCCGCCACCCTCAAAGCAAGAGGGAATTGGGCACCAAACTGGGACTCTGCGTTGCTTTTAGATCCCTGATCTGTTGCCCCAGGCACTGCGCTCTTGCTTACACAGGGCAGGTGGTACTGTTTAGCCCTTAGAAAACCTTCCCTTTCTGCCTTCAAAAAGTTCCCAGGTGACGCACCAGCTGAGGTTCTGCTAAAGAGGTTTACTACTTCTCAGGTGGATGACTACTCTTAATTCTTATTAGTCTATCGAGAGATAAAGCAGAGCTGTAGTGCACTGACTCATCTATTACAGGTAATCTGCCAAGGTCATAAAAAGGGGTAGTTCCCTTTTCTGCTTCTTTAAGGAGGACTGAGAGCTTTATTTTAAAGGTTCTTTCCCTCCTTTTATTTACCTTCGCTATATATTAGAAATATCAAGTCTTGTCTTCCCTGTTTTTGATGGAGGTCTACTTGGCGGCTTAGAGCAATGGAGTGGGCAATTTCTCAGCTTTAATTAAAAGGGCTGGAGTTTTGAATAAGGAGATATTTTCTCCCAATTGTTAATAAGACATTTGAGTTGGGTACATTTTAACAAAAGCAAACAAGACACAGAGTTTACAGTATTGCCAACTCCAAGTGTTTGAAAATAATGAGTCACATCCTGAGATTGGTTTTAAAACCATGAGATTTAACAAATAATACATTATTTTTATTTGCCTCTGGGTGTTGGAACATCCAGGTTTCACATTTTCAAGCTTTTCTCTGCAGCCTTGCAGCTTAGAACCCTTTTTTTTTTTTTTTTTAAACAAAAGCCGAGATTCTCTGTTAATAATCTGATTCCGGCAACTAAGGTTTTAAGAAAAACACCAAATATCATGAAATTCATAATTAAATTGTGAGAACCAGTGCCACTGAGTTTCAATCAGTGTACATAAAAATACTTTCCCGTCTCAGTTGCTCGGGTTTTACTTCCTTGTTACCAGTGATGTCAGAATCTTGCTGGTTCTCCAGTCATCTGTATAGTCTTCCAGGGAAAAAAAAAAGACTTTCAGTTTTTGATTAAACAGACAAAGAGGAACACACTTCTATTTTCCCTTTGGCAGAAATAATCTTGTGCCAAGGAAAAGGGATAGAATGATCCAGGCCTTTTGTAATGGGTCTCCAAAACCTTTCACTTCTAGGTCACCAATTCCAGTGTGAGCTAGGTCAGTAGTGATTAAAACCTGTTGCTGGCTAGTGGCTGGAAGATGTTCATGGTCTTGGTCCAGAGGCCACAGCACAGAATCTCCTCCTGTGATTAATACTGGGTGATAGACAAAGAGCCCCAGGACTGAAGTGAGCCTAGATGCTGAACTATTCACTCACTCTAGCATGTTGGCGGGCAGTGGGAGGACATGTATAGTGCCAGTGTCTGCATTGTACTCGCTCTGTGTGCAAATGGGGAGCCTGAGTCTCCAGGACTGACAACCTGGCACCTGCTATGAATACTAAATCTACGACACGAATGTAAAGCCCTTACACTGATTAATTTGAGCCCATGATGCTCTTATCCTGGTTTCAAAGTAATTGTCTCTCTTGTCCACAATTTTCTCTCCTTACATTTCACTGCATATTTATTAGGTTTTGTGAGGCTATCTGCAGCCACATTAAACCAATTTACTCCTTGAAATGTCTGACCTTTGATCTGCCAACCGGATCCTTTCAGAGCCAGGAGAAGAGCCTTTAATAATATGCACATGAAAGGCTGGCTGTGGATTCTGTCAATTTCAAAACCTGGTCTGGTTAGTAAAGTATTGGATGAATCAGTTATTACCTAGTAATCATTGCTGTTATTTTTGTGCTAGTAGGGTATATTCCCTCTCTTTCTGGTAACTTAAAGCACCTTATAAGCTCATGTTACATAAAATGAATAGCCGGTCTGAATGCTGGTGCATGTATGCATATACAATGTATATAATTCAAGCAGTTTCCTGATCCCTTTAGCCAGCTCTAGTCCTAACATAAATGGTTGCTTTCAGAGGCAGTAGATGAGTGAGGTGCATTTCTCTTTAAGGGTTAAATGTATGGAATGTTCATGTTACATTTAAAGCCTATCTCCTCCGCATGGGTTCTGGAAGGTCTTAGTCACTGCCCCATCTCTTTAGACCCTGCGGCAGGCCACCGTTCTGAGCCTGACCAGCTCTGCTGGGAAGTGCAGAAGAGGGGTGAGGCCATGGCAAATGATGATAATATAATAATTACCATCTGTAGATCTCAGAGCACTTTACAAAGGAGGTAAGTACTATTATCCCCACCTGTAAAATGGGGCACAGGGACTTGTGTGACCTGCTGAAGACCATACATCAAGTCAGGGCAGAGCCAGCATATAATCCATGTCTCCTGAGTCCCACTGCACTGCTCTATCCACTAGATCATACTGCCTCATCATGACCTTTCAGAGTCCTTGGGTTTCTAAGGGGAGCATTGTGCTTAACCCCCTTACAGGGGGGCATAAAGGGGAAGGGGCTCTCTGCAACCACTCTGTCCCTTGGGAAGGAGCCGAGGGACATTGTTCATAGATTCATATTCATAAGTTTACAGATTCCAAGGCCAGAAGGGACTATTTTGATCATCTAGTCTGAGCTCCTGGATAATACAGGCCGTAGAACTTCTCAAAATAATTCCTAGAGCAGATCTTTTAGGAAAACATCCAGTCTCGATTTAAAAATAGTCAGTGATGGAGACTTCACCGTAATCCTTGGTAATGTTTTTTTCCAATGATTAATTACCCTTACTGTCATAAATGTATGTCTTGTATCCGGTCTGAATTTGTCTAGCTTCAAATCCAGCAGCTAGACTGTGTTCTACCTTTCTGTGCTAGATTGAAGAGCCCATTATCAAATAGAAGTTCTCCATATAGGTGCTTATAGACTGTATTCAAGTCACCCCTAAACCTTCTTTTTGTTAATCTAAACAGATTGAGCTCCTTGAGTCTATTACTGTAAAGCAGGTTTTCTAATCCTTTAATCATTCTCATGGCTCTTCTCTGAACCCTCTCCAATTTATCAACATACTTCCTGAATTGTGGGCACTAGAACTAGACACAGTATTCCAGCAGCAGTTGCACCAGTGCCAAATACAGCAATAAAGTAACCTCTCTGTACTCCTGTCTTATCCAGTCTCATCTATTTTATGATCATTCGCTGCTTGCATTATAGAAATGGATAGAGGCCCTAACTGATATGAGGGTCTTTTGTGCCAGGACTGTACACACACACACATGGTGAGAGACAGTCTGTGCCCCAAAGGGCTTACATTTGACATAAACAAGTCAGACAGCATGGGAGGGGAACCGGGGTGTAGCAACTTGGCCAAGGTTGGACAGCACGACAGCTGGGGATGGAACCCTGATGCCAATACGAGTGCTCTAACCACCCAACCATGCTGTCTCTCTGTCTGTTTCTGTATGGCATCCATCCATGTGGTATCTAAGCACTGGTACTATGAATAGTCTTTACTCTCGTGAGTAAGGGTTGCAGGATCGGGCCCTTTCCCGGTATTTTAAGAAATGCGTTACTGATATTGATATTGTTTATTTTTGAGGTGTCTGCACCTTCCATTCTACAGCCTATCACTCCCTGTCATAGCTTTGAAACCACTGAGACCAATACATTATTTTATTATTTATAGAGATCCATGGGGTATATGGTGCTTTACGGGTGAGCTCAAGACAGACTCCCTGCCCTGAAGAGCTTGTACTTTAACTAAAGGCCAGATCTTCAGCTGGTGTAAATCAGTGCAGCTCCTTTGACCTCAGTCAAGCTATGCCAGTTTCCACCATCTGAAGATGGACCTCAACTTTTCAGAGTAGATACTATGGGCCCCAGTCTCTGTTACCCTGCATCTTGTGCAGTCATTTACACCCATGCAGATTTGGATAAAACACCACTAAATCAGAATGATGGCTTTTGGTGCTCATTTTGCATGGGTTTGAATGACTACACACAGTGCAGGGCAATGGAGATGCAGCCCCCCATGTCTTATATATTTGTACAGGACCTAGTGCAAAGGGAGCCAGCTTCTAACTGGGGCTTCTGGGTGCAAACACAATGCAAATAAATGATAAATAGTAATAGGAGGAGATGGCAAAGCAGAGGGGATGGAGAAGGAGTAGGACGAAGGTAAGGACGATAAGATCACTATGTCCAGTGTCACATGGCAGGCGAGTAGATTCCTCTTGGAGGCTACAGATTTTTTAAAGGTTTAATATAAAGGACTAAAGATTCAGCTGTGCCAATCAGAACTCCCTGCAATCCTGGTGGCAGCTGAGCTCTAGTTCAGCTCCTGGCAAAAACTAGAGCAGCCATGGAGCCTTTGGGCTACTCTGACGTGCACAAGCTCATGGGCTGTAGTGCGGACAGAAAGTGCATCTACGATCTGGCCTTAGTTGTCTTGATTTGATGGGAGCTGTAGGCTCATGAACTTGTTTTCACCCCTGCTGCCTCCATACGCAAGACAGTCCCAGCTCACTGAGTGCTCCCTGTAACTTTTATCTCCCACAGTGGAACATGGCTATGTGTTGGCTTGCAAAGATATCCTTGAATTGGCACGGCAGTTGGGTGTACTTGGAGCCGATGAAAGACCCTTAGGACCACACAATCCAACCTGCATCTGTGGCTTCACTGTGCCAGTAGGTGGAGAGACAAAAAACCGTTTCCTTTGAAATGTGCAGTGGATCACATTCTGCTCCTGAACTCCATTTGGCCTCAGCAGGGTGTTTCTTTAAATGGTCGATCACACCTATCATTATGGCATATTTTTGAAAGCGTGGGGCACAGCATCTGAAGCTTTTCTTCACACCCCCTCAGCTTCCTGCTCCAGTGACTGAAAAATCCCTTGATGGTGTCAATACACCGCCCTCGTCATTACCACTTCCTGGTGTGCGGGGTGGAGAGCGCTGATTAACTTTGGTCATCTAAGGCTGGCACTGTGTTTATTCCTTGGCTCTGTAACATTTGATTGTGATCAGCAGCCTGGGCAGTGGGTTTTGATCAGGATTCAAAATGATGTCTGAAGCGCACACATTCTGTTACATAATATAGTGATCAATCCTGACCCTTTCAGTTGTGAAATCAGTTGTGAAACTGACGTTGATTTCTGCGGGAGCAGGATGGAGCCGTGAAGTTTAATCACAGCAATTATGGTTTCTAACACCTGCTTGGATCTCCAATACATCACACTATGTGACAACATGTTGTACAGCAACTCCATTTCACTCAGTGTGGTGCAACATAGCAGGTGGTAATTTGGAAGTGAACTTGGGGGTGTGCAAATATATCTCAGAAGTGGCCTTGTCCTGCCTTTGAAACTCTGACATTTGTTTTTTTACTACTGCTTGTCATCTCTTACATGGGACCACAGCTATGATTTGTTTTTACAGAACGATGGCAAAGCTCTGATAAATCCAAAATGCATTAGAATGCTGGAGTCTCTTCCATCTCGTTTCATCTTACAGCAATGGCCTCGTGTATGCCGTATGGGGAGGGACTTACCCCTGCCATCCCCAGCTTGCA
Organism: Natator depressus; assembly: GCF_965152275.1. Taxonomy (NCBI): domain Eukaryota; kingdom Metazoa; phylum Chordata; order Testudines; family Cheloniidae; genus Natator; species Natator depressus. The sequence goes on along the minus strand of NC_134238.1, from coordinate 14,132,369 downwards.
GAATGTCACTGCAGTGAAATATGGAGTTTCAGGGGAAGAGAGCCATCTGGACAGCTTTCTAGCACATCTGCGCTGACTGATGTAGCTCTGCGAGGGCCTGATTGCCCATCCTCTAGGATTCAAGTTAAGAATTTATGGTAATGTCTGCAATCAAAATGGGAAGTGGAAGGGAGGGGAGATGAAGAACAAGGAAGCTTGGAAATGTTGTAAACAGGCTGATATTTCCCTCACCCAGGCGTGCTTTTAGAACCATATCAATTCTGATCCTAAAATGGTTAATGTCGGAGGCCTGTCATAGGTTTGCTTATCAGCATTCAGCCTAGGAAATGAACAGAATATTGCTGGTGAATTACTGAATCGACTCTAAATGGACATGCACCTAAAATAAACTGGGTGGGGGTGCTGGAGTCAGATTGGAGAGGGACCCCAGCTTCAGAATCCAGCTGGATCCTGATCCGAATTTTTAGAATCCTAAACGTGAGGGCTCTTTGGATCCAAGGTTCTTGTTCAGGCAAATATCAGCTTGAGACTGTGTTGTCTTTTGTGTATATGCAGAGCCACATTGTCCAGAAGCTAGGCAGGCTACTGGGGCCAGAGCTGATAGGGAGGCACAGAGTTTATACTCTGATGGCCCTGTGTCCTAACACATCCCTGGGGTCTGCATGGGGATTCAGATAGGTTTGTGGGCAGGGCCTGTGACATTTTCTGCACAGGGAGCAAACCTTCTTTCCCACCTGAGTCAGAGCTGTAAGTGAGGAACTCCATGAGGGGCTCCTCACAGAAATGTCCTTCCCCAAAGCCTGGTTACTGTGGGTTTCATCATGTAAAGGGGACAATCTGGGCCAATGTAATTCCTCTGGATTTACACTAGTGTAACTGAGAGCAGAATCTGACCCAGTACAGTGACAGTGTCGAGTTACAAATCATTTGCAGGTAAACCATGAGGTTTTTGAAGTCCTGTTCTCCAAATGTCTGGTAGCTGAAATTTGTTCCGGCTTCTGGATGTGAAACTCACTTCTAAACAGCATTCATTTTTCCAGAGCTCCAATTTTATACAAGATCCAGAGATCCCTGGAAACCTTCATAACATTAAGATTTATCTGCATGAAAAAATGTGCCAAAACAGATCTCCTTCCCCATATTGCTGACAGAATCTCAGGTATTAAAATCTCATTTACTTTCCCCCTTGAATGTTGATCGTTTACTTTCTGTATTTGTCTCAGCTTCGCCAATGTAAACAGACTGGTTAGTATCACTGATGAGTCTGCTTAGTTTCTAGTCAATTTTACTTTCAGCTTTCATAGAGCTTAAGGCCAGAAGGGAGCACTAGATCATCTAGTCTGACTTCCTGAATATCGCAGGCCGTTACATTTCACCCACTTACCCCCATATTGAGCCCAATGACTTGTACAAGCTTTTCTTGTTTTAACACAGTGTTTGGGTTGAAAACACACACAGCAGGGGAATGGTTGAGTCTAAACAAAAAACTGTTTGCAGTGAAATTTCAAAATCTGCCTAATATCAGAGACCGTTTCTTTTGGTCTTACAGTTTGTGAAAGTCACTTTCTACACAACCCTACGTTTTGGGCCAGATTTCGCCTTTGAACGTTTTCTGTAGGAATCAGTGAATTTGTTTAAGTCCAGCGTTTCCTGATCTGACGCCCTTGTTGTTGCTTTAGTCCTTTTCATTTATAGTCAAATCAAGATGGCCCTGAACTGAAACCCTGGATCTGAACTCTGGGCCTGTTTCTTCACTCGCTTACACTGGTGTAAATCATGAGTGGTTCCACTGAAGCCAATGGCCCTGCTTTGCACCTGAGCAAAGTAGGTGGAAAATGGTACCAAACTGGAATTCTCCACTCACCCTGGGGGTAGAATTTTAGCACTCACTTTGCTCAGTTAAATGGCATCACGAAGGGAAAGGTGTTGAAGAATTCAGCCGAGGGGTGCTACACCAGTGTGAGAGGAGAATCAGACCCTCTGACCATTACTGCCTCTCTGCAAAACGGAGTTAATGCTTACTTATGTAGCAGGCATGTTATAAGGATGAAATAATTACGAGGCCAAATCCTGCTTGCCTTATTTACACAAGCAGTTGCAGTGTTGCGGATTCTGATCTAACTTGCACTCATTTTAAACTAGTGTTAACCCTGCTGTCTCCTATGTTGTTGCTCCTGCTTTACAGTGGTGTATGTGAGATGAGAATTAGACCCACTTGTGTGAGTAAAGGACCCAGAATTGGGCCCCAGACATGTGAGTAAGGGACCCAGGATTGGGCCCCAGACATGTGAGTAAGGGATGCAGGATTGGGGCCTGATTCTCTTACCCAACCATAAAATCCCCATCTTGTAAAAGAAAAACGTCACATGCACAGACAGAATAAAAGACAAAGGGAGAAGAACTTTCCCTACATTTTTCTTCTTAGTCAATCAGGGCCTGACTCAAAGATGAGTGGGGTCAAGGTCAAAAGTCTTTCCACTAACCTCAGTGAGCTTTGGATCAGAACCTGAGGCTGAGATTTTGAAAGAAAGCCTTAAAGGTGCCCTATTGAATTACAGTAGGAGTTGGGCATCTAATTCCCTTAGGCTCCTCAGAGAATACCAGCCTCATGGGACAGATTGCAGGCAGGGCTCAAACAAATCCCAGGCTCAACTCCACTCCTTATGAAGTCTGTGGGAGTTTTGCCATTGATTTCAGCAGGGGCAGCATAGCGCCCCAAAGTCATGGCCAGAATCAGTCCTTGCAATTGCAAAGGGCTGAGTGTTTTGTAAGCACAGCGACGATATTTGTCTGGAGCCCTGAATGCTAAATCACAGCTTCTTGGCTGAAGTGAGCATCTGGGAGACTGCATCGTTTCAAGCCTTGCCGTGTCCTCTCTGCAAAGGTAGATTTGGTTTCAATTGATAAAAGGGTAATAGCACAGGGAATCTGGCTGCAGGATGGCTCACAACGAGTGAGAGTTGTCTCTGGGTAAAGCAGCAGTGGCCATACAATTATCTCCCCTCACTGGCAGTTACAGCGGAGCTGCACGCCACAAAGCTTTATACTTAGCAACAGAGTAACAGGCAAGGGGCTTCCTTCAGCCTTTCTCCCTGTGCCTTAAAGACAAGAAAATCTAAACAATGGACCACATGGTCCCCTCGCTGCATGGCACAGGGGTGCTGGGAAGCCCAGAGGACTAATGAAGCGCCATCCACCTGACCCTCCACAGTAGCAGAGTCCCCTTTGACAAAGCCACCTGGTGGTTGTGGCTCTGCGACTTTGGGGAGGATCCAGGGAGCTGCCTTTTGGCAGGGAGTGCTCTTCTAGCAGTGGAATTGACATGGGAGTTACTCCTCTGGCGGGACTGGCATTATCTTCCCCACATCAGCATCTATCGGTCTGCGCCCGTTGGAGATGGAGGTTGCAAGTACAGCAGAGGGAGCGTATGGCAGCATTGAATCATGCTGTGAGGAAGTATGGGGCTGTGACTAATGGAGAGGCAGGGCTTGGGACCCCCAGACTTGCAGTCCAGTTTCCCCATGGATCCTTCAGCTATGTGCCGCTTGAGGGACACAGAACTTCCACCCTTCTGCAAGACTGCAAGCCCCCTCCCCTCTAAGGGCACCATGCAGCAGCAAAAGCCAGAGCCAACGTTCTCGTACTGTAGCAAGCAGATTCCCCCACTCATGGTTTCTCCCGCAGGGGAGCATGTGGCCCAGTGTCATCGCCTCCATTTACTAAAGGGATTAGGTGATTTAATTAACATCCTGCTTGACGAGCCTGGCCCTACAGTCCAAATAAAACAAGGGCATCTTGCGACTCCGGCAGCTGTTTCTAACTCCTAAGCTGATTGACACATCATGGAGTACAGGAAGCCAAGATGGGCGAGACCTGTAAAATGACGTCCGTCAGGAACAATGTGCTGGGTTGCTAGATTAGCGAGGCTGAGCTGGGAGCATCCTCCTGATGAGGCAATGAGATTGCCACATGCACGGTCCTAGTTCGGTGTGGAACTCTCCCTCCATGGCAGAAGGGGGATGGGAGGGCATGCAGCAATTTTTTTCAATAGGGATTTACTGAGAAGGGCAGTAGTAACAATAAAGGAAGGTTTGCCCAGTGGTTAGAGTGCTAGCCTGGTGACTTGGGAGACATGAATTCAGTTCCACCGCAAGTTTCCTATGTGACTTTGGGAGAATCACTGTACCTCAGTTCCCCACCTGTCACTGCCTTACCCTCTCAGGGTGTTGTGGGGATCAATACATTAAAGATGCTCAGATGCTACAGTAATGTGGCCGTGTAAGTAGCATAGATAGAATAAGTCTTCGCACACCTGTGATTCACCTCTATGAAATCTCTACAAAGGACCTGCGCCAGTGACAGCTACTTCATGTCACCTTAAATGACCACACTAAGGTAGAAATGGGCTTGAAGCAAACCTGCCACATGTGAGTACCTTGAAAACTTTGGAGAAATTTTGATCTGGAGCAAAACTTTGCAGCTGGCCCCTGTCTCTACAATGAAGTGAAAACAAAAGTTTGCATCAGAACAACCTCCCTCTCCGACTTTGGATCTGGAAGTTTGCAGAGAGATTCAGGGCAATCTCTCGACTACAGCTTTCCCTAAAGCCTCCAATGTGATTTTTGTTTGACCTTTAGCTAAAAAGCACTCTTCCCAAAGAGTTGATTTTTGCCGGTCCTTTGCGCCCTCATTCTTTAGCTAGATCCTGTAGAGGTAGGTAGTTGGGTTGCTTGGTTGACTGATTTCACATTCAAATAACCAACAAGGGGAAAGGAGTAGAAGTGGTTCTCAAACTTTTCTGCTGGTGACCCCTTTCACATAGCAAGCCTGTGAGTGCGACCCCCCACCCCCCTTATAACTTAAAAACACTTTTTAATATATTTAACAACATTATAAATGCTGGAGGCAAAGCGGGGTTTGGAGTGGAGGCTGAAAGCTCATGATCCTCCAATGTAATATCCTTGCAACCCCCTGAGGGGTCCTGACCCCCAGTTTGAGAACCTCCGGAGTAGATTTTCTTCAGTCATGAAAAATGATGGCAATGGGCACCAGGACCAGAATTGCGTCTGCTCACACCAGGATGGAATTTGGTCCTAGGGTGATTTTTATTTGAAAGCCTCCATGTTCGGTCAGGTAAAGCTGCCTGGAGGCAGAACTGACAAGTCTCCTCAATAAATAGCATTTATGTGAGCTGTTAAGTCTTTTTACTGTAACAGCAGTGGGTGAAAACAGTACAGAACTTCTCAAATGCTGCCTGCCTGTATCAAATGATGTATCTCTAAAGAAGGGACACACACACACACACACACACACACACAGAGCCCTTTGTTAAGTCTCAAGGGAAATTTGAGTTTTACAGTACAGTAAATATATTGGCTCAGATTGTCTCGTTGGAGGTGGCCTGGCTTGTAGGGGATGGCTCCTTACGCTGATCTCCTCTGGCTATGTGGAAGGAGGGGCAGCGCCTCTATAATACTGTACCCCATAATTCCCTCCCGCTGAGAGCTCTCCGCAGGGTGAGGGATCCACAGCTGGGGAGGAGCCGGCTTGACTCATGGCCTCTCATACTCTGTGTCCTCGTACCTATTACTCTTAAAGCTGGACTCACTTCACTCATCCTACCTTCTCTCCCTAGTAATGACATCCACCCGTTGCAAAGCTTCACTCCATATTTTACCATAATTCCCAAGATATTGGGTCACATTTATCGAGGTGTAACTACATGTTGGTGGGTGAGGTGGCCCTGGGGGAAATTGCCTTTTGGGCAGAGCAGAGTTCAGGGAGAGGGAGGCTGGTGGTGGAGGGATTCTCACTCCTGCCTCCTTCTTAGGTGGGGAATATCTGGACACCTCTAATCCCCCTTGCCTACAACCAGGAGCAGTGGTTGTTCCTGGTGCATGTGCCTTGAGCCTGACATGCCTAAGAATGCCAGGTGCCTCTGGAATGGGCCCAGGGGAGGCACTGACCAGCCTGCTGCAGCATCTCTACACTACACACTAAGACCAGGCTCTGACTCAGATTGGAGCCAAGCCCCCCTTCCGTCCACACACAAATCAGTTTGACTCAGGTCAGCAGGCACTCCAGAGCTAGGTCCTAGAAGCCTGCTGGGGAGCTGGGGGGGTCGGAGCCCAAGTCCTGCTGTGACTCAGGTCCAAGCTCTGTCATTTTGCAGTGTGGATGCAGCTCAAGCCACAGGTTTGAGTCAGAAGGTCTCTTGAGCCAGGTAGCATTGGCCTGGCTGTGAGACCCAAATCCAACAATTGTAAACCTAGATTTACAATGCAGAGATGATACACAACCATGGACTTAGAATCACCAAGTCTACAAGCCCGGGTCCCACAGACCCAGTTTTACAATGCAGTGTAGGCATACCTCTAGTGCTTCAGGATAAAGACAAAAATGCAAGTGATGGAAATCTGGTCTGGGCTTGATTGGGGAAAGAGCAGAGAAGGGGAGCAAAGCATTCCCCACCCTTAAAATAGGACCTAAGCACTGCTTAGTACTCCTGCATCCCCGGTGCATGCTAGCAATGCTGCTTCTTCTGGTGGCTATTGCTTTTCTCTGTGCGACTCTGGGACTGGTATTTTTTACTGCCCCTATCCCGTTCAAGGATTCTTCTACCATAATCCTTCTATTCTGACCATTATTCAGCATGACCTCTATTTAGTGTAGTGGGCCAAATACAAAGGTGATGTGTATGGTGCTATAAGCTAACAAGTCAGAGCAGCATGGTGTCCCCATTGAATTGCCCCCCCCCAAATCAGTAGGTGGGTGTAGAAGGGTCTAAGTGAGTATGAGGTGGAAGACAGCTGCTGTTTTGTAGTAAACAATGATAGCACACAACAGTTTAGGACAGGAAGTCAAGCAGACTCTCCAATCCAGTCAAAACTTCCAGTGGATTTAGGTAGGCAGAATATAATTACAAGTATTGGAATGTGGCCAGGACACTGAGTCCAGCTTCCGATATAAAATTCCTTGCATTGCCATTCATGCAGATAATAGGCCAGATCCTCAACTGGTGTAAATGAACGTAGCTCCTTTGAAGTCAATAAATGTCAATTTATCCCAGGTGGGGATCTGGCCCAGTAGGCTTAAAGTCCTCTAAAGGTCACTAGTTACGTATGTAAGGGCAAAGAAGAGAGGATGGGTCCTGTGGTTAGGTCTTGGGAGACCAGATTTAATATCCTGTTTCCTTTGGGACCTTGGCTGAGTCACTTAGCTTCTCTGTGCCTCAGTTCCCCGCCTGTAAAATGGGGATAATAGCACCACCCTACCTCACTGGGGTATTGTGAAGATAAATACATTAAAGGCTGTGAGACGCTCAGATGCTATGGTAATGTGGCCAGGATAAGTACCTTAGAAAGACAGAAGACCTTTGCTAACTCTATGTAGATCTCCTATAACAAAAATATGCTTTCCAAGATACCAGATTCCACTGAATTGGTTATAGACTGAACTATTCTATAAGGGCCAATTACATTATTTTGACTCTTTTTTCTGAAAAATCCCACAGTGCTTAGGATGTGGAATTCACCTTGTATTTGTAATGCAGACAGGGTCATTTTAACTTTCTGCATTGGTTTATCAGCATCATATGTAAAGATATAAATGTGCATATGAATGAAATTAGTAGGAAGAGAAAATGCTTCCTTGGGATACTAAAATGGGTTTTATAGCTCTTATTCCAATCACAATTTAACCGGATAACTATAATAAATACTATTTCACACTAAACACTAAAGCACATACTTAACTTTAAGTATGTGAGGAGTCCCATGGACTCTATAGTTTAATTTACTTCAATGAGACTACTCGTGTGTTTAAAATTAAGTATGTGCTTAAGTGCTTTGCTGAATCAGGGCTTTTGTGTGGCTCCTCACAGGCCTGATGAGGTCAGGAGAAAAATATTTAAGGCATTGCTTTCAACATGTTAGCCATGTAGTGCATGAATGTGAGTGCAACCAGGACGTTTGCATACCCAGCCAGAATGACTGCAAATGCAAGTGTCCAGGTAGCCACAGTGCTCTTGATAAGTGGCGTTCGTGCATATTAGGTGTGCAAATGCGTATGGATTTTTGCATGCCTAAACATTTGAAACTGAGGCCCTCTAGGACTGCTTTACGATGACGCTCAGTACCTGTGCCATTGTCGCTTTCCTGACTTTCATGGTGATTGATCATTTGTAGACACGATACAAGACAAATATTTGGAAAGCGTGGCTTTATGGACAGGAAAAAATCCTTTCTCTGAGGAGAGCCCAGATCTAGTTGATGCTGTTTCAAATTAAGCTTTGACATAGGAATCCTAAAAGCAGCAGACAAAGCTTCACCCATTTCTCTCCTCACTATCATTAAAACTGAAGTGTGTTGTTTGGATTTAGTATCTTGCCTTTCCTTAAGAGCATCTAATCTTTTTAGAACCATTTTCTGTTTCTGTCTTCAGACTGTCGAAAGCCTTCTCCTCTCTGTAGTGAAATGCAACGCCCATCTTAAGCAGCTCCGTATCCTCTTCTTTTCCCACAAAGACAGAAGGAAAATTACAGCTTAACAAATCTGACCTATCTGAATTTCCCTTACTCCAATTTGCCACTATTATTTTGAGTGCACCACTTTCCCTCCTTGCCACCCGCCTATTGCAGGGAGATTGCAAGGAACCTTTATTGTTTGCTGAACGATTCCCAGCAATCTGCTGTTTGCTATTTATTTGGGGCTTCTTTAATCCTTTTTACTTGCTACTACCTTATTTTTACTTCTCACCCAAGCTCTCATCTTTCCAAACTGGTTATGTTTTTCTTGTTTATGCTACTTCTTGCTGTACATTCTTACTTTACCACAATCATGTCCCTTCCTCAGTTGAGGTTCTAAAGGGGATGAATTTTAGTTACAAGCCTCTTCAACTTTTCCCATTTTTCCGAAGCCGATCTCTCCATGCTGTTTGGGATTCCAGGGCAGTTTATTGCTTTTCCCATTTGATTTTGCTTCATGAAAATCCCAAATCTAACACTGGCCATTGCACTGAAATCAAAACACCCAGTGATGTCAATGGGCCATACCCTGAAGTCTCTGCTCATTTTTGTTGCTTATCCATACTCTGGCAAAATCCCATTTACTTTACCGAATTCCTGAAATTTGTCAATGAAAGGTCTACGGAATTGGACCTATTGTTTTTGATCTTGCTGTGGTCTGCTCATTGTAGAGCAAAATTCAGCCCTGTGCAGAGGGTCAATGGAAGATAGTTTTATAGTTAAGACAGTGGATTGTCACTCAGAAGTAACTTTTTTTCCTGGCACTACCTGTGTAGCCTTGGACAAATCACTAATCTCTCTGTGCCAAAGTTCCTCATCTGTACAAGGGAGATATTTCTTTTCGTCCACCCTTTGTCTATCATGTTTATTTAGATTGTAAGTTCCTGGGGCAGAGATTGTTGCCTTCTCTGGGTTTTTAATTGTACACTGTTTAGCACTGGGGTTCTCAAACTGTGGGTCAGGACCCCTCATCGGGTCACGAGGCTATTACATGGAGGGTCACGAGCTGTCAACTCCACCCTAAACCCTGCTTTGCCTCCAGCATTTATAATGTTGTTAAATATATTTAAAAGAGTTTTTAATTTATAAGAGGGGGGTCACACTCAGAGACTTGCTATGTGAAAGGGGTCACCAGTACAAAAGTTTGAGATGCACTGGGTCTAGCACAATGGAGCCTATCCTAATTTGTTTCCTTTCGGGGTTACAGCAATATACATGCTTATTAAAGCTACCTTTATACATACCACTAAGGTTGTGCATAGCTCCTGTTTTCCCAGTCAATAGCTGTAGAATTACAATTCCCCCCTCCCTGGACCATAATCAAGGTCCTGGGAATTATTGCAGGACTCTCTTATCTGTACACACATTTCCTGATCTCTTCATGTTAACTGTCCTGAAGGCACATAGCAACCAACAGGAATCTTCTGACTAACCCCATTGTTCTGAACCTTTCTCCAAATTATCCCTGCTGCGTCAGCCACAAACATGATTGAATTTGTTTCTGCAGACTCCATCTCCCTCGCTAATATGGCGACAAGCACGCCCCTTGTTTTACGTTGCCTATCCCATTGGTCAGCTCTGAATCTTGGTATTTGCAGCATTCAGTCATTTCCTGGTTTGACCATGTCTCCTGTTCCAATAATATCATTCTGAGCCTTGGAAACATAACTACAGTTCAGCAGCCCTTAGTTACCTATGCTGATTGGAATGTACACCATCAGCCTCCTTTCCCCTCTGCTTCACCAAGGCACCAAGGGCCTCCATTGTCAGTCCCACCGCCTCCTACATTATTAAACTGGAATTTAGAAAGATCCCCTGTCAGCTCCTCTTTTTCCTCATCACTCTTTGCTACTTTTAATCAGCAGGTGAATTTATGTTTGAGTAGCAAATCTGGGTTTTCCCCACCCACAGGTGATTAAGAGTCATAGACATGAAAATATTCTGTTGAGTTTTTTTTCTCCTTCTAAGACATGTTTTTGTTGTGGGTATAGTCCTGGAGCTGCTGGTTTAATTAGCGTTTTCCTGAGCATCACTTTGCAATTACATTGTGTTTCAGGGGGAAAATCAGGATCTTTCTTAATATTAAACTGATCCGTTCCTCATTATCTTCTAAAAACAAAGAGGTTCTGCTCTCTTTATCCTTTAATAAACTGATCCTGCTACCAAACGGATCGTATTTCCATTGCCTCTTAATAAACAGATTGTACTTCCATTCCCTCATAGTGCTAAATGGCATTGTACATCTATTATTCCTGAATAGCAAATTCTGCTCCCACTGACTTTAATGGAGATAGATTTAGGCCTACACAATGTAAGATACTTGGGACTGGGATCTTGTCTGGATGTCCGTAAAGCATGATCCAAGCATGTGGTGCTATATAAATAACCATAATCAAAAATCAATTACAAATTATTTTTTCTATAGTTTTAGTTTTGCAAATGATGAAAATATTGACTCACCAATTCTTAGAAATGTGGGGCTGGAAGGGACCTCAAGAGGTCATTCTATTCCATCTCTCCATTCTGAGGTAGGACTAAGTATCCCTAGACTATCCCTAACAAACATTTGTCTAATCTGTTCTTAAAAACCTCCAATGATGGGGATCCCACAACCTCCCTTGGTAATCTAGGCCAATGATTATACATCCTTGTCATTAGAAAGTTTTTCTAAATCTCCCTCGCTGCAGATTAAGCCCATTACTTCTTGTCCTATCTTCGGTGGACATGGAGAACAATGGATCACTTTCCTCTTAATAACAGCCCTTGGCGTATTTGAAGACTGTTATTAGGTCCCTCCTCAGTCTTCTTTTCTCAAGACTAAATATGCCCAGGTCACGTGTTCCTCATAAGACAGGTTTTCTAAACCTTTTATCATTTTAGTTTCTTTCCTCCAAACTCTCTCCAATTTGTCCACATCTTTCTTAAAGTGTGTCCAAAACTGGACACAGCACTCCAGCTGAAGCCTCGCCAGACCTAATAGAGCAGAACAATGCTTAAACAACCGTTTGTTCCTTAAATAAAATTAGGGTTAAATGAAGCGTGGCTTCGTCCATGGAAAGAACAAAATGCATGAAATACTGAAATTGTTTAGATTTGCCCCAAAGTAGGTTCAAGTTAAGGCACATCTTCAGGGCTTTTTAAATGTATCTGAGAATGTCTCTGTTTTCTGGTTTTAAACAAAGTATTTGCAGTTCTTACACAGAGCTAGATTCTAATTGTAGTAAGAGATTTTTTTTTCTTGGGTGTGTGCTGATCATGACAGAATGCCCACGCCCTTAGGGTCGATTGCCACACAAGGCATTTTAAGGGTGTGTTATTACACAATAGCTGCACACCGTGCCATGTCTCACTACGTTTCATTAGCGATGGGCCTGGACCAAACTCCCAATTCCAAGCAGCCCTAAAGTTTTGATGAATCCAGATGTGCACCCAAAATTAGTAGCTCAGATGTGTCTCTGCTGGTATACGGTATCTCTGTAGCGAAAACCACATAAAAAAAAACCCCCTCAAATATTTTACCATGGAGGAAAATCAAGGACAGCCCAACCCTACAGTGGGAGCTTAGGGTGCTTTAGTACCTGGCCAAAGATGTACAGACCCTCACAGGTACCCCCTGAGGGCCTACATTGGCACAGCTTCGTCTCTCGGGGGTGTGAAAAATCCGCATAAGCATCTAAGGACATAGTTAAGCCAACCTAACCCCCAGCGTGGACAGCATTAGATCTACAGAACAATTCTTCCATCAACATAGCTAATGCCTCTCGGGGAGTTGGATTACCTACCGCGATGGGAGAACCCCTCCCATCGCTGTAGTAAGCGTCTACACTGAAGCACTACAGAGATGTAGCTACAATAATGCAGCTGTGCTGCTGTAGTGTTTTAAGTGTAGATACAGCCTAATAAGTAAGCACAGAGCATTCTCTTTGAGAACAATCCATGAAGTCCACTAGGGACTTTACTAGTGCTGTTGATTTTAGGTGGAGGGCACTTAGATTACCAAGAGGTCTAGAGGATTAAACACAAAGGGTGATATTTACCCCTGTGCAGAAGGCTAGCAGAGGGGGCCCTATTCTGAGGACTTGAGTTGGATTTACAGGGTGCACAGTCCTTATGCTGGCCTTCTGCAAGGAGGTGAATTTCCCCTCGATTGAGGCATCTCTGACACTGGCTCATTGCGTGGCGTTAAGTAAGTCTCCTAACCTGTCTGCCTCATTTTCCTTGTCTATAAAATGGGGATAATAGTACTTACCTATCTGTCTCACTGAGATATTGTGAGCATTAAATACTGATGCCTGCAAAGTGCTTTGAACATGTAGAGCATTGTGCCAGTGCTATGCATTATTACTGAATTGAAGGACTACCAAATGAATAAGGACTATTCATGCAAATTATGGCTTGCGGGGTTGTGCCCTTAGGGTCTGGCTTGAAATTAGGGCCAGAAGAGACCACTGAGATCATCCAGTTTGACCTCTTGCATGGCTACTCAGTACTTCATTGCCACTAATGTCTTATTCATCGTTGTCTTAAAATTCTACAGGGATAGGGCCTCAGCCACCTCCCTTGCTAATCCATGTCCAGTTAGTCTCAGAGAGACACTCTTCAGTGTCCAGACTCTTTCTTCTTTACCGCTAGGTCATTATTCCTTGTCTTACCACCCAATTCTGACTCCACAGATGATTTTATTAGACTAATTTTTAAGTGGTGTGGGGGATATATTTAAATGAAACACATCCAAGGTAAAGTTATGGAAAAGTCTTCACTTTCTCTGTGCCACATGATTGAATAGGGGGCAAGAGATGCAACCCCCTTATTAAAATAATATAATTTCTATCTCAGATAGGAACCAGGGATGTTTTTAATGACTGGGCTCATTAGACGGACTTTCCACTTAAAGTGTCTATCTGGCAATTAAGGCTGAAAAAAACATGACTGATGACCACACCTTCTGTGGCTTAATGGGGAGTCTGAAGGCTGATATTATTATCACACTGATACAGTCTGTGATAAAAAAGAATTTAAGATACTCTCCTGAGATTTATTTGCCCATTAAAAAGTTGCCAGTGGAAGGTTAAGAGTACTTGTAAGGTCAAAACTGAACAGAGTACAATAATAAATGCTTGGAAGCAGTGTGGTCTGTTGGATGGTCCACGGGACAAGGATTCAGGAGACCTGGCTCCTGTTCACTGACCGGTTCTGTTGGGTAACCTTGGGCAAATCATTTTACCTCTGTTTCCCCTCCCTCCATCTATTTTCTGTATTTAGACTATAAGCTGTTTGAGGCCAGGGCTCTGTTTTAGTGCCTAACACAATGGAGCCTTGATCCCACAACTGTAATATAAATAATTACAATAATTGCTCACAGACTGAAAAGTACCAGCACTCGGAGTCCTGGGCATGCAGGATTCCCGGTCAAGAATTTTTTACTTGCACCCATTGCCCAACTGGCAGGAATTGCTGCGCAGAATAAATACAAGAGGTCACCTCCCCAGCTGGTGTAAATCAATCCGGGTAGCTCTATTAACATCAATGGAGCTATGCTGATTTGCACCATGTGAGGATCCAGCCCAAGAGCTTTATTTTGCCCCATGTACAGAGCGATCCCTGGAATAGTCTAATTCAGTGTGAATTATTACAGATTTTCCCATGTTGATAATGAGAGGAGCATGACCATTGCAATTCAAGGGATTAAAATAAACACAAGGAGAAGTTACCTTTAGAAGGGTTAAAGGAAGGGGAAATCTGTTTGTTTGTTACCTTTGTGTCTTCAGATGGATCTTTTTTCCGTTTAGCAATGAGTGATAATTGTACATTTTTTTAAAATGTTGCTAAACTCTTGCACATGCTGTATAAGATACACAAATGCTGCTACAAAGAACTGAGGAGATGATCACCCGGAAAACTACGTTTTTGCATTAAAAGAAAAGAAAGGGGTTTGTGTTGTACAAAAAGACCTTCCTCATTGAGAGCAGATTTTTAATGGTTAGAGTGGTAAGGGGTGGCTAGAATTCAAACCAGGGCAGTTTGCAGAGAGGAAGGAAGGGAATGGTGAAGTATCAGCATTCCCCTCTCATGCCATCTTCTTGGACCCTCAACCATTCCCATGCCAGCCCCAGCCCCTTGAAACCCTGAGCAATGAACTCCCTCCCAAAGTTCCTATTTTTCCTTTTGTTCCCTCTACCCGCCCACAAGATTTTCACGTGACAGTTCTCCACCTAGCTCAGGAGGGAAGAGTGTGGCTTCCTTTGGATCCCATCAACATCATTTGGCCAAAGGCGTCTCTTCTGAGCATTAATCTGGTCCACCACTCTCAGTATGCTGCCTTCTCAGCACCTCCATCTCCCTCCAGCCATTGCGCAAAGGACCAGGAGTCAAATTTTCAGGAGCACCTAAGTAACTTGGGAGACTCAGTCTCATTGAAAGGCAGTGGCACTTAGCCTCCTAAGTGCCTAAGTCACTTTTGAATATGGGACTTAGGCTCCTAAACCACTTAAAAGCTTCTGAAAAGTTTAAGCATGCTTTATAAGGTAGCATGATCATTACACTTATAATTTTCAAGGCACTGGACAACCACTAACTGACTGATCCAAATAGCACTTGCATGACACATGGATGTGTTATTATTCCATATTTTAGAGACTGGAGCTGAAGAAGAGGTGCTGGGCACCTGAAACTCCAGTTGAAGTCAGTGGGGGCTCAGCACTTATGAAAATGAGGGCCTAAATTACTTACTCAAGGCCAACAAGAAAAGGAGTGGCAGAGGGAATACTAGAGTTCAGGAGTTCCTGATTTCCTGGCCTCAGCTCAGTTGGCTAGTCCATACTTCATTCCTTCTATCATAGCATAATCACAGGCTTCTGCAATAGGTTATTTTGCTAATCGAAATTATTTTAGTGCCAATGGCTACAGTGACAATTACCATTAAGGGCAGAACTGATCAAAGAAAGCTAGTAACCCCCTTATGGCATCAGGATATGGTTGTGCAAATGAATTTTAGACAGTGTCTTTCTGTTCCTTCCAAAAAAACAAATCCTGCCCAACACAGCCAAACTGGGGACACCAAGATGACCCAGCAGGAAATTCTGGGAGTTCATCTGTTAAAACCTGGCTCATCCATTCACCTGTAAAGTAACAAGAAAATTGTACACATCTGTTTGCCTGGTGCAATTTCTAGCACCGTTTTATGGAGCACATAGATTTGGTGCTTGTACAGGTAAATGTTTGTGATGATTTTACAAGGCTGATCTGAGGACCCAGCTCTGATGGGTCAGACATAAAAACTGGCAGCAATCAACAATGTATTGAAACGTTACATGAAAAGCTGCTCACCTTTGATTGATCTCGCCAGAGTACAAACAGTTTGGTTTCTACTGACACATCTCTGACTGAAACCCAAGCAGTGCATGGAATGGTGAACCAAATGATTCTGTTGTCATGGCAAGGGCTGGTGAAAGATCAACAAAATTTATATTGTAGCAACACAGAGAGTTGGAGAAGATGGACAAAAGCCAGAGGTTACGCAGGTATGGCCGATCGTGCCCTAAAACTGTTTGGTGGCTTATGTGAAATAAGTCAATGGGCTTGGTCCATTTACACATCACAAAAACCAACACTACAATTGACACCCTCTGTTAAAAGCCTCAGCAAAGAGAATAGCTGCTAAATTGGCCATGAGGGTAAAAAAGCAACTCAAGTTGTATAATTCAAGAAGCGCTGCCTTCTACCAGGAAAGGAAGGAGCATGAATGACTCCTTGAAGCCCACTAGAGCCCTTGCTATGCAGATCTTACTTTGATTGGGAAGTGCTAAGTACTCCAGTGAAGGGGTAGGAAAGATGATCTAGGGCAGTGGACTGGGACTCAAAAGCCCTGGATTCAGTTATTGGCTCAGCCACAGGCTCACTGTGTGTCCTTGGCCAAGTAACTTAATTTACCCTGTGCCTCAGTTCCCTATCTGCAATATGGGGATAATACTGCATCCACTGATTGTGAGGTGATGCTGGCCAGGTAAGTATATGGATCAATGAGTACTATGAAAAGCCCTACGATAAACTGAGGTATCCTCCCATCCCCAGCAGTGATCCCTCCACAAACGGGAGGCAGCATATGTGGGTGCTGTCATTGCTCGTGCTGTGCACACGCTGCAGATGTAAATAGAAGATTTCTGTCTCCAGCATTGTCAATCTATCCCCTTTCACAAGCCCTGAACACAAAAGGAGTAACAAGAAAATAAAAGAAACACTGTAGCCCAGAAAGCCATTCTGTGTTTTTCACAATTATATAAATTATACCCTTCCCTTACCCTTTAATCACTGGGCACATAAAATGAGCTTGCAGCAGAATCAAATCATTCCCATTAAAGTTTCGGAGCAGAAATCACGCCCCGTCTGCCTGTTTAGCAAGCAGCACTGTGCACTAGCCTTTTTCTTAAAATCTGCTTTACAACAGGATTTTTCACTTTCAAGGCTGGCCATTCCTTTTATTTTCCATCAAGGGGGGAAAATATATTTTCACAATTGGCCTTACCTTTATTACCTCAGCGTTCTTTGAAAGTATTTACTTAGTGCTTCCAAACTCAGTGCGGATGCTCTGATATGCCCAGATGCACGAGACAAAGGTGGAAAGAAAAGACCAAGCTCAGTTAGGGCTCTGTTGTGGCTCCTGCAGGGCAGGTCTCTGCACTTGGGGTGAGGCATAGGCCCTGCCTGAGAAGTGGTGGCTGGCAGCAATTTATTGTTGTTGTTGTATACTATTTATTTGTATTACAGTAGCATCTCAGGGCTCACAAATGCTAACCCATGCCATCACCCATCCAGGCTAAATAAAACATTTCTTCATCCTCTGCACCTGCTCCCCAGGTGTGTTATTTTTTTTCTAATCTTTGCCTCTCTGGGATTTGTAAACTCCTTGGGACTGGGATTGGCTCTGCCTGCATCTGGTACATAAATGTACATGCTATTGGTACCTGACACATTCTGCAACTTCTATGGCTGCTCATTCTGCTGCTAATGATAATTTTAACCCACTGGTGATTGGGTGTTACAGGTCCCTGTGAGAGGTTGCCCCCCCTTCTGGGGTGCCACCTGGGGTACTGGGGTACCACTGAGCCCGCCTGTTCCACCAGCTTGGGCTCCCTCACCCTGTCCTGCTAAGACAGACCGTCAAGCCTCCTCTCGCTCACACACAGGTAGGAACACACCCAGCTACAGAAAGACACAGACACTGAAATCAGTACTGCATGGGAAGGCTTTCAGCTAAGGCAGAGGTTCTCAAACTGTGGTCCGTGGACCACAAGTGGTCCGCGAACTCCATTCAGGTGGTCCTCTAAGGTGCACGCCTGGGTGGCCACACACGAGAGAATGAAGGGCCACCCACCTAATTAGTGGAGCCATGCCTAATTAGGTGCCTGGACCCTGGAGAAGACACACATGTCAGGTGAGGTGGTGGCCTTGGGAGGAATAGGGGGTAGGTGGGAGGGGGCAGTGGGGTGAGAAGAGGAGTTGGGAGGAATTTGGAACATGCAGGGCTGCGGCAGCCAGAGAAAGAGGCGACTTTCCCCAGCTCCAGGGCTGTAGCTGCCAGGGAGAGACCCCCCTCCTTCCCAACCCCAGCTCAGGGGCATCTGTGGTGGGGGAGAGACCTCCTCTTTCACAGCCCCAGCTTTGGGGCTGCTGCGGTGGGGGAGAGAGGGAGAGACCCCCCTTCTTCCCAGTCCCAGCTCGGGGGCTGCCCTGGCAGGGGACAGAGGACACATCCATCACATTAGAACAGTAAGACTACTGATATTAAAATGTGAGTTGTGTGCTTTTATTTGTTGAACAAAAAAAGTTTATTATTAATTTTTTTATATAGCGCTTTTATCCAAAGCGCTTTACAATAGTTAACTAACTGTACAAACAACATTTGGAAAGATCATTAAGATCCAAGGCCATTTTCAAGTGGTCCACGAAAAAAAATGTTTGAGAACCACTGAGCTAAGGAATTTCCCAGCACTCAAGTGCACTCCCCCCTGGAGAGTAAACCCAAAATTGCATTGTCTTGCACTGCACCGAGAACTGTACAGCATAAGCTAATTGAAATTCGCCTTCTCCTTCACTGTGGAGAGAGAGATGCACAGCTTTTTGACCCCTCCAGTTATGAATTACACAAACTGGGTTTAAAACAAAACAAGTTTATTAAGTACAAGAGGTAGATTTTAAGTGATTATAAGGGATAGCCAACAGATCAAAGCAGATTACTTTAGTAAATAAACAAAAACTGCAACTGAGCTTAACACACTAGACAGGATATAATTAGCAAATTCTCCCGAGTGATAAACAGGCTGGCAGATTCTTAAGGCAGAAATTGCTTTGTTTTTTTCAGGTTTTCATACACAGGCTAAAGATCCTTTTAGCCTGGGACCATCACTTCCCACAGTTTAGTCCTTGCCCCTCAGGTGTTTCCAGGTGTGTTGTTGCAGAGAGAGTGAGGTCCCCCCATGATGTCATTGTCCCCCTTTTATGTCTTCTTCCCACTTGCTGGAAAGATCTCTTGCTGTGACCTGGGTCAAACAGTTCCCATTGTGCAGTGCTATCCCTGAGAGGTTTCTATTGTACACAGTTCCTGGGGTAATCCTTGTTTGTGTGCATCTCCTCAATAAACCATTAACATTGTTTGGCCCTTTTACTGTTGTACCTGAAAGGCTGCTTGTGGGTGTTTTCAACCTCACAACATGTTTCAGTAACACATACACAGCCAAACTTCATAACTTCCCATACGACGATAACACATAAAATCGAACGAGATATTCATGTCTAGCAGATCAAGACTTTTAGAATGATACCTCACAAGGCATACTTTGTACAAAGCATATCCTAATTATATGACAGTGGTGAATATTGGGGTGTCAGGTTGTCAAAGTCTCCTTCTGTACTGATCTGCAGAGGCTAGGAGTCTTCCACTGCCCCAGTTTAAAAGAGTTGGCTCCTTAGCTCAAACTGTGGCAGCTCATGCTTTTAGCTTTCGTAGTCTCTGGTTCAGTCCTTAGTCGGGTGGCCACTCACGCATTCCCAGAACATTCCGGTATTTCCAGGATTAGGCTCACCTCCGCCACGGTGACAAGGTCACACTGCACGGAGAACACTATTTTGTAGAGTGCGCCTTTCTATCCCCACTGACGTGACTGCACACACACATCATGCCAGCTAGGGTGGAGCAGCTTGCTCTTCAAAATGACGTCCCCCATCTGATACTGGACAAAACCATGTCCCGGGTTATCTCAGTACCCGATAAGGCACAAAACACCCAAAAAGAGGACTGCCCCACTTAAAAGTGGGCTAATGGCCTGCCTAATCCTTAGTGTGTCTACCAAGATGGCGGCCATCACAGAATTAATAGCTCATCTGCGACAGTTCAGGACTCAGGGTGCGCTGCTTAGGCAATATGTGGTGGGCATTCAAGTCTCTTTTAAAGAACTCAAACTCCATAGTTTACAGGAAATTCTTTGAGATCCTTGGAGGAGCTGGACTGGACAACTCAATTCAAGTTTTGAATGGACACATATGACGTGTCAGCATTTGTGTATGTAATCCCTGAATTTGTGCACGCAGGTTGCATGACTGATTATCCCTTTGAGTACACAAACGGAGGTGCAGGGGGCAGGTGTACAAATGTGAAGGCTGAATATACAAAGGTGGAGATTGTGATACACACTTGCTTTCCTCTGGGGTAAGATAGCCTGTACTAATTCAGATTTGTCCCAACAGGGCTTTCCCTTATCTACTTTCCATAGGTCTGTGTATTATTGCGGATTGATGTAAGACTCATGCAAATTACTAGTCTCCTTGTCTCCTGCAGAAAGGAGTGTCCCTCTTTTTAAAATAGGAACTCATTCAACTGCATTCAAAGCAGAAGGAATTTAAAGGGCCAGGCCTGTATGTTTTTATCTTCAGGCATAGAGATTTACACACGCACTCCCATTGCCGTTAAAGTTGCCTGCTGGAAGTGTAAATCAGATTCCACTATATTAGACTCCATATATTCCAGAGAGCTCATGTGAGACATCAAAAAAAAAAAAATACACTGATGATTTTGCTTTGGCTTTTAAAGGCTGAATTGGGCTATATATATTCAGTCAAATATGAAGTTCTAGTTTCCCTCCTGATGCTTTCACTATGGAAGAGACTTTTTTTACCACCTAGAGCAAGAAGCTATTTGGTTTGATGTAGATTCAAATTTTACTTTTAAGCATAACATGAAAATACAGCAGAGGAAACCACCTTAAAATACACAGAAGAAAATGCACTTCTGAAAAAACATTCGCTCGTGTGAGTAATTTGCTTTCACGACACACAAAAGTAGACACACAGGCGCACATGGCATTGAGGAACTCATGTATATTTAACTACACCATGTATTTTAATACACAAGCTGCTTTTACAAGGCCTGAGAAAGACCTGGAGTTTATAAAGTCATGTAGCCAATAAATGTGGGTAACTTGCCAGTAACTGTGTTCATTTCCTACCCAACCACGTCATTTGGGAGGCGGGTTGGAAAGCAACCTTACCTGATGACCCCACAAAACCTATGTAAATAAGCCTTCCAAACATCCTGCTACTCCATGAAATGTCTGGGATCCCTACCCAACAAAATATCTCCTGCTTCTCTGGGACTGGATGGGCAGCTGTCTCTCCCAGCCCCTCCAAAAATACTGCTCCAGACAGAGGAGGCCATTGTGTAAAGACCTGATCAAATACTCATTGTCTTCAGTGGTCATTGCACTGGGCCTTTAATCCCTAATTTTGTGGTCCCCAAGGATTGGGGGTTGGCCTGCCTGCCCTTAACCCCTGCAACAGCTCTTTAGTGAATCACCAGAAATGCCTGTTGATAGAGACAAATAGCAAAATACTGCTCTTGGTCACACCTCTGCAAACTCATTAGGGATGTACAGGTGTAAGTGAGAACAGAACTTGGCCAGCAGCTTAACTAACAGGTTCTTCTATGCCACTGACCGTATGAGCACCCCCTGGATAAAGTGGGAACATCCCAATCTAAAAGCATGAGCCTCTACTGCTTGAGGAAAAGGACTGAAGCCGATTCAGCAGGGTACTTAAGCCAGATATGTGACTTTAAATGCTATTCTCTTGATTCTGCCCCACTGAATTCAATGGGAGTGTTATCCTTGACTTTGATGGGAGCAGGATCAGAGTCTGTATGCACAAATTCTGAGGTTGCTCAGGGGCTTGGATATTGCTTAGGAGGCAGAGGGCAAGTGAAGCTATAAAAAGGTATATGGTAAATGTATATTGCTCTGTAATAGATCACGTAGTTCCACAGCTTATCACATAGCTCTGCAGTTTGTCACATGAATAGTCCCTCTGTCTATGTGGTTTGTATGGGTGTATATTATAGTTTAGGTTGATTTGATTTTTGCAGAGACAAGGTGAGTGAGATAATTTCTGTTATTGGAACAACTTCTGCTGGCGAGCGAGACAAGTTTTTGAGCTTGCACAGAGTTCTTCAAATATGGGAAAGGTACTCACAGGGCAGAGCTACACTACACCCTTACTGCAGTATAACCCTACATCACTCAGGGGTGTGAAAAATCCATACCCCTGAGCGACGTAGTTATACCAAGCCTAAACCTGCCAATATAGCTATTGCCCCTCACAGAGGTGGAGTTATTAAGCCAATGGGAGATCTCTGTCCCATAGGCTTAGAGTGTCTTCACCAGATGTGCTACAGTGGCACAGTTGCATCGGTACAGCTGTGCTGATGTAAATTTCTAATGTAGACCTGCCCTGAATGTCACAGCTAAATACACGGTGGAACAGATTTTTTAGCATATGTAGTTAACATATATTTCAAGGGGCCATTCAAGGGAGAGCGGGAAAGGCAGCTTCTGGGGGAGGGGGTTAGTGGGTTGTAGATTGTTGTAATAAGCCAGAAATCCAGTGTTTCTATTCTGTCCATGATTTTTAGTTTCTAGCAAAGTTATGAATTTAAGATCCCAGGCTCATCTTTTGAAGATGTTGGGCAGGTTTCTTTTGAGGATGAGGTCTGAGAGGTCAGATACAGGGTGATCGCTTTGTGAAGTGTTCACACACAGGTGACATGGTGTTTTTGTCTTTTATCATTTTTCTGTGTAAGTTCATTCGAGAGCGTAGTGATTGTCTCGTTTCACCCACATAGTTGTTATTGGGGCATTTAGTGCAGTGGATGAGGTACACCATATGTTGTGATAGGCATGTGTAGGATTCATGGATCTTGAAAGGTGCGTTGGGTTTGATAATCATCATAGCAGTAGTGATGTGTCTGCAGGTTTGCATCTGTTGTTCTGACAGGGTCTGGTGCTGCTTTGAGTTGGTGTGTCCTGGTCTGTGGGGAGCTGGCTTCTGATGTTGAGCTTGAAGAGGTTGGAGGGTTGTTTGAAGGTCAGAAGAGGAGGGTACAGCCAGGAGGGATTTCTTTCAGGATCTTGTTCCTATTGTTGTAATTGTTTAGTGATACCCCCTATGGGTTTCAGAGTGGAGTGGTAGGCGACAATTAGGGGTGTGCGGTTAGAGCGGTTTTTATTTCTTTATTGAAGCAGATTCTCTCAAGGTATTTGGATGGCTCATTCCATGATATGATCTACTTCTCTGGTAGAGGGTCCTTGTCTGCTGAAGGCAGTTTCAAGTGAGTTAAGTGAAGGTATATATCCTTGACTTTCTCCTCAGAGCTCATTCACTGGTTTCTGAGTGCCTGGCTGTAGCTAACAGATTTCTCGGTGTGCTTGGGGTGGTTACTGGGTTTGTGAAGGTAAGTGTGGTGATCTGTGGGTTTCTTGTATATAGTTGTCTATAGGGTTCCATTGTTGAAACTGATTGTGGTGTCCAGGAAATTGATGCTAGTGTGGGAGTGTTCTAGAGAGAATTTAATGGATGGGTGGTGTTTGTTGAAGTTGTGGTGGAAATCTATGAGTTTTGAACATATATATGTGTATATATATAATTATGGGTGTATATATATAATTGTGTATATAAATATATATATGTAATCAAACACACATACAGCACACACAAATATACTGTAAATACCCACAAGGCAACTCTCTAATAATTAAATTATTTTTTATCCATTTGGAACAATTTTGCTATAAACAGGGGTTCTCTCCAAGCATAATTGTACAGTACTCAGCACATTGGAAAGCATGTTAGGACTTTTTTCAGGGTACAATAAGTGCGGTCTAGAGCAGGGGCATATATTTTGTAGGACATAGCCTATCCTCAGATATGTGGATATAACTTTCATTGACCTTACATGAATCAAAGGATAGGATTCGCAAATATATATCTATAATTTGTATATGTGTACTTTAAACACAACACACAGGCCTTATGGTGACTTTGGTGGGTCTCCTTGATGAAAAACAAGGAAAAATAAATTAAAATATTTTAAAGGTTATTGTGTTAACAGGGGGCCTAAATAAAACAGGAAAAGTGCATTAGAAATATCATAGATGGGTGGACAGATGGATGGATGGATAGATCTTTCCAAATATCGCATTTTATGGTGGCTCTTCCTCTAGGGGACTTCCTCAGCAAGAGAGAACTCATCATAATATATTTAATCGGAAGGCAGAACAATCTATCCTGAGAGGGAACTCACAAGACAGTGAGTAAAATAATAGGGGAAATGAGGTGAAATGCTGATGCTTTCACACCCAGGACAAAAACCACACCCATGAATTGCGTGAGTTATTTTACACTTGAGATAATGTCTTTTGGTGCAGGACATTCTGAACTCAGTCATTTCCCAATACATGCAACACGTTCTTCACCCCTCAAAGCATTTCGTAGAGAGGTTGGACCGGTCGTACGCACAGTTCCAGCTACATGACACTGTGTGGTTATGTTTCACATGCATGCAATGTACAGCGCTTGAGGTTTTGCCTTTTCCCCATACCAATATTTTTTGCTTCTGAATTTCTTTTCATGGAGGTCACCAAGAAAGAAACAGCTTGAGAATTCCAGCTATAGATACAAAGGATCAAATGATGTGTAATGGGTGTAAGTCATGGCCTAGAGAGTCTACAGGGTTTGTCTACACACACAAGCTATACTGCTTTAAATATACCAGTATAGTTAAAGTGGTACAATCCTCCGAGTGTGGGTGCAGTTATACTGTTATCTAAGTGCTATACTTGCATAGCTATTCCCATATAGGAAAGGGAATAAGCTACCGCAGTATAAGGTATCTTTATAGCAGTGATTTGTGTCCACACTAGACACTAACTGTGTCCCCTCAAAACGATATACTTATAGTGGTCCAAAAAATGTGTCAGTTGGTGTAAATCATATGCTAAGGCTCTAATTCTGTGCCTTCTTTGTACAGACAGACCCTTTAGCCTGAGTTAAGGTTAAGTATCTTTGGGGTCCATTGTATTCAGTGAAGGTTTATGTATTATTATGTGCTAGGATTGTTTGTAACCTCTCGACGGGGAGAGGTGGCAGATGTGAGACCTATGGGTTCAAAGGATTATATTGAACAATGTGCCAGACAAGAATGGACTTTTGGAACAAAAGGTGTGAAGTGGTTTTCCTGGGGAATATGTAGGGAGAGGTGAATGCAAATGCCCCACCACCAGTTATGTAAAAACCAAGCCCTTTGAAGCTATGCTATGAGGAGTAGGCCTTTGTCTGCTGATCACTTGTTGGATAAGGCCAAGATCAAAGGCCAAAGCTGTATAAAGGAAAGACTGAACTATTCATGGTGGTTCTGGTTCTGAATCGGAGATGGTTGTGAACTTGTAACTACGGGGAAAACCCAGTTGTGGGTTTTGAAGGACTGACAACTGCCAGAGCCTGAGGCTGGAGTTGGGATGACATCTGGTAAGCTTTGAACGTGTGTATGGGTTCTTTTCTTGTTTTTAATATGTTTTTCTGTAATGCTTTTACCATAAGAATAAATGTGCTTGCTTAGAAGGAGTTGTGTAGTAACATATAACTGTGGGCAGCGATGCTGTTCATAGCCTCTGGAGAAAAATCAAAGCACAGGTGCTCTTAGGAGGTCTGGATTGCTGGAGATAAGACCGTGTAGGCAAGGAACTGTGCAGCCTGGAAAACTCCCAATCAGGAAGGAGGGAGACGTGGGTAGCTGTCCCAGAGAAGTGACAGCTGAGGTGCTAGGAACCTAGAGTGGGTGCCCTCAAGGGATCATAGAGGGGGAATATAGGTACAGTTGTCATGAACTGTGACAGGTACAACTTTCTTACTTTCAGTTACACTGGTGTAAACCCAGATTAACTTCATTTAAAGCACTGAAGTCACTCCATATTTGCACCAGTGTAACTGAGAACAAAATTTGGCCCAACAAAGCCAGAAGAAAGTGTGAATTACATCAGTTTAAATTCCTTTAGACTTGCTGGGTCTGATTCTGACCATAGTTAGTGTAAATCTGGAGTACCTCTATTGATGGCAAGACTTTCCCCTCTGAACCTGGCCTGAAGACACTGAAGCAGTTCCCACTTCCCCCTACAATCTTTTGCTGTAAAGCTCTTTATGAGCCATTCTAATTGATTTTGTGCATATATTTATGTTATGGTACCACACGTGTGATTTAATCTGACATTGTAATGACAGTGTGGTGAGTTCAAAATGTAGCGGTTAATAGAGCAGCTAGGGGAAAAAATTAAAAAGCCTTTATTCTCAATGGCTCTTTGCGTCATAGGAAGGATCCAGACAAAATCCAAACCCCATCAGCAGTTCTTGGGTTCCATCTGGAAACTGCCTGAGGTTCAATATATGTCAAACTAAATCAACGAGACGGTCTCTGTGTTCTACACAGTAAGGCAGCCCTTTTGTCTGTAAGGGTGGATTCTTCTAAAGTACCGAGAGCAGGTTTTGCTGCTTTCTTGCACTCAGGAACTATGGCGTGAAGGGCCCGCCATGATCCTCTATCTGATCACAACATGGAGTGGAAGGAAGGGCTGCGAGTTAAATCCGAACTTGAGCCAAGTTAATTTTGTTAAGCCGTTGGTTTGCAATGCCATATGTAAGGGTCATTTGCCAATTCCATTATAAGCCTCATTTATAGCTCAGCCGTTTTAAATCGAATCGAGTTGAAAGTTGGCATATCCTAGTTGTCAGCTGGGGTGCAGACTGGCCTTCCTTTAAAAATGTCTTGAATAGCTTAGGGGCCCAATCCTGAAATACCCTACTCATGTAAGTAATCCTTCCTCTGTGAGTAATCCCACTGATTTTCAATTTCTTCTTTGATTCAGGGCTGCAAGATCAGGGCCTTAGATTTTTTTTTATCCCCTTCCCCCTCCCACATCAGTTCTAGATTGTCTAAAAATCATTCTCAGGGTCCTTTTTCTTCTTGACTGTCAGTAGCTATGTATCCAATGCTACCAGCACTTGTTTGTGTGAGTAATCCTCACTTACATGACTAGTCCCGGTGAATTAAAGGAACTGCTCCAAGTCAGAAGAGTTTGCAGGATCTGGGACTAAAGGAACAGTTTAGCTACACTTTTGGCCCTCCAAAGGCCAGGCAGCCAAACCAGAGGCCTTCCTCAAAGGAGCAGTCAGGGTATAACTGAGATCAAAACTGACCTCTCATCTTTAGCTAAATCACACTGTAAATCTGGGGATGGATTAAAGTGGCCCCCTTAAGACAGGTACTTGCCCATTGGTCCTTAGTCCACTGTATATGGTTACAATAAAACATTACGTAAACCAATGGGCAGGCTGGAATCTGCAAGTCTGTGGCCTTCAGAGAGCTCATTAGTCAGTCTGTGTATATACAAAACCTAGATTAAAATATCATCACCATTCCCAGGCCTTCTGTGTTGGTGGGTCTGTCAGCATTTCCATTAGAAACCCCCAGTTGCAAGGGCGTTATAAACATCGTGCGCGTGACTGACATTTGGCACGTGAGGTGTGATTCTGGGATCCGTCGCTTTGCAGAAAAATGGCCTGGATTGTTGTTCATGTTAAATAGGGGTGGGAAATGGATATTACCAATGACTCTATCCTGGATTTTGTTTCGTTTCCATACTGCACACTGTGAATTGTCAATGGGACTGCTTGCATATGGAAGGATACTCACATGAAGAAAAGTTTGTAGTATCAGGCCCAATGTGCATTTCTCCTCCATGCCTGTGAGTAATTCCCTTTGGTGTCATGGACTAATTGCATTTGAAATGAAAAATACCTAGAGGACCCATGACAGGGAGATTTAAACTAGAGAGGAGCCTGAATGAAAGCCCCATTTCCATACATCCCTGACCTTGCAAGCAGTTTGGATCCAGGGGTTTGGTTCCACTTCCACCTCTAGCTGCAAGTAGGCCCCGCTCCAGACCTGAACTATGTGACCACTTCCAGCACTATAACATGCTGTTGCAACAAAACCCTGGATTCCGACATCCCCAAACTTTGGGCATCTTCAGCTCTGAATGCAAAAGGTGTGGTTCAGGCCAAGCTGCAGTTTTCAGGATGGTTCTTAGTGTGCCAGACCAGTTATCTCCTTTACGCGATAGCCCATGCGAGTCCAGAGGACTGCTGTTCTGGTCCAAAATGCTAACGTTCAGACGCAGAGGCCTTGTCTACATGGGGAATTGATTGGCATAGCTATTGCAGAATAAATTATCCTGCTACAGCTGTTCCAGAGTACCACCTGGGTGGATACTTTATTCTGAAATAAAAGTCACTTTCTTCTGGAATAGAGTGTCCACATGGGGCGCTATTCAAGATAGTGTCTCTACTATAGCTATGCTGGTCAATTTTCCTTGTAGACAAGGCCTGAGATGACATTTTAAAAAAGAAACAATAACTGCAAAAAATCCAAAGGGAACCAAGCAGAAGAAATGTCATCTCATGGCAACAGAGGGACACGGTGAAATCTGCAAGTGGGGTTAACTACTTGACCCTCATTAGAGTCCATGAGACTGTAAAACCTAAAACCAAAAATGTCATGAAGCCACAAAAGCAAATGAGTGTAGAGTGAGAGGTAAGAGTCAATCCTGAGCTAGGTCCAGATATCAATCTTGGATCACTAGTCTCAGCTGTGAATGTCCTGGCTTCTGTGAATTTCAGTCACATCCCTGATCCTGTGAGGTGCTGAGCACCTTCAGTTCCTACGAAACAGAGACTCAGATATGGCCACAGTCACCATCTGATAGGATTGGGTCAATTATCTTTCTTTTGCAGAAGGGTAAACTGAGGCACAAGGCAGCAACATGTCACAGTGAATCAATGCCAGAGCTGTTGGTAAAACTCAGGCATTCAGACACTTCCTCCTTGTAAACTGGTGGGATGGCCCAGTGGAAAACTGGTCCAAAGGGAAAGGAAAGGGAAACTGGAGTTAAACCCCTTCTCTACCAGAAACCAGGTAATGCCTCTGCAGCCTGTCACGTCCCCCTCTATGGGCACCACATTAATCAGACCATTGCAAGCATAAAGGTTTTGAGAGCTAAAAGTTGCAGCATTTCATCCTCTTGCCTGTCCCCAGGGATACAGAGGGCTCAGCAGCAATGCTAAGAAGCTAGGCACTCATGTTACCCACTGTTCAGTGTGTGTTATGTGTCCCCAATCCACAAAGGCTGTGAGGCTGTTACGGCCTTTTAGCTCAAGCCTTAGCAGTTCATGCTTGTTGGAGGTCCCTGGTCTAATCCTCAGTGTGCTGACCATGACAGTGCCTGTCACACCTACATCCCCTTGTGAAGCCAAACTGATGCCAGCTTTTATAAACATAGGACCTGGTTCTGATCTCATCTACAGTGGTACAAATTAGGAGTAACTCCATCAAGGTCACCTAGGTGTGAGGTTAGAATCAGGCCCTTGCTACTTTTAAAGGGGAATCACCAAAATACATACAATGGTTGGGACTCATCACTAGGGATGGAGGAAGAATTGTCAGGGAGGACTAACTAGGAATAATGGGATGAAAAGAAGCAAGTGAAAACTATGGGCTAGACATCAGGAAAACTTTCCTAACACAGTACAGTCAATAAGATTTCCCTTCCAAGGGAAGTGGTGGGATCCCTGAAGCTGGAGTTGTTCAGATTTATGCTTGAACAAGCATCTGAGCAAAGGTCTGCAGGGAATAACACTACCCCGGCAGGGGGTAGAGTGGATGCATCTTTAAATTCCATGATTAAGGAGCTGCATTTCACCTTCTCGCCTGTCTGTACCTGCCCCTAATCCCATAGTAAGCCTGCTTAAACAGTGCACAGCTTTCTGTTTGCATTGTTTCCTGCACCCTACACCCAGCACCGAAGCAGAGATACCCTCCGCCCCCTTCTTGGTGACTCAGGCTGACGGACTGTGAACAGCCGCCATGACGCAGATCCATCTGTTTCTGATTTAATGCTCTGACCCTTTTATTTTTACTCCCTGAGACCTTCATTTAGTGTCTTTAACTTTTAAGATTTTTTTTTCCCTTCACTTTTTCTTTAGCCCATGGGTTATTTTAGAGCTGAATTTTCATGAAGAATGGTGACACACTGGCCTAGCATGCTGTCCAAATTCCCTTGGTCCTGTCCACTCTGGAGGGATGTGAGCCAAACCAGTTTTCCATGGTTAAACTGGGCACATCCTGTAATGTTTTCTGTCAGGAAGTAAACCCACCCAGTGCATGCTGCTAAATAGGATATTTGTGTTGTTATTATTCCTTTTCCTCTTTTTGGCTCTGAAGAGAGAAAAGGCCAGGGAGAGAGAGCCCTTCTTTCACACAGTGCTGAAATCAAATTAGAGGGAAAGGGAAGCTCTGCCAAAGATGTGAGTGAAGCCCAGCTTTGGGAGGGATCGATAGGATTCAGAAAGGAATTAAGTACATCCAGACCGTACTTAAGAGTGTTTGTGGGGGACTCCAGCCATGGCAGGGGTTGCTAGAGGTTGTAAATGTACCCACTAGTCAATGGGTGTTAGGTTTTGCCCCCCTCTGTGCCTGATCCATAGAGGGTCTGAGTCTGTTACTGCCCTTACCTATAGAGCCTGGAAGTTTAGCTCAAGCTGTAGCGACTTGTGCTGTCTGCTGCAGAGCCTCCTGGTTCCGGCCCTGCGGCCGGTTGTGACACAAATATGCCATCCCCCCGCCATACACAGAGTCACTGGCCACAGTTAGCATACCCACTGCTTCTCCCTCTGTGTTTCAGTGCACAGAGCTTCACTCTGCTATGAGACATGTAGCATGGCCCTTCTGCTCGCTGGCCCCACGCTGAGAGAGCATCCCATTTCTGGTGTGTTTGGAGCTTTATAAACCTGCCCTAAGATCTGTCTGACTCTGATCTCACTTGCACCCTTGCGAATCAGCAATAACTCCATTGGAGACAGAGGTATCACACCAGCGTTGATGAGATGAGGATAAGGCTTGACCTGTCTGATGACTGGTGGTCAGCTATGAAGGTGATGTGAAAACACACTTCCCATAGCTTCAAGGCCTACCTTGTGTTTTTGTTCATTTTCACAGACACTCGAGGAGCACAGTAAAATGGTGACCAGGACAGTGAATTTGGACAGTTTATTTTTTGTAGATATGTAACTCCCTGGTCAAGTAGCTGGGGAATTTCTCTTTCTACCCCCAACCCCCCGGAATATCGCATGGGAGGGGACGTGCATCACATAGAGTGTAAGTGAGTTTCCGTTAATGTGGATTGGATGCTAGGGATAAATGGAAACTCAGTTACACAGTACATGACACACACACCCTGCCACAGGATTTTATATGCCATCTAAAAGAAAAACAGAGATCTTCAGATATGGGGATTGATTCTGATCTCAGCTAATCTTGGAGTAAATGTAGTCACCCACCGGCGAGGAGAATACCAGGTTTAACAACCAGTCTTGTAAAAAGAAATATTGAATCTTTATAGGCAAGTCTTGGTTTTAACTCTAACCTGAACAAGGGCATCACCAACAGTGCAGTGTCCTCTCATACTGTGGTGGACACTGGGTTAGTAGTGATTCAGAAGGGGGAGGCCATGTGGATAACACACTGGACTGGGACTCAGGCGATGTGGGTTCTGTTCCCAGCTCTGTCACTGGCCTCCTGGGTGACTGTAAGAATGGCCTGACTAGGTCAGGCTGATGGTCCATCTAGTCCTATATCCTCTCTTCTCACAGTGGCCAGTGCCAGGTGCTTCACAGGGTATAAGCAGAAGAGGGCAATTATCAAGTGATCTGTCATCCAGTCCCAGCTTCTTGCAGACAGAGGTTTAGGAACACAGAGCCATTAATGGATCTATCCTCCATGAACTTACCTAACTCTTTTTTGAATTATACTTTTGGCCTTCACAACACCCCCAACAATGAGTTCCACAGGTTGACAGTGCATTTTGTTAAGTACTGTTTGTTTTAAACCTGCTGCCTATCAATTTCATTGGGCAACCCCTTGTTCTTGTGTGATGTGAAGGGGTAAATAAAACTTCCCTATTCACTTTCTCCACACCTTTCATGATTTTATAGACCTCTATCGTATAACCCCTTAGTCATCTATTTTCTCAGCTAAACTGTCCCAATCTTTTTAATCTCTCCTCTTATGGAAGCTGTTCCATACCCTAATCATTGTTGTTGCTATTCTCTGTACCTTTTCCAATTCTAATATATCTTTTTTGAGATGGGGTGACCACATCTGCACACAGTATTCAAGGAGTGGGCGTACCATAGATTTATATAGTGGCACTGATATTTTCCGTCTTATTGTCTATCCCTTTCCTAACGGTTCCTAACATTCTGTTAGCATTTTTGACTGCCACTGCACACTGACCAGATGTTTTCAGAGAACTATCCACGATGACTCCAAGGTCTCTTTCTTGAGTGATAGACCCCATCATTTTGTATGTATAGTTGGGATTTGTTTTCCAACTTGCATTACTTTGCACTTATGAACGTTGAATTTCATCTGCCATTTTGCCACCCAGTCTCCCAGTTTTGTGAGATCCCATTGTAACTCTTTGCAGTCAGCTTTGGACGTAATATCTTGAGTAATTTTGTATCATCTGCAAATTTTGCCACATTACAATTCATCCACTTTTCCAGATCAGTTATGAATATGTTGAAAAGCACTTGTCCCAGTACAGGTTCTTGGGGGACCCTGCTATTTACCTCTTTCCTTTCTGAAAACCGACCATTTATTTCTGCCCTTTGTTTCCTATATTGTAATCAGTTACTCATCCAAGAGAGGACCTTCCTTCTTATCCCATGACTGCTTACTTTGCTTAAGAGCCTTTGGTGTGGGACCTTGTCAAAGGCTTTCTGAAAGTCCAGGTGCACTATATCAACTGGATCATCCTTGTCCACATGCTAGTTGACTCCCGTCAAAAATTCTAATAGACTGGGGAGGCATGATTTCCCTTTACAAAAGCCCAAAAGTCCCTTGACTCTTCCCAACATATCATGTTCGTCTGTGTTTCACTTATTCTCTTCATTACTATAATTTCAACCAATTTGTCTGGTACTGAAGATCGTCTTACTGGGCTGTAATTGCCAGGATTG
Organism: Natator depressus; assembly: GCF_965152275.1. Classification (NCBI taxonomy): domain Eukaryota; kingdom Metazoa; phylum Chordata; order Testudines; family Cheloniidae; genus Natator; species Natator depressus. The sequence goes on along the minus strand of NC_134238.1, from coordinate 14,099,398 downwards.
CCTCTGGAGCTCTTGTTGAATACCATCTCATCCTGAGGGACTTATTACTATTTAATTTATCAATTTGTTCCAAAACCACCTCTACTGACACCTTAGTCTGGGACAGTTCCTCAGATCTGTCACCTAAAAAGAATGGCTCAGGTGTGAAGCTCTTCCCCACATCCTCTGCAGTGAAGACCAATGCCAAGAATCCATTATCTTGTGTCAGCCTGTGTTAGAGACATCAACAGCCTTGTCGTCCTTAAGTGCTCCTTTAGCACCTTGACTGTCCAGAGGCCCCACTGATTGTTTGGCAGGCTTCCTGCTTCTGATGCACTTAAAAAAAAATTCCTGTTAGTTTTTGTGTCTTTTGCTAGTTGCTCTTCAAATTCTTTTTTTGCTTGCCAAATTATACTTTTACACTTGCCAGAGTTTATGTTCTTTGTATTTTCCACAGTAAGATTTGACTTCCAATTTTTAAAGGATGCCTTTTTGCCTCTAACCACTTCCTTTATTCTGTTGTTTAGCCATGGTTGCATTTTTTGGTCCTCTTTCTGTTGTTGTTATTTTATTTGGGGGTATTCACTTAGTTTGAGCCTCTATTGTGTTTTAAAATAGTTTCCATGGATCTTGCTGGATCTCATTCTTGTGACTGTTCCTTTTAATTTCCATTTAACCAGCTTCCTCATTTTTGTGTAGTTCCCCTTTTTGAAGTTAAATACTACCGTGGTGGGTTTCTTTGGTATTCCCCCTCTCCCATGAGGATGTTAAATTTAATTACATTATGGTCGCTATTATCAAGTGGTTCAGCTATATTCACCTCTTGGACCAGATCCCGTGCTCCACTTAGGACTAAGCCTCTCCTCTTTCGGGTTCCAGGACTAGCTGCTCCAAGAAGCATCATTAATGGTGTCTAGAAATTTTATCTGTACATCTCGTCCAAAAGTGACATGCTCCCACTCAGTATCGGGATAGTTGAAATCCTCCATTATTATCAGGGATTCTGTTTTTGTAGCCTCTCTGATCTCCCTGAGCATCTCACAACCACCGTCCTGTAGTATATTTCTACTGCCATACCAGGGGTGGGCAAACTTTTTGGCCTGAGGGCCACATCGGGGTGCAAAACTGTATGGAGGGCCGGGTAGGGAAGACTGTGCCTCCCCAAACAGCCTGGCCCCCTCCCACTTCCCACTCCCTGACTGCCACCCTCAGAACCCTCCACCCATCCAACCCTCCTGCTCCTTGTCCCCTGACACCCCCTCCCAGAACCCCACGCCCCAAGCCGCGCCCCCCGGGACCCCACCCCCTATCCAACCCCTCCTATTTCCTCTCCCCTGACGGTCCCCGACAGGCCCCCCAGGACTCCCACGCCCTATCCAACCCGCCCTGTTCCCCGACTCCTGATCGCCCCAGCACCTCCGCCCCATCTAACCGCTCCCTGTTCCCTGACTGCCCCCCAGAACCTCCTACCTAACCTGCCCACCGCCACGCACGCGCTTGCCGTTGCCACCCCCTTACCATGCCGCTCAGAGCGGCAGGAGCTCGCAGCTATGCCACCCGCGCTGCCCGGGAGGAGCAGCGGGCCAGAGTGCTGCCCACGCGGCAGCGTGGCTGCGGGGGAGGAGGGACAGTGGGGGAGGAGCCGGGGGCTAGCCTTCGGGGCCAGGAGCTCCAGGGCCAGGCAGGATGGTCCCGCGGGCCGGATGTGGCCCGTGGGCCATAGTTTTCCCACATCTGTGCTATACTCTCATTATTCAAGCATGGAATTTCTATCCATACAGATCTTGTGGTGCAGTTTGATTCATTTAGGATTTATACTATATTTGACTCGCTGCTTTCTTTCACATATAGTGCCCCTCCACCAGTACAACCAACTCTGCCATTCCAAGATATTCTGTACCTTGATCTTACCGTGTCCCATTGGTTATCATCATCGTTCCCCAAGTTTCTGTGATGCCCATTATATCAATATCCTCATTTAACACCAGGCATTCACGTTCACCCATCTGAGTGTTCAGACTTCTAGCATTTGTATGCAAGCACTTATAACATTTGTCAATATTTAGTTGTGTGCCTTCATGTAATTGTAATTGATGTTATTGAATGGGATCTTTTTCATTTAACCATTTCTCTTCAGTTCCCACCTTCATCAGCTTCTGTCCTCTCCTCGTTACTAGGATATAGAGTATCTCCTTTAATAAATCCTCCCCTAAGGGATTTGTTTGTCCAAACCACGTGCTCTTCCACACCTGTTGGGTTTCCCCAGCCTTTAGTTTAAAAAATCCTCTACAACCTTTTTAATTTTACATGCCAGCAGTCTGATTCTGTTTTGGTTTAGGTGGAGCCCATCCTTCCTGTATAGCCTCCTCCTTTCCCAAAAGACCCCCCAGTTCCTGGTAAACTTAAATCCCTCCTCCCAACACCATTGTCTCATTCACATGTTGAGACTCTGCTGTTCTGCCTGGGGGAGCTGAGCTGACTCGGCCCTGGGTGGTCTGGCTATCAGCAGAAAAAGCGCTTTGGATGGATGTGGCAATGACCAGTCATTGCTGAATCCAGTCAACACTGACCCCTCGCCCCCAAAGTGGATTTTATTAATTTTGTATCTTTACTTGTGAGTAGATGCAGCCCTTGGCGCACCATCTGGAATCTGGCTCTAATACACACATATCTCCACTAATTGTTCATGTTTATGTGCACGGTTGGTATCATTTATCTGCCTGACCACTCTTTGCCAAAACACTGTTCAGTGCATTGAATGTCCCTTGCAAAGTGGATCTCAGACTTCCTCAAGCTGTGTAACAGAAGTGACCCACAGGCACTGATTTCAGAGATTTATATAAACTTGGAAATTAGCAAGCGTGTGGGGTAATTAAAGCAAACCTGTAAGATGGAGCCAATATGAAAAAATAAACCTTCAATTATGGAAGGCACTGAAGTGTACAGGATTGCTGCTGGAACTCCCGTCTGCATTATCTCAGGCTTGCATTCTTCCAATGGAACTTTTGAGTGACTGGGAGAGTCCAGGGCTAGATCCTGGATGGGTATTATGGCACCTTTATGCCAATGATGGGCTCATAACTTAGAGCAGCCTTTGTGTGCCCATCATGAATAGAGCAGCTTTAATTATGACAGCTGGTAACAGCCCACAGCATGGTGCTCCAGGCACACCCTCTAGTATTATGCCAGCTTTATGCCACCTGGGGATTCCCCCGTGTAAGGGGAATCCCCAGTTAGCTGTTGAAGCCACTGTGCCATGCCTATGGACTGATGCAAAGGAGATGGGGGCAGAGCTGGTGATCTGACCCAAAATTTTCATAGCATTTGCTCTAACTGTATTATACATTGATTCTCTTTGATTTTAATGATTGTTAATGAGAAATATATGTAGCGGTAAGCCATCATTGGTGCATGCAAGATTTTCAGACAACTGCCTGATATCAAGGTGAGGGGCACCCTAGGAGAGGATAGACGAATGTTCATTGGAATTGCACATGTAAATCTCCATGCGCAGATGAAAGAATAGACACCAACTAAAATAAATAGAAACATGGGGAACTTTTGCAAAAATGCATGACCTTTACTCAAGTAACCTCAACTGTTTGTTACTGAGCGCCCCCCAAATCCGGCTGCAGCCCGTGGTAATTGGGACACTTGGAACGTAAGACCAGACCAGCCTCTTGCAAGATCAGACCCTTTTTTGTGTGAGTTGAGCAGGTTTTGGCTCATAATTTGCTGTTCCTCTGATTTTATCTTCAGATCATCTTTGGCCTTATTTGTGGCATATCTTGTGTGTAACTTGTATATCACACCGGATCATCTGCTGGTGATAGATTCATTTGCACATGTGTAATATTTGTTGCATCATCATTTTAACGAGCCTTTAAAGATTCCAAAAGATGAATTCATGAAGGGCACAGCAGATACATTTGTCTCCACACCTTAGTGAATGAATGAGTGGCATTTGTAATCACTATTTGTCGTCTTTAACAAATAGTTCTCGTGATACTTCCAAGGTGCTGTTATAATAGAAAAACCAGATCTTCTCCAATATTGACATGCCTTATGTCTACTCTACATGCATAATTTTTCGATGATGTTAGAAAACTGGACTGAATCATAGTCATTAAAACTGAAAAGCAATTAACAATGTCATCGTTTGGATGAGAGAGACAGTCAAAGCTCTGACCAACTGCGTTCTTTTGAGGTCACGCTGTGCTTTTCAAAAGAACAGAGATCCTCACCCCGCTGTCCTGTTCTGATTCCAATTTGGGTAATTAGATTCTGCCTATCTACATTTCTCCATGGAATCCCAGATGAGTAGGCTACCTTTCTTCATTTCCTGTCCTACACTGCAGTGCATTGCTGTTGTGCATGGTAACACAGCTGCACACTCCGCTGCAGAGGTGGCTGCATTTCAGTGGCAGGATAAAAATGTAAGGCTGTCTTATAAATAGCCTATACTTTATTTTGGGTATTACGATGAGAGTTGCTTGAGATGGACAGAAAATAATGTTCTTTTAACATAGTTTGTGTGTGTGTAAAGTATATATCTATGCTTTTGGGTGGGGTGTGTGTGTGTGTGTATATATATATATATAAGGGTCTACTCTAAAAAATGACTATGTTAAAACAGTGCTGTGGGCTTCCATGTTGTTTGTATGTCAATTACTTCCATATCAGACATGCTGTTTACCATTTAGAAAGGTGTTTTTGAATGCGCAGCCCAGATCACTCAGGCTAGGCTACGAGAGTCCATGTGAGTTCTTCCCTTGGTGCATCATCAACTGTGAAAAAGGTCCTGCAGGTCAAATGATGCCTTCGGCGACATCTGTTTTACCTTGCTACTTTCACTGCATTTGCAGAGCTGTCACTGGATCTTAGGAAACCGTTCTGTTGATGGTGTACAAAAACAGTGTGCACAATGAAGATGATGCACAAGAACCAATTAACCATTGCAATAGCTTGCCTAGGAAAATGGTGGATTCTCCATTGCTTGCAGTCATTGAATGGACAGATTTCTAAAAGATATGCTGTAGCTCAAACAGAAGTGATGGGCTCAATGCAGGAAATACTGGGTAAAGTTCTTTGATTTGTATTATGCAGGAGGTCAGCCTAGATGTCCATAATGGTTCCTTCTGCCCGTAAAAGCTATGAAACTGAAAGAGGGAATCGTATCCAGGTTATGCGCTCTCTCTCTCAGCTGTGTTGGCTCTGCAGGGCTAACAGGATTAAAATATAATACACAGTTATTTTTGTCTTAAATGTCAGCAGATTGGATTGTGAAGAGACACATTAAGAAGCAAGGGTTGAGTGAGAAGGTGCCAGATTTGCATAGTAACTTTTCAGAGTTGACTTTAAAACCCTTTACTCCAGCGATGCTGGGGGTTCCCATCCCCTGAATACCCTGCCTTCCTGCAAAGTGAATTTAAGCTCAGGAGAAAGGCCAGGAAGAAGGCATTGGAAAGTAAAGGACAGGTCTGATACAGACAGTTGTAGTATGATCTCACCCATACTGCTCCACCAGCATGTTCAACCCCGACATCTCCTGGGCCACTCAATCTTTGGCCAGTGGTGCCAATTAGTGATGGAAGTTTATGTGATGTGACCACACCCATTATTAATTACTATTATTATTGCAGCAGTGTCCACTGGTCCCAGTCCACACAGGAAAAGAGAGCTCTGCCCCAAAGAGCTTGCCATACAAGGCTATAATCATGCGCTTGACTCTATGTGGTTGGACCCCTGTACCCATTCACTGGGGCTGTGCCTGGGTGCAGAGGCCAGCCATGTGATATTGGTCACAGGATCAGGACTTCAGCAACTGGCCTGCAACTGCCAGACTCATTCTGCGCCTGTTGCAGGTTAGAAGCAGACTGAATGCTTTTCCCATTGCAGCAGGGTAAAAAAAAGAAGGGTCTCCCCTAGCTGACCTGATGCTTTCTCTTCCTTTCTTTCAAATGCATTATTTCATGTGTCTCTATTTCCTCTTCCCCTACCCTCCCCGATGGTAAAGCCTGTGAGCAAAACTTTAAAATTCATTTTGCTTGACCTAAATAATCGGGTGGATGAGCCTTGAGTTTATTACATCCTGCATGGGGGAAAAAAAGATAAACTGGTCTTTGTGGGGGAGGCTGGGCTATATTATTACAGTATCTTTAGACTGCTCTCTTCCAACCCAGCAATAAAATTTGTGGTAGTGCATCTAGCAATATGCTGATTTAAATGCAGCTTTCCACGTCTGTCTCCCCCCCCTTCAAAAAACCTCTGTCTTTTTGTTTGATCAGTCCCTTTAAAAATCTGATTCTTATGCTGTGAGTGGGACGATGTTGTATCCCATTTCTTTTCTTTGTCGTTTCAATCATACAGCGGGTAAGTGAAAAACAGGCAGGTAGTGCTTTCTGCACCACCTTCTTGCCTTAAGGGAAAAACAGTAGGTATTAGGGTGGGTGGTTTTAATAATAGGCTATCCTGGAGACAAGATGTTCAGAAGGGAGGTGTGCTCAAGGAAATATTTGCCTTTTTGGGGTTTGTTTTTTTTTTTAAATAAAAACTTACATCTTTCGTAGTGTGCATTTTAAGATTCCGAGCTACTTTTCTGCAAGGGAAGAGATGCATTTTGGGAGGCTGTAGAAAGCAAGGGACAAGGGAAGCTTTGTCATTTTAGCTTTTGAAGGACAGAGGGCCAGCTTCTTATCTGGTGTAAATCAGTGTCGCTTCATGCCGTGACACCTGTTTACACCCAGTGACAATCTGGCCCATACTTATGAAAATTGTCATCCGATGATTGTTCATATCACTTCTGTGGCACCTTTCTTCTAAGTATTATATTAATTATCCACTGCAATCTACCTAGCTACATGTGCTTAGCCCTATTTGTTCAGAGGGGCAAACTGAGGCAGGAGAGATGAACTGACTTGCCTGAGGTCACCCAACAAGTCACAGGCAGAGCTGGGAATAGATCCCCAGAGTCCCCATTCCCACAATCGCCCACCTCTCCCAGACAATGGCATAGCTAATACTGAATGTGATGACCAGGAATTATTAAGCATCGGTTAGCGTATCTCTTAGAAGGTGGCTGCTGCAGTTTGACAGATTAGCCTACTCTCGCATGCACATCTTAATTGCCTCATTACCACGATGCACAAATAAAAAATCATACCTTTATGGGCTGATTGATGTAGCAGGGAGCGATGCAAAGGGACAGGCAGAGTTGGGAAACAACCCTGTCTGCAAAAGGAACCATATAAGGGGGAGCATTCAGAAAGTCCAGCCACTTCTACATCCAGCTGTCAAGTTTGACACGGGAGGAAAGGCTTTGGAATGAGGGGCACATCCCCAAATGGCAGAGCCAGGACGATGGAACTGCCCCTATTATTGTTATTTATGGGGCACAACCAGCGTCCCCAGCATTGCATAGTCGTCGGTGAAGCGTGGCGAATATAGAGCAGCTCCCTGCCCAAGGAGCTAGGCAGACAGCGACAGGACGATACAAGCCAAAGCCAGTGTGAGAAAGGTACATTCTAGGCAGAGTGCTTCGGCACATCGGGGACCTGCTGATGAGGTGGGACTCGTTTCTCTACTGCATCTATACTTGGGGTTTTAGACCTGAAACTTGCTGATGCGGGATTTCTAAATTTCGGTAACTGAGAATGATTGATGGTGTGTAGAACAGTGACAAGACTCAGCAGAGAGAACATAATCAGCAATATCTTCTCCTCAAGGGACATTGTTTAATGAGAAAAGCAAAGCAAGTAAACACGAGTAAAAAAAAAGAGAGAGAGAGAGAAATTCCCCCACTGAAGCTGGGGATTCATCCCAGATCTCTGACTTCTGGGTATGGACCATAACCTTCGCATGGACCATAACCAAGCAGCCAATGTATAGCCCTTCCCCTTCATGCTGGGGTACGGGGAGGGTGAAAGTTAGCTGAGTTTAACCCCTTGTTCAGTTGGGACCACATAGTGTCAGTGTCACACACTGACCAGGTGTGACTGGGTTTGGGTGGAATTTGGGTCCAAAATGATGGCCCATCTGCTTCCACTGAAAAATGATTTGTCCTTATGTCTGGAGAATGTTTTGATGCTTTTGAATTAGCAGTGAATCGGGGGGGGGAAGGAGGGGGAAGGGCGGGAAGAAATCACAAGAAACTTTGGTTTTGCCAGGAAGTATAATTTTGACACTTGCTAGCAGATGATGATCTGATGCAGTCTAAGGCTCTTTTATACGGAACACAGAATTCAGAATGAGCAGGAGTGCTGTGACCAGTGGGTAACATCTCACTCCGCTGGTGGTTTTGCCTTGATGCACAGAATGTATTCTGTAGGATGTGGTCTCTTGGAGGAATATTCACTGACAGAAGAACATCTCATGACAAACTGGTTTCTATCTAATTGCCATCTTCTCAAAAAAAAAATGCTCCCAGAACTAAACAGCTGTCAGCACTCACAGGATCTGAGGGGTAAAATTATAGCAAACAAGAAGCCAGGAAATATAAATTTGGAAAAGGGAATTCTTGGACAATTGTTTTTGCAAATAAAATGCTCTGTATTATAATAATATTACATGCAAGCATGCAATTACGTTTGAAAATTGCAAGCTTCCACCAAAGAGTCAGGCAGTTGGAGTTTTAAGCATTGTGTATTTAAAGGGACAGTTTTAGAGATTCAATACTGAACCTGCCCTGCCTAGACTGGATGGATGGCTAGAGAGGCAGAATTTGGGCAAGTATGAAGATAGACAGACAGATGCATTTTATAAATAAAAAATGAATACAGTCCCCCAATCAGAAGAACATAAGAATGGCCCTACTGGGTCAGACCATCTAGCCCAGTATCCTGTCTTCCGGACAGTGGCCAATGCCAGGGGCCCCAGAGGGAATGAACAGAAGAGGTAATCATCAAGTCATCCATCCCCTGTCACTCATTCCCAGCTTCTGGCAAACAGAGACTAGGGACACCATTCATGCCCATCCTGGCTAATAGCCATTGATGGACCTATCCTCCATGAATTTATCTAGTTCTTTTTTGAACCCTGTTATGGTCTTGGCCTTCACAACATCCTCTGGCAAGGAGTTCCACAAGTTGACTGTGCGTTGTATGAAGAAATACTTCCTTTTATTTGTTTTAAGCCTGCTGCCTATTAATTTCATTTGTTGACCCCTAGTTCTCGTGTTATGAGAAGTAGTAAACAACACTTCCTTATCTATTTTCTCTGCACCATTCATGATTTTATAGACCTCAATCATATCTCCCCTTAGCCATCTCTTTTCCAAGCTGAAAAGTCCCAGTCTTATTAATCTCTCCTCATACGGGAGCCGTTCCATACCCCTAATCATTTTTGTTGCCCTTTTCTGAACCTTTTCCAATTCCGATATATCTTTTTTGAGATGGGGCTCAGCTATTGTGGGCATGAACACATGGGGATGCTGTGTACTGTTTTTATACCCTGCCTGCTTCTAAGGTTGGACCAGACAGGCAAAGTGGAGGGATGCAGGGCTCACAAGCCATGGCACATGGATGAAGAGTCTCATGTGAAGTCTGCCAGCCTTGACAGTGCTCCTGAGCCAAGCCAAGCCATTGCTGCAGCTTTTTGCTGTAACACATGCTGTGCATTGTATTTGAATTCCTCCTGGCAGCCTTTTATCTCTGCCTAGTGTCTGGCTTCCCAGGGTGTGGTCCCCCAGAGATGGTGAAGATGGCGGAGAAGATAACAGAGGAGAATGCTGAAGTGGTGCTGTTTAGCCTGTATGCCGCTCACACAGAGTTAGTCACACAGAGCTGCTCGTAGTCAGTTATTGGCATTTTCACAGCTCCACTTTGGGAGCAATGGCCTGGCCTGGTGCTAGAGTGCTACTGAAGATGGATACATCCTGCAGATTAGCCCAAAGCAACTCAGCACTGAACTTTGAGGGAACAACCCAAAGCCCTGCATGTCAACACCCCAAGCTTTGGGACAATTCAGAGGAAGTTTTGAATTCTGACAGAGCAGAACAAACCAACAGCTACCTAGGACTTTTGCATATCAGGGCCACTCTGAAGCTCTTGGTGGTAGCAGGGATAGAACTCACATCCTCCTGCTTCTAACATAGCCTCTGATCACTTGACCTCAATGAGACCCCCCCCCCCCGCAGTTATTTTTATTTTTATTAGCTGTATAGGGCTTATGAGACATGGGTGATCAATGCCGATTCCATCCATTAGAGGGCATTATACTCAAACACACTAGCCAGTTCATTGCTCAGCCTCCTTGAAGGAAAATAAATCTTCTTAACATAACTAAGGAAATGGACCAGTTCCAAGTACCCTTTCACAACACTGAGCAATTTAGTCGTCCATGATTTACCAGGTACCATTAACGATGAATGTACAATCTTGAAGAACACAAGTGGGATGTCTCATTATCACCTATTTGGCAGACTCTGCAGAATAACCTAGACTTTCATTTCACCTCTCAGAGTCCAGACCATTTGTACCACGACTGCTTCGGCAGGGAAGAAACATTCCTGTTGTCTAATATTAACATTAGTGCATTCTGACATAATTTGTATTATTTCTTTTTAAATGATCCAAATGCTAAATGGGCATTTCTCTCTCTCTCTCTCTCACTCTGAGGTCTCTTTTTTCTGCATTCTTGTTTTCTCTATGGCATAATTTACAGTGGAGAGTCAAAAGTTAAAAGGAGGAGTGGGAAGCAAATGACCAAAAGAAAATCTTTTAAAGAGTAGACTGCAAAGCTGTGATCGTCAGAGCCAAGACATGGGCTTGGCTGCACTTTCACAAATATAGCTTCTAGGGTGTGGCTAGGGCAGGTTTACAATCAGCGGCTTGGCTGGAGTTCTGCGTGCTGAAAGGAGAGACAATCGCTAGCCTTCACCGCCAGCTCTGCCTGTGTTTGTGTGGCAGGGTGGGGGGCTTTGACTGCTATTGCTCTGAAGGGGGTGCAGGAGGTTCCCGAGCCAAAGTCCGCCTCATCTGGAATGCTTTGAAACCTGAGGGCAGTGGGTGTCTCAGCAGATTAATGGCCTGTGGGGTTTCCCATCGCAGACTTGAATTTCAGACCCAAGCCAGATCAAACGGACCAGAAATTGCTGATGGTAGCAATTTCACAAATGGCTCAGGTAGTCCCCACCCTGCTCCCTCTTAAATCAGAATTAAAAAATCCCCCCAGCCACTATGAATGCTGGGCTCTGACGCAGCAGACTTTGCTTTTGGAGAGGCCTGGACTGTGGAGCAGAAGTGGGGAAAGGTACCTTGACAGCCAGGGAAGATTGAAGGCCTGCCTGGCATTCAGCGTCCTGCCCATGAGAGCATTACTGCTGACCTTGCTTGGAGATGAAGCTTCTTTGCATCACTTCTAATGCACACTGACACCTTTGGAACAGTAAAGCACAGTGTACCACAAATGCAGTTAGCCACAGTAGATATTATGGCTTCTGCTAAGTTGCCTTTACAAACCCTGTATCTAGTATAAAATAAACATTTGGTTAGTACCTTCCAGCTGAGGATCATAATGTGCTTTACAAAGATGGAGCGGTATTATTCACCCCATGGTATAGTTAGGGAAATTAGTTTAACTGGGGCATATAGAGTAAGGGCCCTATTTTCAGACTTGGCTATGCCTTTGATCCATGAGGCATCTACATAAGTGGCCTGATTTTCAGAGCCCCTACAGCTGCCATCAAATTGGCCACTTTTGGCCTAAGGCCCAGATCCTCAAGGTGCTTAGGTGCCTAACTCCCATGGGAGGATTGGGGCCTAAGTGACCTCCCCAACGTCAGACAGACAGTCGGTGCAGAGTGAGGAACAGAGCCCAGGTCTCCTGAGTCCCAGTGCACTAACCACTAACCATACTGCCTGTTAGTGAAGTGATGCTGGTTCTCATCCCACAGTTGTCTGAAATTGCCTGCAGCCCCTTAGCTTCCTTTATTCCAAATCACTTGCATTCTTGCAGGAGAAATCTTTCAGCCAGAAATCAGTTTGTGAAGCATCTATAGGTGCTAAGGTGAACATTGAATGTATTATTACTTTTGAGATTTGGGTACTATAGAGCCCAGCCCTGACTCATATGAGTACTCCCAATGGAGTCAGACCCTTTTTAATACAAGCCATTCTTCAGGGCACAGGGCTCCCTGGGTGGCAATGCACCTGTTTACACCAGGGAGAAAATTTAGTCCTGTACATGCAACATGTTATCATTATAGAATTATGCTTTTAGAAGCTGAGCTTTTGTTGTAATAAAATGATGAATGAGTATTGAGCACTCTCATAAATAGAGTATTCGGAGATATCACTCAGAGCTTAATTGGAATGCAGTTATTTTAGGCGGCCTACCCACTATTTTTACAATGCTATAATTTTCTATTATAAAATGTATTTTTCTGTTAAACTCCATGTAATCAGTTTTTGGTCTCTCACTCTCCCACTTCCTTTGTGTGTGCACGCTTTCATTTCTTTAAAGGGGTGGCATTCATCGTTTGGAATACGTGCTGAGGCTGCTGATTCTATTTTTGGATCTGTTATTCTTGGAGAAAACACCCTTTAATTGGGGTGGGGGTGAAAGAGGCGGGAATAGGAGGGGAGCTTTAGGAAGGAAAGCGTTTAGCTGAAAGCGTCAACTTCAGAACGCTTCCAGCTTGTGTCAGTTCCCCCCGGGGCATGAGAATCTTAAGGTCATTTCTAGGATTGGTGTCCTGTATAGCAGTGCAGAACTGCACAGCTGTCAAACTACCAGGCTGGATAAGAGTGCCCTTTCTACAAACTTACATACATTTTTTAAATTTAAATTACATGGCTCCCCTTCAACTCTGCCAGGATCCTGAAATGTTATCAGCTTTCCTGCATGCTTTTGGTAAAGCAGAAACAGAATGAAGCTTGAGAGAAATGCAGTGTTAAAGTAAATGAAATCTAGTCTCTTTCCAAAAAGTGAGTTATAAGTAGTTTCAGGTACAACATCTGCCCCTCCATTCCCCTGCTAACTTTTATAGTTTTACAATCACATTTCCCCTATCTTTGAATTGTTTCTCTCTCTTCCTTGCTGCTACATGAAAGACCTGCACAAATAGGGAAAACTGATTGACTGTCCGGGAGATACAGTGAGATTGACTACACACAGTGTGCTGTGAAATACATCGCAGAAACAACCTGATATATGTTCTTCCAGTCTCTCTCCGTTACAGTGATCTTGGTGGTTATCAATTGTAGGTTAAAAAACATTAGACAAATGTAATTTTTAAGATGATGGTGTTTCTTTAAAACAAAACGTTAAAAGATAATGCGGCAAAGGAAATGTCATTCCCTATAACTGTTATTAGGATGCAAATACCTAAGAAGGAAGTCATCTCTTTGCAGCCACCTTTAAAGCTATTTATTATCTTACACCTGCTTGGATGACTTGGCGGATTTACTTTTTTTTAATGGCTACTTTAAACGGCTATTTTGTAGCATGTCATATGGGATCTGCTGGGTTAATTGTGAGGAAAGTTAGTTAGCTGAACATGGTTAAGCCCAAAACTGTGTAACGAATCAATTTGTTGCAAACAACAGACATGGATCAGGCTGGATCAGACACACATCAAGGGATCTCGGATGAGAACCCTTATTCTTCAGATCTAAAACACGAGCTTCAGTCACTTGAGCTAACCAAAGCCTCTTGTAGCTACTTGTAGAATTAGGTCCTGTTTTCTCTTTTTGGCCAGCCTCTTCAGAGCAAAATCATTCACTCCGTCCTACATACAAGCCAGTGTGTTACAACCATCACTTTCAGCCTTTAAATCAAGACTGGATATCTTTCTAAAAGAGGTGCTGTAGCTCAAACAGAAGTTACGGGGCTGACGCGGAAATTCCTGTGTGAGGTTCTACACCCTGTGTGACACACAGGGTCAGATTAGATTGTCATAATTGTCCCATCTGGCAGTAAAGTCTTTTAACCAGAAACCAGGTAACCTGGATTTTATTTCCAGCTCGGACAAAAAGTTACCGGCTTAGGGCAATCACGCTCACTGTCCCTCAGTTTCCCTGTCTGTAAAATGGGGATGATGGTAGCAGTGTTCTGTGTCCCAGTTCACAGATGCATTTAAAGCCCTTTGGGATTCCGGGAGGGAAGATGTGTCAGCACTGCACCGTAACTAGCTGATGCATGTGCACCACTCCCTGCTACTCATGTCATCAGTGCTATTCTGTGTAGTGAAAGAGGTTTTCCTGTAGCTCAAGTGGAAGGGGCCTATGTTTTTGAGGCAGATGGAACTCAGTTCTATCCCCACTGTCACCAAGAGGCCACAGTATGGTGACAAGAGTGAAGTGCTACATGGCTATAGATTTTTGCAGTGAGAGTATAGCACTCTCCTAACTGGCAGTGCTTTCACACGGGCTGACCGTTTTCTGCGATGACTTTTGTTTCATGTAGAAAGAACAGCCCTGCATATAAACAAGAGTTCTCGAGGACGTGGGGGATTTGCCTGCTCCAAAACAGGCCTTGGAGAGCAGGCTGGCTTGCGCTAAAAAGTGACTTAGGGCTGGAGGTAGTCCCGAGGCAGCTGTTTTGTGCTTAGTAGCGATGTCATCGTTTTCCCAAGGCCTTGGCTTGCCAGCTCCCACATAGTAACCACCAAACAATGGCTTGTTGGGCATGGGGGTGGGCAAGGAGGGGAGAGATAACCACAAGGTCTCAGCTGGTTATTGATCTTCCCTGGGTGGGAGGAGGAAAGCAGCATTGCATGAGAATTCCCCTGCCCACAGGGAGACACGCTGGAAAGTCTGATCCCTGGGTTCACACCGATGCTTTCCTATCCAAAAAGCAATGTTTGGTCAACGTTTAGGGGGGTCAGATCCAGCTGTCCTTCCTCAGGAAAAGCCAACAGGTTTGGTTTGACCAGGGGTTTGCTAACCAATTCAAGCCAACATCCTGGAACAGCGAGGAGAAGGAGGCGACCCAGCTGCTGCTCTGATGGCTGAGTTCCCCTTCCCCCCCCCCCGCTACCCCGGCTAACCACCTTCAGCCAGTCACAGCCCCACCCTCTCAGCTATATGACCCCAGGAGCAGGAGGTGCTGTGCTGGGTTGGAGTGGCAGCCAGCAGGGACCCTAGTACTCCACATGGCAGCTGAAGAGGTGCTCAGCCTATCAGAGAGCTAAAGGGGGGGAAATTATGAGGAAGGGGTGGGGGGAATAGAATGTGGGGAAGCAAGAAGAGAGATCTCGAGGCTGGATGGAAGAGAAGAGACAAGGGGGTGGGGAACAGGTTGCAGGAGAAATCCAGCAACATGAGGAGCCAGTGCAGGCTGGGTGGGAAACCTCCAATCCACCAGCATGTCTATGGCCTTCCAGCATCAGGGGAGTGGGTTAGCCGTCCCCCCGATTGTCCTCCCCTGCCTGTGCTTCTTTGGAAAATTACCCATAGAAAATGGTATAAACTGCACTGGTAACTGTGCAGTGGGAGTATTGCCTGAGTGAGGACTGCAAGGTTGGGGCCTTGGGGATGAAATGGCATTAACGCTCTCTCTTTGTGTGTCTCTGGCGTTCCCAAGGGGTTAATAGATTCAACGTGAGTCTGGTTGTTTTAGAAGTCTCTTCTGCATGTGACAGTGTTAATATATCCCTAGCCAGCTGGAGGAAATGTCTCCTGTTTTCTGGGATATCGCAAGTGGAGGCTCTTTTGGAACCGTTTGAAAGAGGAAACATCTGACAGATAACACTCGGGGGAACCCATTAATATCAGGTTTTCGGTTTTGGGTGTAGGCTTTTTTCTTCCGAATCCCCTTTTGAAGAACAAGCTGCACGGGGGGGTGGGGTGGGTGTGGAGGCCTTTGAACGGTAGCAGAGTGGATTTGATAATACTCTTGGAGATAAATGTGAGCGATACAACCGTTGCATCAAAGAGGCAAAGCCGTAAGTGTTAGACCCCCGCACATCCACACCGCAACTTTGACCCCAGTTCTTTGCACAGTTGGTTCTAAACATGGTCAGTGCCCACAAGCCACATGGCTAATACTCAGTTACTGATGATGGCAGCTAACCATGTCTCACCTTTGTAAGCACTGTAGGTGATGGGATCACTTAACTGGGTTTGCTGCTTAGCCAGTTGGCCAGTCCTCCTAGCTCTCTGTTCAGTAGGACATCCCAAACATGCTGTTGTTTGCTCTCCATGTGTATGTCCCTTGGATCGTCTATCCTATACCAAGGCAATATGGGATAGCTGCGTTACAGCGCTAATAACACTGCATGTTAGGAAGGAAACTGGTCATGCCATGTCATTCATTGCATACCGGGCATGCTTTTATTATTCTTATTTATTCAGATAGTGATGTAAATAGTCATAGTGCCTAGCAAAACACAAAGAGCTTAGCATGTAATTCAAGCAACGCAAACACGGGCAATAAATTGGGTCTGGGAGGATGTGGGAGACATCACTGGGGAGAAATCAGTGGGAAAGGATTCCTGGAGGGATGTGGAGGAGGAAAGAGGGCAAATGGGGTAAGAAACGGGAAGCTGTCCCAGGCATAGGGAACAGCCTGAGTGCAGGCCTGAAACTGAGAGTGGAAAGAGGGGACAAAGGGAGAGAAGACTGAGAGAAGGAAGTGGAGAGCACAGGGGGAAGTGGAGAAGAGATCATGGAAGGCTTTGAGGAGCTTGAATCTCACATAGCTCCATAATGTGTAGGGAGCAGTGGATTTTGTGAGCAGCATTTTGGAGAGAGGAGAAGTAAGAAGTAGGGAAGCAGGAGAGAAGAAGGTTACAGTGTTTGAGATAAGAGGTGACCATGGCACAGTCAGCTTTACGGATACTCAGAGACCTACTCTCTAATTCCTTGCTGTCTGTATTTTGTTCTAGGGCTCTAAATGAGAATATGGCCAATGGCATTGAAGATCTTATTGGGATTCCATTCCCAAATCACAGCAGTGAAGTCCTTTGCGGTTTAAATGAACAGCGGCACGATGGTCTACTCTGTGATGTCATCCTCATTGTCCAGGACCAGGAGTACAGGACCCACAGGTCTGTCCTTGCAGCCTGCAGCAAGTACTTTAAAAAACTCTTCACTACTGGCACTTTAACAGACCAGCCCTATGTTTACGAGATTGACTTTGTCAAGCCTGAAGCACTTTCTGCTATCCTAGAGTTTGCCTACACTTCAACCCTCACCATCACCACCTCAAACGTCAAGCACATCCTCAACGCAGCGAAGATGCTGGAGATCCAGTGCATTATCAATGTATGCCTTGAAATCATGGAGCCTGACAGAGAAGCTGAAGAGGAAGATGATAAAGAGGATGAAGATGACGATGATGACGAAGAAGATGATGATGATGAAGAGGAGGAGGAGGAGGAGGAGGAAGTGGAAGATTTTGTGAATCAGGAGAACCTCACAGATGTCCAAGAAGTAAGCTGTCACCAAAGCCCTTCAAAGTCTGACCTTACCGAAGAAACATACACAGAAGCACCTAGAGACTTCCCACACCATTACCCAGCCCATAGCTCTGCCGGCCACTTGGGCATGATACGAGACTTTTCCATCGAGTCATTACTAAGGGAAAATTTGTACCCTAAAACGAACATTCCAGAAAGGAGGCCAGCCCTATCTCCCTTCACACCAGGCTTCTTTCCCCACCTGTGGCATGGAAATTTCAGTTCCTTTTCCCAGCTAGAAGAGCAGCAAGTGGACAATGGCCCTTTGGACCTGGTGATCAAAAAGAGGAAGATTAAGGAGGAGGAGAAGGAGGAGCTCCCTCCGGCTCCTTTCCCTAATGACTTCTTCAAGGACATGTTTGCTGGCAATCCAGGAGGTCACCTAGGGCACATTAAGGCAGAGAACGACTATAGCGCTTATCTCAATTTTCTAAGTGCCACCCACCTGGGAGGAGTGTTTCCTCCATGGCCCCTGGAGGAAGAAAGGAAGATAAAGCCCAAGGCATCTCAGCAGTGTCCGATCTGTAACAAAGTCATCATGGGGGCAGGGAAGCTGCCACGGCACATGAGAACCCACACAGGAGAAAAGCCATACATGTGCACTATCTGTGAAGTTCGCTTTACCAGGTGTGCATCAGTTATTACTGTTGGATTTAGCAATGCAGCTACAAAAGGGGGATGGTGCCCTAATAAAGCTTTGATGGATTTACTGAGTCCAGCAATACAGGTTGCTAACCACAAATGCTATTTATAGAGATCACTTACTACGCGTGAGCCTGTGGCAGGTTAGGGCCTTAGTAGACAACGAGAAAGATCTCAGTGAAGCTACTCCATGGAGACATAGGCATTTAAGCAATGTCTCCTTCCACTTAAGAGTAAAGTGAATATCAAGGAAATAGGGGCCTGACACAAAGCCCATTGAAGTCAATGGAAAGACTCCCATTGATTTTAATGGGTTTTGGATCGTCTATCCTATGCCCAGGCAGTATGGGATAGCAGTGTTACAGTGCTAACACTGCATGTTAGGAAGGAAACTGGTCATGCCATGTCATTCACTGCATACCGGGCATGCTTTTATTATTCTTATTTATTCAGATCGTGATGTAACTGACAGCCTGTCAGTTATCCAGATAGCTACTAACCAGACAAGAGTGTAAATAAAGGTATGTAACATTTTCCAGCTGGTCATTGTTTACCAGTGTGGAATCCACTGTGGAAGCACTGCAGAAAAGGGTGTGTGACCAAGACCGGTGAAACAAATCAATGGATGTTTCTGGCTAAAATGTTTTTGGCTATCTAGATAATCTAGGGGCTGATTCAAAACTCACTGAAATCAATGGGAGTCTTTCTGTTGACTTAGTGGAATTTGGATCAGGACTCTGTTTTCTTGTAGTTCACTGGCAAGCCTTGTCTATGCATTGTGTTAGAAAGCGCATTAACTAGCACCGGATTAAACATGGTTTTGGACTGAGTGTGGACCACAACCAGCTACCACCTGTTTAAACAAAACTGTCCTTGACCATTCTAAGGCTGAGAATATGCTAATTATAACACTGTTTTCTGTGTTGTTGTAGCCGTGTTGGTCCCAGGATATTAGAGAGCCAAGGTGGGTGAAGTAATATCTTTTACTGGACCAACTTTCTGTTGGTGGACCAGGCAAGCTTTCGAGCTACACAGACAGACTTCTTCTTCTTCCCAGACCTGAAGAAGAGCTCGGTGTAGCTGAAAAGCTTGTCTCTTTCACCAACAGAAGTTGGTCCAATAAAAGATATTACCACACCCACCTTCTCTCTCTAATAACATGTTAGTTACCAGGTTTTCTAACAGGGTGCATGTTCCCAGTGGAGACAAGGATGAAATCAGCAAGCCTGGGTCCAAATTCTGTGCTGGTTTACACCCTTTGCACCTCCATTGACTTAAGCAGGGCCCTGGGAGGATATAAATGAGCATGGATTAGGCCCATTGTGCTCTAAGTCGGCGACACAGATCTCTGATGCAGCACCATGCAGCTCGTCTCTGAAAAGCTTGGCCAATTAAATCCACGAGCAGAGAAAAACAGATTCCTGGATCTGTTCTTGCTGAGTATAATTAATATCTAACAAGTAGAATCTTTACCATAATAAAGATTTCTGACAAGAGCATGGTATTTCAGCTTCTGGCTGTGAGGGAGAGAAAGCCCTGTTAGGCTTGGGGGAGCGAGCTGTTGAAAATAACATGAACAGTCGGAAGAGCAGAGCGCCTGACAATGGGCAGATACCTGGGGTGCATCAGCACTCAGCCTGCCTTTTCTTCCTTTGTCCCTGTGATAATATTCAAATGCAGACTATGCAGATGATGGGGATTTGACCTGAAAATAAATGTCCATGCCATGCTACATTAGCACAGCTGATACCGCATTCTAATATGTTGCACATTGTACCGCAGGCCAGTGTAGACAACGTGATCTGGCTAATCCTGATGTTTAAAGGGAAAGGCCGATTGCCTGTGTTAATTAATGACTGCAGGTAATTTGTTCCTACTGTCGCTGTCGCCCCACCCCTATTTACATGTAAGTGCTATTGAAAAACGCTGTATGGTTTGCACTGGACACATACAACTTCCATTTAGCTACATAATAGGGAGCAATAGTGCAAACTTCCCAACCTGCCCTGCAAGTATGCCTCACCCCTGACCTGTAGGGACTGTTTACGTTTTCATGCCCATGCAGAGTTTGGCAGCCTCTCTGTTGAGGCCACTGCTATTAATGCCAGTTACTACCAGGTGTGGTTGTGCTGGTGCTATGGATAACTGTCCATAGGGAAAGTAGCTAAGACCACAGACACACTTCACATGCACCCTCAGACATACCTTGCTCTTATATAGCATTTTTCATCCATATTATTTATGTGATCATAGCACCTAGGAGCCCCAGTCATGGACCAGGACCCCATTGTGCTAGGTGCTGTACAAACCATAGATCTCAAAGCACTTTACAAAGATGGTCAGTATCATTATCCCCATTTTACAGATAGGGAAACAGAGGCTGTCCAGGAGCAGACTAGGGAATAGAAGCTAAGGGTTCTGCATCCCAGTATAGTGCTCTGACCACTAGGTCATACTGCAGGTTGAACCAACAACCGGCCAGTAAGAAGCTCCATATTGCATTGCCTATCTGTGTCTCCTTCCAGTCCTCTCCCAAAACTCATATCTATCTGCAACCAGCTATAAGAGTATAATTGACAACTGAACCTAATTGGTATGCTGTAGCTTGTGGCAGCTTATGTGCCATCCAGAGGACTTTGTTCATGGAGAAGATGCTACATTAGAAAAACATTCTGGAACAAATTCTGATCTGGGATGCACATGTGGTCCCCATTGACTTCAGTGGGAGCTGAGCGTACAGCTGAGACAGAATTTGTCCCTTTAGCGAGCAATTCCCGTAAAATGAGAAATGACACTTAATGGTCTCTTTATTGTTATTAATCATTTATATTGTGGTAGCAATTAGAGGGCTCAGCCAATTCCACGTCCCAGTGTACTGCATGCTGCACGTGTATTTATATTAGCTCCTTCCAAATTCACTTGAATATGGATATAGCTTTTCCAGAAGTTGTGGGGTGAGATTTTCAAAAGTGCTCAGCTTTGATCTGACTTTGCTCTCATAGAAGAACATAGAACAGAAACAGAGTTAGGCCAATGCAGGATGCCTTCCACCAACTGCAATGGGAGCAGAATTAGGCCAGGGCCAAGTACTTTTAAAAATCTCACCTGTCCATTTGACGATGAAGGGCAGATTTCAATTTGGGCAGGAAGGGCCTGATTCTGAATACCCTCTGGGTGTACCACTCCCACTGAACTCAGGACTTGGGCCCTAAGTGTTTTCTTATGTCATATTGTGTGCAATAATATAGACAATTGAGAAGATATTAAATCCGGAGATGGACAAAACAGAGACTGGTTTGGTTTTGTATAACCACCACCACAGGTGGTTCTGATCCAGGACCCCGTTATCCAAACTTCAGAGTTCAAAGAAGATTGGATGAATGGTTCTGATTTTGTACCACTGCAGTATAAGGGTACTGTATTACACATTCTGCTTTCACACATCAGATAGTCTATATTACATGATTTCTAAATTCATACCCAAGAAGCAGAAGCTAGAAAATGGGTAGCAAAGAAAGTCAAGGAAAACTAAAGCCCTAATCCTGCCTAGAATTATGCAGGTATGTAACTTTACCGCCATTGACTGCTATTCGGTTGAGTAAAGTTCGCATGCCTACGTTTTTGCAGGATCTGCCCCCCTGAGATCATACCATCTAATCACACAACACGAAAGCCTTTTTTCCCCTTTCTGATACACTGAACAAAGTGGGCATTTAAAAACCTTGAGATTTTTGTAAAGGGTTTGAAATAGCTTTAATGCGCAGGGAGAAGGGTTGTCTGTTACAAAGAAGGCCAGGTATGTTTTTACTGTAATATTGGTTTAATGTTTGGTTTAATGTTGATTAGTTGTGATTAGTTTTTAAACCCAGACTAGGGTGGTTGTGATGCCCATGGAAGAATTCCTGAGCAAACATCTGCCACGTGTTGCTGCAGTGCTCTGGGAACACTGCAGAACGCCGGGAATCCCCTCCAGCTAAAGAATAGATTAAGGCCCCAATTCTGCAGCTGGATCTGTGAACTCTTGTTCCAGTGTAAATCTGATTGCAAGAAACAGGGCTAATTTAATAGGACGTTGTTGTTGTTTGTTTTAAATGAAGATTGCTTAGATTCTAGTCTGGTTTTTGAAAGTTTGGAGGACTAGAGAAAACTGACAATGTGTTAGCTGTCCTGTTCACTGCATTGTAGCCATGTTGGTCCCAGCCAGGCCCACAGTTCTCAAGGAGAGAGTCTTCAAGCCAGAATGACTCCCTTTTTTAATTTGTTGTTATTATTGGTGTTGTGGTAGCAAACAAGGTCCTAATCAGTATCATGGCCCTTGTGTGCGAGGTGCTGTATACACCCCCAGATAGACACCTTTCTGCCCCAAAGATTTCATAATTTAAATCCTCAGTTCTTCAAAGACTCATGCTTAACTTTACACACCGAGTGTTCCCATTGACTTAAAGGGGGACTTTCAAAGGCAAACACTTGGATAAGTGTGTGCAGGAGTGGGGTCTCTTTTGAAACAGGGTGCATTCAGTGAGTGTGACAAACCAAAGAGAGAGAGGGTGGATAAGAAAGGTAAGATCCAGGGGTTCCGTAAGTTACGTTTGTGCATCTCCTGATGCTTCCAAATCACCTGAAAGTGCTTTAAAAAGAAAAAAAAAAGTAAGCTGATAATTTTTATTAAAAAATAGAAAAACAAGCCAGTAAAACCCTCCTGCTGTATAACACACTGGCTTCTATTAACAGCTATCCATAGAATACTCCTGTAACTCACGTTGTAGAGGCATGTGCAGATTGTATCTTACTGACAGTTGTTCGTAATGGTCTGAATCTATAGCATACGATTCTGGCACCCAAAGTGTCTGTCAAGAAAAGGGATCTCGGTAGGTTAAAAATTATATTACTATAATATTTTTTTAATTATATTGTTTTTAAATTATATTGTATTGTAAGAGTATCGGTGACAACTGAACCTAATTGGTATGCTGTAGCTTGTTAAGGTTGCCTGATACTTCCCATTATAGGACCCCATTTTCAGTTGTTTATAACTTTGCAAATCTTTAACCACTTGAGGTGAAATTTTCCATGCCAGGTGTCTGCCTCACGTGGCTTTGAAAAATTTCAGCCAAAATGGTCCAGCTCTTTCTGAGAACGAGGCTGGGAGGGAACAATACATTGTTTTGCCCATTTTAAAAAATTCTGATGGCCTTTTCTTTGGAGGAGGGACTTGAAATTTGGCAGGGCAGCCGCCTTTGTGTCAGGGATATGCGTTTTGCCTTCCCCATGAAAATCCACCCAAATTTGGTCAAGCTATGAGCCTTTGAAAAATCGCAGTTCGTGCATGCTCAGTAGAGACTTAGATTTTAGCAGCTAAATTTCCCAAAGAGTCCACCCACCACGGTGGAGCAGGACTATGCCTGCAACTGCAGCTCTGGGTGGTGCCAGGGCTGGGCATATGAACTGAGAGCAGGGAGCCTGTCTCTCCTGTGTTCTCAATGACCCCTCTGCTAGGCCTAGGCAGAGGAGGAGGCTGCCAGATTCAAATGCAGATGAGATAAGAACTGCTCCTGCAGGGAAGATGGGGGAGTAGACTGGGACAAGAAACAAGAGGTAGAAGAGATACTATGATGCATATGCGCCCACATTCCACTTCCCCGCTCCTCCCAAGGCCCCCACTTCACTACTTCCCCCAAGGCCCCATCCCTGCAAAGCCTCTTCCTGCCCCTGCTCTGTCCCCTCCCCTGAGCACACCCTGCCCTCGCTCCTCCCCCTTCCCCGCAGTGCCTCCTGTATGCCACTGAACAGCTGATCGCAGTGGGCGGAAGACACTGCTGGGGTGGGGGGAGCTGATCAGTGGGGCTGCTGGTGGATGTTGAGCATCCCCTTTTTTTTCCCCGTGTGTGCTCCAACCCCGGAGCACCCACAGAATCAGCACCCATGCTATGACTGGAGGCTGATGGGAGGGAGGAGGAGAGGGAAATGGACTGGGAGTTGGGATGGAGGGAACTGGGACTGACTGGTCAAGGAGACTGGGGCTGAGAACCAGTGTGTGGCGGGGGGGAGACAGATGTGAGGAAGAGCTGGGTTGTGGGGAGAGAACTGGCATTGGATGGGCAGAGACACTCAGTCAAGGATTTGTGGAGGAGAATACTGAGATTGAATGAGAAGCCTAAGGAAGGAGATTGGCACAGGGACCCAGTGGGGATGGAGAATGTGGGAGGAGGGGAGATCAGATGAGGGACAGGGAGGGGGAGACTGAAACTAGCTGGACAAAGATGCTGGACACAAGGAGCTATGGGGGAAGCTGGGAATGGCTTGGCAAGGAGACTGGGAGTAGGGGTGAGACTGAGATAGGGAGTCCAGAGGGGTGAATCATAGACTATCAGGGTTGGAAGGGACCTCAGGTCATCTTGTCCAACCCCCTGCTCAAAGCAGGACCAATCCCCAATTTTTGCCCTAGACCCCTAAATGGCCCCCTCAAGGCTTGAACTCACAACCCTGGGTTTAACAGGCCAATGCTCAAACCACTGAGCTATCCCTCCCCCCCAGGGTGAGACTAGCCTGGCTGGGCAAAGAGAATGGGCCTCGGATGAGAAGCCTGAGGAGTGGAGAGTGGGACTGGCTAGGTTTAGAGAATGGGACTAGGACAAGCAACTGGGGTGGGGGGTGAACAGGACTGGGACAGGGACATGTTGGAGGGGACTAGGCAGAAGTGGTCACCTTTAGGGGGGAATGGGCAGAAGATTCTGTGCCCACTAGAACACATTCCCCTCCAGAGACTGTAACAGAACCCAAGATTCCTGAGTGTTACCATTCTTCTGCTGTCAGCAAATATTTGTGAAACCCACTGGCAAAGAAGCCATACCCCTCTAGTGCTGACCCACGTGAGGATGACAGCTGACTACCAGGGGCCTCACTTGCTAGGGCAAAAGTAGTGTTGGTTTGCCCCTGACTTTGGTCTATATGCTCTGCTTTTTGTGCCCCCCCGCCCCCTCCCCCACACTTTGCAAGATATAATATAATCACATATCATGTTCTATATGCTGACATAACTTTGTCCCGTCCCTCCCCCTAGGAATTTTTCTGAAATGACGCCCCTGTCAGTCACTGGTTTCAGAGTAACAGCCGTGTTAGTCTGTATTCGCAAAAAGAAAAGGAGTACTTGTGGCACCTTAGAGACTAACCAATTTATCTGAGCGTAAGCTTTCGTGAGCTACAGCTCACTTCATCGGATGCATACTGTGGAAAATACGGAAGATGTTTTTATACACACAAACCATGAAAAAATGGGTGTTTATCACTACAAAAGGTTTTCTCTCCCCCCCATCCTACTCTCCTGCTGGTAATAGCTTATCTAAAGTGATTACTCTCCTTACAATGTATATGATAATCAAGGTGGGCCATTTCCAGCACAAATCCAGGGTCCCCCCCACCCCCCCAACAAACCCACTCTCCTGTTGGTAATAGCTATCTAAAGTGATCACTCTCCTTACAATGTGTATGATAATCAAGGTGGGCCATTTCCAGCACAAATCCAGGTTTTCTCCCCCCCCCCCACAAAACCAGTCTCCTGTTGGTAATAGCTTATCTAAAGTGATCACTCTCCTTACAATGTGTATGATAATCAAGGTGGGCCATTTCCAGCACTGGAAATGGCCCACCTTGATTATCATACACATTGTAAGGAGAGTGATCGCTTTAGATAAGCTATTACCAGCAGGAGAGTAGGGTGGGGGGAGAGGAAACTTTTTGTAGTGATAAAAACCCATTTTTTCATGGTTTGTGTGTATAAAAACATCTTCCGTATTTTCCACAGTATGCATCCAATGAAGTGAGCTGTAGCTCACGAAAGCTTATGCTCAGATAAATTGGTTAGTCTCTAAGGTGCCACAAGTACTCCTTTTCTGTCAGTCACTGCTATCAATTACTCTCTTACCTCACCCAATCTTAATTCTGGCATTTCCTAACTTTCTGAGTGCTTGACTTTGCAGCCTTAATAATGTTCTTTTAATGTAGTTTTTGTGTGTGCATATATAAATATAATTTAAATCTTAGTCATGTTACAAACATTTTAGATAAATAAAACTGAAGGGATTTCAGAAATCAGATTTACTTTCTACTATTATGTAGTTTGTTTCCTTACTGCCTTTCTCTTCATTCTGGACAATAGAAATTGGCTAGGCATTTTCACTTTTTAGGATCTCGAGCTATGCTGCAATGTTGAGATTTGCAAACACTGTAGGAGAATGTTCATTTTTTTGAAAAAATCAATTGGATTTTTTAAAAAATCATCGAAACATTTCTACTGGTTTTAGACTTTTCCAAAAAATATTTATTTTAGAAATAAATGTTATTTGGCTACTAAATCCAATAGGTGCTTTTAAAAATCTTCACCAAAATCTAGATTTGGAGCTGCACAATATCCCTTTAATTTAGATAGTGTATGTGCCAAACTGTAAATCTTTGTGTAAGTCCCTG
This sequence comes from Natator depressus, assembly GCF_965152275.1. Classification (NCBI taxonomy): domain Eukaryota; kingdom Metazoa; phylum Chordata; order Testudines; family Cheloniidae; genus Natator; species Natator depressus. The sequence continues at coordinate 14,072,916 of NC_134238.1, read as the reverse complement.
GGATATTACTGTAAACAACTAACTAGTGTAAAATGTACCTATCCATATTCTGCAACGATCTCAAAATCTTAACAAGTTGAAACACCATATTTAAAAGCAAGCTCGTGTGACACCTCGTGGTCATTGGGTGTATAACAGAAAGGGAAGGTTTAGCACCAAATTATATTTCACCAAAATGCACTAATCAGCAATGCCAGTCTCACCAAATGTAGTTGTAGCCATGTTGTTCCGACGATATTAGACAGACAAGCTGGGTGAGGTAATATCTTTTACTGGACCAACTTCTGTTAGTGAGAGAGACAAGCTTTTGACAGTGGCTCGAAAGCTTGTCTCTCTCACCAACAGAGGTTGGTCCAGTAAAAGATATTACCTCACCCACTTTGTCTCTCTAATCTCACCAAGGTCATCCTATTTCCCAGTGGATGTTAATCTCTGGTTTTGATGATAGGAAATTATTTAATTTTTTGCTTGTATTTTTGTCAAACAATTTCTTTTGACTGCGTAGGGGACCAGATGCAGGATCTGAAAGTAGAAGGGTGTGATCGTGCGGCTTTTAGAAGAACATGAAATAACTAGAAAACAATAAGTGCAAAGTACACTTTGGAACAGCAAGGGAAAGGCAGAATTTCATAGATAGAGTCGGTGGTAATGGGGCAGAGCCAAACCTCTCATCTGTTGCATGTGCAGTGCTAGAGAGCCCTAGGGGGATTGAACCTGGGACTGTGGGATTTTAAAGCCTCTACTTCTTGAACTCAAAGACCCTGTTAGCTAAGGCTGCAGCAGGCTCAATCTATATGTGGCCCAGCCACCACTAGAGGGGGACAGAGCACTGCACCCTTTAAAAAGATGCATGTGATCTGCTGCAAGCTTGGCCAGCCCTGCTAACCAGAGCAAAGCAGCTGGGGGCCATGTGCTCTGGGGTCCCCCTCCCCCCTTTTGATTTTTGCCCCTATGGGCACCAGGAAGAAGCAGTCCCTGGCCCCATGGGAGCCCACTGACTTATGAGCCGCCCCGAATCTGCCCCAGTGGTTGCTGGTGATCAATACAGCAGCCTGCCTCTGGAGAGCACACTCTCTTCTCAGAGCTCTTAGCTACAGCTAGCCAGGGAAGAGAAAGATCAGGAGCAGGATTTGAACCTGGGGCACACACGTAGCAATATGCAAAGCATTATCACCACACTAGCCAGGGAAAGTCCCTTCTAAAGGGCCTGATCCTGGGAGCTGAAGTCAATGGGAGGTGAAGGCTCCCAGCGTCTCTCAGAAAGTGTTCAGCATTTCCCAGGACTGGGCCCAGAAGCTGTGTGCCGTTGGCATTACCCGGCACCGCTGGCAGGGGTACGGAAGCTCTCCATCGTGCCGTGGTTGATGTAGATCAGTGGGGGCAGTAGGGAGAAATCTGCCTGTGCTACGCCTCCTTTGTAGCTAGAGACAGCCTCAGTTGCCAGGGCAGCAAATCTGCCGCCTTTCGCCAGCACTACATGCTCTGGATAAAGGGAGTTCGAAGATTGTTCCCAGCTAAAATTCTACTGCTTGAGTTCCTTGGGCCGGGTTTTGACATGGGTGCAACACAAGGAAATTCTCCCCACCCCATTGCATCACCTGCCCAAGGACCTGGCACAATTGCAGTCCCTGACCTCAGGGGACTTCCCTCATCCGCCTGCCCTGAAGGGGGCAGGGAGGCGGCAGGGCCATGACACCAGTCCGTGGAGCAGGCCAGCTGCATTGGAAGAAGCAGGCGCCCCGTCCCTCCCTGAACTTGTCCCTGTGGTGGTGTGGCTCTGTACTGCCCCCTGCTGGAGCCAGAGGCTAACTGTCTCGTTGGTCTTGTGGGTTAGAGAGCAGATGGTTCTGTGGATGCCATTAGATGGAGCTTTCTGAAGCCTGCACGGAGCTGAAAGCAGCTGTGCCGAAGGGGCCCGGTGTAGCTGGTGTTATGGGATCTTCCCTTTCGTCAAATAGAAGTGAGCATGGTCGGCGTGTTTGTTAGGATGGACCTTAGGGCTCATCTATACAGGAAAGCTATATTTAAATTGGTAGAGTTATACCAGTGTAATGCACCCCCTGCCCCCATGGGGGCACTCCTATTCCATTATAACACACCCACACGGCGAGTTATACCATATAACTACAGCTGTTTAACCATACTGATATCATTATATGGCCATCGCTGGAAACATTTCCCATGGAGATAAGCTCTTGTGCTGTAGGGAAGCTTGGCCCACCACTCCCAGATAGCGATGTGCACCATGCTATCTATGTCCATTGGAATGAGAGGCGGTAAGGTCAGGGATCTTACATGGCTGCCTCATTTGTGGCAATGCCACCATCGGGGCTTAGATCCCAAGGTGATCGGTGCCTTGGATACCACTGCAGCCATGTCAATGGCTGTCTGCCGTGTCACTACGTGCTGTGCCTTATGGACTGTAGCTGGGGTGTCAGCTCAGAAAGTTAAATATCTGCTTTCCCTGCTCGCCCCCTCCTGGGTAGAGATGCATGGACAGCTGCACCTCTTGTGTCCCCTTGTTACAGGACTACTGCTGCAGGACCCATGCTGCCACGGATGTGTCCTCCTGATGCTGCTCAGTAGAAGCTATTTGGGAAGTTGGGAGGAGATAGAACTAGGTAGGGTTTACTAACACTCCATGCTAGGGGCTCAGATCTGCTCTGATGTGTGATGGCTCCATCTCCAGCCTTCCCCACCACACCTCTGCTGAGCCTCAGCAGAATGCCTTCCTTAGGGAGCCTGGGCATGCATCTTACATCTGTACACCAGCCTACAGAAAGCCTGAGTGAATGGGGTTCGCATGAGGGAGCAGTGCAGGGATGGGGTGGAAGAAAATCTGACCCACTGGCAGGGCCTGGGGTAGCTCCACAGCCCCTCCATGGTGGTTTTTCCAACTCCAGGGCTGGAAAAGTCCATACCCATAGATGTGGGTTGTGGCCATTGGTTCTCACTAAGCATGGACCCAATGGCCATGCCTTTGCTCCTCCCCAAATGGCCTCTCTATGGTGGCCTATGCAGAGCTGGCATAGGCTCAACTCCAAGGTATGCAGGTCGTGGAGACCCTGAGTGTCTTCTCCATAGCTACATACCCTGCCTGTTGGAGCCATGTGCCAGTCTGACCTTCTGTAGATGGGTGAAAGTTCACCCTTCCAGAGCAGACAGTGTTGCCATGTTTTTTCCCAGAAGGCTGTGCAGCTCGTCTCACCAGGTTTGGGTGGTAGGTGCTGTCCAAGGCAGGGACTGTAACTACCTCTGTGAACAGCTGACAAGCGAGGATCAGCAACATGCAATGGCTAGGGGGAGGGAGTCCAGCCCCAAAGCACCTGACATACATATGCAGATCTGCTAATTTATTTTTTAAAAATTTGTAATTACATAAATATCACTCTTCCCCTGCTGTCCCTCAGCCTGGTCATTAAATGCTGGGTGATTTCTTGGATCCATCATTGTAGAAATGGGTCTTATTTAATTTGTTTCCTCCTTTAGCATTTAATGTTAGACTTTTGATTGTCAAATAACCCAAGAGACTTGCACGTATCACAACATTTTGGATACAGAGTTGGAGCCAAATGATCTCCAGCCTGGAAAGTGAGAGTGTGGTGTGGAAACACCAACTCACGTTATCTGTAGCAAGTGGGTGGGTGGATTAGTTCTAGGTAGGGATGAATTTTAACCTACCTCTCCGGGTACTTATGTGACCCTTCATCACTTTGTCTTAGGCCCAAATCCTCAAAGGTATATAGGTGTTAAACTCCCATTGAAATCAGTGGGCATTAGGTGCCTGCATAGCTTTGAGGTCTGGGCCTTAGTGCCTCCCAAGTATCTCTCCTGACAATATCCTGGGGTGGTAGAGAAGCATGAGTATCCCCAGTTTACAGATGGGGAAATGAGGTAGAAAGAGATTACGTGACTTGCTCACGGTCAAGAGGAAGATGATGGCAGAGCTAGGATCTGAGTGCCAATCTCATACCATAACCACAAGACCATTCTTCCTCCCTGGCACTGGCCTTTTTAATATTATGTATATTTAAAAAAAATAAAGGCTACATGGGGGGGCTTAATGTGACAGCACCCCTTGAAGTGTCTGTGCTCAAGTGATAACAGGTGGCTGTGACGTTTGTTTTTCAGGCAGGACAAGCTAAAAATCCACATGCGGAAACACACAGGAGAAAGGCCATACCTCTGCATACACTGCAATGCCAAATTCGTGCACAACTACGACCTAAAAAACCACATGCGCATTCACACGGGTGTCCGGCCTTACCAGTGTGAATTCTGCTACAAGAGCTTCACTCGCTCCGACCACCTCCACCGCCACATCAAGCGGCAGAGCTGTCGAATATCCAGGCCCAGGAGGGGGCGCAAGCCCGCAGCCTGGAGGGCAGCCAGCTTGCTGTTCGCACAGAATGGCCAGCCAGATGAGAAAGGCTTTATGATGCCTCCGACACTGGAGGAAATGAGCAGCCATCTTGGCACCACGGCCATGTGCCTTCCAGGCCCCAGCCACAAGCACTTCATGAGTGGGGCCAAGAACGCTCTAAACCTGCAAGATCTAGAGAGCCAGTTCGAAGAAACCCAAATGAAGCTGTTTGGGAGGACGCACCTGGACATGGAAAGGAACAGGGGCATCTTTGCCTTTGCCCTGGACCATAACGAGAACATCTCGGCACGGCCATACTTCCCTCTCCCTGACCCTTGGAGCACAGGATTCAATGGACTGCCTGGACTAAACCATGTGGCCCCAATTTCTGAGGCTAGCAACTAAACCAGCTCTACCCATGCATTGGGTGTGGTACGTTCTGTACCATTCTTAAAGAGTGAACGACTCTCTCTGATTCTCACCTGCTGTCTCTCCTCATCTCATTCCAAAGAAACAATTGGTCACCCATGTGAATCTAGACGGTGCCATAGGATGGTAGGCGGAGCCACACCCGAGCAGACAATGGACATTCTTCTGAATGAGGTGCTGCTGTTGGTATTATTCTGTGATTGTACTAGGAAATGTAGGTTGAGTTTGTCAGTGACTCCACCAGCACAATCTGCTAGGGGTGTCCTTTTAGACCATTTGTAGGACCCTTGGCATAAGACATGACAAGCTTGTCTCCTCCCAGCAGTAGAGCCTCCCCTTAGTTCTTGGAATCCAGTTTTGAGGGAGTGGAAAGGGTCAAGCTCCAGGATGCAGATGGCTCGTCTTTTGAATGCTTCTGAAAACATCACTTGCCTTAGTTTGGAGGTCAAGACAGTGCTTCGGAAGGAGATTTCCATTGCTCTCCGTTCATGATACCAGATGGTTAGCTGGACATCAGTGAAGATGGCAAACCATTTTTTTGCCACTTCTAAATTCCTTGTTTTTTTAACCCCGTAATCAAATGACCAAAACAGTCTGAAAGGGCCTCGACATGGGCCAGATTCTTAGCTGGTGCAAATGAATGCTGCTCTTTGCAGCTATGCTGATTTATTGCAGCTGAGGATCTGGCCTAGGGTCATTACTAATTACTAGCAAATATGTCACATGTCAGAATCCCTTGACGAAATGCTGAGCATACAAAGACCCTGCTGTATAGGATCATCTGGGAAAAGGATTCGGATATTGCTCAGGGGATCCTGATTGAAAATTATTATACTAAAGAGTCCACAAAACACGACTGCCACTGAGTGCTAGTAGAAATCATACTTCTTCAGCATTTGTCAGCTCAGAAATATAGGGCTTACAACATAAAATATGAGATACTCCACTGAAAGAAGGCTTTGATAGCAATGTGCTTCTATTTTCCCCTTTTAAACAGTGGGGGTAACTTTTTAACAAACAGTCTACTGATGTGACCTGCAGTTAGTTTGATGCAAATACAGAGACTGGTTTTCAGTTTAATCAAGGCTCAAAAAAGTAAATTTTAAAAACTATGGCATGCTCTCTCTTTTTTTTACTGTTATCTTTTGGTTTCAGCAGAATCAAAGAGAACCAGAGGACCATAGTTTCTTTTTTTTTTTTTAATTTCAGTTCATCCATTAAAGGTACTGTTCTTCAGTCACAATTCAAGGAGGGTTTCTCTACCGGACCACTGACGTTGCTACATCCACGGGACAAAATGAGCACCCTCTTCGAAGTAGCTCTCACATATGATTCCCTTTGTCAAGAAGCACTTCGAGCATAAATAATTCCTTTCCGCTTTGAGAACACATATAAAAGAATGATCCTGATGAACTGCCTGATTCTAGCTTCCTCCTGCCCCCCAAAAATAAATTCACAGAGACCCTGTGTGCAATGAAAAGTGGGGACTGGAAAGAAAACTTTTTAAAACTGCATCAAACTTTTTTTTGTATATGTACCAACTTCTTTTACAAACTACATTTTACAGACAACTGGTTATTTCAGGTGTTTTTGTCTACAATTTGGAGTCATGTAAAGTATCCAAAGATGCTGAGTACTGTATAATCTACAAGAACTTGAAGCAAGGTGTGTTTTTGTTTTTAATTTTGTTTTTGGTTTTTAATTTTTTTTCCTGTTTGTGCGGAAAAAAACTTTGGACGTTTTCTATTTATAACTATTTTTATGTGATTGCTTTATGTACAAAAAAAAAAGAAAGGAAAAAAAGATACCCAAACAAGTTTGCCTTAGTTAATCATGGGACAATCATCCTTAACTTTTGTTGAACCTATACATTTTTTAAAAAGACAAGCTACTTTTACATACTTATTAAACAGTATTAATTGAGTCTCTTAAATTATGAGCAGGACTTGGTTCTTGTGTGTGTGGCAAACATTGGAAAGCCAAACAGTTCCAGAAGTCCAACCAATGGCAAGTTTTTACAGCAACATGTAAATGCCAATTTGTTTGCAGAATATACAAATTTGGCGATTTCCAAAGGCTTTTGTAAAATATTTGCTCCGTATTTAATTGTCTAGCTGCAATGTTTATGGTTAACGGAAACCATTGTTGTTATTATTACGATAAGAAGTTAAGGTTGATTTTCCTGAATGAGCTCATTTTGGTTGTATGTAGCTGGCTGAGATCATTTCATGGTGGAAGGAATATAACAGACTCTATTTCTGCCTTGCAGTTTCTTTACATTTCAATGTTGTGCGGTGATGTTGGGCCACAGGTATATATACAGGTGTGCATGTGTGTGTGAAACATTGGAGGGAGCATCTCACTGTGCATTCTCCATAACCCTTCCATAACTCGGCCTTGCTCTCCTAATCATGAACTGCATGTCAGCCGTGACTGTCAATGACGTTCTTTTCAGCTGCTCCCTGAGAGTCTGAGGCTGATAGCATTTATAGCAGTATAACTCTATTAGTTGCAAGGAAATCCCTTCTGATTTCAACTGGTGTGAGATCAGATTCAGGCCTTTTGCCTGGAAGGAACTAGAGATGGCCACATTCTCTCTGAGCTACTGGTGAGGTGTAGGGTGACCAGATAACAAGTGTGGAAAAGTGGGACACTTTTTTTTTCGGGGCTGAGGAGATGGGGGAAAGGTAATATAGTTGCATATATAAGACAAAGCCCCTAATATCGGGACAGTCCCAATAAAATTGGGACATCTGGTCACCCTAGTGAGGTGGCATCTTCTTCCTCTTCTCATCATTTTTAATTATGGCCCAGATACTAGAGGTACTTAAGCATATGCCTAATTTTAAGCACTTGTGTAGCCCCGTTGACTTCAGGGCCTATTATTCTTGTCACAGTTGAAGAACGACATAGCTCTCAATTTTTTAGAAAAGTCCAGAAGCCTGAAAAGTGGAACTAATACATTAAAAGACCAAAACCAAGAGAAAGTTTAACTTTCCTCATAAGAGCAGTGACTAGAAATCAGACAGGAAACCACATACAACTCTATCCACCTGGTAGAGCCCCAGGTAAGTCACCTTGAGACACCAGATGTTTGAGTAGCTACATGTTCAATTAATCAAATGAAAGGATAAGTGCTAAGCCCAGGTCAGCTTTCCCAGTTGGCCACATATACCTACTAACGGATAAGAAAACACACAGTAGTTCAGTTATATTGTCTGGTCAGACAGCCATCATCCCCAGTACCAGAAAGATGTGGATAAACTGGTGGATAATTCCCACACACAAAATATATTTGCCCTATATCCACACACACGGGGGACATGTCATTCTGTCATGATGCATGCACTAATAAGTGATGTCTACACTGCAACTGAGTGTGTCTCCCAGCCCGGGTGGCTCTGCTTGAGCTAGCGCACAGTTAAGTAGCAGCGTGGACATTGTGCCATGGTCTAGCCGCCTGAGTCCAAGGCTGCCCAACCTCCTGGGTCCATACTGAGGCAGCTAGCCCACACTGCTATTTTTAGCGTGCTCGCTCAAGCAGAGCTAGCGCATGTCTGTCTTACCCGGGCTGGGAGACATGCTCCCAGGTGCAGTGTAAACCTACCCGTTCCGACCTTAAAGTCTATGAGTCTGTAGGGGCCACGATTTTGAAAATCTGGTGATGCAAACATATAGGGAGCCAGTTTCTGCCAAATTCTGAGCACTCTCAGTTACAATTGTCAGGCTTAGGAAAATAATGTCGTCCCCTTTCTTTTGTCTCTGTGCAAAGGCAAAAGAGAGAACGTACCTTCAGAATGTTTCATTCTATACAGACAGGAGAGCAGGAGTTTCTTGTGACCCCACAAATGGGCAGGGACAGCTGGAGAACGGAAGCAGCTCTGCCTCCAGTCCCCTTCCCTATTTGCTGGGGAGAGTAGCTGGCTGGGTGCATGAGGGTAGAAAGCTACTGCACAGATAACAGGTGAAGGAACCAGTGTTTCCAACTCTCATTATTTTATCACGAGTCTCAAGATAGTCAGTGTTTCACTTGAAGCCCCAACTCCTGGAGTCAGGTGATTACAGGAGAATCTCAGCTTGCATCAAAACAGTAAGTTTATAGTACTCATGCTTGCAGAGAAAAGCTTGACAATGTCCCTTGCATGCAACCAGAAAGTAAATAAAAAAGACCCCAGCTTTTAGTGTTCTTTTTAAATCTTGTGCTGTTTATGCCACACTTGTGATTTTGGGGGCAGAAGGGGGGCCTGACTGAAAGGGTCAAAAATGCTAAGCTTGAATATGCTTACTAGGCGCTTTCCCACTCTCTCTCCCCCCACACCTGAGAGAAAAATGTAACCACCTCACAGCACAGTGTATAATACCTGTGGCCTGGAAATGCCTTTTTAGTTGTTTTTATGTGTCGAACCAATGTTTTACTTGACTTGCACTAATTGCTGTAGAGCAGTATATGGTTAGATTTCTTTGGTTTGATTTATTTTTTGGTTGCAATTCCTATTGGCTAATGAGCTGGCAGTCCTATAAACATACCTGTTGCACATTTTACACCCCTGGACAAAATAAAATATAACCTGAAACAGCCAGTGTCCTAGATATTCTGATTGTAGCCACTTTGCATCCCAATGCCCCAACCGGCACCATGGAAAATTCTGCTTCCTTTTGCAGAGCATTGAAAAAACAGCAACACTTAGGGCTTGAGCTTGCAAGTCCTTGCTTGGGGTTCAGTCTCCAGTGAAGGTGCAATGGATGCTCCATGTGGGCTGCAGTAGAGTTAAGTGCTAGGTGAAGTCCTCTAGGCTATGGGTTTGTCTACACTTCAAATGCTGCACCGGTGCAGCTGCGCTGTTTTAGTGCGTCAGTGAAGACGCTGTCTACGCTGACAGGAGGGCTTCACACATTGGCGTAGGTAATCCACCTCCCTGAGAGACATGAGCTATGAGAAGTCCTCCCACGGACTTAGCACCATCTACAGTGGGAATTAGGTCATTATAACTGCACTGCTCAGTGGTGTGGATTTTCCACACCCCTGAGTGACATAGTTACACTGACATAAGTTGCTAGTATAGACCAAGCCTTAGTGATCATAAACCCCAAGCTCCCTGCAAACCCAGGCCCCTATTCAAGAAACCATCCTTACTCTGCAAGGTACACTGACGTATGTTCATGAATTGAGGGGCCACTGCATACTCACGTGTGCAGGATACGAAAGGGTGGAGTGGAGGCAAGAATCGGTGTTTCTGAGGGAAACTAGTCCTCAGCATCATCCTCACGTTCATCCGGCACTCAGATCCGGATTTTGAAAGGTAGTTAGGCATTGCAATGAGAGCAGTGCGTGATTTTGCAGATAAAGCTAATTTCACAAAAAAACGCAGTTTAGGATCAACCAAAACATTTTGTGACTTCACATCAAATTCGCTGAATTGCTTCGGTCAACAACAAAAAATTAGGAAAATTCAAAAAAATAAAAACATTTTGTTTCGACATTTTCTAAATGAAACACTTCCATTTTTCAATTTCAACACTTTTATGGTCAAATTTTACTTCAGATTTTTTTTTCAAAGGTTGAAAAAAAACCCTAGAAAACAAAAAGATCCGTTCAACTTGAAATGAATTTTTTCTCCTTTTTCGGTTTGCCAAAAAGGTTGGAAAACATTCACCTTTAAACACCACAAACCCTGCATCTTGGCAGGGGGTTAGACTAGATGACCCTTGCGGTCCCATCTATCCCATGGCTCTATGATCTTGGGTCACCCTGAAGCAATTTTGTTTTCCATTGTCCAGTCTGGCCATCCAACCAACAAATTGGTTATCGGTGATTCACATATCTCTCATTGCAACGTCGAGCAAAGCTTCAGTCTCTAGGAGTTAGAAGCCAATGGGACTTAGGCTCCGGTCAAGGTTCCTTCCCCACTCTGAACTCTAGGGTACAGATATGGGGACCTGCATGAAAAACCACCTAAGCTTATTTTTACCAGCTTAGGTTAAAACTTCCCCAAGGTACAAACTATTTTACCTTTTGTCCCTGGACCTTATTGCTGCCACCACCAAGCATCTAACAAAAATAACAGGGAAAGAGCCCACTTGGAAATCCCCTCAAAATCCCCCCAAGCCCTACACCCCCTTTCCTGGGGAAGGCTTGATAAAAATCCTCGCCAATTTGCATAGGTGAACACAGACCCAAACCCTTGGATCTTAAGAACAATGAAAAAGCAATCAGGTTCTTAAAAGAAGAGTTTTAATTAAAGAAAAAGTAAAAGAATCACCTCTGTAAAATCAGGATGGTAAATACCTTACAGGGTAATCAGATTCAAAACATAGAGAATCCCTCTAGGCAAAACCTTAAGTTACAAAAAGACAAAAACAGGAATATACATTCCATTCAGCACAACTTATTTTATCAGCCATTTAAACAAAACAGAATCTAACGCATATCTAACTAGATTGCTTATTAACCCTTTACAGGAGTTCTGACCTGCATTCCCGCTCTGGTCCCAGCAAAAGCAACACACAGACAGAGAGAACCCTTTGTTTCCCCCCCTCCAGCTTTGAAAGTATCTTGTCTCCTCATTGATCATTTTGGTCAGGTGCCAGCGAGGTTATCTTAGCTTCTTAACCCTTTACAGGTGAAAGGGTTTATCCTCTGGCCAGGAGGGATTTAAAGGTGTTTACCCTTCCCTTCATATTTATGACAGCTCCCAAGTCAGTTAGGTGTTGCACCGCTGAATGGAGCAACGCCTAAATAGCCTTGCTCCCTCTTGAGCCTGACTCCTCTTGCTAATAGGCAGGAGTCACTCGGCAGCTGCACAGCAGTGTGCTAACGCATGCAGGCTCGGATTGCCCTGCACTCCATCTTCTGCACCACGCTTTTACTTTGCTCTTTGGCTCCCAACTGACCACACCTCTGCTGCATGGGATTAAGCTCTTATTGAAGTATTGGGCCTGTTCTAACTCCGGCTTAAGGTAGGTCTACACTTGTGGCTACGTGTTGAGTACCTACACAGCACACTGCCCTCGGCACGGGTATAAATAACGGTGTAGATAGTGAGGCACTGCTCAGGAGAGTGGCATACAGCTACACCAGAAGCTTAGGGTATGTACCTGACACGTGTCTCTGCACCCCCAAGCAGCGCTTCCCCTGTCTGCACTGCTATTTTAAGCTCTGTGTTGTCCCGTCACCTGCCTGCTTGCAGAGTGTTTCCCCGCTGCCTCCTCTCTGCCAAAGCCTTTCACTGCTGCATGGAGCTACCCACCGCAGTGTGGACTGGACACAATGTACCTTTTTCACTGTGGCGTCATGGGATGTAGCTACACATACCCATCACGCCACTGCCAGCATAGACCAAGTTGCTGTTGCAGTCCACACGAACCCAGTGTGGATCTTTGGCCCCCCTCAAGTGGCTGATGGATCGAGCCATTTACAATCTATTCTCATGCACCCAGATCAGGTGCTGTGCAAACACAGCTAAAGAGACAATGCCTGCCCTGGAAGGCTTTCTCCAACATGATAGGTAGCATGGCCCAGTGGATGGAATCAATAATGTGGGAGTCAAGAGATCTAGGTACTTTTCCTGGCTCTGCCGCTGACCTTGTGTGGGAACTTCCGCAAGTGTCTTTTTCCTTCTTCTGTCTTGTCTGTTTAATCCGCCAGCTCTCTGTGACATTGTCTCTTACTCCGTGTTTACACAGTCTTAGCATAATGGGGGGGGCTGATTTTGTGTAGGCTCTCTAGGTGTTACTGCTATACAAATAATACACTACTAACTTCTACACGCGGAGGGGAGCCTGTGGCTCTCAGTGGGTGTGCGTCAAAGAAGGGAGCTTACCACTGCTACGGGATGGTCTGCCAGTCCCCACAGAAGCCTTGTTACCGTGGATCATAGAATCATAGAATATCAGGGTTGGAAGGGACCTCAGGCGGTCATCTAGTCCAACCCCCTGCTCAAAGCAGGACCGATCCCCAATTAAATCATCCCAGCCAGGGCTTTGTCAAGCCTGACCTTAAAAACTTCTAAGGAAGGAGATTCCACCACCTCCCTAGGTAACGCATTCCAGTGTTTCACCACCCTCCTAGTGAAAAAGTTTTTCCTAATATCCAACCTAAATCTCCCCCACTGCAACTTGAGACCATTACTCCTTGTTCTGTCATCTGCTACCACTGAGAACAGTCTAGAGCCATCCTCTTTGGAACCCCCTTTCAGGTAGTTGAAAGCAGCTATCAAATCCCCCCTCATTCTTCTCTTCCGTAGACTAAACATCGCCAGTTCCCTCAGCCTCTCCTTGTAACTCATGTGTTCCAGTCCCCTAATCATTTTTGTTGCCCTCCGCTGGACTCTTTCCAATTTTTCTACATCCTTCTTGTAGTGTGGGGCCCAACACTGGATACAGTACTCCAGATGTTCTGCAGGGTTCCAGCTCGAAAAGGAAAGGGCAGGTGAGGTGAATGTGTGTGGGGGGAGGGGGGAGCGGCATAGCCAGACTCTGTGGCTCCCAGCAATACTGCAGGAGGGTCCTGGTTTTGGGGGCGCTTCTAGCCATCCGGATTCTGTGCTGTGCAGGAGCCGCAGTCAGCCAGGAGAAGGAGGAAGCAGTGAGAGGCCCTTGGCCTCCAGCATTGCTGAGCTCTGTGGGGTTTGGGCTTGGCACCTTCAGCCTCTTTGTGAGGTGGTGGGGACAGAATCCCGTTCCCCTGACAGAACCGTGCCAAGAACTTGTGTGAGTTCGTTGGGTTTCTACTCTCATGTGGGTGACTGCTCTGGGGGAGAGAATGGTGTCCAGAATTACGCACTGTGGTGACCCCACCTCCTCCCTCCCACACAGGGAGCCAGCACCGTTAGGCCTACCCCCCATTTCAGCAATAAAAATGTCTCTTAAATGGGACTTAGGTGGTGGCACATAGGCAGGGGCTAGCCTCCCTGCATCAGGACAAATGTCACCCGTGGACTTCAAAATGTGCCAAACAAAAGGCTGACACCCAGTGGCAAGCACAGTACAAAGAGCAGGCTAGGGTTACCACCTTTGAAATGTTTCAGAGTAGCAGCCATGTTAGTCTGTATTCGCAAAAAGAAAAGGAGTACTTGTGGCACCTTAGAGACTAACCAGTTTATTTGAGCATAAGCTTTCATGAGCTATAGCTCACTTGAGCTGTAGCTCACAAAAGCTTATGCTCAAATAAATTGGTTAGTCTCTAAGGTGCCGCAAGTACTCCTTACCTTTGAAATGTAACCCCCCCCCCACAAGGCATCCCTGCTGCAGCTCCACCCACAAGGCAACCCCCCCTTCAACAGTCATTAATAGTATCTCAAGAGATAACACATATATTAGATTGATAACATCATTTCCTTATTTAAACTGCAAACGTGGGAACCCTGCAGCATCTTTAGCTGGACACAGAAACTTCTCCCATTAGATATCTGAGTGCATTGTGACAATAATGCAAATCTTTAGATCCATGTAAAAAAAACCTGGCAGATTAAATTATTTTTCTGGCAACTGGCAAATCCACAAAAAAACCCAGCCAGGCCAGTCAAATCCAGGCCAGATGGTAACCCTAGCTCTGCTGGCTGAGAAGGCTGGGGCTAGAGTACAACAGATGTGCTTTTGGCTGCAGCTCGCTGGCAGTCGTTTCAGCATCTGCCCTGTCACAAGAGTATCCAAAAAGAAAACAAAGGGCTTGTGGATACTGCACAACACCCCGTCTCCCCACACCCACCCGCAATGGATAAAGGAAAAATAACCACCGTGTTCATTATTGACAGGTTTCAGAGTAACAGCCATGTTAGTCTGTATTCGCGAAAAGAAAAGGAGTACTTGTGGCACCTTAGAGACTAACCAATTTATTTGAGCATGAGCGCTCACGAAAGCTCATGCTCAAATAAATTGGTTAGTCTCTAAGGTGCCACAAGTACTCCTTTCCTTTTTGTTCATTATTGTTTCCCTACAGCTTCCAATGATTCTCAAACTCACACGCCCCCGTGTGGTGGCCTTGTGTTACTACACCACCATTTTAAATAAAACCTGTGGAATTCCTGCCTGTTTCCAGGCCTGCTAAAGGTTTTGTATTTTTTTTCCTTTTCTTATGCTGCCTGAGCTTTTATTTGTCGTTGGGGGGAGGAGTATTGTTTGTTCCTCATCATTATGTGCCTGATTTTCCACTGTCATACATTTTGTGTAGCTGTCTGCACCTATCTATGCAAAGTGGGTCTAGCTAGCTATGTTTAGGCCCAGAGGTGCAAAGGTATTTTTGATGTCAATGGAAGTTAGGAGCCTAAAGATCTTTGAGGATCTGGATCTAACTACACAAGCTACAGGGCAGTGGAAGATCAGGCCTAATATAAAAACATGCGGAAAGGGGAGATTTGGATCTTGGAGTCTACCACGTAGATGCAGCAGGGCTAATCCTACAAAGTGCTGAGTACAATCAACTCCTATTGCCTTCGGACAGGATGGAGTCTTAGGCCTGGTCTAAACTTAAAACTTAGGACGACTTAGCTATATTAACTCTGGGCTGTAAAAAATTTTGCACCCTGAGCACCGTAGTTAGTTCTTGGTTCTAGCTCCCATTGACGTCAGCAGAACCAAGAACCAGACATTGCCAGGTGGATGGAAGAATCCCATTGACCTAGCTACGGCCTCTCCGAGAGGTGGATGAACTCCATCAATGGGAAAACCCCATCCGTTGACGGAGCAGCAGCTACACTGTCGTGCCATAGCTCGCAGCACAATGGTGTTGCCGCTCTAGCAGCTGTAACGCTCTTGGGAGCTGTGAGTGCTCTGCATAGTGCAGGATTTACTGCAATGTTACTGGAAAACTTTGGTTCCTAGAGGCTACAGTGATGGGTGCCTTAAAAATGCTAGTCAGTAATAACGACACAGGTGTGGACGAGATCCAATTGCAAAGGATGTAACTAAATGACGTGACCAAGATCTGGGGTGTAGCTATTCAAGCTTCCAAGGTGTTGTTGGGCAACTTTTATATGCACTTGCAGCTCCAAAGATGATCAGGCAGCAACTGTACCTATGCAGAAGTAGAATGCATTAGCAGGTTAAAAAGAAATTTGGCCTGAGCTCAAAAAGATTGTAGAAAACAATAGAAATGTTATTTATAAAGCTCACAAGAGGCCCATGGAGAGTGATGTGTTTCAACTGGATCACTTGGGCTATGGGACATCACAGTGTAATGAGTTCTGTTCTGTTCTTTACAGGCTCATACACTGCTTTCATCACCAGCTCTTTGAGGCAAGGGCTGACTTTTTTTTGTTCTGCCTTTGTACAGCACCTAGCGCAATGGGGTCTTGGTCCATGACTGGGCTTCTAGTTGTACTGCAGTGCAAACAAAAAGTAAATAATAATAGTATCTGTGTATATAAACCACTGCCTTCCCTGAACCGAATCAGAACTGCTGGAAAGTCTGTTCTAAGCCTGTGTCTCTACATGCTAACTCAAGCTTGTCAAAAAGTTTCAAAATTCCATGTAACTTTTTCCATTAATATTTTGATGAGAAGATTATTCAAAATTGTGTCCAAAGTTACATTTAGGATTTTTGAGGGCCAGGGTGTCGGGGGGAATCATCTACAGAGCAACAAAATTTTGGATTTTGGGAAACATACACAAACAAAACCACGCACAACAACCAGGGATGTCACAAAATTGTCACCAAAAAGTTGCCCCGTGATTTGATCAGCCCGAAGACCCTCAAAGGCCCTTTTTAGCTCAAGCATTAAGAAGCCCGTGTCTGCAGAGCTGGGGGCACTGCATTCTAGCCACAGTGCTCCTGGGAAGTTCTGAGTGGCCATCGTGCGAAGTACCCTGGCAACCATTAAATGCCAGGTGGTCACAAATCTGGTGCAATGTATTTGAAAATGTTAGAGTAAAGGCCACCTTCTGAAAGCTTAAAAAATAAAAGTCACAAAGGGAGGGTAAGTAATAAAAGGGAGCAGGTCATAAATACAGGGCACCAGTGGCTAGGCTAGAGAGAGCCCCTTGGTGGTAGGAAGTTTGAAATTGATTTTTTAAAATGGTAAGAGATGGACTGAGCTGGCAAAAGCCTGACATAGCCTATTGAGAACTCATGCAGTGGTGGGATCACCAGCACCGTCTTAAATTCAACCTGCTCATTTACAGGCAGCCAATGTGAAATGTTCTGGGCTGGCATAATATGCCCTGGGTAACTCAGGAGGCAACGGGCTAGTGTATAGTGCACTAGCCTGGGATTTGGGAAACCTGTGCGGGGGGTCCATGCTCAGCTTTGTCACTTACTGCTGGGTGCCTCAGTTTTCCCATCTGTAAAATGGGGCTGAGAAGACCATCTCCTTTGTAAAGCATTTTGAGATCTGCTAATGAAAAGCTCTATGTAGGAGCTACGTATTATTATTGTTTATTAACTCAGGCTAGCTAGCAAACAGGACACTGCATTTCTCAGTGTTACCAACTCTTGCTATTTTATCCTGAGTCTCGCAATGTTAGTGTTTTTCTTAATGCCCTAACCCTAAAGTCACGCCTGTGCCAGATTCTGTACTCTAGTTTTAAAAAGTAAGTCTCTTGCCCTCATAGGTGCAGGGATAAGCTTGAAAACGTGAACCCTAAAAGCCAGAAGGCAAATAAAAAGAACTCCATCGGTGTTTGTTTTTAAAGCCCACAATTTTTAAGCCAGTTTCACAGTTTCTGGGGCCTGGCCTGGATCAAGAGTTTGAATACTTAGGGCTGGTGACACTGCAGTCTAAACATGCTGCATGTGACAAAGCTGCCCTTTTGTAAGCTCTAGCTGAGTGGGGCTAATACACACATGGAGATTTTAAGATGAGATCTGGGGGGGAAATGATGCACATGCTGGACTGATGATGGCACACAGGCATCCGCAGAGAGCTGGCAGAGCTGAGGGTAATCAGTACTCTCGCTGAGTTGTGGCTCAGGCACACATTCGGTTTCAACCCAGTTGGATTTGCACTCTACCCATTTTGTTTATAATACATACCTTCCTCTTATAGAGCACTTGTCCTCAGTAGATCTCAGTGTGCATTACAAAGGAGGTCAGTATCATTAGCCCCATTTTACAGATGGGGAAACTGAGGTGCAGAGAGGTGATGTAACTGGTTTCAGGCCAAGCAGAGCCAGGATAGAACCAGAGGTGCCCGAACAGGGGTTGTGGGGGAGGGAGCCATGGCCCCATCACTTTTAAAAGTGGGAGGGCTGCCAGCGCCAGTCGTCCTCTCCACACACACACTTTTAGAGAGCTTCCGCCACTCCGGGCTAGAACCCATATCTCTTGAATCCCAGTCCAGTGCTCAACAGGAAACAGAGTGGAAACCACAGAGTTTCATTAAGTTTCCATGGCAAAACCAAGACTTTCGCATGAGTTGGTAACAACAAATTTCACTTGCTTTCAGATTTTGCTTAGAGAGGGCCTAGGCTGAAGAGTTCAGATCTAGAACCCATTCTCTCCACAGGCTGGCTGTGGATGTTTAGCGCGACCAGCTCTAGAGGCAGGAGCTAGCTGCTAAGTCCAGTTTGGAGCCAAAGTTTGGGAGTGTTCAGGTGTGGGGGTGTTGACTGAGGCCCAAGTTGAGTTCTGGTGCAAACGTTCCCTTCTGCTCTACTAGGCCGAGCAGCGTCAGTGAGAGTGTGACGATCCTGCCCCAAGCTGAAAGCACATAAACAATCAGGAGTCTCTCCCACACTGAATAAAGAGAGAGAAGAAGGAAATGTTTTCAGATGATTTACTGGTGGAGACCTTAAAGCAAGCAACGAAGAGAGAGAGGACGCTGCGCCGCGATGACTCAAAAAGCTAACATGGGAAAAATCCATTTCCCGCTGATATTTTGATTAGCAGCTTCAGCCACCATCCCAGAGCAAATCCCCAGCAGCTGGGCACAGAGTTCAGTGTCAGCTGCCTGACAGCCTAGTTGGGAAGGCATGTTAAAAGGTTAGGGACAGATTCACATTGTCCTCAGGAGTTTTTTGTTTGGCATGAACAGACAGCACTCCATTCTGAAGTCCAAGAAGCATCATGCCAACTACTCTTTTAACTCCCCACGTGCCAAGAAACGAGCTCACTTGTGAGCCACCCTACATTAACTCAGAGACTGACCCTATAATTTTTAGGAGAAGGAACCTGACAGCTGAGCACGTGGGATCAGGTAAATTACAGAGCTAGTAGGATGGTGGGGATGTTTGGAAATGGGGTCTCGAATAAAGGACCACGGTGAGGGGGTATATCTGGTTTCTGCAGCTCCCTACGGAGGCCCAGTAGTCCTACTACTGCACACCCCAGGAAGCTGCTACTTGACTGGAAAGATGCAGCAGGAATTGGGTGAGACTCGTTGACCTCTGTAATGTAGGTCAGACTAGATGATCATAATAGTCCTTCCTGACCGTGGGCACTATGAATCTATATGTCCAAATGAGTAGAGTGGGCTTTAGAGGCCTAGTGCCAATGACACAGCAGGAGAGAAACACAGACGTCTTCCAATTCTGCAGCCCTTCCACGTGCAACTTGCCCCCTGTCTGAGCACAGGACTGGGGAGAGGAACTCGAGTTCTAATCCCAGATCTGAAGTCCTTTTGGGCAAGACAGTTCATCTTTCTGCCTTAGCTTCCTCATGTGTCAAATGGAAAGAATGACCTTATTGACCTGTGCGCATTAGTATTTAATAGGTGACATTGCAGCACTTTGAGATGGTAACGCTTTATATAAGAGATGAGTATTAGTCATATTGGTTTCAATGACAGTTACTGGCTATTGCTGTGATTGGCCCAAGGTTGTTGTAGGACTTCTGAAAGGCCAGAGAGGTGGTCAGTGCTATTGTTAACGGGAGGGCAGATGTCCATAGGTCAGTCTCATTATTAAATGTTGTCCACACTATGATGAAGTTTGGAAACCCCTGAGCTATCATGTGTACGCGCACATGCTTTTCTATCATGTTAAGTCACAGTGAGTCCATTGTTCAAGTGTTTCGTGGAAAGTGTCTCCTTATTTTTGGCTTAGTTCACAAAAAACATGACTAATCAAATTATATGCTGGCAGGTTTCAAAGGAATGGCTCTCGCTGGCAGTTGCAGTGAAAGATCACAAGCCCTGACGATTCTGGTTGGTGGGGAAATAGAACAAATAAAAGAATCCAGCAAAACTGAACAACCCAATAAATCATGTATCAGGCACTTGTATAGAACAGGGAGGGTGAGCAACTTGCCCTTTATACAGTAAAAGACCAGTGAAGCGCTTTAAGGAGTAGAGTGATATGGCAAGAACGGATGATGACTGAAGAAGTGGCACTGCACTACAGTGAAGAAACCTGGAGAGAAGATGGTAATGATAGTCAAGGGGAGAGAGGGCCAAATGGATGGGCCTGGGTTTTATTAGCAGGGATGATAGTGAAAGAAAGGATTTTTAGCAATAGAGGAAGTCAAAACTCTTCTATTATGAATAGCAATGGAAGGGGTGGAGTGTAATTGAGGGAGAGGAAATAAACAGCACAAAGCCAATGGGCCTGATTCTCCTCTATTTTTCACCTGGTTTAGTTATTTACATCAGAGAAAAGCAGTTGTACATTTGCTACCAAATCAGAATGGAAACATTTAACTGTCCCGTTTTGTCATTTGTAGATGACAACACAAGATGCAAGGCAGGGGGAAACCAGGCTAAGCAGCCTCCCCCATGCTCAAATGAGTTTATTTTCATCTCTTCTCCTTAATGTTGTCCTCAGAGTACTTTTTCCTGTAGCCAAGAACTCAAGTGGCCACAGAGAAGGTGTGTGATGGAGTAAAGAAGTAAAGAATCTCCAAAGACTACACAAAGTAGGAGAGGGTTTTGAGAACATTGCAAATCACATTCTGAAGCAGACCTAGGCTTGTTCTCCACTGTCACCCCTTAACCTTCTCTTTGTTGAGCTACACACATTGAGCTCCTTGAATGTATCACTTTGAGGCATGGTTTCTAACTCTAGTCAGAAAGAAAAAGAGCAGTTCAGATGCTTGGTGCTGATAAACCAAGTGAGAAGCAAAGACACAGTGCACTCCGAAAGGATTTTGCCCAGTACGGTGTATGGCAGGATTGGGTGCAGAGGAAGGAGGCATGTCAAAACGTGACGCAACAGCCACCGTGAACTCTGTGGGAGATGACCTGGATACATAAGGTAAGGTGCTTTGGAGATGATGACCAGTCTTTATTAAAGCCTGGGCCTGGGATTCAGGAAACCTGGCTCCAATTTCCTCCTCTGCTACTGCCTCCCTGTGTGACCTTGGGAAAGCCACTCTGCTTTGGTTCTCCATCTGTAAAAAGGGGACAATAAACTTTTTCTTCTGCTACCCTTTGTCTGTCTGGTCCATTCAGGGCTAGATCACAACATTACAATCTAGACCCAAGCGCTCTGTTGTTGGGGCAGCCTGGACTCACAATCTTTGTCCCAGTCTCCCTGTTGCCCTGGGGAGGGTGTACACTGTGACAGGTCTATACCCAGCACAGAGCACACTCCTTGATATGTCAGTGGTGTATTGGAAGGTGTAGTTCATATTCCACCTCTGCCCCACTTTCCTGTCTATCTGCATGAGAGGGGATCATTATAGTTCTGGACAGCCTGTTTTCTCGTGTGTGTAGGAAGTGGCTCTACCACACATGGGAGAAAAGGGGTGCTGTATGCCTCCTTACCACCTGGGACTGGCATGCAAAATGGGCCACAACCTGGTCATTAAACTGGAAGCTCCATAGGCCTGGGATTGTCTCTAACTACGTATGTACAATACCTCGCACAATGAGGCCCCAATCTCAGTTGTGGTTTCCAGGTGACACTGCAAAATTAACAAAATAACTAAACATGGATTATAGTCCACGGCAAAGCTCCCATTTTTGTCTCTGCTGATGCAGGATCAGGGTCTAAGAGAATCTGTGGGCAGAAATTGCTCTCACTGAATGTCTGAAAAAAGCTTGCAGCAACACTTTTAATGCTGCCTTTAAAATCGGATACAGAGGGCAGTGATTTATGAAAGATAACTGGCTTGTGTATGCTCTTCTCTGCCAAAAGTAATTGCAGCTGTATTTGTTGTTCAGGAAAGTGTAGTTAACAGGATCTCTCTGATTAGGCAAATAAATGGATTTATATGATAAGGCTCAGGCAACCTTGACATTTTGGGGACTGCTCTTGGTTCTGCTGACGTCAATGGGAGCTAGATCGAGCCTTAACCCTTGTGTAGAAGGTGCTGTCATCTCCCGAGCATCTCGTTGCATCTGAGTGTGGCTCTTTTGTGGCCTGCCTCAGTTCCCCCTCAGTGATATAACAATGAGTTCACTTTAGCAGCCTGGTCAAGGAGAAGCCAAACACTCTACAGCCGTGTATCTCCATTTAATAAAACCTTCTGACAGGAGCACTTGTACCAGGGTTTCAAGGCTGTTACCTCAGAGACCAGATAAAACTTAAAAGTCCCCACACAAAAGGCTCTGGGTTCCAGCAGTGGTTCCTTCTGCTGTAAGGCCTCAGGCTTCTCTGCTGCCTGGAGAGCGCTGCAGTCTCTCCCCAGCTTGGTCAGGGTCTCTTCCAGGCCTCCTTGCCTGAAGTGATTTGTAATTCACTCAGCCCCCAGCTTTAGGAGCATGGCTTCTGCCTCATTCACACTCCCCTCCTTCAGAGCCTCCTTTCCTCAGGAGGTCTCCTAACAGAGCGCCCCTAAACCTTTTATTAGGCCCAGGTGCTCTTACTTAATTAGCTGTCTGCCAGCTACTCAGGCAGTTAACTATCCCCAGGTGGACCTTGGTTGGCTAATGAGGCTGGGCATTTGACTCCCCTTCGAGGGCTAGTCCCGGGACACCTTGCTTTACTATTGTTTATGGCTTTAACTTCTGTAAACAGACAATCCATATTCACAGATTTTAGGTCTAGAGGGGGCCATTGTGAGCATCTAGTGAAGTCTGACCTCCTCTATAACACAGGCCAGAGAATTTAACCAAAAATGAGAGCGGCAACAAGCCTATAACTTCTGGTTGAGCTAGAGTGTATCTTTTAGGTCTTGTCTACCCTACAGATGGCCCCTAGCGTAGATGCAGCTTATGCTGACAGAAGATGTTTTTCTGTCAACATGGTAATATCTCCTCCCCGAACAATATTAGCTATAGCAGCAGAAGCGCTCATCTGTCGGCATAGCTATGTCTACATTGGGGGTTTTGCCAGCATTGCTATTTCAGGAAGGGTCTGGGGTTCCCTCCCCACACCCCCACTGATTTGCTCTGCAGGCCAGATCTACTCTGCAAAGTTTGGTCAAAGAAACGCATCCATTGCAACGTGCTATTCAACTTAACTATTCAAAACAAAACAAGTCTCTGCTAGGAATGGGTGATTCCCCTTCCCAGCTGCTTTTTTTGTTCATTAAAGGACACTCAGGGTATTTCTACACTGCAATTTAAAACCCATGGCTGGCTCGGGCTGGGGCTGCGGGGCTGTTTCATTGCAGTGTAGACGTTCAGATTCGGGCTGGAGCCTGGCTCTAGAACCCTGCAAAGTGGCTACACCATAACTGAACAGCCCCTTAGCCCGAGCCCAGCAAGCCCGAGTCAGCAGGCGTTGGCCAGCCGTGGGTTTTTAATTGCAGTGTAAACCCTCAGACCCAAATCTCCCTTCCTCCCAGGGGAATGTCCCGTGAAGTGGTGCAACACTGTCCCATCGACCCCTTGCAGGAGGCACAACCCTTCCCACACAGCCCTCTCCCTCTCGAGAGACCCTTCAAGTAGGAAGAGGGACAGGCAGGCTAACTGCCCACAGATGATAGCAGTGTCTTGGATTTGGGGGCAGGAGTCAAAGAGGCCTGCTGGCTAGCCTGTCAAACCAGGAAATGGGAGTAGGCCAGTTCGCTGTCCCTTGAAGGTGCAGGGGAGAGGGCATCTGGGCTCCCCTCCTAAGAAAACTTAAGGTGCGGGGGAAGCTTGAGCTTGTTAGGGAGACGTAGGTTACGTGAGGAGGGGAGGTGGTTGAATAGCCAGTGTGCTGAACAGCAGTGCAGGCTGGGATGCTTCTCCAGATGTTTGGATAGCTTGAGAAGTGCTGTGTGAGCTTTCAGATCGTTGGATGCTTTGAACAGGCCCCAGACATCAAGTTGTAAGATTCCCCCATCTACAAGTGCCTATTTTTCCTTTGCATTAATACTTTGTCCAGGTATATAACAGCCCCCGCCAGGTAGGGCTGACTGTTAAACTAGCTGATCTTTAAGGGCCTTCAGCATCACACTAGCCTCTCAGCACCTCTGTCTGACTATTAACTTCCAGGAAATAACCTCGCCATCACTCATCCTTATTATCAAGCACTCAGGCCCTGATTCAACAAAATATTTAAGCTTATGCTTAACTTTAAGCTTGTGAGTAGTCCCCTCGGACTCCCTTTGTGAGCCTGGGAAGGTCATTCAGACTTTCTGTGCCTCAGTTCCCTATCTGTACAAGGGTGATAACAGCCCTGCCCTACCTTGCAGATGTGATGTGAGGATAAATGCATTCAAGATTGTGAGGTGCGCATTTACTACTGAGTAGTGACCTGCATTATACAGGTCAGTAGATAGACCCGAAAACTCGTGTCTTATAAATGAAAGGTATGTGTTGCATAGAGCAGGGGTGTGCAAACTTTTTGGCCTGAGGGCCACATTAGGGTTGTGAAACAGTATGGAGGGCCGGGTAGAGAAGGCTGTGCCTCCGCAAACAGCCTGGCCCCTGCCTCCTAGCCGCCCCCTCCCACTTCCTGCCCCCTGACTTACCCCCCTCAGAACCCCCGACCCATCCAACCCCCTGCTCCTTGTCCCCTGACCACCCCCCCTGGGAGCCCCTGCCTCTAACCGCCCCCCCCGGGACCCCACCCCCTATCCAACCCCCCCCCCCCGCTCCCTGTCCCCTGACTGCTCCGACCCCTATCAACCCCCCCACCCCCTGACAGGCCCCCCCAGGACCCCCAACCCATCCAACCCCCCCTTGTCCCTTGACTGCCCCCTCCCAGGACCCCTGTCTCTAACTGCCCCCCCAGGACCCCACCCCCATCCAACCCCCCCCGCTCTTTGTTCCCCCTCCCCGGGAGCCCTCGACTCCCTGGACCCCACCCCTATCCAACCCTCCCTGCTCCCTGTCTCTTGACCCCCCCCAACGAACCTTTGCCCCATCCAACCGCCCCCTGTCCCCTGACTGCCCCCAGGGACCTCCTGCCCCTTATCCAACCCCTCCCTCCCCCCCGCCCCCTTACCATGCTACTTAGAGTGGCAGGACAGGCTTATTGGAAAGCCTGGGTGGTGGGAGGGTGCAAGCCACGCTGCCTGCCTGGCAGCATGGCTGCGGGGGAGGGGGAACAGTGGGGGAGTGGTCGGGGGCGAGCCTCCCCAGCTGGGAGCTCAGGGGCCGGGCAGGATGGTCCCACGGGCCTGACGTGGCCAGTGGGCCGTAGTTTGCCCACCTCTGGCATAGAGACATAGGGCTGGGAGGGACTTCAAGAGGTTTCATAGATTCCAAGGCCAGAAGGGACCAGTGTGATCTCTTCTGACCTCCTGCATAGCACAGGCCACAGGACTTGCCCGAAACATTTCCTAGAGCATATATTTTAGACTCCACCACAACCAATAGTTATTACCCTCACTACTGTAAATGTACACATAGGTCATCTCATCCATTCTCCCCTTGCTGAGGCAAGACCCAAGTGTAACTAGACCATCCCTGCCAGGTGTTTTCTCAACCTGTTCTTAAAAACCTCCAATGATGGGAACTCCACACCTCTCTTGGCAATCTCTTCCAGTGCTTAACTATCCATATAGTTAGGAAGTTTTTTTCCTGATATCTAACCTAAATCTCCCTTTCTGCAGATTAAGCTGATTTCTACTTGTTCTACCTTCCGTGGACATGGAGAACAATTGATAACAGGCCACAACATATTTGAAGACTGTAATCAGGTCCCCCTCAGTTCTTCTTTTCTCAAGACTAAATACGCCCAATTTTTTAAGCTATCCACATAGGTCAGGTTTTCTAAACCTTTTATCATTTTTGTTGCTCTCCTTTGGACTCCTTCTGGTTTGTCCGCATCTTTCCTAAAGTGTGGAGTCCAAAACTGGACACAGTGCTCCAGCTGAGGCCTCCCGAGCACTGAGCAGAGAAGAACAATCACCTCCTGCTTCTTACATACAAAACTCCTGTTAATACACCCAGAATAATAATAGCCGCTTTTTTTTTTTTGCAACTGCATCACAGTTTGAATATGAGCCAACAGTCATCCACTGGAACGCTCAGATCCTTTTCAGCAGTACTTCTGCTGAGACAGTTATTCCCATTTTCTATTGGTGCATTTGCTTTTTCCTTCCTAAGTTTAGTACTTTGCACTTGCCTTTATTGAATTTCATCCTGTTGATTTCAGACCAGTTCTCCAATTTGTCCAAGTTATTTTGAATTTGAATCCTGTCCTCAAATGTACTTGCAACGCCCAGCCAATTTGGTTTCATCCACAAAATGTATAACTGTACTCCCCTCTCCATTATCCAAGTTATTAATGAAAATATTGAATAGTACTGGGATCCAAGACAGACCCCTGTAGTACTCCACAAAGATACCTCCTCCCAGTTTCACAGTAAACCATTGATAACTACTCTTTGACTACGGTCTTTCAACCAGTTGTGCACCCACCTTATCGTAATTTCATCTTGACCACATTTCCCGACTTTACAAAAATGTCATGTGGGACTGTTACCAAAATCAAGATATATCACCTCTACTGTTTGCCTTCATCTACTAGGCCAGTAAAACTGTGAAAGAAGGAAATTAGGTTGGTTTGGCATGATTTGTTCTTGATAAATCCATGTTGGCTATTACTTATCACCCTATTATCCTCTAAGTGCTTACAAATTGCTTGCCTGATAAACCCTGCCAGTATCTTTTGCCCAGGTCCTCTTTGTTCCTCTTTTGAAAGACAGGTTTGCCCTTCTCCAGTCCTCTGGAACCTCACCTGTCTTCTGTGAGTTCTTGAAGATAATAGCTAACAGTTCCAAGATTCAGAGTGGTAGCCGTGTTAGTCTGTATCAGCAAAAAGAACGAGGAGTACTTGTGGCACCTGAGAGACTAACAAATTTATTTGAGCATAAGCTTTCATGGGTGAAGTGGGTTTTAGCCCACAAAGTTTATGCTCAAATAAATTTGTTAGTCTCTAAGGTGCCACAAGTACTCCTCGTTCTAGTTCCAAGATTGTTTCAGCCAGTTCCTTAAGTACCTTAGGGTGAATTTTGTCAGGGCTTGCTGACTTGAATACATCTAACTTATCTAAATAGTCTTTAACCTGACCAGCTTTGCCTCCTTGTGCTCTGAAATGAAACTGGAGCAAACTAATCTGCATGTATTTGTGTCCTTCGACTGATCTTTTATTTCACAGAGGGAAAAAACGTAGTGGAAGTCAGAATCCGCCACTTCAAAGGCAAGCTGGGATGGTAATATGTGCTAGCTTGAGTATTACCGGGGAGATGTTTTCAATTATCTGAAAAGGTAAAACACATGGTTTTTACTGAACAGAAAAACCCTTTGGTAGCTCTCTTCTAAACAAAGGAAGGACAGTTAGTGAGTGGGGGCGTGACGAAGCGGGACTGTTCTTAATGTTTCCTCTGAATAGTGTGGGTTTCCCCTATGCAATTCTTAAGTATCTAGGTGGTGGGATAAGGGTGTATGATCGCTGCAGAGCCCTGGAGGGCAGGTATGTGCAGGGTCTGGACACAGAGAATGGCCGACACCCTGTTTCCTGGCAACTGATGGCCTGGACCTTCCCCCCTGCAAGGTGAGAGCTAAAGGGTTGGAGAACAAAGGAATCAGGTGACCTTCTGGCTCGGGAAAGGGACAAAGCCGAGAGGAGGAGGGGCTGGAGAGAGTTTCAGTTTGGGGCTGGCTGGGGACATGGAGTGAAGTGCAGGCGTGGTTGTCTGAGCTCACTGCCCCCCAAAATGGACCCAGCTGAGTGGTCCTGTTCTGTGTACCTACAAGCTCTATTTTAGACCATGTTCCTGTCGTCTAATAAACCTTCTGTTTCACTGGCTAGCTGAGAGTCACGTCTGACTGCGGAGTTGGGGTGCAGGACCCTCTGGCTTCCCCAGGACCCCGCCTGGGCGGACTCGCTGTGGGAAGCGCACGGAGGGGCAGAGGATGCTGAATGCTCCAAGGTCAGACCCAGGAAGGTGGAAGTTGTGTGAGCTGTGTGTCCTGAAGACAGTCTGCTCACAGAAAAGAGATTTCCCCAGAGTCCTGATTGGCTTCATAGGGAGCAGTTCCAGAGCATCGCCTGGGGACTCTGTGAAAGAGGGACACTGGGATTCTCAGTAGAAACTATTTGGGTCCCTGGAGGAATAAAGGCCGCTTTATTTTGGCTGATTGAGGAAATTTTCCTGTTTTGTGGAGGTTTTTATAAGTGAAGTTATAAGTGTATTAGAGAGCTGCCAGTAAAGTGTGAGGTCAGCATTTTGAGCTGGTCAGAATACTTCCGACCAAAAGTTTTGCCATCAGAAAACGATGATTCATTGAAATTTAAATGTTTTGCAGAAACGTGTAGATTGCTACAAAATTTGACTTGGCGGAAGGGGGTGTGTGTGACAACAACCCAGAATGGCACATTCTGATAAAACCAGAGTGGAATGTTTTGACTTTTCCCTTTCAAAATGACTTTTTGACTCAATTTTCCAAAAAAATTATATTATATAATATTTTGACAATTTCAAAACTGAAACATTTGGACCAGAAACTGCTTTCTGAGTTTTGCTTTGTGGAAGATTTTGTATTTTTTTATTCCCTTTTGGAATGGAATTGTTGAATATTCATCAAAATAGAAAATCTGGTTCCTGCCCAGTTCTGGTTAGCTTTATTATCCTCATTCTGTGGATGGGAAAACAAAAGCAGAGGGTTTAATGATTTGCCCAACTACCAAGAGAATTAGAATGGCTAAGGGGTGGGATTTTTAGTACTCCTTGGCCTAACTCTGCTCCCATGGAAGTCAATGGTGCTCTTGAAAAGCCCACTTAATTTAGTGCAATTTATAACATTATAAATATTGACCAAAACATGTTAGAACAGCACTGCCTGAGAGATCTCTGTTTGCTAAGCAATATGCATGCTGCATGGATGTTTATGCCATGTGGCCTGAAGCTCTAGGGGGTGGGAGCTCTCTGCTCCCATGTGTTGATTAACAGGGCTACAGAAAACTGCATTTGCATAAACTTTCTACCCAGAATTCCTCCAGTGACACTTTGACAGTCCCCATAATTGTACACCAACTCAGAATTGGTAGAGTATTGGGACTGCACTGCAAGAGAGGAAGAAGAGCTCATCCCTGATGGTAAGGAGTGTATCTTGATCACAAATACTTTACTTAAGGGTTTTATGCCAATGGTTCCCTTCCAGTGAAACTCCCATCTAGAAATCCTCTGGGAGAACTTCTTGAAGATGCTGTAGAAAATAACAGCAGAGCGGAGTGAACTTTGAGGTTCTGTTGTATAGATATTGATTTCAGAGGCCAGAAGAGTTAAAGGTGTTTATAAACTCCTATTGCTGTTTAATGTTAGACAGTGAAAGTAGGCTTGGGGTTATTTTAAACAGAGGCTTTGGTTTCACTTGGTTACTTGGCAAACACTTAAAAGCATTAATTTCAATTAAAAGTTTATTGATTAAACACAAGAAAGGACAAGACATCAAAACAGACATTTATATTGAAACTGGTTGAGTGAGTATGCAAAACAAACAGTCAAAACTTTTAAAGTTTTTCTCCTTTTGGAGGCTAAATATCAGTTTCTCATTTTCAGAACAAACTTTTTTTGAAGAAAAGGAAAGGATTAATTTTACTCTCGGTCCTGATGTGTAGAGAGCATTTACTTATCTTGTTGTTAATAAACAGACAGACACAAGGTAGAGGAGAGACAGGATAGCAAAGATGGGCGAAATGCAGCTTTTGGTGATATTTTTGGAACACTGGATCACTGCTTAGTTATGAGTGGATGCTTTTGGTTGGCAAGTCACGACACCTGTTGCTTGGATCCTGGTTTACAATCTGGTTAGGCACATCATCTGATTTGTCTTGTTTAAGAAGAAAAGAGCCAGCTTGGATGAATACAGCATAGCTGATTTCAGCATTTGATGAAAAGCCAAGAGCGTGAGAGAGAGAGGATAGAAAGGGAAAGGGCAGAAAAAATCACAAGGCAAGGGAAAACAGTGCAGGATCTTACGTGCCTCTGCAGTGCTGGTCATTAGATATCCTGTCTGACGGCCAAGGACTGGAAGTCATGACAATGTGGTGATTTTCAGCACTTGCAGGTGAAAACAAAGTTTTTTTGAAAAAAAGACATCAGCAGTTCAGCTCTCCTACTCATCTCCCATTCCATCCCATCTCCCAAACTACCAGGACAGCAATTCATCGACAGGACATTTCCCTGAGAGGAAGGTCAGCTGGCCTTAATCTTGTTCAAAGTCTCTTTTTAAGGAACCCAAACTGGGGGGAGAGGGGGAGTCATAGTTCATTTTCCTCATTATTTTGTCCACCAATTAGGCTTAATATCTGCCATGCCAATTTTGGTCTATTAACTTCCAGTTCCACATTTTCCGTTTTGACTAAGCATAATTTCAGTAGTCCTTGGATTATATCAAAGTGGCTTTTTGGTTTAGACTAATCCAGCTTCTTTTGTACTTGTTACAACATTCAACATCATAAACAACTTGACCTATTTTTCATGGTTATTGTAACATCTTATAAACTTTTACATACTTTTTACTTTTGAGCTCACAGTTGGGGGTATGGTTTGTTGGCCCAGTAGTCACAACAATCCCTCCTATCTGGCCACTAAATAAAGCTGAAATCACTAGTGCTGGGCTAAGAGTTGGAGCCTCAGGACAGAACGAGGCAGCATTTCCCAAGGAATTGGAATCCAGCCTGCTTGAGGATTCTGGGGCTGCGACCCACGAGGGGAGTGACATACTAAAGGGACATTTGCCTATTGGACATTCACACCAACAGGTGGGGAACCAAGTTAACAGACTACTCCCAAAGTTACCCTTAGACAGTGCTTCATTTATCATTCATATAGATGTATTGTTGCTGTGTTCCTATTTCCTCTAACAGAGTCTTTCCTCATTTCATACACGGACTAAGGGCTTGCCTATGCTACAACGGCAGAGCTAGGGTACTGCAGCTGTCGTGCCATAGTGTAGATGTTTCCTACAGTGACAGAAAGTGTTTTCCCATAGATATAGTTAATTCACCCCTCAGAGGCGGTTTCACAGTTGAGGACAGCTGCATCTGTATTTCCCCTCAGTGGTCCAGCAACTACACCCAATCTCAGGCTTCCAGCTGTTGCTTCTCTAAGGTTGAGACCCCCGTCTGACTGCCTCCTGACCAGGGAGTGTCAAGGCTGAACAGTTCCCTGTGATCACTGTGTCACTCCCAGCAAAGACAGGCTACTAAACAGACCTGTTGAAGAGACTGATAAGAGAGATTGCTATAGATATAAGTTACCACCTGGTTCTTTCTAAACAAACCTACTTTAGTCTTAAAGTACAAAACATTACAGAGAAAACATATACCCATGCTAATCAGCTTACCAGAGTTCATCCCTACTCTCATGTGGGCTGTGGAAGGAGCAGTCTTTGAACACTCCACTCTAGGGGTTTCCTTGTGGTTACGAGTTCATCACAGCTTCAGCTCAGACCTACCACTCAGTAGGCCAAGTTCTTCCAATCCTTCCCTAAGGACTGGGGCCCTCTGTGGGCCAGAGGTTCTGTCTATTGGTTGGATCAGAAAGAAGGCCTCATTGACCATGGTAACCCCCAATCACTTTCCTTAGAGAACCCTTAATTTGAGTTGAAACCTCAGCATATGCCATGTCCCCTTTTCTGAACTCCCCAAGACCTTCTCCTATATGCCTCAGGGATCAGTCTACAAAAATCATACTCTTTATAATCCTTCACATAAGGGGGGGAAATTTCCAAGGCCTTCATCCCAGACAATAGTGGAGCCAGGTATTTTACCATGTCCCCCTTTGCTGCTTTATTCAATTCACACCCCATTTCAAAAGCCTATCCATATCATCCTCTTCCCTAAAGCAAGGAAGTAATTTGGAGTCTGCACCACCTACTGGGACAGGTCCCTGAGGACTAGCTCCACCTACTAGTCTATGGTTCTGCTGGTGCTGTTTCTCCATCTCGATCTGATATTGATGCTCCCTGTCCTTTTCTTCCTCCTCATGCTAACACTGCTTCTCCTTCTCTCTCATTCTGATGCTGTTGCTCCCAGTCTGCAAGCGGCTAGATTTCCAGACACAGGATCCCTCTCCAGCTGCAGCGTCTCCTGCTTCAGTGGCTGAGCTGTCCACACTCCTGCTGCAGTGCTGTACTTGGTCTGGATAGAACCTACTTGCTGCATCTGTTAGCCTCTTCCCTGTTTCCTTTGAGGGCGTTGGCTCCAAGACTCCCCGCAGCTGCTGGACCCTCTGCCAGCAGTCTGGAGGTTCTCTGCAAACCTGGACCATCATTCCTTGACTGCTCATTAGAATACAGCAAATTTACTAGCTGTGATTTCATCTAGTCCTCAGCATTGATCTGCCTTTCTCTGAGTAACTCAACCAGATGATATTCCTTCAGCTGTTCATAATGCACTTTCCTGTCTGTCATTTCACTATTCCTTTCCTGAAAAGACTCTCAAGACCTTTTTCTTCATGCTTTTCCTTTTGGAGTCTTTGCTTTCCCTGTTTTCAGCACACATGCAATTCAGTTACAGATCCCACAAACCTGGTACCCAGAGGGTAGCTAGGTTGACAGGAGAATTTCTTTTGTTGACCTAGCCATGTCTTGACTGGTTGTGGGGGGGAGTAAGGTTGACCTAAATATGGTGCTCAGGGATGTAAATTTCTCACAGCCCACTGTTAGATATATCTAATTTTTCAATATAGACCCATGCTCAGCATTTATAAGTGGGGAAGTATCATCTATTAAGGGTACCTCAGGGAAAGTGTTTAGTGATCCCAAAATTTCTGGACGGGGTCTTGAGGCAGTGGTGTCTGTTAGCCTTAAAAGAGACCTCCCAACTGTAAGAATAAGGCCTTTGTTTCCGCTGGCAGAAGGGTTACATAAGCATGAGGGGGCAGGTCTTTGAAGAAAACAGTATCCTGCAACACCACGTCCTTGACACACAGTGTGTCAGCACCCAAGAAGTGAGCCTAAAGATAACTTGCAAAGGAAAAAAATTGAGTTATGCCTCTTTTTTCCCCTTCATTATAAAGTATTTTTAAAAGTTCTGAATTCTTTCTTGTTTTATTTTAAGGATTCAGATTTTGTCTGCCCTGGGAAACTCTCTGGTGACTAGAGAAATGGCAAAATGACGGCTTCCTAACTATTGAGGCAGTGTAACCTGACTAACTGAGATGGGGACTGGTTTTGATTCAGCCTCTTTGGGTTCTGTTAAAACCTAGTTAATTGAAACACTAAGGAGAAAGACAAACCCTCAAAGACATTCTACAGCAGGCACTGGGCCCAGTCACAGCCAGCTGTGACATATGGCTGCACTGGCGGCAGAGGCCTAGGCCAGGTGCACACTAGAAACTTTTGCTGGTCTAGTAGGGTTGGTTAGGGATGTGATTCTTTCTTTCTGTTTACTTACAACATTTCTAGACCAACAAAAGCCCTAGTGTAGGTGCACTGATACCAGCTTAAAAGTGCTTTTTGCTGGTACAGCTTATTTCATTTGGAGAAGCTATACCTGCAAAAAGCTTTTTAAGCCAGAAGAACTGTGTTTACACTAGGAGGGTTTGCTGGCACAGTTCTACAGGTATAGCTATACTGGCAAACTTTTTCTAGTGTGGAACAGGAAAGACACAATTTGCTCTGGTTCAGGAAAAGCTCCACCAGGGCAAACTGCAGCTTTCCCGGTCTACACTTGGGGTTGGCACTGGTGTAGCTACGCCCAAAGGCTAATTGCTGCATCAGACCAGGCCTGAGATTCAGCAACCCCCATTCTTTGATTGTGGCACGGGGGGAGCTCACAATCCACATTGCTGAGACTTCAAGCAGAACCCGGAATGACAAGTCTTCACATTCCTGACATAGCTAAATACAAACAGTTGAGGAAAAACCCACCCAGCCCCTTTTTAAAAAAATTACAAAACAGTTTGGGTCTATTTTGCCCATCATAAGAAGCAGAAAAGGGCACAAGCTCTTTTTATTTTCTTTTTTCCCTCTGGTTTGGCCAACTTGCACTTGGCAGAGGTGACTGAATGCCCTCACTGTACGTCTTCTTTCCCCTGCAAGATCACCAGAGCTGCCAGGAGGCCTAGTCAGCCCTTAGCTAGGGCTGCTCTGACTTAGGCCAGCTAGTAAAAGCTTTCATGGGGCCAGGAGACTGGTCAGGGATTGCTGGAATGCACCATCCCTCTGTCCGGGTCCCCTCCCTGGACCTGCCCCTGGCACCTCTGCCACTAACCATATGTGAGTTGGAGGGGGTGGCTATTGCAGCTAAGCATTTTCCCTCCCACACGCACCATGGGAGGGAACTGGGCAGCTCTGTGGGGCAAAGAGGCTCTAGCATGTGTCAGGACCTGGCCTCCAGACTCACTGCATGTGCAGCTTCCAAATCCTTCTGCCTCATTCCTTCCATTTCCCTGGCCTCCTTTCCTGACTCTCTCCTGCTGCTACTCTGAAACCTCTCCTCTCTCATCGTTTCTACCTCCCAATTAGTGAACTCTTTAAGCACAACCATTATCCTGTCCTTGAATAGCTGTGTAGTCTAACAGCATGCCCGGGAGTGGTTTACACTAACTAGAAAATAATAAGTCCCAGATTTTTGGATATAGAATCTGTAGATGGACAGTAAGATTAAACAGTGTCAAGACATGAGACTGTTCCCCTTTAGTTAGCCTCCCAGGCTGGAGCTAGCGATGAGCCACAACTTTCTGATCTTCTCCAAAGTTTGGGAGTATTCAGACCGGAGCACAGAGGTGTGCATGAGCAAAGGCAGATGTGCTTAGCAGCTGTAGTGCTGCTTGCCTGAGCCAGTCACTACGCACACGCAGACCTTCATGCTAGCAGAAGGGAGAGCATTCTTACCTACTCTGGGGCTAGATTTCAATGGTAGGCACATCCCTGAGCAAGGGATGTTGCATGAGCTGCGCTAACCCAGAAGTAGCCACAGGAGGCATTACGCCATGGACGCACTCACTGAGTCACAATTCCTCCCCTGTTTCCTCTTTGCTCCTGGGTGATTTTCTGCTTCCATATACCAAGATTAAATTACTATCCCCCATTGGGTGGCTCCCATACTCTGACTCAACCTCATTTACTTGCTGGCCAAGGCTCCACGCATTCCCCGCCCCACCTGCTCAGGGGTGGGGTAAGTCGGTGACTAGTTCCAATTACTCAAATGCCCCAGGTGCTGGTTTCCATTACAGAGTTCTATGGGGGGTATCTCCTTTGATCAGGCCCATAATCAGAGTCAGAATCTAGCCCCCAAAGAGATATGGTAAAGATGAATTAGTCAGGAGTGCTCTGGGAAGTAGGATACTGCTTAATGTAGTGGTGGTGGATCTGAGTCATTAATGTTTATAAAGCTCTTTGAAGAACTAAGCACTTTGGGGCAGGGACTGTCTTTTGTTTTTGTTTGTACAGCACCTAGCGCAACGGGGTCTTGGTCCATGCCTGGGGCTCCTAAGTGCCATCACAATACCAACGATTAACAACTCGAATCTATATGCTAGGTATTATTTAAAAAAGACTTGTGTTAGTCAGTAGAACCACAGTAAAAATAAATTTGTTACACTTTTTAAATTTATGGAACAGGAAAAAATGTCCCGCTGAGTTTCAACACCAAGTGTCAGCCGGAAGCAATTTGAAGAGGCCAAGCTATTAAATCGACAAATCAGGGTCTGCAAGAAGAGTATAGGTTTGGGTTCTATTAGTACCACTCTCCACAGTGAGATTTACAATAGCCAATGTTAAAGGGTTAATGCAATTTTTTTTTAATCAGCCAGAATAAGAGGTTTCTAAATTTAAACTGTTAAAATTGTCAGCATTTAAAATAATGCTCCAATGAAAGGTGGTGAAAAATAAATCTATTCTCAATGGCAGAAAGAGAAAAATGAAGTAATCACTTATCCAAATCATAATTTCATTCATTGTTATTAGATGGTTTTAGATTGCTTGCTCACGCCAGATTAGGGGCTTGAAGTAAATGACTGAAATCCTCTTTAGAATCCCGAATTGCTAAATCCTTGGGTATTTCTCCATTATCATGCTTTGTTTCTGATCCATCTCTGCGTTCAGGGCTTAATCTTAATTTATTTGCGAATGAATTCTTCTTTTCTCTTAAACACAATCTCCTACTTTCTCGTAACAGCCATTCCTTTCATTTAAAAAAAACCAAACAAAAATATCTCCAAGGCAAACACTTATGCACACATCATTTTTGCTCATTTGAGTAGCCCCGTGGTATCTTGACGGGTCTACTCCCAGGAGTAAAGTTAGGCAGGTGCATAGGTCTTTTCCGTTTTGAGGCCAAAGAACCAACTGATTCCATAAATCAGTGGTTTTCAAACTGCAGTTCGCAACCCAGGACTGGGTCGTGGAATGTAAGGCACTGGGTCACGGCGGCTCTGGTCAGCCCCACCAACCGGGCCATTAAAAGTTCCATCAGTGGTGCTGCCCAGGTAAGGCAGGCTAGTTCCTACCTGTTCTGACACCGTGCTGTGCCCCGGAAGCGGCCAGCAGCAGGTCCAGCTCCGAGGCGGGGGGACCACGGGTCTCTGTGCGCTGCCCCTGCCCTGAGCACCAGCTCCGCATTCCCATTGGCTGGGAACTGGCCTGCAGGGTTGTGCCCATTGGCTGTGAGGGTTGCCTGCAGGTGAGAGCTGTGTGGAGTTGCTTGCGCGCCTCCGCCTAGGAGCCGGACCTGCTGCTGGCTGCTTCCAGGGCATACCGTGGTCCGTGGTGCCAAGACAGGCAGGAAGCTTGCCTGTGCACCCCCGCTGCACTGCTGACCAGGAGCTGACCAAGGTA
Source organism: Natator depressus (assembly GCF_965152275.1). Taxonomy (NCBI): domain Eukaryota; kingdom Metazoa; phylum Chordata; order Testudines; family Cheloniidae; genus Natator; species Natator depressus. The sequence goes on along the minus strand of NC_134238.1, from coordinate 14,036,142 downwards.
GGCCTATGCCCCAATCTCCTGCCCCAGCCCTAAGCCTCCCCCCAAACCCGGAGCCCCTTCCTGCACCCCAAACCCTTCATCCCTGGCCCCACCCCAGAGCCTGCAACCCCAGCCCAGAGCACTGACCCCCTCCCAGACCCCAACCCCCTGCCCCAGCCCTGAGCCCCCCCCCCAAACCCGGAGCCCCCTCCTGTATCCCTAACCCCTCATCCCCAGCTCCGTTGGATCACCGGCTTCAACTATTTTCTTCAACTAGGTTGCCAGAAAAGAAGTTTGAAAACCACTGCCATAAATGATATTACTCTTGCACGTTCTCCATTCATTTCAGCTGAATTCTCAACAATGGTACATACAAAAAAACTGGGAGGGACTAGGAGGGGAAAATCATTAGTCCCCACTTAAGCACATTCTTCATGCTTTGCTGAACTGGTTCTGATCCGGAATGGAAAGGTTTCTATGGACTTCATTGCACTTTAGATCAGATCCCTTAATAATTACAGCATCTTAGATTGTTAAAATTCTAACAATCAGGGTATAATCTAAATGTTCATCATGATTGCTGTTGGCCTGCCTTTTGTAAGGCTCCTCAGGGCTAGAGCCCAGAGTAGCTGACATGCCCACATGGCCACCAGGAAACCACACAACAGTATCTCCAAGGAGCATTGTGGAGATTAGGTGGCACAAGAAGTGCCACCCAAATGGTCCAGAGTGACAGCACCCTGTGACCTTCTGATCGGCCCGTGATCACTCTTTAACCCTGGAGGGTGGCCCAGGAAGTTGGCTGGGCAACGATGCGGACTTCTGGTCTGCTGAGGCTCCAGTCCTCACCTTGCTTTCTGATCGCCAGTCTCTGACCCAGCCTCATTCCAGGCTGGTAACTACCTCTGATCTCCGGTCTCTGACCCTTACTCTTGCCTATTGATCCTGGATCTAGTGATTACTCTGATCCCTGCTTGCTAACTACCGCCTCATGATTGTCCTTGACTTGGGGACACCAATCCAGCTGAGACCGGTAGACCAGACTGCCTACACCCTGTTCCCTTACAGTTTGTCTAGACGACTTTTGATGCCCTCTGTGGAAGTCCCTTAGCACGGATCTGGAAGGGGCAGGTCTTTCACCACCACCCACCAGACCTCACGGAGCACCGGATCTGTGGGAGTGGTTTGCTCAACTCCAAGCCAAAATTATGTGCTTTGGGCCCAAGTGGATCAGCTCCCAGCAGAAAATCAGATGCTCTGCGCATAGCTAGCATGGTCCCAGGAAGAGAAGGCCATGCTCCAGGCTTGGGTTGGGCCGCTGTTTTGAGGGGGTTCCTGAACCCATGCTGTCTTCTCTTCCAGCTCCACCCTCGAATTTATCCCACTGACCAGGCCAGGGTGGGACTAATGGTCAGCTTGTTAGTTGGAGATGTGCTGGATTGGGCTCCGCCGCTGGAGCAGGACAGCTTGGTGTTAACCAACTGGCATGCCTTCCTGAGAGCATTTTCTGCAATTTTTGATGACCTTCATTGCAGTTGCTCAGTGTAAGTTGCAGTATGAAGGCTCCTTTCCTGATCTGTGCCAACAGCTGCCCCTGCAGGCCCAGGTCCAAGGGCATGAGGAATATATATGGTCCATGCTATCCTCAACTTTAAACTGCAGAGGGGGAGACTGTACTACTTTAATAGATGGGGAGGAATATGTTCCTGAAGAGCGCTCCTGGGAACCTGCTGCCCATATCCATGCCCTGTCCTGATAAAAAGGTTTCATCAAGACAAATCAGCCCCAGTTCCAGCCACGACGAAGAGTGCTCCTGAAGGTGGGGAATAACATAAGGATCCACAGGGCGTGGTGGTCCAGGAAGTTGGGTGGTGGTCCAGGAAGTTGTCCAGGCAAACATGTAGACTTCTGACTTGCTGTGATGACAGACCTCGTCTCGCTTGTTGATCTCCAGTCTCTGACCCCAGCCTGACCCTGTCTTTTGCCTATTGATCTGGCTCTAGTAATTACTCTGATCCCTTCTTGCTGACCACCACTTCGTGAACATCTTTGACTTGGTGAAACCACCCCAGCTGTGACCACTAGGCAAGACTACTTACATCCCAGTCCCTTACACCATTTCTCTCAGCTTGGACAATGCAAATAAAGGTGTGCTTTGCTTATTTTTTTTAAATAGCTGGTTTCTAATCAGTTTTGCTTTCTATTTCTCATGCCCTAGTGCTGTGATTTAATGCTACGTTTACAAACTATGCAGAGAACTTTTTTTAACTACTACTTCTGGGATTAAAAGCAACAATGAAAACATTTAAAACACTTTTTTTTCTTTTTAGCAAACCTAAATTTGGACCAAATGTTACTTGAGAGATCTCCATTTAATAGTCTGAGTAGTACCACTTTAACCCAACTCTACCACACTGCCCGTCTCTCTTCCCTTTAGCTCCTGGCTAGCAGAGGGCTCTGGAGGTTATCAGACTGAGGGATGTGTGAAGAAAAGGGAGGGGAGTGCCTGGCATTCCATGGAATGCCAAGTCAGGGATTCTGGGCCAAATCCAAAGATGCTGTAAACTGGCATAGCTCCATTTAAGCTAATGGAGCTATGGATGCTGACATACAGCAGCCAACGAGCTGCCTTTATTGGGATGGGAGTTAACTTAATACTCCTGGGGGAATTCTGCACCAAAAAAATTGTAAAAATTCTGTGCACAATATTTTAAAATTCTTCAAAATTCTGCATATTTTATTTGTCAAAATAACAGAAAATAATCCCACCAGTTTCAATTATTTTGGTAATTTATTTAAAGCTATCTGTCAGCAAGTATGTTTCTAGCAATACAGACAACAAAAAAGATTCAGGAAATGTTTTTTGTCAAATCGATTCCTTACTAGACATATTAATACAGAAGTTTGAGTAATAATTCATTTAAACTATACTACCGAAACATTTCCCGCACCCCTCAGAAGAAGTGCAAAGACTTGGAGGAGTTGGGGGTAAAGGAGCAGCTGAGGGACAGGGAAGTAATAGTGAACCTTGGAGGATTGTTGGATGTGGGTGGGAGAAGTATGGAACAGGTGTTTTTTGGGGGGAGAGATTATTAGGGAGTTGGGGAGCCTCCCACATGCAGACCCTGGCTGATCCCTAGCCTCTCCCATTCAGTCAGGCACATCTACCCCCATCCCCATGGATCCCTGCACCCCCACTCAGCCACCCTGTCCCCATGTGGCCCTGTACCCACACTCCCTTTCAGCCCCTGGCTCAATGCTGTCACCCCACTAGCTCCTGTGGCCCTGCCCCAGTCAGTCGTCCCCCTCAGCCCTTCTGAACCCCAGTCTATATGACCTCCCAGCAACCCCATGTGCCCCACTCTGTCCGTCCCACCCATATCCCGTGCCTCCTCACCTGCCCCCGTGGACAGGGCAGTGTGAGGAATGCAGACATTGCCCTCTCCCTATCCATGGTTGGCTGTTCCGACCAGTGAGCCCACGGCCCTCTGTTCTGGTGCCACAGCAGCCCCTGGTGGGTGTAAGGTGTAATTTCAGCCCCTCTCCAGCAGAATGTGTTTTCTATGGGGGGGCAGAGAAATCTGGGGGGCATAGGCACCGACTCCGTGGGTGCTCCAGGGCTGGAGCACCCATGGGGAAAAAGTGCTGGGTGCCGAGCACGCAGCGGCATCCCCCCTATCGGCTCCTCCCCAACCCCCCCCTGAGCCTCCTGCTCGCCAGCGGGCCCTGTGGATCAGTGCCTCCCGCTCCTTCCCCGCGCCTCCCGCATGCCACAAACATCTGTTTCAGAACATGCAGGAGGCTGGGAGGGAGGGGGAGGCGCAAGGATGCGGTTGGGGGAGAGGGGTGGAACTGGGCAGGAAGCGGCAGGGTGGGGGGGTGGAGCGGGGGTGGGAAGAGGCGGGGCAGGAGTGGAGCGGGGGGCAGGAAGAGGCAGGGTGGGGATGGGGCCTTGGGGGAAGGGGCACTTTGGAAAGTCGGCACCTGTACTGTGGGGAACATGAATTCTTTGTGTGTAGAGTTCTCCCAGGAGTATTTATATTAGTAATTTTTTTCTCTCTAAGTAATGAAATTGCGGAATTTCCTGAAGTTCTTTCCTCTGTTTTTGCTCTGCACTTGTCTTGACTAAGAAAAAAAGGGTGGTCTTAGCTCACGTTAGCTAACATCTGGTAATTAACACAAGCTGAACTCCAAGTAAAGACAAAGTAGTTTTAACTCAAGTGAGCAAGCTGAAGGTAAAGACTAGTAGGGAGCCTAGCGTTTGCCTTAACCTGCCAATGCATGTTAACTGCAAACTACCTTAACTGACCAAAGATTTTACCTCCTGTTAGTTACACCATCTTTAGCTAATATGAGGTAATTCCAGTGAAGACTGTTACTCAGAGGCCAGGTGTCTGGAGGATATTGCTTAGACAGCTCTGAGATGGTGACAACTATTAATTTTCCCATCAGTGTAGCTGTAAATTAATTGTTTACTGTCTGTCTAAAGTAAAAATTTTTTAAAAAAACTGTATGAACAAATATGCTTCACCTGCGCAAATGTGCTGCTTGCCTGGAGCTAGAATTCAGGATGTGACTGAGAGTCTGCCAAGACTCATCAAGCCTTCAGACTACTACCCCTTCCTACTTATCCACATGGGCACCAGTGATACTGCCCAGAATGATCTTGAGCAGATCACTGCAGACTATATGAGTCTGGGAAGAAAGACAGAAGAGTTTGGGGTGCAAGTGGTGTTCTCATCCATCCTCCCTGTTGAAGGAAAAGGCCTGGGCAGGGACTGTCAAATAGGGCAAGTAAATGGGTGACTGCAGGTGATGTCAGCAAGAGGGCTTTGGCTTCTTTGACAACGAGCTGATGTTTCAGGAAAGAGGATTACTGTGCTGGGATGGGCTCCATCTATCAAAGACTGGGAAGACCATCTCTGGAGATTGTCTGGCTAACCTAATAAGGAAAGCTTTAGACTAGGTCCTATGGGGGATGGTGACAAAAATCCAGCCACTGTACATCTATGCTCAAATAATGAAGACAAGAGGAAGGGGCTAATTTTGGGAGAAGGGTCTAGAAATCAAAACTGCATTAAAAAGGCAAGAAAAGCAACAACAGGGCAGTATAGAAAATATCTTTGACGCCGTATACAAATGCAAGGAGTATGGGGAACAAGCAGGATGAACTGGAAGTCATGTTATATGAAGAAAATTATGACTTAATTAGCATCACAGAGACTGCTGAGAAGGATCTGAGAGTTGTGGTAGATTACAATCTCAACACGGGTCAACAATGCGATGCTGTTGCAAAAAAAGCAAATGCAATTTTAGGTTGCATTAACAGAGGCATAGCACGCACGTCATAGTACCGCTCTGCTCAATGTTGTTAGGCCTCAGCTGGAGTACTGTGTCCAGCTTTGGTCACCAATGTATGGAAAAGGATGTAGAGAAACTGAAAAGCATCCAGAGGCGAGCGATAACTATGATCAAAGGGATGGAAGGCATATGAGCAAAGGCTGAAGGAACTGGGTATGTTTAGTTTAGAAAAAGGGAGATTAAGGGCGGGGGACATGATAGCGGTCTGAAGATACTTGAAAGGCTGTCATAAAAAAGATGGAGAAACGTTGTTCTCTCTTGCCACAGAGGGCAGGACAAGAGGTAATGAGTTCAAACTACAGCATTGCAGATTTAGATTAAATCTCAGGAAAAACTTCCTAGCTGTAAGAACAGTAGAACAATGGAACAGACTGCCTAAGGAGGTTGTGGAAGTTCCTTCCTGGAGGCTTTCAAAAAGAGGCTGGATAGCCATCTGGCTTGGATGGTTTAGACACAACAAATCCTGCATCTTGGCGGCAGGGGTGGAGGTGTTAGACTAGATGACCCTTGCGGTCCCTTCTAACCCTATGATTCTATGGCAGGGGTCGGCAACCTTTCAGAAGTGGTGTGCTGCGTCTTCATTTATTCACTTTAATTTCAGGTTTCGCGTGCCAGTAATACATTTTAACGTTTTTTAGAAGGTCTCTCTCTATAAGTCTATATATTATATAACTAAACTATTGTCGTATGTAAAGTAAACAAGGTTTTCAAAATGTTTAAGAAGCTTCATTTAAAATTAAATTAAAATGCTGATCTTACGCCGCCGGCCCGCTCAGCCCGCTACCGCCTGGGGTTCCATTCACTTAGGCCGGCAGCAGGCTGAGCGCGGCCTGTGGCCAGGACCCCGGCTGGCAAGGGGCTGGCAGCCAGAACCCCAGACCGGCAGCGAGCTGAGCGGAGCCGGAGGCTGGGACCCCAGACCGGCAGTGGGCTCAGCGGCTCAGCCCGCTGCCGGTCTGGGGTTCCGTCCGCCGGTTCCTGCCAGCCAGGGTCCCGGCTGCCGGCCCCACTCAGCCTGCTGCCAGTCTGGGATCCCAGCCCTGCCCCCATAGAGTGGGTACCTACCTTCTCCCTGGTTCTAGCCCATTCTCTTCCTCTCTCTCTGCACTGAGCTGAGGGTGGGAGTGCACTGAGCACAGGGCTGGGGGTGAAGGAGCAGGCTGGGGGTTGGGCTGTAGGGTCTGGCCAGGAGCTAGAATGAGGGAGGGGGCTCAGGGTTGGGGCAGGAGGTTTGCGGGTGGAGTGCTTACCTGGGCAGCTCCCATTTGGTGCAAGGGGTGCAGGTGGGAATGTGGGGGGGTGGGGGTGGGTGCAGGAGCTCCCGTTTGGTGCGAGGGGTGGGGGTGGGAATGTGGGGGGTGCAAGAGTCAGGACATGGGGTGTGGGGGGGCGGGTATGTGTGGGGGGTGCCGGAGTCAGGGTAGGGGGCTGGGGGCATGTGAGGGGGTGCAGGAGTCAGGGCAAAGGGTTTGAGGGGCTGGGTATGTGTGGGGGGTGTTGGAGTCAGGGCTGGGATTGTGGGGGGGGTGCAGGGGTCAGGGCAGGAGGCTGGGGTGTGTGAGGTGGGTGCAGGGGTCAGGGTAGAGGGCTGGGTGTGTGTGAGGGGGGTGCAGGGGTCAGGGCGGAGGGCTTGGGGTGTGGGCTGGGGTCGTGGGGGTGCTCCCAGCCCCCTGCCCTGAGCAGCTCATAGCAGGGGGCTGGAGGGGATATGCCCTGATTCCACCCCCCTTCCCCAAGGCCCCGTCCCCACTTCTTCTCCACCTCCTTCCTGGAGCAGGGAGCGCTGCACCTCCCTTCTCCCCCTCCCGGGAAAGGGCCATCAGCTGATGGGCGGCAGGGAGGGAGAGGAGGAGGGGCAGGAACCCCGCATGCTGGGGGAAGAGGCGGGGGAGGGGGGAGCTTGCCTGCCCTGCAATAGTAGCCAGCAGGACCAAGCTTCTTCACCCTGGCCCCATAGGGGTGGGGGCGGGGCGGAGAAGAGCGGGCCGGGGTGGGCAGGATTTTTAACGGCACACTGCTGCCTGCTGGGGTCCCGGCCTGGGTTCGGCAGCGGGCTGAGCGGGGGTCGGCGGCTGGGATCCGGCAGGCAGCAGCGTGCCATTAAAAATTGGCTCGCGTGCCGTCTTTGGCCTGCGTGCCATAGGTTGCTGACCCCTGTTCTATGGAATAGCCCAGTGAGAGAGAGAGAGGAAGCATATGAGACAACTCTTAGAAAACCAGTGTGCTAGAAAATGTTTAGCTGTTTCAATGGTCAAGTTAAAAAGGGACTAACTTGGCACCCCTCCTAGAACTCCTCATAATGGCAGTTATCATTTAAATAGGCAACTCTTTTCTATCGTGGCTGGATTTCCAGCTATTGCTTCATTTCACTGAACTGTTCTTTACTCGCCTGGCATTTTGTGCGTGTGAAATATTTTTGGTCAGATTTCCTTACACAGGGAGAAATATAAGGCTAGTTAAGACCAGACAAGTGATTAAGCCTTAAGTGAGGTTTAATCCTCCTTAATCGCATTTACAGAGCTGGTGGTTGGATATAAGATTAAAGCTCTTAACAGGCGGACACTAGAGCATATAATTTCTTTATCTAACAAACACTGCTGTTTTTATTTAAATCTGGACTCTTTATGCATAGGGGCTAAATACAGACTAGAGGGATAATCCGCTCCTCCCTCCTACTGCAACTCAAACATTCTGGGGTGTTGTAGACAGTGGCCGTGCTAGGAGCTCCCTTCCACTCAGGGAGCACAAATGTCAGCATTCTGGTGGGTGCCCGGTTGAAGGAGAGAAAGGTCTCCTGGAGCCCATTCACTTCAGTGCTCTCACAGTCGGGCACCTCTAATATGGCCTTGGGTTGGTGGAAAAATTAAAGATCTGTGTAAGGCAAAGAATTCTATGTCGATCCTTTCATCCCGGAGGATCACTGAACACGTCGTCAACTGTATGTACAGCACTACTGAAATGCAGGCAGCTGTGGGGTGAAGGACAGGAAGCAGGTGGATAACTGGCACACAGGATGCTGCATAAGCATGACAGGAAAGAAGTCTTTGGCTGAAAGTTCTTGGCCAAACTCCTGTAAAGAGAGTGCCATAAAGTTTTACAGGCACACATGGCCACTTTTTAGAAAGTTTTATACAGGAGACTCACACAGAATAAACTTCACGGTGTTCAGTAGAGCTGGTTGGAATATCATTTTTGGTTTAAATTTTTCGAGCCTAATGCTCAGTTATCTGTTTCAGAGGGGATGAGGGACTGAATCAAACCACTGGGATTTGAACTTGTGATTCTAGGGAATTTAATATATGCCTAGCATGCACAGACACTGGCTTCCAATTGTCCCAGGGGGTGCTCAACCCCAGCTCAGCCCCAGGCCCGCCTCCACTCCACCCCTTCCCCCAACCCCCCACCTCCACCCCTCATCTTCCCGCCCCAGCCCTCACTCACCCCTTCCTCCAATGCCCTGCCCCCAGTCCGCCTCTTCCTACCCTGCCTCTTCCCACCCCCGCTCCGCCCTTGCCCAACCTCTTTCCACTCCCCTCCCCCAAGCGCGTCCTGTCCCTGCACCTCCCGCTCCGTTCCAGCGCCTCCTGCATGCTGTGGAACAGCTGATCTGCAGCCAGCAGGAGGCACTGGGAAGGAGGGGGAGGAATTGATCAGTGGGGCTGCCAGTGGGCGGGAGGTGCTGTGGGGGGAACTGACTGCTGGTGGGTGCTAAGCACCCAGCACCCACAGAGTCGACACCTATGCTAGCATGTTGCTAACACCATTTCTCTTCTCCAACTTATATAAAACATATCCAGTGACCCCTCCCCACACGTGAGCCTATCAGGTACCAGGCTGTTCCAGCCCCCCTCTCTGCCTTATACAGGACAACCCTTTCCTCTTCCACAATCTTTGGATGAGTGAGGGATAGCTCAGTGGACCTTTTCAGAGGAACTTGGATTTCCTTCAAAAGGCAGATGAATTATAAGATGCTAGGAGAGGAATCATGGGAGTTGTTTAGTTTAAACCTAAGTCCAAGAATTCCAGTAGATTTTGGTAAGGATCACACAGTGTGCTGTGAGAAAAATCACAGAGTGCAGAGAATCTAGGGGCAGAATATTTCACCTTGGGATATTTGCCCAGAATGCCGTGTGGTTAGTTTGAAAAAGCACAGAGCTGTGTGGACACAGTGATTCACAAGATAAGTGTCTTAAACTGGCATAAACAAAATGCGCGGGTGTACTCTTTTGCTGTTGCTATTCAACATTAGTTATAGAAATAAATAAAATAAATCCAGAAAAATCTTTACTTTTAGAGAAGGGCTAACTCTGGCCTTTGCCACAAGGGTTGACCACAGTTCCACTGATCTTCCATATCCACAGGTTTGTATTGTCTCAGGCAAGGGCTATGCATTGTAGCTCCTGTCACTTAACACCCAGAAACCTTTCAGGTGATGCCTTTTATGGTCTTGAAAAAATAAGCAGCCTGATGGCTTCCCTGGGCCTGTTCCAGCTGTGACTATAATCAGGTATGTCACAGCTCATGATTCGTTAGCCATGTCAGTTGCTACTCTTATCGTTGTGCTCATTAAAGGGCAATAAAAAAGATTCCCCCACTCTGATAACCTTATCTTTATTGAATTTTAAATGATTTTTGAAACCTTTCTGGCAGTTCAGTCTTCTACCGTCTTCTCTCCTTTGAAGATATTGTAGAACTGGGAAAGAAACTGATGAATCCGAAACTGTTTCAAACAGCTGTTTTTCCAAGCAACTAAACTTCATTTCCAGATCAGAGCTGAGCATAAAATACCTTGGCTCTGCCTCTGAATTCATCTAGCAGCAGGAGACCATTATCCACTGATATTATCTGTTAAATAACTGCAAAATACCTGTTGATAGCCGCAATATGCACGTGCTTAGAGAATCTTTGGCAAGTCTGAGCTTTTGCCCTGGATGCACTTAGGAAAAAACCCAGAGCATCTTAAAGAGAATGAGTCAATGTATAAAGTCACTGTCCTCTGAAAACAGCGTACCCACCACTATCACAAGTAAACTCTGAGATGATGACTTGAAGAGATTAGAGAGAAAAATAGTTTTTGGCTTTTCATTTTGTTCCCTTTCTGCATTTGACAGCACTTCATTGTGCCTAGATGGTTCCAGAGGTTAGCTGATGAGCAGTTGTTTTGCCCTAGTCATGCATGCTTCCTGGGGCATTTACACATACTCTTCTCCAGCTTCTGCAAGACTTGTTTACCAGTAAAAGAAACAGCACAACTGTAAGTTAAAAATCAGCAGGCAGCTCTCTGTTCAGAGAGGAAGGGGAGGCAGGCACCACTACATCTGCTGGTTTGGCTCTTGGACCTGCTCAGTAGCCCGGGTAAGGCCAAGTCTACACTAAAAAGCTAAACTGACCCAGCTACATCACTTGGGGTGTGAAAAATCCACTCTTCTGAGTGACATAGTTAAGCTGGTATAGAAGGTGCTAGGTTGTCTGAAGAATTCTTCAGGCCACGTCTATCCTACAAAATTATGTCACTCTAACTTATGTTGGCATACAGTCACTGCAGTTATTAAATTGCTTGTGTGTGTGCACACTTGGCATCAGGAGCGCTTGTAGCGATTGTATTGTCAGTGTGGGGCATTGTGGGACGGATCTTGAAAGCCAATAACAGTTGACGTAAGCAACCCAGCGGCTACACTGACACTGTGTTGACCTAATTATATCGACTGTGGCTCTACACCGCTCGGGGAGGTGGTGTTGCGAAACCGGTGTAGAGAGGCACTTACGGTTGGCATGAGCCACATTTAAGCGAAGACACTTCCACAGCTAGGTCGACACAAGGCAGTTTATGTTGATATAACCATGTAGTGTAGACCAGGCCTCAGTCCTGGGGAGCCGGAACGGGGGGGAGGGTAGGGGGCCATGGCCCCGTCACTTTTTACCTGCCTTAAGGACGAGCAACAAGGTAGAAGGGGTGAAGAGGAGCGAGTGTCGGGGGGGCCTCAGGGGGAAGAGGCAGAGCGGGCGCAGGGGAACGAGGTGGAGTGAGGGCGGGTTCTTGGGGGAAGAGGCGGGGGCAGGAAGGGTGGGAGTGGGATCTCAGGGGAGGGGCAGAGAGCATAGGCAGGGCCTTGGGGCAGGGGCAGGGCCACGGTCCAGGTGCCAGTTCCCCCCTCCCACACACACACCTCTAGGGAGCTTCCGGCGCTCCTGCCTCAGTCAACCTGCTACCGCCTCTCAGGGAGAGTAGATTAACTACAGTGATGGGACAACCCTTCCCATCACTGTAGTGAGTGTCTACGCTAAAGCACTACAGTGATGCAGCTGCAGCAGTTTAAGTGTAGACAACCTAAGAAAGTGCTGTCACCTACTACAGCATTGCAGCTACCATCAACCACCATTCCAGCTACCGGGATTTGTGTTGTAATTTTATTTTAGGCATACTCCCACCTTCAAAGACATGACAGAATGAAACTTGAGACCCACAAAATTGGTATAGTAGAAGAGATTAAGACAGTTCCCTGGAGATGATTCTTTTGGTTTTACTTTAATTTTCTTCAGAACTACGAGAACCAGCTTCTGTAGTGGTATTGTTTTTTCTTCTCCTAGGAGAAGAGGAAAGTGGGGTGTCATAGGCATCAAATTTAAAATGTTGTACCAAATGTGAGGCTCTTTAAGACTTTGCATTGTCATAATGCTGAGCACCATGATTACTTACTCCCCAGTGGCAAAAGGGTCAGAACTCCAATCAGCCTGCTGCAAAAGCACCGGCACCTCTCAGCTCAGTTTTAAGGATGTTTTCAGAACCACCCACCAATCCCACAGGTTAGCTTGCAAACCTAGCAAAGCAGACACCCACTGCTTGCTGCAGCAGACAAAACCACTGCTGAGTTCAGATCTAGTTACCATAGAAATGGCACACACAATGAGCTGGGTCTATTATCCATGTCCTTCTGCTCCAAAAACGAGGTCTCTACCATCAGACTTATTTTCTACAATTTTGCGGTAATCTTTAACGCTAGAAGGCGAACTAATGTTATTCTGACATCTGAATGGCTGAGCTGGGGGCCTTGCTAATGTTTGAAGTTTTTACTTGTGCAAACCACTTTTCCCTTTATGCTTCAGAACCCCAACTCAGTGGATGATGATGAAGACGAACTCGGATGCATCTGATGAAGTGAGCTGTAGCTCACGAAAGCTTATGCTCAAATAAATTGGTTAGTCTCTAAGGTGCCACCAGTACTCCTTTTCTTTTTGCGGATACAGACTAACATGGTCGCTACTCTGAAATCTTCCAACAGTTCTAATGCTTTCAACGTTTGTAGCTGTTTCTTTGATTCTTTGCTGCTGTGGCATGTGTCAATGACTTGATTTAGTTCTAACTCTGATTGCTGCATGCAGTGCAGTTGTAGCTGTGTTGGTCCCAGGATATTAGAGAGACAAGGTGGTGTGAGGTAATATCTTTTATTGGACACTTTTCACAAAGTGAGCACTGTATATCTGGTTTCAGAGTAACAGCCGTGTTAGTCTTTTTACTGTATATCTGACCTATCAGTCCTCTTCCTCCAAGGAAACCTGTACAGCACTTGTGGAAGACGAGCCTCAGAGCTTAAATTCATAACTCTGCTAGACACTGAAAAGCATGGACTGAACAGAGATACTGGATTTATCCCTTAACAATCTGTAACCCATTAACCCCCTCTTTGCCCTATGACTGCAGAGGTGTTAAAGGGCCACTCTGCCTTGAATGGTCCCTTAGAACATGTGCTAACTACTTATGTTAAACAGTCTGCTTCACCTTGCATTTAGCTGTGACTCTGGGAGTACCTTTCTCAGACCTTCCTGAAGAGCTCTGTGTGGCTGGAAAGCTTGTCTCTCTCACCAGCAGAAGTTGGTCCAGTAAAAGACATTACCTCATCACCTTATCTCTCTGATTGTTTCAGCAGATGTGTTCTGGCTTCATTATCTTTGGTGCCTAAAACTATGTGATCTTTTATAAGTCTGTCTACAAGTGTGCCAAAATTTGCATGAAGAGGCTAAAGAGCATAGTTCTGCTGTGCCCTGGTCTAGAGCTTCAAATTAGAAAATACACTTCTCATGTATGACATCTCTTTTAGGCACAAAGGGCTGAATGCACAAAAAGAGTTAGGCACCTAAGTCCCCTGTATTAGGCTCCTGTGCTGCAGTTTTGGCTCCACGGTGATGCACAAAACTCCTGCCTAATCCTTACACGTGCCTAAACTTATTCAGGGTAAAAATTCCCAGGATACTTATTTCAGAGTAGCAGCCGTGTTAGTCTGTATCCCCAAAAAGAAAAGGAGGACTTGTGGCACCTTAGAGACTAACAAATTTATTTGAGCATTAGCTTTTGTGAGCTACAGCTCACTTCATCGGATGCATGCAGTCATACTTATAATTAGGATACTTATGTTTCTGCCTCTGGGCATGAACACTGCTGCTTCTCTGTGGCATCCAGATGCCTAGCTCCTGCCTAACCCCCAGAGTGCTTCACCAACTAGGGGAAGACAGACGTTCGGCAACCTAAATCAAACACAGGGCCTGATCCGGTACATGTGCTCAGGCTATTTAATCACAGCAGAACAGTCATATGATCAGAAAGAGAATGACTCAGTATATAGGGTTTAGGGCACCCCGTTGGGAGGCGCCTAACTAAAAAAAGGGTTCCTGGCTGAGAGCCACTAAGCTAACATAAGCAGGCACCTCCCTGTACCCTGCATTTAGATGCCTATCTCTGAGAGAAGGGTGGGGCTTAGCACCACCCCGGTAATTGGCATCTCCCATGGGCTAACTTAGATGGGGTGCCGCCTAGCATGCTGGCTTTTGTTAATTACAGTCTAATTCAGTCTAAGGTGCCTATCTGTCTCCATTCATTGTATAGGGAGCCTGGGGACCTAACTCAGGCTTTGTGAATCACACTATTGTTCCAGTGATTTTTCTAGGCTGTGTCACACCTAACTTCTTTTGTGCATTCACCCCAAATTATCTTTCTAAAGCATCTAAGATTTTAATTCCATCTTGTCTTTTTTCATCTGCTAGCTGTAAGTGCTGGTCCATCAAAAGCAGCCCTTGCCCACTGCTGTATTCATAATAGCCATGCTGAACACCATGCTTCCTTCATGTAAAAAGAAAAGGAGTACTTGTGGCACCTTAGAGACTAACAAATTTATTAGAGCATAAGCTTTCATGAGCTACAGCTGCTCATGAAAGCTTATGCTCTAATAAATTTGTTAGTCTCTAAGGTGCCACAAGTACTCCTTTTCTTTTTATGGATACAGACTAATACGGCTGCTACTCTGAAACCTTTCTTCATGTAGTCTTCCTAGTTTGTCTACGAGGCCCTGAAGAAGCACCGGTTTTCAGAGACACCGCTGTGCAGTTACATTGCCTGCAGGAGTGGAATGTTGCTCACAGCCATTACAGCCACAACAAAATAAAAACAGTAAAAAATATTTCACTTGTGACACCATTCTCAAGAGAGGTTTCAGAGTAGCAGCCATGTTAGTCTGTATTTGCAAAAAGAAAAGGAGGACTTGTGGCACCTTAGAGACTAACCAATTTATTTGAGCATAAGCTTTCATGAGCTAGAGCTCACTTCATCGGATGCATTCTCAAGAGGTTATACAAAAAGCAGCCACAAGAACCCATTTGCAGTGTACAACAACAAAAAGTTTTACTGATCCTACAAAACTGAGGAACTATGCTACATAGTCTTGAGCACCAGCTACCAACACATCTATTAACGAATTGCATATATCAATGGTTCTCAAACTTTTGTGCTGGTGACCCCTTTCACATAGCAAGCCTCTGAGTGCGACTCCCCTTATAAATTAAAAACACTTTTAAATATATTTAACACCATTATAAATGCTGGAGGCAAAGCAGGATTTGGGGTGGAGGCTGATCGCTTATAACCCCCCGCCCATGTAATAACCTTGTGACACCTGAGGGGTCCCAACCCCCCAGTTTGAGAACCCCGGCATATATTATATACAGGCATCTCCTTGCTAGAATACTCTCATAAAAGTAGCAAAGCCCTTACCCTTAACAGTGACCTCATATTTAGGCTATGTCTAGTCTAGAATAAAAGATTTTTTAAAATGTTCACTAGCATATTCTCAGATGATTATCGGGGAATGTGTACCATGGATTAAAAACTGTCTAACTGATAGATCTCAAAGAGTAATTGTATATGGGAAAACGTCATGCAATGCGAGTATTTCTACTGGGGTCCCACTTGGCTCTTTTTGGACCAATACTATTAAATACTTTTATCAAAAATGTAAAATTATTTCTGGCAAAATTTTTGCAGATGACAGTTTGGTGGAATGATAAAATAATTATAAGGATCGGTCAGGTCTTTGGATTACATAGTAAATGGGCCCACTTAAACAACATGTTTTAATACAGCAAAATACAAGGCCATACATCTTGGACTCAAGAATGTATGTCAAACTTATAGGATTGGGGTAAAGGCATCATTTTCTATGGAGCAGAAGGGGCAGTTACCCCAACCTTGATTTGCCCCACCTCCCAACTTGTCATAGGCATATATGCTCCACTTTTTGCACCCCTCTACCTGCTCCCCCCAGATTTTGAAAACTATAATATAAGCACATATAATGTTCTATGTGGTGACACTATACTTCCCCCACCCCGCCCAGAATTTTTCTGAAATGGTGCCCCTGGCTGGTGGATTGTATTTTGGAAAGCAGTGGCTCAGAAAAGCATTTAGGATCATAGTGTATAACCACCATCAACCTCAGCCTGGACCAGTCCACACAAGAAATCCACTTCATGGACATTACAGTGCAAATAAGCGATGGTCACATAAACACCACCCTATACTGGAAACCTACTGACTGGTACACTTACCTACATGCCTCCAGCTTTCATCAACACCACATCACATGATCCATTGTCTACAGCCAAGCTCTAAGATACAACCGCATTTGCTCCAATCCCTTAGACAGAGACAAACACCTACAGGATCTCTATCAAGCGTTCTTAAAACTACAATACCCACCTGCTGAAGTGAAGAAACAGATTGACAGAGCCAGAAGGATACCCAGAAGTCACCTACTACAGGACAGGCCCAACAAAGAAAATAACAGAACGCCACTAGTCGTCACCTTCAGCCCCCAACTAAAACCTCTCCAATGCATCATCAAGGATCTACAACCTATCCTGGAGGACAATCCCTTACTCTCACAGACCTTGGGAGGCAGGCCAGTCCTCACTTACAGACAGCCCCCCAACCTGAAGCAAATACTCACCAGCAACCACACACCTCACAACAAAAACACTACCTCAGGAACGTATCCCTGCAACAAACCCCGTTGCCAACTCTGTCCACATATCTATTCAAGGGGCACCATCATAGGACCTAACCACATCCGCTATACCATCAGGGGCTCGTTCACCTGCACATCTACCAATGTCATATATGCCATCATGTGTCAGCAATGCCCCTCTGCCATGTACATTGGTCAAACTGGACAGTCTCTACGTAAAAGAATAAATGGACACAAATCAGACATCAAGAATTATAACATTCAAAAACCAGTTGGAGAACACTTCAACCTCCCTGGACACTCAATAACAGGCTTAAAAGTGGCAATTCTTCAACAACAAAAACTTCAAAAACAGACTCCAATGAGAAACTGCAGAACTGGAATTAATTTGCAAACTGGACTCCATCAAATTAGGCCTGAATAAAGACTGGGAGTGGATGAATCACTACAAGAACTAAAAAAACTAACTTCCCCCTATTGTTACTCACACCTTCTTATTAACTGTTTGACATGAGCCACTCTGATTACCACTACAAAAGTGATTTTTCATCCTGTTGATAATAACGCACTTTAATTGAATTGTCTTGACCCCTTACTTGATAAGGCAACTCCCATCTTTTCATGTACTGCTATATATATCTTCCTACTGTATTTTCCACTCCATGAATCTGATGAAGTGGGGTTTAGCCCAAGAAAGCTTATGCCCAAATAAATTTGTTAGTCTATAAGGCGCCACAAGTACTCCTCGTTTTTTTGGTTTTTTTTATTTAGCGTGAACATGATCTCCTAGTGTCATGTGGTGGTTAAAAGAACAAATGAGATCCTTGGATGTATAAGCAGGGGAATATTGAGTAGAAGCAGGGAGATGTTATTACCATTGTGTGCAACTTTAGTGAGACCATTACTGGAATACTATGTTCAGTTCCAGTGTTCACACTTCAAAAAGGATGATAAACTGGGAAAGATCCAGAAAAGAGGTACAAGAATGACTTGAAGTCTGGAAAACTTACCTTGCAGTGAGAGACTAAAGGAGCTCAATCTATTTAGTTTATCCAAAGGAAGGTTAAGAGGTGACTTGTTCACGATCAACAAGTACCTGCATGGGGAAGAGATTTCTCGTATTGTGCCCCTCTTGAATCTAACAAAAAAAGACATGATCTAATGGTTGAATGCTGAAGCTAGGTAAATTCCCAGCAAAAATAAAATTCACATTTTTAATGGTGAGGATAACTAACCATTGGAACAACTTACCAAGGGAAGTGATAAATTCTCCATCACTTGAAGTCTTTATAGAAGATAGAAGAACTAACTCCATGTAACTGGGTCTGTAATAGACTCATCAAACAATGCAGGGAAGATATTTTTGAGGGTCTCTGAATTCTCATTTGATGGTCTCCAGATCTTGTGCCCAGGTTTACAATGTATTCTCAGAAATTGCTGGCGTTTGAAAAATAAACAGAACATACAAAAGCTGCAACTAAAGTTTTGCACCACTAAGAATATAAAGGAAACACCATAAAGAATTTTAAATACTTCACAAACTACTGTACGTACACAAAGATCCCTTCTCCATCCACCTCAACTACCAGTCTCTCCCAGATGGTATAGAAAATTGGGGTAAATCTCATTTAGACT
Organism: Natator depressus; assembly: GCF_965152275.1. Classification (NCBI taxonomy): domain Eukaryota; kingdom Metazoa; phylum Chordata; order Testudines; family Cheloniidae; genus Natator; species Natator depressus. Next base: position 14,017,876 of record NC_134238.1, on the reverse strand, counting down.
AATCTATACAGACATATGCTTAATTAGCAGAGTGTATTTTACGTGCTATAAAATGGAAACAGACTGTATTGCAATAACTGACTGATCACAGCATAAATTGGTTTATTCTGATCCTTCCGACTGAGGCACAAACTATTTCTTTATCATATAGACTTAATTGTAACTATTAATTAAACCCAAGTCACTGAAGGGAACAATAGAAAAGCAATAAAGATGAGATAAAGATTAATCAAGCTAAAGCCCTGATCATGCCAAGATTGATGCATATGCTTAATTTTGTGCATTTGAGTAGTCTCACTGACTTCAGTGGGATTACTTATGCATGCAAGTTAAACATATGCATAATTATTTGCTGTATTGAGGCCTAATATTATTTCAGAAAAGAAGCTATTGTCCCATAGGCCCTATCTACACACAAATTTGCATTAGTTTATTAAAGGAGATTTTAGGTAAACTGGTGAACCCCCCTGTGTAGAGTGAAATCGAAATATCTAACAGTGGTTTATTTTGATTTAGCATAAACCCATTCCCTGTTGACTTAAAATGAATCAAAATAAACTGTTTAAATAGATTTAAAGTGTCCACACACATACCGTTGCACTGATTTCACAAAATAGGTTTGAAGTCTCACTTTTAGTTAATCCAGTACAACTTTGTGCGTAGATGGGGCCTTCGGTATTAAGTTATTTGCATATCTTAAGATGGTTGTATTAACTTACCCATGACAATTTACAGTATGAACTTGGAATGTGAATAAATATACTCAATTATTTTAGCTACATTATGCCTTTCTTTTAATAAATGCCACCTTTTACGGATAATGTCTGGCTGTTTTGTCTAATATGTTGATATTCAACAATTCATTTCCTTTTTTTTAGGGCTTACTGTACATTGTTAGTCTCCAACTGGTTCATATTTCAGAACTTCAGTGAAGTAAGTATTTGTTTTCTAAATACACACAATAATAATGAGACAATTAGTAAAATAAAATATTATTTATTATTATTAATAATACTTTTAATATAGTGCTATTTACATGTGCATGGTGCTTTATAGATAAGGGGAAGGCATGATTTTATAATCTCAAAGGGTATAATCCTGCAAAAAATGTACACAAGTATGTAACATTACATCAATTTAGACATAAATAGGAGAAGGGGCATCAAGGCTTAGATAAGCGTTCTCAATTTTTTCACTGGGTGACAGTTTCCATCCCATCTACAATCACATGGACTACCTCGTCTCTCGTTTGCAATCGTATAACAAACTTATGTGCAGCTTCAGGAAAACTGATCACATGAAACATTAGGAAAATATTTATATACATTTTTAAAACAGTTGGTTTAACACAATGTTGCAAACTCTCATGAATAAGGAGATTTGGGCCCCTGCCACAGGTAGTCCTGTAATAACTTGAAACGTTCCAACCTTCACACCACTGGGAGGGAGTAAAGAGAGAGAGATTTTTCTCACATAATTCCAGCTCTTCCAATAAATGACGTCAATGTTTCTAGGTGTTTCACAAGCCTTAGCAACCTTTGAGTGGGGAGAAATTACCTTTCAACTCTTTCACAGATAAAATAACGGAGAGCTTCCCTAACATCATGTAAGTCAAGTAGGTCCTGTCTACACTACAACTTTGTCTGACACAAGTTATGTTGTTGAACAGCTGCAGATGTTTGCATATCACTCAGGTGCGTGAATACTTATCTGCTTGCGTCAGTGCTGCAAATACTAATCTCGAGTGCTTGCGTCGATGTAAAGAGCATTGCACCACAGGTACGTAGCCCAGTGTGCCACGTACCATTGTCAAGTAAAATGCCTTTTGGGACATATTCACAGTGTTTTGTGGGATAATAACCGTTCACACATGTATGTTCCCAGCATGCAAGTTTCTCTACCTCATAATACATTCCACATCCCATAATTTTTGTGCTGTTTTTTGAAAATGCCACAAATCTGCACAGTGTTTTTCAGTTTCTGCCATCTCTGCCAGAAGCATGGAGCCCGCAGAGCTCATGTTATTCTCAAGAACATTCCAAATTCAGGAGGCATGATTCTCCTGTTCTTTCAGACCTTCAGGAAGTACCACATTGTCATTGCTATGAGGGTGATGAGGATATCTTTGAGGACATAGCAAAAAAAAAAAAAAAAAAGTTCTAGGTTGCTAGTATTGTTTGTGGAGCACAGCTTCTGGGCTTGAGAAATGAGCAGTGACTTGTGGGATTGCATCACAATATAGATCTGGATTGATGAGCAGTGGTTGCAGAACTTCTGGATGCAAACGGCCACATTCCTGGATTTGTGTGCTGAGCTCAGCCCAGCCCTCCAGTGCGGGGACACTAGAATGAAGATGTAATGTCCTGGGTCTATGAAGCAAGGCCTGGGAGTTCCTAGAGAGCTGCCACATCCTAGGTTCCACCCAATAGCTACTGAAACCAGCTGGGAAGCTGCTAGGGCTATAGCTCTAGCCAAGAGATCACCCACAGGAACTCTGATTGGAGGATTGCCTGTCTCCACCAATTGGTCCAACTATGCCATTTAAGCCAGGAGGAGGAACAGGAAGTTTGTGTGAGCAGCAAGGTGGTTTCCTGTTGTGGCTGCATTCCTGTTTGTGCCTGCCTCCTGCACCCAACCCTGTTCCTGGTTCCCACTCTGCTCTTTGCTCCTGCCTTCATTCCTGCTCCCACCATGTTCATACTCTGTGCTTGAGCCTTGCCTCTCCTCCTACCCTTACGCCTCACCTTCAATCCTCAGTGATCAGTCCTGGCTCCAACTTCTGACCTTGACCTAGCTTGACCCTTGCTCTGGCATTTGGTATTTGACCTCAGCACTGACTCTCAGCTTCAATTTCTGGTTCTGACTCTGGCTTGCCCCCTGGCTCTGGAAACTGGCAGTTGACTCTGGTGATGACCCTTGGCTTCATTCCCCACCCTGGATGCCTGCTCTGACTACTAGGCCAGACTGTCTGTATATTGGTCAATGACAGCAAGGTGCATTGACTGTGGAGAAGCAAGTGGCAATCACACTCTGGAAGCTTGTAATGCCAGAATGCTATGGGTCGATGGGAAATCATTTTGGAGTTGGAAAATGCACAGTCGGAGCCATTAAAAAGAAAAAAGAAAAGGAGTACTTGTGAGTACTTGTGGCACCTTAGAGACTAACCAGTTTATTTGAGCATGAGCTTTCGTGAGCTACAGCTCACTTCATCGGATGCATAGCATATTGTGGAAACTGCAGAAGACATTATATACACACAGAGACCATGAAACAAAACTTCCTCCCACCCCACTGTCCTGCTCGTAACAGCTTATCTAAAGTGATCATCAAGGGAGGGCCATTTCCAGCACAAATCCAGGTTTTCTCACCCTTCCCCCCGCCCCCCCCCCAGACACACATACAAACTCACTCTCCTGCTGGTAATAGCCCATCCCTCTTCGAAACCTCTCTTTATAATGCGCATGATAATCAAGGTGGGTCATTTCCAGCACTAATCCAGGTTTTCTCACCACCGCCACCCCCCCCCCCCACACACCCCCCTCCAAAAACCACACACACAAACTCACTCTCCTGCTGGCAATAGCTCATCTTACAATGTGCACAGCAATAATCCAAGTTTAACCAGAACGTCTTGGGGGGGGGGGGGGGTTAGGCTACCTTGCATAATGACTTAGCCACTCCCAGTCTCTATTCAAGCCCAAATTAATAGTATCCAATTTGCAAATGAATTCCAATTCAGCAGTTTCTCGCTGGAGTCTGGATTTGAAGTTTTTTTGCTTTAAGATAGCGACCCTCATGTCTGTGATTGCGTGACCAGAGAGATTGAAGTGTTCTCCGACTGGTTTATGAATGGAGCCATTGTCATTCAAGTGGGTAGGGTCATTAATCATCTTCTTCTACACAGGGCGGTGACTCTTGGCAATGTACAAGAAATAGTGGATGGATTTGCAGCAGTGGGGTGACAGATGGAACACATATCCCTATTATGGAACCAGCCCATCTTGCAACTGTGTACATCAACAGAAAGGGATAATTTTCCACAGTTATGCAGGCATGAGTGGATCACTGGAGATGATTCACCAACATCAATGTTGGTTGGTCAGAGAAGATGCATGACACTCTGCTTTAATAACAAAGGATTGTTAAGAAAGCTGCACGCAGATAGATTATGTTATCAGTGGGTTACCATGGTTGATATGGAAATGCCAATAGCATTTCTGGGAACCCAGCCTATCCTTTGCTCCCCTGGCTGATGAAGCCGTATACTGGCCATCTTGACAGCGCCAGGGAAAGCTTCAACTAAAGGCTCAGTAGGCACAGAATGACTGTGGAATGTGCTTTTGGTAGGTTGAAGGGTTGCTGGTGTTGTTTACTCACTAGATGAAATCTCAGCAAGAAAAATATCCCAATGGCTATAGCTGCACATAGTGTACTACATAATATATGTTAGGCAAAGGGGGAAAAGCTGCTTCCAGGGTGCAGATGGAGCAGCAGGCTGCTAAATTTGAGCAGACACTAGGGCTGTTACAGGAGCCCAGGGGGAAGCCATGCATTTGAAGGATGCATTAAAGTTTACACCAGTAGTTCTCAACCTGCTTGTGGCCCAATCAGCACAGAGCTGCAGCCCATGTGACATCCTCAGGGCCATACGGGTAGTATTGGTGGTGGCCTACAATGGTAAATAGGTTGAGAACCACTGGTTTACACAGTCAGCCACAGTAGTGTTCTGCCTTAAGATAATGTCTGTCTTGTGTTATGGGTGGTTGTTTTTTTTGCCATGAGTATCTATTCTGTTGTGCCTGTTGCAGGTGATAAATACTGCTGGAGCTAGGGCTTTGCCTGCCACTATGAATTATGTGGTGCTTGCAGTACACTTATGAATATGACTGAGTGTTTTCCTGAGGCTATGAACTCTGTGGGGCTGGGTGTGCATTTATAAGTACTGTTTGATTTCTTGATTACTGCTATGCATTCTTAAATATTTGTTGTGAGCTAACAGAGATTTTGATTTTCCAAAAATATAAATTTATTGAGTGGAAAAATGCAACGTACACAAAGTGCAAACAAACATACAATGTCATACAAACTTCAAACTACTTTACAGGTTGAAACTTTTAAAATTCCTGTTGAAAAGGAAGTAAACACTTATGTCCAGAAACGCTTATGTAGTCCATTATGGCTATAGATACAATTTCTGGTTTTTACTGGTCAATGTATCACACATGAAGCTGTGGTTTTCCTGGTTGTCCTCCCTAGTCATCTTCCTTCTCCATTTCCTCCTTGCTGCTCATGGAAGATTTCTCCATCTTAGACATTTTAGAGGTAACTGCAGGGTGCTGGTGAGGTCACTGCCAAGTATGGCTTGCAGCTCATTGTAAAAGCAACAGGTCTGTGGGATAGCACCAAATTTCTTGGTGTGCTGCCTCACCTCGTGGTATGCCTTGCATAGGTCCTTTGCTTTCATGCAGCACTGCTGATGAAACCTGTTAAGCCCCTTTGCCTGCATCCCTTCTGCAACCTACTCATACAAGTCCATGTTTCTATTGCTGTTCTGTAGCTGTGTTTCCCAGCCTCTTCTCTCCACAGTCCAGAAGCCCCAACATTTCCTGCCTGCTTCCCAGTGTGCATGGAACCGGCATGGTCAGTTGGACTTAAACAACATAGGAGAGCTACTAGGTGTGCTTACCAAGGTGGGCAACCAGAAAATTGCATTTCAAAAAATGCTGGGTTTTTAAAGTGTGTGTGGGGGGGTGGATTTCTGGTCTCTGTGACCCCCTGGGCAGTGGAATTTAAAATTGTGGGCAGAGCAGTCACGGCTGCACCAACTGGGGCATTGTGGGACAGTGGCTGGACGACTGTTAGGCCTTGTCTAGACTACAGGGAAAAGTCGATGTGAGTTATGTGAATAGCGTAACTCAAGTCGACATAGCTTAGATCTACTTACCATGGGGTCCACACTATACAATGCTCTCCCGTTGACTCCCCCTACTCTTCTCGATCTGGTGGAATACAAGAGTCAATGGCAGAGCGATCTGCGGCCGATTTAGCGGGTCTTCACTAGACCCGCTAAATCGACCACCAATGCATCGATCACGGCACGTCGATCCCCTGGTAAGTGTAGACAAGCCTACAGGGTTGACACAGATCATAAAATGTCTACTCTGGCACTGCATTGACCAAAGTAGTTCAACAATGGCTCTGTACTATTCAGGGAAGTGATTTTACTGCGTTGCCATAATGGGCTGCCTAGGCTGACTGGAGACAAATTTGAATGTAGACACATGCATAAATAGGTTGACCCAAGATGACTTAAGTCAACCTAGCTTTGTAGGTAGACCAGGTCTTAGGGATAGAACTGAGGTCTCTAATATTGCTGAACTAATGGTATGTCTACACTATGGAGTCTATGCCAGCATAGCCTACGCTGTCCTACCTTACTAGTGAAGCTGCAGCTGACAGTGACAGGAGTTTTTCTGTCAGAATAGGAACATCACTTCTTGAATGCTGTTAGCTATATCAACAGAAGCCATTCTTTGTCTACACTGAGGGTTTTGTTAGGATTAGTTGGTCAGAGGTGTATTTATTTCAGAAACCTTATAATAAATCCACCCCAACTAATATAGCTATGCTGACAAAAACCCCAGTATAGAGGCAGCTATGTTGATGGATGAGTGCTTCTGTCAATGTAGCTAATGTTGTTCAGGGAGATGGTGTTCATACACCTATAGGAATTTTTCTGTGTCTAACCTAGGGGGACCTGGCTATGCTAGCTTGGCTATGCTAGCATAGGTTCCCTAGTGTAGATCCTTGGTTCCCAAACTTGTTTTTCCCAATGACCCTTTTGGAAAGTGTCCCAGATCACTTTCATTTTCAGTATTACCAGAATGCCCCTGCCAGCGTGGGAATGCCTGTGTGATGTTTAGCTGTCACTTTCTGTTCACAGATTTACAACAGTGTTGCAAAATATACAGTCTTGGCCAGGCAAGCCAGACTCTCTTTAGACAGAAAGAAAAAAGAGAGTGATCGGAAAGAGACGGACTTAGGTAGGGAAGGAAAAGAGCACACAAAGTGTGTGTGTGTATGAGAAAGAGACTCACATTCCAGGTGGTATTCGGGATTTGCCACTTTCACTGGCTAATGTCATCTGGTTCCCTCTCTTTGGCCCAGTATGGTAGGGACATCTTTCAGAATTAGGATGAAGATGGGCTGGGGTGCCAGGAGACAGTGAAGGCGGCCGCCATAAAGCTAAAGCTTGCTGCAGCTGTTGTTGACAGACATCTGCTGCGTCTGCCAGTTTTCCCTAAAAGTCTTTTCTTTTTAAGAACTCCCCAAAGGGATTG